>NW_026902300.1:693613-1387227 GCF_033783945.1 Neopsephotus bourkii | reverse complement strand
TGTTATAAATTGAGACCACAACGGATCATAATCCAATTAAAATTTTATTAATTATAGCAAGTAGAATATGAGCAAAACAGCGCTGGACGACAGGGGAGTCTGCGCTCCGCCAACTGCCGCCCTGAGCAGTTCAAACAGCCCCTTTTTATACATCTTTTATGCTTGCAGAAGCATTACACAGCATTTTTTATGTTTGCAGAAGCGATATCTGGTCCGGCCCAGACACGGACAGGATCGACAGACCGAGAGCTCCCCCTCGACTCTGTGGGCGGTGGTGCTCGGTCGCTCCCAGTCGGTGTAAGCGATTGCGGTTATCTCATCTTGTGCAGGCTATGTCTGGTGGTTGTTTGCAGAAGCAATTTCATATCTTTTATTGCCTAACTTTTACATCGAGCTTAACATAAGTCTTAATAAACAATATCCCTAGTTCTGAGTTTCTTACAATTCCCCCCTTTTTCTTTTTATCCTATTGTTTATTACACACTATCTTCCTTTAAACAGTGCTCGCATGGTTGGAGGCATTGTTGGGTCCCCACACTACTTTCATTTAAACATTGATTACATGGTTGCCAACATTCACAAGATGTTTCTTTGTTACAGATACATTTATGAGTTACACATCCACAATTCTCATCCTCATCATAGTCTTCATTTTCATTGGTAGGTACCTTTTCATATTTTGTTTCAGTTCCCATAGTTAAAATAAGCAGTTTCGCTATGTCAAATCGTTCTCTAACAAAGCGTAAAATATAGCTTAATATACAAGGCCCAAATACAAGTCCCAGAATCAATATAATAAGCGGTCCTGCTAAAGCAGACAGTAGAGTGGTTAACCAAGGTGAAATATTAAACCAATTCTCATACCATGATCTACCCGCCTCACGATCTCTTTTCCGTTGTTCTAATCTCTTCTGAAGTTCAGACATGGTGTCTTGGACTACTCCCGTATGGTCAATAAAAACACAACATTCTTCTTTGAGAGCTACACATAATCCTCCTTCCTTTAAGAATAATAAATCCAACCCTCTTCTATTTTGCAGTACTACTTCAGATAAAGACTTTACTGAAGCAGCTAAGTCCTTGATAGATTGTTCTATTCTTATTAAATCCTCATCTACAGCCGTTTGTAAATTTTGTAATTCTTGACCTTTTACTAGGGAGGCTATGCCTGTGCCTGCTCCAACTCCGCCCGCTATTAACAGTGTAGCTAAGGTTACTACGGTAATTGGCTCCCGTTTTTGTCTGCTCAGATCTTTGTATTCAAAATAGGGTAACACTTCCTCAGAGGTGTGATAGATTATACGAGGAATAATAATTACCTGTACACAAAACTGAGATTGATCAAACACGTTTAGGGATAGGCAAGGTGTTACTCCGATGTCTGAACAAACCCATTTAGCTCCCGGTGTCGGGATAGCCCATTTGTCATTTCTATTCTTATGTCTCTTTATAGTTTCTGTAGTGATTGTTACTGTTTGGTTGCACAAAGGCTGATATCTTTTGGGCACTGTACCTATACATTTTCCTTGACCTGTTATTAGTTGAAGAGTAATTCCTTGCGTATGGTTCTTCTGGTCATCCCATGAGCATTCTCGTGGGTTTGAACCACTAGACCATTGAATTTTACCTGGTATTCCGATCGCCTCAAAATATGGTGGTCTAATATTGTAACATAACCAGCATTCCTTAGTTAAATTTGGTTTGCTTTCATTAAGGATACGATAAGAGGCTTGCATTAAATCCCATAAAGGGTCTTTGGATTCTGACACTCCTGAATCCCTAATTAAAGAGGACTCCGTTACCATGTCATTAGTTGTTCTATCTGTTTCTGATAGGGAGTTTGGACGAGTGGTTGTAACACTTGTGGGGACAATCTTGGAGTTTGGACGAGTGGTTGTAACACTTGTGGGGACAATCTTTTTCTTAGGGACAGTGGGTGGATTCAATACCTTATTTGGCCCAACAGGGAGTGGATCATGTGGTATTTTAACTTTTCTTATGAGAAAGTGCCCTCCCCAATCTTTAGGAATTCCTGCATAGACACGTATTCCCCATGTTCGTCCTACTAACCACGTGTCGTCTAGGGGATGCAATACTTGAAATTTGATGTAGGTACAGATTTCCCTGTCATGTGAAGCTACATAATCCACGTCACGCAGACCTGTAAGATCTACACCTGTTTGTTCAGGTACACAATCGTTAGGAGTCCAGGTTGCTTTTATATATTTATCAGGATTCTTTACTTTCCAGCCCGAGGCTATTGTCTCACATCCCCAATAACCACAATAATAGTGCCCGGGATAATTACAGTAAGGCTTTCCAAAAGCCGGGCATATATAAAATGGAGGTCCTTTTTCACAAGGTATTGGTACTAAATTACAAAGTTTCACTATAAATTGAGGTGGCCCTGGTCTGTGAAAAGTGGCTATTGTTCTCGTTCCTTCCCAAGATATTAGTTCCCACTTAAATGGTTCATGTGGGTTTCCCCCTTTTGCCTGAGTTATTATCAATAGCAAGACTAACGGTATACCAGGAAAAAGGGTGTCTGTCAATTTTGCCAATTTAAGTATATTTTTACCAGTCCTGGGGAAGTTCAGCCATTGCTGCTTCTGCGTCCCATTGTTCTGGTTCTTTTCTCCACAGTTTGTTCCTCTTCTGCCTCGCCCGTCGACTCGGTTGCTTCGAGCCACGGGGTGTACCATCTTCTCGGCAGCAAGGGAATTCTTCAGGAGGACAGCTGCTTCTGGCTTTCTGCCTATTCACATAGGCTTCCCATTTTGCAGCTTTAACTAATGGGGCAAAGCAAGGCACGGTTAATACTTCCCTTCTGTACTTGATAGCCAAAATCTCAGTTACAAAGGGGACTGGTTCGTTAGAGTGGTAACAATAACATTGAGGATTTATTCCCTTGGCAAAAATTTCCCACCACTCATGGGATTCCCGAATAATTTCTTGTCTAACCTCCAATTGTTTTAATGTCCGCTTAGTAAAAGTTCTTTGTATTTTCCAACACCATGTACAAACCCCTGTCGGAGGATATCCGAGTTTACAGTGTATCCACCATTTCTCCTGGCATACTTTACATCTAAAACAAGCAAATGGATAACAATTGCAGTTCAAATTATTACATCTAATTCGTATATCTAGAGTACATATATTATTTACATCAGCATATTTTCTATATTCACTATTGTGTGGTTGCATATGTTTAGCAATTTCCTTCAGCACACTTTGTATGCTTCCATATATAATAGATAAAAAGAGAAATAATTATTGCAAATATAAACAGCAATACACACTTTATACCAAAAGGTAATGCAGCAAAAGAATCAAATAAAGTCTCTATCATTACGTTATCTTTTCAGGGTTATCTTGGTGTCACCTGGAGTACTGATTACTTTCCAGTGGGGTCTCGTCACTGGGCCTTTAATGCGACTGGCATGAGTCCATCCACGCTCAGCAGTTCGGACAGCTGTTTCTGTTGTAAGCAAAACAAGATAAGGTCCCTCCCAATTGGGTTTTAGGGTTTCTTCCTTCCACACTTTGATCAATATCCAATCCCCCGGTTTAACATTGTGAATTTTTAAGTCTAACGGGGGTCGTTGCACAATCAGTCCATGTTCCCAAAGCTTGTTACGATGTTCTGCTAATTGTGAAACATATTCGTTAATCACACGGTCTCGAATTAAAACATTTGTTTGTGGACTTTCAATTCTATAAGACATTCCATACACCATTTCAAACGCTGATATTCCTACATCTGCTCGGGGTCTGGTTCTGAGAATTAATAGTGCCATGGGTAGGCACTTAATCCATGACAATTTGGTTTCTATCATTAATTTAGTCAAAATAGTTTTAATTTCTCCATTCATCCTTTCAACTTTTCCCGAACTTTGCGGATGCCATGGTGTATGGTATTCCCACTTAATACCCAAGCTTTTCGTCAGATCTCTAACAATTTTTGACACAAAATGTGTTCCTCTGTCCGAGTCGATTACTTCAGGTACTCCATATCGAGGTATAATGTGTTCAAGTAGAACTTTAGTGACTTGGTTAGCAGTTGCCCTGGAGGTAGGAAAAGCCTCAACGTAATGTGTTAAATGATCCACCATTACTAATAAGTATCTGTAACGCCCTACCTTAGGTAGTTCAGTAAAATCTACTTGTATGTGTGAGAAAGGTCTGTACGCTGGGGAACGTCCTCCAAGAGATCTTTGTCTCATGTTGTTTCGATTAACCTTTTGACAGGTCTCGCAGGCTGTCGTGACTGTCTTTGCTATATTATATACGCCTATACAGGCAAACTGTTGATTGAAATGATCAACTAACGCCTGTGTTCCCCAGTGTGTTTTACTGTGTATTTTTGAAAATATTTCAAGAGCTATGCCTTTTGGCAAAACTTCTCTCCCATCTGGCAATATGTATTTCCCATCTTGTTCCTTAGCTCCCATTTGTTTCAGTTTTTCCTTTTCTGCATATTCAAAACTTAGACTCTTATTAATAGGTATTTGTTGCATAGTCAAAATCATATTATAATTGCCTGCCACTCGTTTTGCCTCTGTATCGGCTGCATTATTTCCCCTAACTTGATAATTTGTACCTCGCTGGTGTCCCTTTATATGTACAACTGCTATTTTATCTGGCATTTTCAATGCCCCCAGAACTCGTCGGATTAATTCTGGGTGTATTAGTTCTTTTCCCTGTGAGTTAACAAATCCTCTTTCTTCCCATATTTTTCCAAAAGTGTGCACTACTCCGAACGCATAGCGTGAGTCTGTATATATAGTTCCAACCTTTCCCTTTAATGACACTAATGCTTTCCACAATGCATACAACTCACATGCTTGAGCCGACCAGCTAGCACTCAGGGGGCCTGCTTCTATTGTCTTAAATTCTCCTTCTTCCATCTTAACAATGGCATATCCAGACAATCGTTTTCCTTCCACTATTCGTGATGACCCGTCTATAAATAACACT
Source organism: Neopsephotus bourkii (assembly GCF_033783945.1). Lineage (NCBI taxonomy): Eukaryota > Metazoa > Chordata > Aves > Psittaciformes > Psittacidae > Neopsephotus > Neopsephotus bourkii. The sequence goes on along the minus strand of NW_026902300.1, from coordinate 1,382,250 downwards.
TCTCCCCATTGTAGTTCTTCTTCTTCTAAGTATGGCCTAATGCGTGTCTGCTGTTCAATTGTTTGAAAACAATTGTGTAATAATTCAGTACCTTCTCCTGGGTACAAAAATTCAGCGGGGTTAACTGCTCCAATAGTTTTCAAAGATAGCCTAGGAGATTCTATAAGTATTCCTTCATATTTTAATAATCGACTATCTGTGAGCCATTTTTCTGCCTTTTGTTGTAATACTCCCCTGATATTATGAGGTGCATATAAGACAACCTCTCCATTAAAGGTAATGCGGTTTGTTTCTTCAAGTAATAAGGCAGCAGCAACAATGATTTGTAAGCAGCTCGGCCAACCCCTGCTCACAGGGTCCAACAATTTTGATAAGTATGCTACCGGTTTCTTCTGTCCGGCCCATTCCTGAGTTAATACTCCAAATGCAGTTCCTTCATATATGTTAACAAATAAATGGAATGGCCGCTTTAAATCTGGTAAGCTTAAAACCGGTGCTTGACTTAGTTCTTTCTTGAGATTTGTAAACTGCTCTTGATCCTGAGGGGTCCACTTGGGTATTTTGTCTTTAGACAATTGTTCATATAAGAATTTTACTTTAAAACTATAGTTTTCTATCCATTGTCTACAATACCCAAATAGCCCTAAAGCCTGTCGAATTTGCCTCTTGGTGACAGGCATGGGTAATTCCAAAATTCCTTTAATGCGTTCTGGATCCAATAGCTTCTGACCATGAAACAAATAATGTCCCAAATATTTTACTTTTTCCTCTACAAATTGTAATTTTTCCTGTGATACCCGTAGTCCCTTTTGTGCAAGAAAGTTTAAGAGTCGAATGGTTTCTTTTCTTACATCATCCTCATTATTTCCTGCTATGAGCAGATCATCTACATATTGTAATAATATGTTCCCCGTTTGTACCTGGTATTCCTTCAAGAGCTCTTCCAGGGCCTGTCCAAACAAATTAGGGGATTCAGTGAACCCTTGGGGAAGCACGGTCCATCTCAATTGCTGTCTGCGGCCTGTCTCTAAGTCTTCCCATTCAAAGGCAAAATAATTACAGCATTCTTCTGCCAGCGGACAAGCCCAAAAAGCATCCTTTAAATCAACCACACTATACCAGGAATTATGGGGTCCTAGTTTGCTTAATAGTGTGTATGGATTTGCTACTACAGGGAACCGGGTAATAGTTCTTTTGTTTATTTCCCTTAAATCATGTACGAGCCGATATTTCCCATTTGGTTTCTTTACGGGCAAAATGGGGGTGTTAAAGGGTGACATGCAGGGCTCTAAGATTCCTTGTGCTAACAATCGATCAATTTCTGGTTTTAATCCTCTTCGTCCTTCTAGAGATATAGGATATTGTTTTACCCTCACAGGTATGTGGGGTTCGGAAATTTGGATTTTAATTGGTGGAATTTCCAGTCTACTAATTGTATCAGGAGAGTACCAGACATCAGGGTTAATTTGTTTTTGATCATCCACAGTCAAAGGATAAGTGGACACTGTTAGTTCTTGATTTTTTACTTTAATCTCTAATTGTAATTCAACAATCAAATCTCGTCCCAGCAGATTAAATTCTGCTTCGGGGACAAGCAAGAGTTCACCTATTCCTAATTTATTTTTAGTTTCAAATATCACATTTTTGATTTTGCTTACTTTAAAGGGTTCTCCTTTTGCCCCGATTACTTGTACTTTTTCAGAGGAAACTTTACATCCCTCAGGTATTTGTTTAATAGTTGATTTCTCAGCCCCAGTGTCTACTAGAAAGGTGAACTCTTGTCTATGGGGACCTATTTTTAATTTTATCAAGGGCTCATGATGACTCCGATCCCCTAAGATATAGAGCCCCTGACTCTCCTATTCTGCTTTCAACATTTCCTCATCCCTAATCCTTTCTCTACAATTCTTCTTTATATGTCCCTTCTTTCCACAGTAAAAACAATTTCTTTCTTCCTTCTTTACTACTACATTTCCTTGTTTCGTTCCAGCAGATCTGTATTCACCAGTTCGCCCTTTGCGATCCTCTCTGACTGCTGCTACCATCATTTTTACTTGTCGCTTGCTACTTTCTTCTTTTCGCCTTACATAAACTTTCTGAGCTTCCCTCAATAGTTCATCCAATCCTCTGTTCTGCCAGTCTTCTAACTTCTCAATCTTCTTTCTAATATCTTCCCATGACTTAGCCACAAATTGAGTTTTGAGGAGCGCTTGCCCTAAAGGGTCATCTGGATTTACCCCGGAGTACAGCTGAAGGGCTTTCCTCAACCGTTCCAGCCAGTCAGTGGGGCTTTCATCTTTCTTTTGCATTTCATTAAATGCTTTATTAATATTCTGGCCACGAGGTACTGCTTCTCTAATTCCCTGAATTACTATAGTTCTCAGATCCTGCATATGAGTTCTATGTACCGGATCTTGATTATCCCAATTAGGTCTTTGGAGTGGCCATTTAATATCTGCTTGGGGTCCCTGGACATGTTGAGCATCCCACAATCTCATTCCTGCCCGTCTAATCATTTCCCTTTCCTCGGTAGTGAATAATTGACCAAGGATATATTGCATCTCATCCCAAGTATAAAGGTTTGGTCCCAGAAATTGATCTAATCTTTCTGCCACTCCGAGTGGGTCCTCAATTAAGTTCCCCATCTCGGTCCTTTTAAAATCTCGTAGGTCGGCCGAATTTAAGGGTATGGAAATATATCCGATCACAGGTTGAGGTCCCCCCATGGGTGTTTCCCTTAGGGGGTACATCTGAGCTGCCCCCTTTTGACTCCTAGTTACGCGTCTAGGAAGAGGGGGAGACTCTGGTTCCAATTCTAGTGGGGGAGTGGATGCTCTGGGGACCTCTGGAGGGGGTGTAGGAGGAGGAGGTGGAGGAGCTGTAGGAGCGGGAGGAGGAATGTAAGGAGGGGGGGTTAGGAGAGTTTCGTCTAACTCTGCCTTCTTTTTCTTTGTTTCTTTTCCCTTCATTGGGTAAAGTCTAACTTTCGGTCTTTCCAGCCACACTTCTGCATATTGACTTTCCTCTGGGTTAAAAGGTTTTTTATCATTAATCCAGAGGTTTAATTGCTGTCTTACCCAATCTTCTTCTGACCCGTAGACTGGCCAGAATACATTTTTAGAAATTTCCTTCCCTCCCCATATCTTAGTACAATATTCTATCATCTTTCTTTTGTCTTTTCCTGGGGTTCCAGGGAAATGTCTCCAATAGTCTAAGATATATGCCAGAGGGGTATTCTTAGGTACAGTGGGTACCCTTCCCATGGGAGTCGAAGGCTTGCTGCCCTTCGCCCCCATCTTCTGGAATATCTTCAAACACACACTCACTCGCGCCTCTTGTTCCTGGCCCAGTCCCTCGCGGGAGATGGAAAACGCAGTACTTAAGAGTCCACACTCGCTTGGTTCAGTATATCGAACCTCTCAGTCGTTATATTCCAGGAAACCCAATCCCGCCCGAACGGCAAACCTGCGAATAATTTCACAATATACTTACGCGTCCTGCGCCTTCGTCCGGACTCCCGGGCACAGAATTTTAAGGGATTTTACCGGTTTTTCCTTTGCTCAGTATTCTAGAATTTAGGTTCGTCGGTAAGGTTGGGTTGAGCTGTTGGTCGCGGGGCCGCGAACTGTCGCGGGGCGCCTCCCCGGAGGACCAAAGCCCACCGTTCCTCATCCGAGTCACGGCACCAGATAATTGTTATAAATTGAGACCACAACGGATCATAATCCAATTAAATTTTATTAATTATAGCAAGTAGAATATGAGCAAAACCAGCGCTGGACGACAGGGGAGTCTGCGCTCCGCCAACTGTCATCCTGAGCAATTCAGCCTCTTTTTATACATTTTTTTCTGTCAGTTCCTGGAACATCTTTGCAGTTATCTCATCTTGTGCAAGCTATGTCTGGTGGTTGTTTGCAGAAGCAATTTCATGTCTTTTATTGCCTAACTTTTACATCGAGCTTAACATAAGTCTTAATAAACAATATCCCTAGTTCTGAGTTTCTTACATTACCTGATGGGTTACCTGTTTTACTGAAGCTCCACTTCTACCCTGCATATCCAAAATCCCATTAACTTATTTTACATGCAAATCTGTTTGCTTTAGCTGTTATTAAACAGTTTTACAGATAAATCATGGTATCCAGCCTTCACAGACCTGTAAACATTTCAGTTAAACAAATACAGAACCAAGCCCTACAATGCTAGTTGCATGATAGTTTGCCCTGTAAGCAAAGTATTTTATCAAGCCTAAGATAGCAAGGAATGACTAACAAAGAGCACTTACAGCTAAGTATAAAGCTAAAAGAGGAAGAAAATATTCCAAGACAAATAAAAGGTCCTCTAACGCTAATTATGGGGAGACTGAGTTTACTAAAAACAGCTAAGATTTGGTTTGGGTATATGCATCAGCCACATGCAAGCAGCTGATATTAAAGACAAATATATATACGTACACACAAGCATGAATACATTGCATTGATTCAAAACTGGGGAAGGATGAACAGAGAAAAGAAGAGGTCTTTCTTTCTATCTGTGACATCCTCCAAGACATCTCCTGAAACAGTATCAAGCCACATCAGTTCGGGTTCTTTTTTTCCCAAGCACCAGAGTCAAGGAATGCTACCCATGTGAGGAAAAGCACTGACCAAATTATGTGTAACAGCAAGTCTCAGAAGATGATCAAATTACAATAGACACAGGAAGATTTTAATTAGTGGCTTAACAAACAGTAAGACCATGTTCTTCAAGCTGGAAGTACAGCTTGACTCCTAAACCCTTTAATCTGGCAACTGTAAAATATGTTCCTAACTTACAGTATCACTTACTGTACTGTGCATATTCTGTAGGTAATAGGAAATATTACTACATAATCCTTTAGGAGCATTAAAGTAAATCAGGGCATAAGATGACTTCAGGCAGCAAACTGCAGTTTAAGAAGCAATTGCTACTAAGCAACCCTTGTGCTGTGAAGCAGAGGAGAGCATCAGAAATGTGTGAAAACACAGAGCCTTGTAGGGGCAAACCATTATATTATCTCGGAAGAGTCTCTGATAGAAGGCACTGCACAACCTTTGATTTGTCTAAGTTTTCCTATCACACATCTTGTTACCAATTCTGAGGTAGTGCATGCTGTGATTGATGTGCTGCAATGTTTTAGATAAGTGGTAAGATTTAGGGCTTCTAATCACATGCCTCTCATTTCATTCGAATGAATAAATTAACAAATTAGTAGAAATGATTAGTCAAATGTGCGTAAGCAAGGGTTGGTTTTGCATTTATTTTGTAGTTTCTTGAACTACAACTACATCATTCTATTCAACGACTAAAAAACTTCAGTGAGTCCCATCTACAGATAAAGAGAGAGCAAGATTTACAGGCATTGCCATGTCATCTGTGAGAGTTATTCTGTGTCAGTTATTCAAACATGGGAAAAAGAGTTAAGAGAGAATCAAAAGGATATGCAATTTATTAAACCCCTTCTAGTCAAAACCTCTTATGTGTGCAACAGGTTTTATCACACACTGATGGATTTTACCTAAGCCTTTGTACTTGAGAGTTGCAGAAAAATGATTTTCAAAGTCCTCACTCAAAAGGTAGCAAGGTAGACAGAGGAGGTAGTTCTCTTTAAAAGTACAGGTTTTACAGTTAGTACATGACATATATTCAATAGACAAGCTAGCAGACAGATCTTTCAAGAGGTTACATGGAAACAGAAAAGAGTTGTGCAAGGAATAATGTCCTATTAAGATGAATTTGTAGCAAATGACCAAGTTGTAACATTTTCTGTGGCACTTTGCCCTGGCTTTCTGAAAGAACAGCTTTAACTTGATGATCTAAGGTCCTTTCCAACCCTAACTATTCTATGATTCTATAAATGAGTCCTCAGAAGTTTGGAGTTCTTTCCGTAAGTATGAAAAGACTGATCATATCTAGAAAGATTAAAGATCTACAAAAGTTATCTGTATTAGTCTATGAATCTAGAACTAGATTCTAAAGTTATAACATTAATACATTCAACCTTTTCAACAAAGGTCACTTATAAGCCATAGCAAGGCCCACATACTTTCAGATGATAGTAATGCAGTACTAACAGCATCAGTCAAGAAGAGACTTACCTAAGAATAAAAGATTAAAGTCTAATTAAATGTTTTCATAATGTGAAGTATGCTACAACAGGGCCAAGGTACATCCCCTCACAGGACTTGCATTTCTACATACTTTATGCACTAGAACTAAGCAAACATTATTCAATTGAAAATCCAATAAATACTTCACTGAACGACACTATTATACCGGTATCCATTTTCAAAACTGAGCCCAACTAACTGCATGAAACTAAATTTCATGAAGATTTTACGCCCTGTGAAACACTGAGGTTCACAGACCTACCAGACAGGCATGTGAAAACAATTCAAAATGCCTCAAGAAAATAGTTTTCATAAGGCAACCAAAGAACAAGAGCAAGTTCTCTTCTATCCTGCTGTGCATTAGGCAATTTAAACAGGGTATTTTAAAATCCTTATAATCTATAAATCTTTTACTTTACATAGCTAAGCATTTGCAAATACTGTATCCACCTGTCAATGTTTTGTTAAAACTGAGAGCTACTGCAAATTCTTCTGTGAGGCTTAGCCAGAAGCACTGCATGAAGAAAAAAAAACTATCCTTTCTGCTACTGGCCTAGGTCCAAAGCAGTACAGTGAGACCAGAGCAGGCTCCTAGCCCTAGCACCTCTGCAGCTGCACTGCATCCCCAGAACCAGAAGGGATGAAGGCAGAGAGATATACATCAGCAGGGCAGCTCAAATCGGGCTGTGCTTACTGCTTCAGGGCCTGCCACCATAGCAAACTTCACCATGTATACACATGGTGCTGTGACTGTCCTGAGCTGATGTGCTGTCCTGGACCTCAGGAGGCACAGTGCAGCAACCTGAGAAACAAAAAGCCTTCTCCAAAACCTATGTGGCCTTCAACCAAATGTAATTTTACTCAGTGTGCGACTCATATTCCTCTGCATTGGCATTATTATGCAGTTTCTTCCTTGCTGTCCATGGTTACTCCACCCCCAGCACCTTGGAAATATAAATGCTGACTACATATAGTGAAAAAGCCAGCTATTTGAAAGCAAAACACGTTTATTCCTTGTGGAGAGATTTATCTACTTCATCCAAAACAATGCAAATATTTTTTCTGACTAATTATGCATCCTCTTCACTTCTACTGCGGTTTCAGAGAAGATGCAGTATTTTGGCACCAACATACAAGCCCCTTGAGAGCGAGTCCCCCTCAACATCTGGAGACCTTTTCCTCCAAGTACCAAGAGCTAAAAGCAGTGTTTCACGACCTGCCTGCAGCCATGCTGCACCAGAAAGAAACCAACCAGAAATATTGTTGTGGCATCAAGGGGTCAGGGTATTAACACAGAGAAGTCCATAAGCCTGCACCACATTCCCTACAGACACCAACATTATACAACATGTCATTCACTGGCTCACAAACTGCAGCACTACCCTTGCTGTGTGACAGTGCACTGCGCAGAAGAGTCCAGTAACAGTAACTTCCTCCAATGTGTTTCATGCTGCAGGGTCACGAACAACAGAAGTTAAGTGCACACAGAAAAACTTCACCTGAAGAGAGCAGGGGGGCATTGAGTACCACAGCAACTGATGGAGACAAAGATGTCTGCACTGAGGGGTCAAAGCTGCCCAGGAATCCTTCTCTTTCAAAGTGGCATCAAAAAACAGGTTGAAATACTGGCTGATGAAGAATCAAAGAGGAAAAAAGGAAAAAGAAAACCAACCTGACTCTGCCTGATTTTAAACCAATTTTTAAACATGAGTGTCAGATTCTCCTTTGATAAAGGATTCCAAAGAAGGGGCTGGAAGAGCTTTGTTGTAGTCTTAATTTGCTGGTGCAACAAATACAGCATAATAGTTTGTCCTGGGTTTAGCAGCAGCATTCCTTCCCCCAGTTTCCCCCTCGGCATGACGTGCTGTGGTATGGAATACCTCTTTGGTCAGTTTGGGTCAGGTGTCCTGTCTCTGCTTCCTCCCGGCCTCCCCTCCTCCCTGGCAGAGCATGAGACTCACAAAGTCCTTGGCCAAACCAAAACATCACCTCTATCAGCTTTGTTCCCAGCCCGAAAGTCAAAACACAGCACTGCACCAGCTACCAAGAAGGAGAAAAAATGACTGCTGCTGCTAAACCCAGGACATAGTTCTATGCTACCATCACACAAGCATGAATTTTGCCTTATGAACAAGCCTCAGGATCTTAAATGACATGAGTTTTAAGCTTAAAAACATTTTATAAGAATACTTTGAATTTTAGTAATTGTTTGGAGGGATGCTTCATTTTCCACTACTAGCTTGGCTCATTAAGCTTCTCCCTGGTCACACCATCAGATGACACCTACAAGCACTGAATGAATTTCTTTGTTCGGTTTCTGACTTCATCTTATAGCAAATAACTACAAGCCACACAAACAGAATCACAAGGGAAACTATAAGAGGCTTGCTTACTGCAATGGGAAACGCAACTTTAAATAAAGTTACAATACTTGATTTAATAGTGTTTTTTGCGCTTATTCAGCTCAATTAAAATACTGAATTGCTCAAGACCGTATGCAGCAACCACACTCACCAACAACATTCAGCTTCTTCAGCCTGGTTTTGAAATTTACAGGTAGGGTTTTCTTGAAGCTAATTATTGTCCTTGGCTTTCAGATGTGTTTCATAGCATCTGCTTCAAACTACCTCCTAGAAGAACTCAATTGTCAGATTAAGGGTAAGACTAATGTATGTAGCAACTTTACCATGTAGTTTATTCCTCAGACACAGATTTTAAGAGCAAAACCACGTAAGAGTCATAGGGGACAGAAATCAACTCACAAACCTTCCAGAACTTGCAGATTGCTCTCCAGTAAAGGGTAAGAAAGATGGGGTTTGCAGTACCTGAATAAAGATTATTAAATACACAGAAACTTCCTGTCAGTTTCCACAATCAGTAGTTGACTACGACTGGATTACAACTTCAGAAAGGGTCTAAAGATAGGTCTGGAGATTTTCAAAGACAATAAAGACTCAGGTACTACCTGTTAATTTACAAATATTAAAAAAGAGACAAATCAAGAGTTGCAGAGGGTCAAGATAAAGATGATTCACAGCTCAAGACTACAATTCATGGAGGATGATCTGGGTGTTATCAAAACAAATCCACAATAAACCATCCAAATGCACATCAAGTACTGTTTCTACATGTGCACACTGTGTCTGTTCCTACCCACCGAAACCGCACTTCCTAAGAAATGAGAATATCTTCCCCCACTTCTGGAAAGCAACCAGAACTTTTTGAACACTATCACTACATAATAACAAATATCCGATGGGGTTTTATAACAGAAACGTGTTCTCTCAATTACAGCCCTGCTATAGGCTAGCAAGTTATTTCACTAGTGAATAGTTTAATGCAAGACTGCCTGTTTAATAACAACTGTAGTCTGACATTAATTTGAAGTACTCTAATCTTCTTGAGTATACTTTCACGAAAATAAGCTAACTGATAATGAACAAAAAACCAAAGTATCACAAAGCAGATTACTTAAAGGTTCATCACTACGAATGGTTAAAGAAATATTGCAGCTTTAAGTTACACTCCTAAAACAGACATGGTGTACACAAGATTCTCAGCTCGTGAAAGAAAAATTTGCATAGTCAACTATCCTTGGGTGGGTTTCCCTGCAAGTCTTCACAAGATTTACCCAAGAGCTCAAATTACAAACTTCCAGTCCCCACAGGCAATGGATGCCCCAGTCATTAGAATGACCCATCTAGTCATGTTACAAAAACACACCTGAAATTTTCCACTTTAGCATTCTGGGAATAAAAACATGTAATCAAAGCTTCCCACAAGCATTTCATGCTCCATTTCTTGTGAGAGACTTCTGTGCCCCAACACCATACATACCAAAACACACCTCTTGAAGTTCAGCTTCTTTGAACCCAGGGACAGAATGTAACATTCTTCCACAGACCAGTAAAACTTAATCAAGGGTGTAAGTTGCAAACAAACCTGTCTCAGTATCTACAGTACACTGGCATATAAGTTTTATTTAGACTACCATGACAATCTTCTCCAAGCTCACTCAGGTGTAAGAGGCTTAGTGGAAGAGAACCCTAGAAGAAAGCAGAAGAGATTGAGATCTTTTTTGCCTGCATGGAGCAGCAGCAGGATTCCCATGGCGCATAGCTCACTTCAAGGAATATCAGCACAGTAGGCTTCCTGTATAAAACTGACCCACCTCATACACCACAAAAGCATTTGCAGCCAACACAACCTATGGCTTACAAACAGTAAACACCTTTTCAGCTAGTGGCCTGAGGACCATCAGGAACAGATGCAAGCCTGACTTGGCAACCGGCAGCAACCTGATCAAAACAACAGTTTTTAGAAAAAGTATTTGTTTCCAGTTTAGCCAATCCACCTTGTCAGATCTTCACATAAAAGCCAAATTCCCTGGTTATCAGTGTGCCATTACTGGAGGCAATGGTAATCGCATTTAAAAAGTCTGGACTGGCACTATAAAATCTTTTCCTTTGGAAGAGCTGTGTGGCACTAGAAGAGGTTACCGGAGAGGATGGGGAACCTCTGTTCAGTACTTGGATGAAAAGGAGCCACAGATAACCAGCTCTTATGTTGCCAAGAATTCTGTATTGAGCAGAAAGTTTTACAAGACCTTCCAGAGACCCTTCAAGCCAACATTTCTGAGTCAGTTAACCCTTTCATCCCCAAGGGCAACCTCTGCAGAGGCAGCACTGCCTGCAGCACATGCTCTATCCCGAGTACTGCCAATGCCAGACCTCATCTGCAAGCTCATCACTGGCAGCAACCTTCTAGTCAAGAATGCTGCAGTCAACATACTGCTAACAAAGTCCAAGCTTGACATCCAGCACATCCATGCTATAAAAAAAAAAAAGTACTTTTCAGCACTTGTTTGCGTTATGATAAATTGGCAGAACTGGCTTCCCAAGCAAACTTACAAAATAAACATCTAACTACTCACATACAGTGTCTACATTCTCTAACTACTCCATTTTAAAAGCACAAAAGCACTGCATCTTATCTGAAACAAATACCTAGGAAACTACTATGACAGCTTCCTAACAGCTATTAAAGTGAGAAGGGAGAAACCAAGTTAAGTGCTCACTTGAAAAAAATAATTTATTACTGAATAACCAAGAGTATGAGAAGTTTCATGTATTTGGCACGATAACTCTTGATGTTGCATTCTTATTCCTACATATATTTCACATTTCATCTTAAATAAAAATGTTTAGTCATAGAAACATAGCATAGAATCATAGAATGGTTAGGGTTGAAAAGGACCTTAAGATCATCTAGTTCTAACCCCCCTCCCGCAGGCAGGGACGCCTCACACTAGACCACACCACCCAAAGCCCTGTCCAGCCTGGCCTTGAACACCACCAGGGATGGGGCATATGCCACTTATTTGGGCAACCTATGCCAGTGCCTCACCACCCTCACAGTAAAGAACTTCTTCCTTAAATCTAACCTAGCCCTAACCCATGTACATTTAAATTCATTACCCCTTCTCCTATCACTACAGTCCCTGATGAAGGGTCCCTCTCCCCAGCATCCCTGTAGGCCCCCTTCGGATGCTGGAAAGCTGCTATGAGGTCTCCACGCAGCCTTCTCCAGGATGAACAGGCCCAACTTTCTCAGCCTGTCTTCATACAGGAGGTGCTCCAGTCTCCTGACCATCCTCGTGGCCCTCCTCTGGATTTGTTCCAACAGTTCCATGTCTTTTTATGTTGAGCACACCAGAACTGTACATGATACTCCAAGTGAGGTCTCATGAGAGCAGAGCAGAGGGCCAGGATCACCTCCTTTGAGAAAACTTGCTGCCTGGGAAAAGAGAGACCATTTTCCACAAAACAAACCAAATTAATGTTAACTAAATCTGCATTCTCAATTGGTTCATGGTCAGATGTAGCCAAGAGGAGATGTACAACTGCATTCAGATGAGTTCAGTTCCCCTCCAAGCACTGCATGTTGCAAAAAGTACATCCCAGTATGCTGCCGAGTTTGTCAGCTGCAGTGGGGAGCCTCAGCTGTACTTCCCGCCTCATCTCAAAGCTGCACATCTACATGCCATTTAAATTATTCTAATGTTTAGAGCAATATTCTGGCCAGGAGTCCTGTTCCTAAGATAGGTTTCATTCAGAGAGAGATGTGCTTCTTTGTTCCCATTAATAGCATATGCTAGAAAATACACAACTTTGCTCTGAAGCAGGAAGCTTCTCATTTTAAATGTGAAACTGGGAGGACAACAATGATGTCCTGAGAAGTAACCATGTGAGTACCTGCCATGGGCTTTTTAATTGTAGTACCTCACTTCTGTTGAAAGTTTTTACAATTCCTTTTTTCTAATCCTTTATTTTATTAATTGGTGCTCTTACCATTATATTATAAAGCCTTATTCATTTGACTTATATCAAGTAACTTACAAAGGAGGTGGAGGGAGGCTCGAGCCAAATCAAATTTACTGTATGTAACTGCGTATGAATAAAACACTTCAACTGAAACCCTGAATGTCATATTTTAATGTTTGAAGTTTGTAGGACAGCTACACACTCAATTCTTATGTGTAAGAAGTATATAAAATAACTTCTTAGAGACTGGTGTTGATGCATGCATGGAAAAATTTCTATAACGAAATAGAGTCTTAATTTAATTAACTCAGTCCTCCACCTTTTATGTTCACACTATTGTGTTCAGCTCTGGGTACCTCACTACAAGAAAGACATTTTCATGCCAAAGTGCCAGAGAAGGGCAATGGAGCTGAGAATGGGTCTGAAGCACAAGTCTGATGGGGGGGAATGGCTTAGGGGACTTAGGAGGGTTTAGTCTGGAGAAGAAAAGGCTCATGGTGGACCTTATCGCACTCCATAATTACCTGAAAGGTGGTTGTCATGAGGTGGGGGTCAGTCTCTTCTTCCAAGTAACAAGCAACAGGACAAGAAAAAACGGCCACAAGCTGCACCAGGGGAGGTTTAGGCTGGGTATTAGGAAAAATTTCTTCCCCAAGAGCATGATCAGGCATTGGAATAGGCTGCCCATGGCAGCCGTGAAGTCACCATCCCTGAAGTGTTCACAGACTGTGTAGATGAGGCCCCCAGTGATGTGGTTTAGTGATGGTCCTAGCAGTGCTGGGGCAAAAGCTTGGACTTTGATGACCTTTTCCAATCTAGTTGATTCTATGATTCTATTACTCTACCAGCTCCTCTTAAATACACAGAGGGAACCTTCATAATTTTCTGTTTCTTTTTTTAAAAAGGAAATTGTTTCACCAGAGCATAATGGCTCATTTTCAATTCAGTTCAGAATCTGACCCAAGACTGCCCATTAACTCTCCCTTTAGCAATTAATATGATTTTCACTTACTACTAATGTCACTTATTTTCCATGAAGCTAAACCATCAATTCAGAGGAGTAAACAACAGCACAGAGCAAGGAAGAATGCTATACCTACTCCCTTATACAAATTATGTTCATGACAATTGTGCTACTTCAGCTAACTGCCTTTCGCAACCCTGAACTTTATAATTTAGAAATTACCTACATTGTCTTCCAACATCCTTAAATCATACGTGTTATCTACAGTTTATAAAAATGCAAAATTTGGTGGTATTTTTTCCATTTACCATCACTACTTCTAGAAAGCCCGAACTGTAGCTGCAATGACTGTCAACAAACTATAACAGCTGTAGCCACTTGCCAAGCTGAAGTTGTCACATCAGAGTATAAAACCAACCCACTGCTCCATGACCACTTCCTTAGCAAGTAGGGTGTCCTCCACTCACAGGTAAGGAGAGGATTCTCACAAAGCCCAGGTGACACTGCCCTGCGCAGAACAACAATGTACAGATTGTCTGACACCCTCTCTTCAAGCCCTGATTAGTTGCAGAGGCTTCTCCATCCAGATCCAGCTTCAAAAAAAAACCCACTGCTTAGAGCACTCTAAGAATATAAAATAATGTTTGCAAGAATATAAAAAATACAAGAACATAAAAATGTTTGTAAAGTACTCTACCATGACTCTCACCAATATACTTAAGACACACATGACTAAAGAAGTACATCATTTTCTTTTCTTGCTTCTTGCAAACAGCTGCTGTTTATGGCAAATATAGTGCAAAATTAAAAAACAAAATGCAAGCATTTCAGGCCAAGTACACATTTCCTCCTATTTCAACAAAAATATTTTCAGAATGGCCCAAAACCACCTGAAAAAGTCTAAGCTTCAGCATGAACTGATTAGTAGTTTTGGAAGAGCAGGCACTGCAGTGGTGTTCAGCCTAGACTGATGACTGAAACAAAAGAACAAAAAAAAAAAGAAAGTGTGAAGTAAAGGTAATTGTACACTATGTTGTGTTGGTGCTATAAAACTAGCTCAGCTAAAATATGTAAGTGACCTTGTGTGAGAACTGCTTGGAGAAGCAGGCAGCTTCAGATGGGAGACTCAACCAAGACAATTTTAGAATAAATATCTACAAACTGGTAAGTATGGGAATTATTCCCAAAACAAAAATACTACTTTCAAAGTGTCTGCTTTAGGGAGGGTGCCTACTATTAAAGTTACCCACTGTTGCTCACCCTGGCAATTCTGATAGGCATGCTAAACAGGTTATTTTTTAATGATTTCTTATCATTCCAGGGCTTACATACTCGCTTTAGTACTGGTAAGTCATAAAAGAGATAGATAGTCAATGGTATCCTCTAAATACCACAACCTTATTGACATATTGCTAGAGAAGTTTGTGCTTAACCATTTTACATCTTTTAAAACCCACAAGGGAGGCACGGCACTAGTTATGCCATGTCCTTCCTTCAAAAGCAAGGAAGTTTTGACCAAACCTAAGGTAATATTCACAGAAAGCACAGCACACTCCCAGAGGCGTCCCAGACAAAATACAGGGAGGTCCCTCACACCAACGCCTTCATTCGCACCCGGGTGATAAAACCTTTCCTAAAGACCCACAACAAAATGTGGCTGCTCGATTTAACATCACTTCGGGGCGACTGTCGGCCACAGCCCCTCATGGCGATACCAAGGGTCAGGTGGCCACGCAGAGAAACTTTCGGGGCGCGGCGCATCTCCCGGCTGAGGTAAACCAGCAGCCGGTGATCCCACACACCGCCCCCCCTGCCGGCTCCTTGAGACCGCCAGGTAACGCGCGCGCGCCAACGGCTCCTCTTTGCCATCAACTTCCTCAAGGAGCAGAGCGGGCGCCTTTGTTCTGCCCCCTCCCCGGCGTCTCTCCCCGCTGCGGCACTGGAGGGCAGCCAGCCAAAGAGACCGCCTGACTGCCGCTCACCCCGCACAGGTGCCGTGCTGGTACGATGAAACCCACTACCAAGGGGCCCCCCGCCAGCCCCGACCCCCCTCAGCAGCAGCCCAAGCTTACCTCAGGGGAAGGCGCTTTTTTCTGGCGTCCCTTAGCACCCCAGGCAAGGACACGGACCTCCCCCTCCCGCACTCTCAGTTCACGCCGTCCCCTTGCTCAGGGACACCGCATCGCCACGTCCTCCCGCTCCCCTGCGGCTTCTTTCTGATCAGTTTACAGCTCTTCCCGCTTCCCTCCTCCTCCCTGCTATTGCTCTCCCTCCTCCCACACCCACACCCCCCCTTTCTTCCAGACCCTCCGGCACGGGGTGATGCAGGGCTCCCCGGGCTTCCTCTTGCATTACGGGAGGAAGGAAAGGAGGAAGGAAAGAAAGCAGAAGGGGGAACTCAACAAAGCATCAAGGTGAAACGAGAGCCGACCTCCATCCCGCCCTGACAGGGGCCCTCCGTCCCCCGCCAGCGTCGCCACTTCAGAGCGCGGCGCCGGAGCCAGGACCCTCTGGCCCTCCTTCCTCACCGTCCTCCCGCTGCCCCCGAGGGATACTCCCCGCCTCCCTCACCGCTCTCACTTCAGCGCCGTTTCTCCGAGCCTCTGCCTTTGGTAACGAGCCGAAGACCGGAGGTAGCCTCTCGCAGGCGCTCGGAGCTCCGCTTGCCGGGCTTTTCCTTAAGTCGAGTGGACGCGAGAGGTAGGTCGCTCGTCTGGCCCGGCCAGAGGCCCTGCTTCTGCCGAAGCCCCACCGCTGCGGCGCCGGGTCCGCCTGTCGCCTCCGCCCGGGCTCTGCTTCACCTGCTGCGGGGCTGGGCCGAGGAGAGACCTCTCGCTCCGTCCTCCCTCAACTTCTCATCACTTTGCCCCCGCGCCTCTCCGCTGTGCTGCCGCGCCGGCACCTGGCCGCCCGCATACACCGGCACTGCTGTCGTTCCCCCTCAGCAGCGATGCTGCCCTAAGGTCCCTCGGCTAGACGAGGAAAGGCTTCCCTAGTCCCTTTCCCCCTTGTCGGCGCGGATTGTTGCCGTCCTGGTTCCCAGGTACCCTCCCAGTCCCATGCACCGCCTCACCTCCCAAGACGCTGAGAAGCTGCCGTGGGGCAGGTTCCCTGTGCCCGCCTCTGTACGCGCTTCCGCCAATTAGTCCCGGCCCGGCCGCGGGAGGCTCCGCCAGAGGGGCAGGCCCTGCCTCCGAGGGAGCGGCCGTACCTAACACGACCACGGCCGCTCCCTATCGCTGGGTTTCTGCCTGGCTTCGCGAACCGTTTCCGTGCTCCGCAGCTGAGCACGCTGTTAACTCGTGCCTTGAAGTGAGCTCTGAAAAGCGCGGAGGGTGACGAGGGGCAAGCCGGCACCCTGGGTAAATCGTAATCACAGCTTGTCGTAACCACGAGGAGTATCTCGACAGAAGCCTGCCCTAATGTTGGTCGTATTTTTTTTTAATTTTCAGTTGGTTTGGTTAAAAAGAAAACATGGATAAAAAGCTTCCTAAGCCTTTTCTTCCCCACATCCCTTTCATTAGACCTAAGTGCAGTTGTCTAATTAGTGCTGGGTACTTGAGCGGTACACCATCCTTTATTTTCTCCTTCTGCAGGAAACAGTATTGAGGAAGGCTGACTGAAAGGGATGTAATGCTCCTGTATTCCCAGACCTCTGTGATCTTGGGAAAGACCTACAGTAACCTTCTAAGCCATTCGCTGAGGAAACTTAGATCTAACGGTAATTCTTCAATTAGTTTTGTGTGTGTGGTTTGGATGTGGGGTGGGTTTGTTTTTTTTTTTTGTTTTGTTTGTTTTGTTTCCCCCTTTGTTATATAATAAAAATGTAATTTCATAGCTGGCAGGTTATTAATAAAGTCATTTGAAAGAACAAGATTTGTCCCACTGTCTGCCACACACTTTTCGAAATTGAAACACTTGGGCTGCTTGTTTTAACTTATAAATTTTCCAAGGTTAATGCTTTTTTTCATTGAACTTTAAGGAAAAAGAAGTTTTGGATAGCCTTACTGATTCAACAGATCATGTTGCTCCTTCAATAAAAGTGAAGGTTTAGGTTTCATCAGACAAAACAAGAAAGGTAATGAAATGCATAATAAGAAAACTGAACGTAAGCTTCAAACTGATCTCCATTCTAGTAAAGATGGCTTGAAAAAATATGAAACTTTACTTTCATTCAAGCTAATCAAATGCCTTTGGAATACACGAATTTCTCATGATATTCATTATAGAGCCTTTTAAAAGCTCTTCTGTTTCTTGCATATAAAACAAATCATTAAAGTTCCTCAAATCATGTGACCTGTATGAGATCTAGTTAACATTAAATGAGGTGTTAAGGTTTAATGAGTGATACTCAAATCCCACGAAGTAATAGTGGTCTCTGGCTTTGAGGTAAGTATTGAGCTTCTAAAAATGAGGTTCTGAGCTTAAATGTCCCAGAATCAAGCATACAGAGCCACTGTTGTGTTGAAAGTTTTAGTTACTTTTGGCAAAAGAAATTTTAAACTGTAATGCCAATTGAAGCAGTACGTTGGATAAATCTGTCTCCTTTGCATATCTAAAGTACCCGCTGCTAACTGTTTTAGTAAATTCCAAATAAACCAGAGGCGTTCTTAGGTTCACCATGGGGCTTAAGTCTAATTTGAACCAAATGTAGATTTTGTCACATTTCTCTGAGGTATGTTGGAATCCCCTCCATATTTATGAGGATTGTTTTTGTTTCTTGGGTAGCAGCTTTAGTAAAGCTATTCTTACTGTGGAAGTAGCAGAGCTTAAAGTAGCAACTGGTGCAATGACCTGGAGAATTTTATTAAAATTACTTAGAAGACCTTGGTAAAAAATTGATTTGATAGTTTTCGTGGAATATTTTGTGAAAAATGTCTCATGGTGAGACATTTTCATACGGTGGTAGTATTTTAAATTTAATTACTGTATACTATTTAATAGCAATGCAGGAGAAGTATTTTTACTTCCAGACAATTTTATTCATCCCCACGCCTTCTACCTCTCTAGTCAGCAAGTGAAAGTTACTGGATTTTATAAACCTTCTCCTTTTCTGGTTTCCTCTCTTCTGCAGGCTGGCATGGGTCAAATAATTTTATTAAAAAATTAGTGTATTCAAAGTTAGTGATTGCATTGCAGCGTGATGCAGTAGTATTTTTCTTTGGTGAAAATATTTCAACACAAAGTACATGGTATTGTACTGTCTTCACCTGTTATGGTTACATGCTATTGCAAAATTGTTTGTATTTCAAGCTCCGGATATTATGCGTATAAATTTGTATTTAAAAATTCTGGTTTCCTTTCAAAGATGATCTTTTCTTCATTTGAGGGTAATACTAGATACATGGTATCTACTGTTACCATAGCACCTGTTCTCTGAGTGACTGACTTTTGGATTGGAAGAGAATCTTCAAACGTGAACATTGACTATAATCTCAGTTTACTATTTCCTAAACTAATCCTGTAATGATTTTCTTTTCTTTGACTAGTCCAAATAGTACAAATAGCAACTTCAAATAGTGACAGTACTTGGATATCTCTTCAGTCGTTTCCTGGTATAGAAAACTCCAAATATACTAAATGTTGATTATCTTTCCTTCAGTGTAGATTTTCATAGAATAATAGAACAGTTAGGGTTGGAAAGGACCTTAAGTTCATCAAGTTCCAACCCCCCTGCCATGGGCAGGGACACCTCGCTCTAAGCCATATCACCCAAGGCCTCGTCCAACCTGGCCTTGAACACTGCCAGGGAGGGAGCATTCACAACCTCCCTGGGCAACCTATTCCAGTGCCTCACCACCCTAACAGGAAAGAATTTCCTCCTTACATCCAATCTAAACTTCCCCTGTTTAAGTTTTAACCCATTACCCCTTGTCCTACCACTACAGTCCCTAATGAAGAGTCCATCCCCAGCATCCCTATAAGCCCCCTTCAGATACTGGAAGGCTGCTATGAGGTCTCCACGCAGCCTTCTCTTCTCCAGGCTGAACAGCCCCAACTTTCTCAGCCTATCTTCATACAGGAGGTGCTCCAGTCCCCTGATCATTCTTGTGGCCCTCCTCTGGACTTGTTCCAACAGATCCATGTCTTTTTGATGTTGAGGACACCAGAAC
The DNA here is from genome assembly GCF_033783945.1 of Neopsephotus bourkii. Lineage (NCBI taxonomy): Eukaryota > Metazoa > Chordata > Aves > Psittaciformes > Psittacidae > Neopsephotus > Neopsephotus bourkii. Next base: position 1,362,722 of record NW_026902300.1, on the reverse strand, counting down.
TGCACACAATACTCCAAGTGAGGTCTCACGAGAGCAGAATAAAGGGGCAGGATCACCTCCTTCGACCTGCTGGTCACACTCCTTTTGATGCAGCCCAGGATACGGTTGGCTTTCTGGGCTGCAAGCGCACACTGAAGCTGGCTCATGTTCATTTTCTCATCGACCAGCACCCCCAAGTCCTTCTCCACAGGGCTGCTCTGAATCTATTCTCTGCCCAGCCTGTAGCTGTGCCTGGGATTGCTCTGACCCAGGTGTAGGACCTTGCACTTGGCATGGTTAAACTTCATGAGGTTGGCATCAGCCCACCTCACAAGCGTGTCAAGGTCCCTCTGGATGGCATTCCTTCCCTCCAGCGTATCAACCGAACCACACAGCTTGGTGTCATCGGCAAACTTGCTGAGGGCGCACTCAATCCCACTGTCCATGTCAGCGACAAAGATGTTAAACAAGACCGGTCCCAGCATCGATCCCTGAGGGACACCACTCGTTACTGGTCTCCAGCTGGACATTGAGCCATTGACCACAACTCTTTGTGTGTGACCATCCAGCCAGTTCTTTATCCACCGAGTGGTCCATTCATCAAATTGATGTCTCTCCAATTTAGAGACAAGAATGTCATGTGGGACAGTGTCAAATAGTTTACACAAATCCAGGTAGATGACATCAACTGCTCTACTGCTGTCCATCAGTTCTGTAGCCCCATCATAGAAGGCCACCAAATTGGTGAGGCAGGATTTCCCCTTAGTGAAGCCATGCTGGATGTCACCAAGCACCTTGTTGATTTTTATGTGCCTTAGCATGCCTTCCAGGAGAATCTGCTCCAAGATTTTGCCAGGCACAGAGGTGAGACTGACTGCTCTGTAATTCCCCAGGTCATCCATTTTCCCCTTCCTGAAAATGGGGGTTATATTTCCCTTTTTCCAGTCATCGGGAACTTCACCTGACTGCCAATTTACCAGCTCCTTAGGACCCACAGATGGATTTCATCAGGTCCTGTGGACTTGTGTACATTCAGGGTTGAGAATGGTCTGGATTTCAGATCCTCTCCTACAGTGGGCCTAGGATATTCGTTCCTCACAGTCCCTGCATCTGCCTTCCGAGGCTCGGGTGGTGTGATCAGAGCCTTTGCCAGTGAAGACCGAGGCAAAGAAGCCATTAAGAACCTCAGCCTTCTCCAAATCCAGGGTAGCCAGTTCTCCTGGTAGCTTCCAGAGGTGGCCTGCGCTGTCCCCTAGTCTGTCCATCCAAGGAGGTCTCCTGGCCCTCTTGCTGTATTTCCTTCCAGTAGGGACACAACACTCCTGAGCTTGTAGCAGGTGATCCTTGAATATCAATCAACAGTCTTGGGTCCCCCTGCCCTCTAGAGTTATATCCCATGGAGCCTTACTAAGCAGGTTCCTGAAGAGGCCCAAGTCTGCTCTCTTGAAGTCCACGGCAGTGAGCTTGCTGCACAGTATTCCCACTGTCCTGAGGATCTCAACCTTGACCATCTCATGATCGCTACAGCCAAGGCTTCCCTGAAGCATCACATTTCCAACCAGCCCCTCCCTGTTGGTGAGCACGAGGTCAAGTATGGCACCTCTCCCTGTCAGCTCCTCTATTACTTGCAGAAGGAAGTTGTCTTCCACACAATCGAGGAACCTCCTGGATTGCTTATGCTGGGCCCTACCGTCCCTCTAACAGATATCAGGGTGGTTGAAGTCCCCCATGAGGACAGGGGCCTGCAAGAGTGAGACTGTTCCTATCTGTCTAGAGTGCTTCATCCACAGAGTCCTCCTGATCATGTGGTCTATAACAGATCCCCACAGTAATGTCCCCCATCGCTGTTCTACCTTTGACCCTGACCCACAAGTTCTCTGTTGACTGCTCACCTGTCCCCAGACAGAGTTCCATACTCTCCAGCCTATCCCTAACATAAATAGCAACTCCCCCACCCCGTCTGCTGGGCCTGTCTTTTCTAAAGAGCCTGTAACCTTCCATTCCAACACTCCAGTCATAGGAGCCATCCCACTATGTTTCTGTGATACCTATTATATCATATCCCCTTAGACGTGCACACATCTCTAATTCCTCTTGTTTGTTCCCCATGCTATAGGCGTTTGTATAGAGGCATCTTAGCTGAGCTCCAAGTGAAGCTGGCTCATTGGCTGGAGCAGTTGAAATGTCTCTCCATTGCTCCGAGCATTTATTATAGGTGCTGGCAACTGACAGCACCTATGTGTTAGAGTGTGTTGGTATGAAATGATGCCCCCCTCCCCCAACACATCTTGTTTAAAGCTTTTTTGACCAGCCTGGCAAGCCTCCTACCAATATGGAGATAAAGCGCAGTTGGGGTGAAACCTTCAAGCGTTCCCTATCACAATAATTTTCCAAAGTAATTCAAACCAGAATTATTAACTTGTGTGATGTGGTTATTAGTTCGTAATACCAAGTTTCAACTTGTCACAGTTTAACATCTCTCAGAAATACTTCCAGGCACTCCTGGAGACTCAAATTAGTGTCTTGGCACATAAAAGTAGTGTTTACTCTGAAATATCAGTGTCTTGTACATGACAGCTCCGATATTTTATTGCCTTTTTATTTCGATAAACAATATAGTGATGTTCATATACTTCATCATTGAAGAGAAGCAAGTAACCTCTAGATTGTTTTCAGAACAAAAAGTGCTCTAATGCACCCTTGATTTGGGGTTTTTTCTGTGTTTAACTCTTTGTTCTGTTTGTTACTGACATACTTACAGCTATCAGAATAAATGTAAGGTATCAATTATTAATTAAGCTATTATTATAAGTCTAAGGTATAAGGTATATAGCACAATACTGAAACATGAGATTTTTGTACTCCCGTAAATTCCAAAATGTAACACAGAAGTTCTGCATTGCAAAAATTCCAGAATCTTGGAATTCAAACTTGTGATATGGAAATTAGATTAAAATAAAATAATAAAAAGTCACATAGCAGTAGACGTGGGAGTCACAATGCAGGAACGATCAATGTGATCAGCGAATGCCAATTTATTACAAAGATTTAACTCCTTATATAGCATTTCTTACAGGCACTTACAGTGATTTGGTATATTATGATTGGATGCATGTCTTGAAGACCCTTAGTGACTAACACACAATTGGTTAAGCACAGGTGTGAGAACTTGACCTCGAAAGCTTGCCAACAGTCCACAGTTCTCATTAACTCAGTGAATTACAGCTTCTTCTTATCTTGCTTTCTTAAGCTTCCTCGGGCCCCTCACGGCCTTGCTGTATCTTTCAGGATTATTCAGTTTTTGCACCAATTATGCATTCTCCTGTGAGAACACTGTCTCCACATCTCCTCCTTTTTGTTTTATGTATCTTTTGAATGACCCTACTTGAGCAGGGGATTTGGGCTAGGTCATATTTTCAACATATGCCAACCACAGGCTACTGGGCCTGCCCCTTTTATCTGCTGTATGGCTCTCTGGTAACAGGGGAGGCCATCCTTCACATCAAGGTCTGGCATGGCATGTGTCCCCACCACTCCACGCCTGCTGGGTTGCAGCCAGCAGCGGAGCTAAAGGTTCTTCTTGGTGGCAGGCACAGAGGCCAACCCAGTCTTGCCCTTGATTGTGGTAGCAGGCATTTGGTCAGCCTCAGTCCTTGCATCTTGTCAATGCAGTTTCACCTGCTTCATCCAATAACAAGCTGTTATTATGGCAAGGCACACACACAGATTTACATTAGCAGAGTAACTATTACAGGGTGCAGCAGCATGTTGAAGATGCTGATGCCAGCAAGGGACTAGCCAAAGAAATTTCTTACCAGTGGAATTCTCCCACCCTCTTAATTTGCTCCATTACCTGCTTTATAACACTACCATTGTATTAGAATATTTCTATCTTTTGCCTTAGCATTTTCTAGCAGCTACTACAAATTTGCATACTCTAACATCTCTTTTACAAGTGACAAATCCATATAATACAAGGTGTAGTTTCTTATCAGCAACTGGCTAGTAAATACAGGTGGTTTCATACACAAAATCAAAGCCTCTAACAATAGCTACTTTACAAGCACACATATTCAAGCTGTTACTTTTCCGTTGCCCTCAAATGATGTTTAGCAATCATTGGTTTTTCTCTTCCTCTATCTCATTCTGCTTGGGGTATTCACGATCAGCTCCTGTAGCTGAAGCATCAGGTTTCTCCATTCGTCTGTCCAGATCATGGCAAGGCTTGACAAACTTTGCAGGCAGTCGCCATGGAGCTGTAGGCAGGAGGACACAAATACACCCCCTCCTCCAGGTTATCAGTTCTTGAGAAGTAGACAAGTTAAACGAGGAGTTTGCCGCATCATTGCCTTTTTTTTTTTTTTTCTCTGCCACCCTCATGCTGCTTAGGTGATGGCTCACAAAGCTTGTGGTTGCACTACCCCTCTCACTTTTTCAGTTAGCAGTTCTTGTTTCAACCAATCTATCTGTTCCTCCAAGTCTTTGATTCATCCCCAGGTTACTCTAAACATATTAAGCTTGGTTTGGTTTTGTTTTGTTTTTTCTCTCCTCGGCTCTGGTGTCCATCCTGGTCCTTCCACCAGTGGAGCACTGGGAGCCGAATCAGAGGGCAGCTTCTTTTGAACATGGGGACTGAACTCTCACCAAATCCTTTTTTTTTTTTTTTTTTTCCCCAAAGTTGCTCACCCTGCTTTGCACAGCTACAAACGCGGGCCTTCTTTGCAGCAGCTACAGCTGCCTGCCTGCTTCAGCAGCAACCATAAATACCTGCCAGGAACTGCGCTTTTGCATTAACCCTTTCTTGCCTGAAATGTTAAACTGCTACCCATTAAAAACTTTTACATGAACCCAACAACAAAAAATACACAGAACACTGTCTGCCCTCAACACACACACACACACACACACTCACACACGTATGGGATCCCACAAGCACAATGCACACAACTACAATATTTGAAGCACAAAATCCCAACAATCATTACTTCCACTACACAATCCCACGTACAGAACGTGGCACAAGGACCCTGTGGAGACTAACAAGAAACCAGCTCCGAGAAGCATCATCGCAGTGCGAGGTGGCAGGCTTAACCCCTGGCGGACGTCCCCGCAGAGGCTCTGCCTCCCCACATCGCATGAGGCTTGGGCTTTTATACTGACCAAAATGCACACTCATTCCGACACAGGTGGCCAGCCTATGTTGGAAGAAGTAGCCAGCAGTATTTATAAAGGTCTCCAAAGGTTGATAGAAACCTGGACATACTTATTTTTACCAGCTTCTAGTACATGAGTATGTACTAGAGAATGTATTAAATGAGTTGTATATAAGTCCACAGTCCATCACAGACCTTTCCACTGCAGGTCTTGATGCAGAACTTTAACGTAAAAAAGGTTGCTCCCTTCACTTTAAGAAGGACTGAAAACATCCATAAAACGGATGTCCTAAGCTCAAATTTCAATTCATTCAATCACTGACAAGGGGGGTGTCCTGGGGCAGTGCTGACTCTTTCCAGTGTTTCACCCATTGAGCTGGCACCCACCGCAGACCAGAATCTGTAATTACACACATATTACCTTGACCAGTTAGTTTTACTTCCGCAGGACCTTTCCAAATGCCAGTTTCCAAATCCTTGTACTGGACCAGAATACCCAGAGTTTTAGTCATATAACCTGAATCTAATGCCTGACCATGTATTATAGCAGGGGGTCATTAAAGTCTCCTGTCAATCGCAAAAAATTCATAACATATACAGCTTTCTGTATCCTTGCTATTGGTGTAAGTCCTTCTTCCCTCATTTTTTGTTTTTCCAACAACTGTTTCAAAGTTTGATGTGTTCATTCAATAATAGCTTGTCCTGTAGGAGAATGAGGAATACCAGTGATATGAGAAATACCCCAAGTATTCAAAAATCTAGAAAGTGTAGCTAGATGCATTGTCTGTTTTTAGCTGTAAAGGTACTGCCATAGCTGCAAAACAACCACGCAGATGTATGATTACATGGCGCACAGTCTCACCAGCCAGGGGAGTGGCCCAGACAAAGTGAGAAAAAGTGTGGATGGTCAACAGATGCTAGAGGGGTGTCAGGCCATCACTGAAATACTGCAAAAACCACACTTAGCTCTGGTGTTTGTAGTGAATTGAAAAAATGACCAAATATCTTCTGCTCTTTCCAACCATCGCCTGTTTGCCAAACACATCCGTCTGTGTGATTGATTTTGCTTGCATCTGTAAAGACAGTTAATCCTACAACAGGTTTACTAGGATAAAAAGTAACATCTTCAAACTGATTATTCTTTAGCATTGTAAACATCTTATGAGGTGGAAAATGTATATTAAGAGGACCAACAAAACTTATCAGGGCAAACTGAATAGCAGAGCTAGATTGTTGTGCCCAGTCTAACCATACCCTAGTAAGTGGCAAACAAATTTGTGATGGATCACAGCCCATAATTTCCTGACAACGTGAACGACCTCGTATAATCAAAAGAGCAAATACTTCTAACCGAGTAGTTACAGTTTTACGTAGGAAAATCCATTCTAAAATGCATAAAGAATCAGTCTTTTGAAGATCCAAGTGTGCTAGTAGACTAAAGGGATAATACTCACTGTTGACAATAAACAGAATAACCTGTAAATCTGGATTCCATTGAGCAGCATAAGAGGTAGTGTTTTTTGTCATGATGTGATCTAAGGCATCATTCTGAGCTTTTAATAGAACCTTTTTTTTTTCTTTGACTCACCCTTTAAAAGGGGCATGAGATCAGTCAGATCATCATTTGTGATTCCACACAAAGGGCAGATCTATTGAATATCACCCATCAATTTCTGCACGACACACAAGGTTTTTATCTGTGTGGTAATTTTAACTTTTTGAGGCCTAATTTCAGTTCTGGAAATGATCCACCCGAGATATTTCCAAGGCCTTCACGCTGCACCCTGTCTGGTGCAATTGCCAGTCCTGCTTTCGCTAATTCTGATTGTAGTAGGTAGAGCAGATGGTCCTTGTTTAAATCTTTGCCTGCAATTAGGATATCATCCATATAGTGATAGATAACACATTTTTGCAGGTTTTGTCGGATTGGTTGCAATGCCCAGGCAACATACAGTTGACAAATAACAGGAGAATTTTTCATACCTTGAAGTAAAACAACCCATTCATATCTCTTAGCAGGCTCTCCTTTGTTAATTTCTGGGACAGAGAAAGCAAATTTTTCACAGTCGCTTGGGTGTAGAGGAATTGTGAAAAAACAGTCTTTTAAATCAATTACTATTAAATCCCAACCCTGAGGTATCATTGAAGAGCTAGGCAAGCTAGGTTGCAAAGCAACGACGTTCAATTGTCTTGCATCCAAATTTGTCACATCTAATACATTTATCTGCAAAACCAGTAACCCCACCGGGGGGGGTGGGGGGGGCGTAGTGCTGAACTAATTTTCTTTACATTACACTGTTTCTTTTTAAAATGTCCCATCCATCCACAATTATAACATCTCATACCTTTAGTACCCCCACGATCACCCTAACCTTATTCTAAAAGGGGTTTAACAGCAGCGGCCAAGGCAGTAGCCATGTATCCAGCCTTTTCTTCTACTACGCCCCCTTTAAACCATATCTGAAGGTGGGGAGTAAGCAACGATTGAGCTATCATACAGATATCATATGGTGCTAAGATATATGCAGAAAAAATATGTGCAGTAATTGCCTGAGTATACGATGATTTTAACCAGTTGGATGTTACCGGTTGACGCGCCTCCTTTACTACCTTTAAATCCAATGCCTCCCACTCCTTTCCCCCCTGTGGAGTGTTAAACAAAGGGAATACCAAGGGACCCATAGCTGAAAATTCCCCCATAACAATTTCATCTTTGATCATCCCACACCAACCTTTAGCAGGGTTATTACCGTAATCCCCTACCCCGTGCCCAACACCCCCCTCCCACTCCCCTTTCTTTACTAGTGGATTGTAGGAGGGTAGGGCAGAGGTTTCGGAGGGTTTTTTTGTCTCCAATACTTTAATTTCTTCAGCAGCTGTCACAGTTGACCGTCACTGAGGCTGGTTCGCTTCTGCCGATGAGTCGAACTGTCTGAACTGTCTGAGTCGGGATCAGGAAGGGGAGGGTACAAGTCCGGTTCTGCCGGAGACTCTGGGTCTGGTTCCAGTTCCGATTTGGGGTCTTCTTCCTCTAGGTCGGAGGTGACCGCATTTGTACTCTCTGCTAGCACTCTTCTCTATCTCTGACTGACTTTGTGAAGGAGCAGCGGCCAGGAAAACAGATGCCACTGCTGCCTGTTGCGATTTCATTTCCTTTAAAGTCTCAATTATCAATCTCCATAACGAATACTTCAGGGCTTCCTTTGTCCCTTTACTAATCTCATCCCACAACGCCTGACCTATACGTTCCCATTCAGAAACTTCAAAGGTGGCTTGCTCCGTGGGGATAAAGCCACGATCCCGGGCCCACTTTAACAGCCTCTGTAATGCGGCGCTATCATGTTGCAGTCCTCTCTTAGAATATGTTGGAGGAGCTCCATCACTGCCTGTTCCTCTTTGGAAGGCGAGTGCCCCATCTCCTCCCCAGCCACTCACCTGATTAGGGCGAGATCCTACTGTTATTCCACTGTTTGCAGATGTCTGACTTTCACAGTGCCGGGGCAGCGCTGACTTTCGGCCGGCTCTCTGCCCCCTCTTCCTTTGATCGGACCTTCAAACTTGCATGCCACAAGTTACGGATCTGAGGGTCCCTGTTCGGGCGCCTTTGTCGACGCAGGAGTCACGGACAACTCAGGAACGATCAATGTGATCAGCGAATGCCAATTTATTACAAAGCTTTAACTCCTTATATACCATTTCTTACAGGCACTTACAGTGATTTGGCATATTATGATTGGATACATGTCTTAAAGACCCTTAGCGACTAACACATAATTGGTTAAGCACAGGTGTGAGAACTCGACCTCGAAAGCTTGCCAACAGTCCACAGTTCTCATTAACTCAGTGAATTACAGCTTCTTCTTATCTTGCTTGCTTAAGCTTCCTCGGGCCTCTCACAGCCTTGCTGTATCTTTCAGGATTATTCAGTTTATGTACCAATTATGCGTTCTCCTGTGAGAACACTGTCTCCACAATATGATGCACTTTTAAATTTTATTAGCATTTTACAGGGCTAATGAACACTTCAGAAGTGTTTTTTAATAACCTGTTACCATTGTCCAACGAGGCACCTTCATATTATTTTTCTAGAGAGGAATTGATTTCATTTGCTGTTAAGTTGAATGCCAATGTCATTGAAGTTATTTTTACTAAGGAACAAGACATGAATTGTTTTTCTGAAGGATTTAGAACTTGATTCTGTGGGATAAAGGCAAAATTGCAGCAGCTGCAGAGCACTGTTTCCTTTTGTGCTTTCTTTCCACTAGAGTTTTTATCATACTCATAAGAATCTAGAAATATTACATTGTTAATTACAGATTTATTTTTCTTTACATTTGATTAATTGGACTGAACAACATATGTAAGTTAAATTGACATCTCTGTCCCTTGTGCTTTACTCCTGGTTTGTTTGGGTCTGTTTGCAAAAGAGAGCTAAATTTCTCCAGTAAATTTCTAGATCATGATGATTCACATACAGTTCCTTAAGTATTTTCTTTCCTACTGCCTTGCTGTTTGGATTACATATGCATATACTTCAAGACTAGAAGCATAAACTTCCTTGTAACTTATCTAAGATGGTGTTGGCACATTTTGCTTGTTAAATTCTATGAGATTATAAGCAGCCAAACTAACTTATTTAAATAAGGTTTTTAGTTCTGTTGCCTTACCAACATGCCATATGGAACTAATAATCTGCAGTGTATTCCCTAATTTAACTGCAGTGTTACCAGACGGCTGTCTCTTCTGGATCTGCTTGCCATGTCTTGTAACCTTGTTCACAGATCCCCATAAACACAAGAAAGGTGTACCTCCATATGTTAACAATAAGAAAATAAAAAAAGAGTCTTTAGATTTTGCCACTACAGTCTCATTTACAGGACTCTGTTTAAATAGGTACAAAACTGACAAGAAATCCCTCAATTTATGAGTTTGTATGCTCTGTAGTAGTGAGCTCTGAGCACAAGAAATACCATATGAACAAAGAAAGTTCCCCTAGGCCACTACTCAGCTTCTGACAATGGGAAAAGAAAATGCCCTTCAGAGACAATGCAGCCACTTCCTATAATCAGTTCCCCTATACTCACCCAAGATGTATAGTTACTGTATTTGGGTAGTTACAGGATAAAGCCATACCTTTAGTGATGACTTGTTGCCCACAAAGCTGCTCACTCCCTTTTGACTCTGCTGCTGAAAAAGCCTGCCTCTGTAATTTATGTGGCAATAAAAGAAATAAAGGTCAGCTGCTTTTCCTGAAGAGCTTGGAAAATTCGGCTCTTGAAAATTAATCTGTGTTTGAGCATTTTAAAGTCTTAAAATAGTATAGATGTTAGGTTGACTGTAATAAGCATGCAAGAAGTGCTAGGTGTGGTGTAGATATTTAATGATTGAGTAAGGATTTATGTTACCTTTTCTGGTGGCTTTTTGTTAATTTGTTTGTTCTGTCTTAGCTGTGGCTCCCTGAAGTCAGTTCCAAACTTGTGCAAGTCTCTGTATTGTTCTCAAGTTCTAATACCATTCTTCTGGCATTGCACATTTGGTAGCTTCTTGAATTGTGTAATAACCACTTCCTTGTCATGCTGTTGACAATAAATGTAGAAATAGCAAGGTGTATATTTCTGTTCACATTTTGACAAAAATGTTTTCAATTTCAGTGGAAAGCTCATGAAGTATATAAAAAAATCTGCACATGAAAACCCATGCACAAGGTTGTATTTATTATTATTGTTTCCACCCATAAACTGCTCTTTTCAGTTACGTTTTCTTTAATACTTTGAGTGTTGAAATTAGAACTGAAAAGACATTGCTGTAATTCAGATGGAGGTCCAACTGTCACGTGATTGTTACATCTCTGACCAACCTGAGTTATATAAACTCACAAACCACCTGTGTGGATTTAACTTGATTGAAAGATTATGGGTTTAGTTACAATTATTTTTTTTTTCATCTACAAGTGTAATCTAATTTTTGCCTGTTTCTAAATAGTGTACAAATAGTGTCATTCATAGCTATCCTTATCCCTCATAAAAGAAGATAAGGGCTACATTTCTATCTCCTCAAGATCGAAGAAGACAACATGTAACAGATACCGGTGACAGTCTTTTGTCATTTTAAAGTATCAAAAGTCAATTACCTGATGTGGCTTGCTTAATTTGGTTAGTTTGTTAGACATGAAGAAGCAATTACAAAATGCTACTACAGTAAAGTCTTATTTAAGAAGGAAAAAAGAAATATCTTTTAAATACTTAGCAAAGCTTGGGGCTAATACTAGTTTTATACATAACCAGTGCAAGATTCTTTATGCGAACCAACCAACGTTCTTCTGGTCTATTTTATCTACATGTTGTAACAAATACTGAGTTCAAAATCTGACTGCGGAGAGTAAATCCAACAAGATACCTAAATGTACTTTTTTTTATATTTCCTTGATAAGTGACATTAGGAATTACTGATTAGCCTTGCAGATACAGTTATAACTTAAATCATACATGATGGTAAACTGTGGTTTATGCAATTTTCCTGTATAAGCAGAAACGTTAGTAGTGTGTGACTGTAAATAAGGTCATTAATAGTGCTTGGATACTCTACCAAAACACACAGCTGTTTGACTGAAGGGGGGGGGGGGGGGGGCAGAAACAAAGCAAACAAATTTATTACTCCAACAGTATCTTATTATATTTGGTTCTTGCAACACTTCTCATTAATAAGTGAGGTCTTAACCACACCTAAAAGAAAAAACAAAACACCAAACCAGAAAGCTCTGTGCATTGTGTTTGCTCTTCTTACCTCATCTGAGAGGCAAGAGTAATGAATAGAGCTAGCACCTTGAACCTCAATAGGGACTCAAGGAAGTAGTTAATTGAACTGAGATCTAGCTGCCCATTAGATACTGGGATCGTTGATAGGGGTGTGGTGAGTGTATATGTCTGTGTGTGTTCAGTTCTCTGTTTTACAAATGATTATTAAAAGAGTATTCATAACCTTAATTGTAGAGTGGCAAAAGCTTGACAAAACAGTTACTAATCTCTTTTAAAGGGAGTTCCTCGTTTCCTGTTTCATGTGGGTGGGTAGTTTTCTTTTTTCTTCTTTCTTTTTGGTGGGGTTTTGGCTTTTTTTTTTTTTTCTTCTCTTCCTCTTGTCAGAAGTAAGGTAAGATGAATAAGCCATTTAGGCTCAGTGTTGTGTCGTTGTAGTCAAGAGGACACTAAGCAGTAGTCTGAAAACATTTGCTAAGCAGCATTAAGAGTCTGCAGAAAATAACTCATGTTCGTCCTTCCATCAATGTCTGAAGATGTGTTTTCTGTCTCCTTGGGTGGTGCTCTAGATGCATGTTTGTAGGCTTTACTTAGTAAACTAATAATGTCTATAATCTTTTGTGAGTTTTCCATTTGTAATTAAAGTACTCCTGATTTAAGATGAGCTTGGTAAGTCTATGAAAAACATTGTAGGACAGAGTTCCTGTAACAGTAGGATAGCAGATTCAACCCCAAAGGAGGACCCTTTCAATCATAAATTGCTGATTAGAGGCTTGTAGGCCCTGAGAGAGGAGGAGAGTGGAATAAAAAAAACAACAAATGAACCCACACCCAAAAAAACCCCAAACCCCAAAACAAACCTCACAGGGCTCTTTAGCCTTCTTTTTAGGGACATCTGTAAGGGATACAGGGCAAAGATCCTGAGTTCAAGCTCCAGTGCTAGGTGACTGTTTAATGTAAACACACTGCTTTGCTTGTATACAGAGCTAAGAGAGGCAGAGGAGGTAATCTCCAGCAACTGATATGAAACAGCAGCCCAACAGCATGATTAATCAAAACTGGTAAACTAATAAAAGTATGGCCACTGATGTAAGTCCATAGAGCATGGATAGAATACGGTGTTTCAGAGGTGTTGAGCCTATATCAACAACTCTGCAGTACTTTGGTATGTCAGTAAATTCTAGTATTAAATTCCTTTAGACACCTGTGGCCTTCGCTAGCAATGCCTGTTAATCTTGTTGTACTGGGTGTTATGGGAAGCACACCAAAATTGCTCTATGTACCTACCACATACCAAGGAGTTGTTTCCCTCTCTTCGGGTAGCCACCGCCACATCCTCATGCCAGATACTCCAAACAAGTTCTTCATTTGTGTATCTTTGTGTTTCATTCTGCAAACATGATGATACACTTTTAGAATGTAGTACTGAAATCACCACCATCCACCATTTTAAAAATGGAAGGACATGTTCATGTTTCATTTAGGGAAGTAATCTTTCCAGCAAGTTATTTCCTTTTGTTCTTCAGATTCTACAGTGATGGGTATCTTCACAGAATTTCCTTGTCCTTATTTCAACTGTGTGCATCCCTTGAGAACTATTTGCCGTCTTTCTTCCTTTTAAATAGCCCTGGTAATAGCAACATGCTGTTAAACTCCCCTTCTGAATGCCTTTTTTTTAATCTTTCACCAAACATCAGTTTCTCTTTCTTTGTGCTCAAGGCATCATAGTGTGACTCTTCTTTCACTTGCATCTAAGAAATGCATCCATACTTTGCAATTCCACCATCCAAAACTGTTCTAGAGACCACTGTAGGTGCTAGAAATCAGTTGGTGTTTTCCTTTTATTGCACCGATGGCAGACTTACTATTTTTATTTCAGGCCAAAGGTCTCAAATGAGTAATCGCACATATTTGTCCATGTATTTTTAACGAATATCACATGCACTAACCTTTGAACTTTTCATGTGTTTAATCTTGTTGATGTAATTCTGAACAGCATGTCTAAAGGCAGTAAAATAGTCTTATTTTAATTAAGACTTTTAAGTAGAACAAGGTAGTAATTTTTAAACAAGTATAGTATATCACTGATGCTGATATTTTATACAAACAAACTGTAGAAAATTGATTTTAAACAATTGCAGAAAATAACTAGTATTTTGCATTTTTGGCATGTGTTATTTCTCCTTTCAAAATAAGTGTTTTGTCTGCTTTTATTTTACATGTATCTTGTCTTCCTTTCTCCTTCTGGAAAGAAAATCTTGTCTTGTATTAATCCTCTCAGTTTCTTTCAATTGTCTTTCCATCAATACATTCCCAAATCTTGTTGTCTAGCTATGAAGCAGTATACTTTATACCTATGACCGATGGAGAATTTCATAAATCACTTAATAAGCATGACTCTACATTTCCTGCACTGATTAATAACTAAGGTTTTCTTCAAATGACAGTTATTTTCCTATAACTTTACACTTAAACACTGTTGTAATCACATAATCAACAATCCTAGCCAGATGCTGTGGCTAAATTACCTTATTTTTTTTCTTTTGGTAAACTGCTAGAACAATGCAGTTTATATCTTTTTTCTTTTTTTTTTTTTGTCATCTCAAGAAGTTACAAGCATACATTTTCTGTTCTCTCCTTAGAGAATAAGATGATCTGGATGTATTCATTTGAATGCACTGAAGGCTTACATTTTCAATATGAAGTCTTTCAATATCTAGAACCCAGGTCTGAGCACTATTTTGTTTTGCTTGAAATGAAAAGAGTAACAAGAAAAGAATTCATTTTCCACCTCATACAGGCATCTCTGCTTAGAAACAGTCTATTATTATGTAACCCCTTCTGTGCTTATGAACTAGCAGGGAAACCAAAACTGGACAGGAATAGTAGCATGGATGCCAACAAAGATGTGTTGGCCCTAACTCATGATGCAGGGGGGAGCAGCCATGCCATTTCTCAGTACAGAAATCTAGCTCCTCTGCCCTGTGTTGATGCTATATAATGCTATGTTTCCTGTGGTTTCCCCCTCATAGGAATGCTCTTATTTTGCAGGACCTTGTCCTTTGGTGAGCTTTCAGTGATTTAATTTAAGCTATTAAGTGTCTCTCACAGTGTGCATTTATATTAAAGCCCTCTTGGGAACCTTGGATGATATACTGAACGTTTTGCTAAGGGAAATTGAATTTACTTAGTTTCATTCCAAGACTTTGTTAAATATATACAAGAGGATCATGATGTTTGGAGCAGTGACCTGTTACACTTTCATTTGTCCCATTACCTTATTAATCTAGTATGAATGACTGAACAGTAGCCAATCAAAAGTGCATGTTTAGGGAAGGACAATCTGTCATTCAATGAGTAATCTCTCCTTTTACTCTGTAGTTCTACAAGCAATTATGAAAGGTTGGTTCTTTTATTGGTAAGGTATAGCAAAGCTGGATCACTTTGCAGATAATGTAATTTTTCCTTTCTCTGTGGTAAGAGTTGTTATGGGTTTGCTTTCCTTCTTTTTTTTTTTTTTTTTTTGTTTTTTAGCCCCATACATGATTATGAACTGAGATTTCTGGGTGTGTGCTGTGAATGGAGAAATGTACCAAAATCCGTTACAGAACTGTCAGATGTGGATTTGAGTATTTGGAAGTCTTATTGCGGAGGAGGTGGCTTGAGGGATGGAATTAAAAAAAAAAAAAAAGACGAAAGATAGAACTGGTGATTGCTAGGCATTGATTGATTAGGATTAGGCATTGCTGATAGCAGGGCATGACCAGAAGTAAAGTAGAGGTGAGGCAGATAGAAAGAGCAAACTGGAATTATTGTGTGGTGGGCAAATGGTCACAGAAATCACTGTATACATGTTAACAGGCTTGGGCTTTCATGGATCTGTGTCACAGAGAAGCAGGTAACTATTTTGGGGTTGTTGTGTTGTTTTTATTTAACTCCACAGTATTTATTTGTGAGCAAGATATGAGTAAAAAAAAATAAATTGCAAATATTGCAAGGCTGCAGTCATGTAAACCATTGGGTTGCATTTCTCTAGAGTAGAGGGGGAAGACTGTTGGCAGAAGGGGTTGTGTCGTTTGCTTTTCAGCCAGTGCTTTGAATAATGAAATATTTATCCCATCAGAGAAGAAAAGCTGAAACAATAGAGCTGTGTTTATAGAAAAATGGTCATTTGTCCAGACTCTGATTTCTGGTTCATCAGTACCTCTTTGTGAGAGGTACTTCCCTCAAATATGCCATTGTTTCAAATGGAATGTATCCGGGGCGTATAGTGCAAGGAGTCTCAGTTGAACAGGCTTAAACAAACAGCAAGACTGAAAAGGCTGAAATTAAAATTATATTTTTTCTGTGCCATATTCTATTCATTACCTGATTAAAGCACTAAATGAAGCAATACGACTTGAAGCTTCCAACCAGCTGAGTTCTATATCTGCACAACAATATTAGATGTTTTTTAAAAATATTATTGCCACATCATTTCAAAAGCAGTTGCCAAACTTTTCATACTGTTGGTTTGATGAGGTTCTGAATGATGAAAATAACTAGCAAATCTCTCTTAACTGTTCACAAGGACAAATGTCAGCTTTTTCCTCTGTTTTCCGAGACTGCTCAGCATGATGATCCAGTGTTAGACAGAATATGACAGCTGGTAACTGAGATGACTTGAGGTCACTTTCAGTGGAATACATCCACTTGCCGAGAGACTGCACTAGTTTATTTTCTTGTCTCCATGCCCCGGTATTGTTTGTTGGAAGCAATTAAGAACTAGGAATATTTATTAATACTTTGTGGTTGGTCAGGTCCCTGTTGTGATGACAGTGTGTATTAAGGCTTCCTTTCTCTGTCACAGAACCCCATTGTGGCTGCATTGTGGCCTTGTCATAGCAGAAACTTAGGTTTAGTAGTTTAATGGTGTGTGGGATGTGCACATAGTTTGATTTATCGTACTTTTTTCTCTCCATAGTGGCATGGTGACCTTGGCTGCTATTTAGACTTTTGTTGTTTGATTCTTTTTGAAAGCACCATCTAGTGGTAAGAACTCGCCAGGAGATAAAGGAGTTAGGGTTCTGTGTCTGCTTCAGTACTTGATTTTTGTGGTAAATGCGTTCTCGTTTTCCTTTGCTGAAAGTAATGCTCAGGAGCATTTCCTCAGATTGCACTCCAACCTAGTTCATACTTGGAAACTAACTGGCTGCACCCCTGTGTTGCCTTTTCGATTTGGCTTTTTTTTTGTCAAATATAATGAACACTAAGAAGTGATCTATGATTCTGTATAAAGAGATTGCTGTATTATAGTCTGATAAGCAGGTGGCTCTGTATCAGTGGAACCATGTGTCTGCTCTAGTACTGCAGGGTAGTCTGCAGTAAGCCTAGACAGAGGAGAGCTTCTGTTTTGTCAACTGTTCGGATTTTTTGAGTGATTTAGGTTTATTTTTGATACAATGAAATAGTAAATAGGGGACAAGGATATTGTGATCTCCACTGTAAAAAGCCACATCTCAGAAGGATGGCTTTCAAGGAACAATGTGTGCACAGTTGAGAAGCAGGATGTGAAACAAGGACAAGCATGAAAATTTGGGAGAGATGGCTTATGCCACCTATTGTGAAAGCAACAAGTTCTATAGGATAGAAAGATAGAAATGACCAAGAACCAGGAAGTAAGGAACTATGTGAATAATAAATATGGAATATATGAATGTGAAGTCAGAGCATTAAAAACAGCTGAATAGAAGGGTGCTTATGTGTGGAGAGTTCACAGAGAAGCCAGGACAAGCCATCAAATAATTTGTCATATTGTATCCATATGACATCCTGGTTTCAACAGTATTAACGTCATTATGTCTGCACAAATAATTTATTTATTCTGGTTACTGAACAAAATACATGCAGCCCAATGAAATTAACAATATTATTTTTTTGGCTACTTAAATGCAAAAAAAAATAGAGGGTTCCTAACAAAAAAAAAAAAAAAGAAAAAAAAAAGAAATATTTATGAACAGCTAAATTTCATTGTCATTAGCAACCACAATGATGAACAGATGGGGTTACCCCTTGCTGTCTTGCCTGGATCAAGTACTTCCTCTGACTAATGGGTGGTTGAAAATCTCTCTCTCCCTCCCAGGATAACACTACCTTCTCATTGTCACCATATTATGGAGTACCAGAGGTTCATTAAAAATTTCAAGGAAAAAGTGTTTTCTGATGATCAGCAAGTATGCCCATATGTAAGTGCAACATCTTAACAGATAAATCATGACAGACTTGTCCTACAGTATGGTATGAGCTGCTTATTTTAGCATTTGGAGAGGAAAAAATGAGCTTGAGCTTCTTTAAATAAAAAGGGGTTTGAAATCCTGTCTATTTTGGTTTTGGACTCTGCACACAGTACATTTAAAATGTAGGGAGCCAACACTCCTCAGTTTAATGCTTAACTATCGCTGCTCTTTGCTACAACATGGTATGACATGAAGATACATATATATATACACATATGTTAACTTACACATAGGCTTCCTTATTAGCATAAAGAATTCACTGAGTTCTGCCATAATACTTTAAAGTTATATTGATATATATATATATATATATACAGGCACAGATGTGAAGCACAGCTGTAGATACCTCCTTTGGTTTGAGTAAAGCGCAGTGGTGCACTTTCTCTTGCTATCTATTTTCAAGGCATGTAACATTACTAACAGCCCATTTTCTATCCACTGTGGGGCAAAAATCTCATAAATGTTTCCTTAAGTCATAGAAGAAGGTGTGTCCTCACAACATGAAACTTTGAGCTATCACCAGATCTTAATTCTTGGCTTAGCCGTCAGAAAAGATCACTCTTTTCTGGCTGGAACAGATGGGACAGAGGCAAAAAGTCCTTGAATAAGTAAGGTCAAGTCAGCAAAGCAGATAATGAAACACTGTCTTTACAATGTGTGAGGAGTAAGGACATGATACTGATAGTGACTCAAAGTCTTTTGTAACCCATGATGCATTTGTATTGATTAGAAAGAACCCTCAAAAACTTGGTTCCAAATTATAATTAGGTGTGAATTAGCACACAAACTTTAAGACATCTGTGTGACAGTGTGTGAGTGTAATGATTAATGTGGTGATTGCGTAGTGAACTACGGCTGTGAATTGTAGACAGTTGCTGAAATGCTGTTAAGTTGCATACTGAGTACACATGAAATTGAATTTCTGCCACCTGTGACTTCTAATGTATAATATGTGGTTATAGATTATGGTGATCAAATCATCTGTGTGGAGTTGAGCAAATAGTGCAACAATAAGAAAGCATTGCTGTCTGTCTCTCAAGTGTCACTGATGAGACAGCAAGCGTCCTGCTTCTTCTTAGCTGGAAACATTTGCAGACAGTAGTACTACTTTCTCTCCTGTGCCTAGCAAGTTGGATATGGTGCCCAGCACAATTAAATACAATCAGAGTTAGGGGCACCCAAACAAGTCTCTGCATAATAATAGTTTACTGCCCTTTAAAATGATGTTGCAAGTTTTGCTAGGACACTAAACTTTCTAAGTGCAGGAAATGGAAATTTAACTCTTGCATTATTGATCATTAACGTGGTTTGTCTAATGTTGTTTTTTTTTAAGACTGTGTATCAAAACAAAGACTCTTGGACTAAGATCTTTAAAGCTCCTTACCACAGAGGAAAAACCTGTAAATCATTTGGGCCTAGGCTGTAGTTGTAAGTGTGAATGAATGTATGTGCTCAGTTTGCCCTCTAACAGTCAGATAAATTGTAATTCATAGAATCACAGATTCTATGGTTCTATGCGGTATTCTGATATTGACTTCAAAGTTCTACTGTGTAGTTTCACTACTGTTCTAAGCAACCTTTAAAGCAGTGGTAACGGACAAGAATATATATATATATTCATTCCAGTTTGGCGGCTATCCAATCTATCAGGTCTTTGCTGGATAGCAATGGAATGGAAAGAAGGAGGCTTCATTATGAACCTGAAATGTGTGTCTTCTGTCTAGTACAGAAGGTTTGTCACTTCTAGTTACGGACTGACAGTAGTGTCACCCTTCTTGTGAAACAACACAAGAAGGGTATTAAAAAGCCTTTCACTCCTGGTGTAGCTCTGTAGAAAAAATAGTGACCATAAAGTCTGTTAAAATTTGGCAAATTAATACTGTATGTTTATTGTGTGTATTGTAGACTTTCTTCCTTGCAGTAATTTTAGAAAGAGAACTCTGAAGTGGATTTATGGATGTCAGACTATACATTACATAGCATTTTCAGCATGCCATTCTCCAGTTAAGTTGTAGGTCTGTGGTCATGCCTTTGGCATGAGATGCTTGCATGTGTTTATATATGTATATACACGTTTACAAGGTTTTTTATGATTTTTCACATTGTTTTTCAGACTCACTTTAGTTAAGAGCTGTTGATCATATCGTGGTATAAATAAGGAAAATATCTTCATCTGTTCTCCTTCTCAAGAAAGATAAGATGGGAGGGCAGCACTGTGAAATACATTTACAGAAACCTATTAAGTAGAACTCTCATGCTAAGCATTGCCCGGGGGGGGTGTGTGGGGGGGGTGTGTCCATTCCTGTGCTATTTTCTCCTTCTGTTATACCCAAGATATCTGTGCCCCTTGCTATTTATTTGTTCTGCTTTTATCTTTACTATTATTGCAGTTCTACCCATCTTGTTTTACTTGATTCTATTTTAACTTTTCTACTTACGATTCCTCTGTCAGATGCAAATTATAGCTAATTCATACATATTATGATACATGTATATATATTTAAGAAGGAATTCTTAACTGAGAGGTGATCCAAATGTATAGTCTTTCTCCCCCCTTCATTCTGAAACATTCTGGTGAAACTAGGGTGACAATTTAAGCATAGAACCATGAAACTGATGGGGAATTTTTCTTTGTGAGATACCCAAATGACTTCAGTATGCCTTAAATACAGGCTTAACTCTGGCTGTCTGCACAAGGACAAACTGACTTATCCATAGTTTTAAACATTAGCTCTTAGATTTGACAGAGGAAGGAAAGAGTTGTTATGTGATACTGTGTAAGGAATCTTACAGTAACAAGCTCATGTGATGTGAGCCGTGCTGAGCATTCAGATTTCCTGTACAATATTCAAGGATATCAGGCTCTGGGTACCACATAACTTTCTCCGGGTTTTAAATAACTTGAAGTCATTTAGTCTGCCAGTCATCTGTATAGAAAAACTCACTTCAAATCCCAAGAAGGGATCTGAACAAATATTGCAATTCTCTTTATTAATGGTACAACAACAAATGCTCGGTAAAGGCAATTCTCTTCTTGATCTTCATGCTTGACATGCTTACTTTTAGTAAAAATCACTGCATCATGTCATAGCATGATATTTGCTTTGGCAATCAATTCCATCTTAATCTCTTCACAGTGGCTGGGATAGATCCTCCCCCAGACAGGTCTGTAAATGTCAGTGCACTGATATGCATTTATGCTAGATGCATATCTAGCTAGAGCATCATCAGTTTAAGTGGTGTTAGGTTTTGCCTACATGTGGATCACTGATTCCCAAGTGTACTTTGGAAGCCATTTGTGTATGTGACAAAGCATTGTGAGAACTTGAAGAGCAGAAGTAAAAGATTCACTATTTATTCTTTGTGTGAGTACTTCAGCAGGGATGGGGGGAAGCTTTGTAATATATGCATAATTTCTTTCCAGGAGAGAATGGTTTTCTGGGGAGTGTGTGGGGTGTATAGCTATAGATTATGCATCAAAATGAGAATACAAATGCCACAGACCATCTCAGTTCCACCACAGTCATTTAAGTCATCTATAAGAAGTTACAGGAAGCTTTCAAAAAATATTGTTTCCTAGTATGTTTTCCCTGGGAAAAAAATAGCACCTTTCTTACTTTCCTTGGCACAGGAGTCTGACTGCTGTCTGTCTTCTGAGATACGTCCTGAAAAGATAGTAGTGGTGAGCTGAGGACCTCTGATAAAGCAGGGTATTTCAAAAGTAACATCTTAGAAGAGGGTACTTTCTGAATTTTGGCTCAGAACCTGAGTTCACTGTCCTTTTATATTACTACTTCACAAACACAGAGTATGATAGGTTGGTTAGGGATGTTAAGGATAACAGGAAGGGATTCTACAGGTACATAGCAAATAGAAAACAGATTAGGGAGAACGTAGACCCCCTCAGGAAGCTCTCGGGTGAGCTAGCTACACAGGATTTGGAGAAGGCTGAGGTTCTGAATGACTTCTTTGCCTCAGTCTTCTCTGGCAAAGGCTCTGACCGCACCACCCAAGTCTTGAAAGGCAGACACAGGGACTGTGAGAATGAAGACCTTGGGCCCACCATAGGAGAGGAACTGGTTCGAGACCATCTTAAAAATCTGAACGAGCACAAGTCCATGGGTCCTGATGAAATCCATTCGTGGGTCCTGAAGGAGCTGTCAAATGAAGTTGCTAAGCCGCTGGCCATCATATTTGTAAAATCATGTCAGTCAGGTGAAGCTCCCGACGACTGGAAAAAGGGAAATATAACCCCCATTTTCAAGAAGGGGAAAATGGATGACCCAGGGAATTACAGACCAGTCAGTCTCACCTCTGTGCCTGGCAAAATCTTGGAGCAGATTTTCCTGGAAGGCATGCTAAGGCACATGAAAATCAACAAGGTGCTTGGTGACAGCCAGCATGGCTTCACCAAGGGGAAGTCCTGCCTGACCAATTTGGTGGCCTTTTATGATGTGGCTACAGAACTGATGGACAGCGGTAAAGCAGTTGATGTCATCTACCTGGAATTGTGTAAAGCGTTTGACACTGTCCCACACGACATCCTTGTCTCTAAATTGGAGAGACATCAATTTGATGAATGGACTACTCGGTGGATAAAGAACTGGCTGGATGGCTGCACACAAAGAGTTGTGGTCAATGGCTCAATGTCCAGCTGGAGACCAGTTACGATTGGTGTCCCTCAGGGATCAGTGTTGGGACCGGTCTTGTTCAACATCTTTGTCAGTGACATGGACAGTGGGATTGAGTGGACCTCAGCAAGTTTGCCGATGACACCAAGCTGTGTGGTTCGGTTGATACGCTGGAGGGAAGGAATGCCATCCAGAGGGACCTTGACACACTTGTGAGGTGGGCTGATGCCAACCTCATGAAGTTTAACAAGTGCAAGGTGGTCCTACACCTAGGTTGGAGCAATCCCAGACACAGCTACAGGCTGGGCAGAGAAGAGATTCAGAGCAGCCCTGCAGAGAAGGACTTGGAGGTGCTGGTCAATGAGAAAATGAACATGAGCCAGCAGTGTGCGCTCGCAGCCCAGAAAGCCAACCGTATCCTGGGCTGCATCAAAAGGAGCGTGACCAGCGGGTCAAATGAGGTGATCCTGGCCCTTTGGTCTGCTCTCGTGAGACCTCACTTAGAGTGTTGTGTGCAGTTCTGGTGTCCTCAACATAAAAAGGATATGGAACTGTTGGAAGAAGTCCAGAGGAGGGCCACAAGGATTGTCAGGGGACTGGAGCACCTCCCATATGAAGATAGGCTGAGAAAGTTGGGGCTGTTCAGCCTGGAGAAGAGAAAGCTGTGTGGAGACCTTAAAGTAGCCTTCCAGTATCTGAAGGGGGCCTATAGGGATGCTGGGGATGGACTCTTCACTGGGGACTGTAGTGGTAGGACAAGGGGTAATGGGTTAAAACTTAAAGAGGGGAAGTTTAGATTGGATCTAAGGAGGAAATTCTTTCCTGTTATGGTGGTGAGGCACTGGAATAGGTTGCCCAGGGAGGCTGTTGATTCTCCATCCCTGGGAGTGTTCAAGGCCAGGTTGTACGAGGCCTTGGGTGATATGGTTTAGAGCGAGGTGTCCCTGCCCATGGCAGGGGTGCTGGAACTTGATGATCTTAAGGTCCTTTCCAACCCTAACTATTCTATGATTCTATGATTGTAGGATAGAATAACTTTTGGACTTTAATTTAATGTGTGTGCTACGTCCAACTTTTAAATGTCTGCTGTTCCACTGATAATCTAAGGCGCCTTCCTGCTTACTGAATGCCTGCAAGTACTGAGTGAAGCTTAGATCCATGCTAAGTCCTACCATGGGATGAGTATGAATCATATCTTGGCTGTTAATAAATGACTGTATCTCAAAAAATGCTCTATGTTGAGCATACACATATAATAAAAGTGTTACAGAACAAAATATTGCATGAGGGGGCACTTTAAATCACATTGGGAAATGTAATATTCTTAACAGCATTTAGTCAAATGGAGCTTCAGAGGTATACCTGGTGTGACAAGATCTGGACAAATCAACTCATTCTCTCTCCCTGTCTTTCACTTTGTGAAGCAAAGTTTTTACAGCTATACCTTCATCTGGTAGAGAAGGCAGGTAAAAGGCTGCTTTGCCTCACCACAAGAGCATAAAACAGCTGAGAGAACATGGTTCTGTCAGCAGTAGAACAGTAGGTGGGCATAACCTTCAAATTATTGGGCTACAAGGAAGTTAAGGAACAAAGGTTTTAGTTACTGGAGTTATTGTAGAAATCAGTATGTACAAATTTTTACTTTCACTGACTTAAGTAAAATCTGAAAATAGTGGTTTATGAGAATGCTAAAGAACTTCTGTAAGGCAAAGTGCTTTGATTCATAAGAAATTAACCTGTTGATGTGTGAGAATCACTGGCATTACATATTCCCAGTGTATATCCATTGTGCTTTGCTACAGATGTTTTTAAAAAGCACTGAACTTGGAAGTTTAATTATGTATTGAGTTAGTACTCTCTTACTCATTAAAGTCTGCCAAACATGAGGCTGCCTGAAGTTTCCACAACAGAAAAGTGATCCTAACAATGAGTAAGTCAAGGTAATTGGAGTAATGTGATAAATCAGGCTACCTGTTGCAGAGACTGTCTTCCCAGTGTGCCACCCCTAGCTTAGTCATCCAATCTTTTGTAAGAGAAGTATATGGTCCATATCAGAGTTTTTCAGGTGAGACTGAAATTCTGTGCCATAAGTGCCTTGTTCACAGTGCTGAATTAGCCTCACTGGTTTTATATTGACTTTTTTGTTCATCTCTCTGCAAAACTGTAGTCTATAAAATAATTTTAGAAACTGCTGCAACAATTTATTTTTTGAGAGGTATTTCACATAAGAATGGTACTTACTCTCCTCCTCCTGCCTCCCCCCAAAAAAGTGATAGTGCATCAAATTGTTCTAGATAATGCAAGTACTTCATATTCTGACTACTAAATGGCATTTTTTTGTTTAAAGCATAAAGTGACCAAATGAAAAAAATCAAGAGATTTAAAAGTTCTTTTATTAGGAACATACTTTATGTGACAGTGTTACTTCCGACTTTCTCTGTTGAACTGTACAGATAAGGAACAATTTGGTTTTAACTGTATTTAAAATCTGAGTAAGTCAGACAATTACCTGATTGTATGGTATGGGTAAGTCCAACAATGGTAACCTTCTGTGGTATTAGAAAAGCCTCTCTGTCCTGGAATGCTTTAAGAAAAGTTGACTTTGTTTTGCACATTTCCTGTGCAGGGGCACTACTGCCTTTGTAGCAGCTTTTTCCAACGTGTTAAGAGCTGGTGAGGCCACACTTGCAGTACTGTGTCTAAAGCCGCTTGGGCATACTGGAGAGAGTGAGGCAAGTACCTTCAGAAAGTGTCAGAGTAAAACTTCCAGAGGTCCTTTCCAACTTCAGCTGTTCTGTGATTCTGTTAATGATTCATGACCTGTGACATGGAAGGACCAAATTAGTTAGGCTTTAATGCTTTAAGGCCTGGCTGTCTGACATAGCTATAATATATATGCAGTAGCACATGTAAATGTAACTTAACCATTATGCATAGTTAAAATAGTACTAGAGCTAGGAACTTCCAGTTAAATTATTTCACCTTTCTGAATCTGTAAGTCAATAGTTTGACCTCTTAATCTTTAAAGGGCAGAATCCTGAGTTTCTGAGAAGATGTTGTGACAGTGGGAAACCTGGAACAGTATTCAGGCAGTCTGACTGTGGGGCCATCCTTTGACCATATCTGTGTGTACCTCAGGACAGGCCCAGAGGGCACACCAAGCATGTGTAACGTCCCACTCTCTGCTGAAAGAAGAACAAGGAACATGGACACAGTTCTAGAGGAGACGGCTGAACAGCGAGGAGAGCAGAACTGCAGAGTTTAAGAGCAGTCACCAACCTGCTCCACAGGTCAGATGCATCCCTAGACAGATGAGGTGTGGAAAACTTGGCCACTGATTCTGTTGACTACATGAGATCTTTAAAGTGCTGTTTGGAAGATATTCTAATCTACTTCAAAATCAAGATACAGCTTTGTTTCACTTTTTGGTATGTTTTGTATTTTAATCGTTCCAAAGTCTCTTTCAAAGTTACTTTATATATTTACAGAGAAACACTTTTTTTTGTGATGCTTATCACATGAACAAATGAAATTGCTCCTTTCAGGAAGAGGGCTGATGCCAGGGCAGTGCCAATAACTCCTTACTTGCTTTTGTCTGTGGAGCTCTGTAAGCTTTCTCTTTCATTAATTCTACCCGTGCTTTCTTTTAATATAAATTGTATACATTGTCTAGGAGTCTAAAGAATAATCATGAAAATCTAATAATCCAACATGCAGTTGAAATTTAAAACCCTGCCCATTTTGTACATTTTTTTTAATATTTTTCTATTTGAATGGGATTTTTTTTTTTTTAGATTAATTTTAAACACTTTTGTTGTATCCTTTCCTTGTCTCCGAATTCACTATGCCATTAAATGCTGTTCACTCCATACTGGATACCAGGAAGTTACACTTTTCAGGGTTTTACAAACAGCTTACATTGTGTAATGTCACTCATTAACCAGTCATATGAGCTGTTAAAAGCCTGCTTTCCATTTACACAGTACTGCTCCTCCCAAGCAGGGCTTTGAGAACCCTTGATTTCACACTAGCTATGGGTGTATAGAATAATTATGTAGTGTTTACACCTGTTCAATGAAAGGCTATTAAGCAAAGAACACAACTCTATATTTATGAACATAAATATACCTAGTGACATTTCACAGAATCATAGAATAGTTTGAGGTGGAAGGGACCTTTAAGGGTTAGGTTTTTTTTTATCATTGAGGTCTTAGAGATGTGGCTATAAAGTTGGTAAGTAATAATGCTTTGAAATAACAAAAAAAAAATTATATGAAACCATAATCCCTTGGTATGGTATTAGGTAGATAGTTGCTACTCTGATTTGCGACAGTATCCAAAGAGCGTACATAATTGGGAACATACTGGGTTTTAACGCAAGTTACAGACATACACTCCTAGGTTGTCCTCACCCTTTCTTTTAAAGTCAGTCTGTACCAATTTCTTACCTTTCGAGAGAATGCTCTCAGCCTTTTAGGGTGGAGTAAGATTTCTGATGTTCCAAATTTATCTTTTGCAGCTTTGGCTTGTATAGATCTTACCATTTTATTAAAAGGGTCATGCTGAGAATTGCAGGTGAGATTCTGGTTTGCTTTTGCCCATTTTTTAAATAGAATATTTTTTATATTGATTGTTCCAAATCTGTTTTATGGTTATTGCATAGTATTAAATATGAAAACTCTGTTATATAAATTATCAAGGAAAGGTGACCATTCATGTCCATAGGAAATAATAGGTGTTATTGTTAGGACAAGGAAAACCCCAGAAAGCACTATTTAGCCAAGCTGGTGGTAGATAATGAAGACTGTTGTTTAGGTTGCATTAGTGAAGCTCTTTGTATAAAGAATATTGTGGTGCTGCTGCTTCAGGTGCCTGGTTTCATGATTTCATGCTCACATTGCTTCTTACATAGTAAACATCTCTGCCACATACAACAAATTTGCAAAGTTCAAAGAACCGATTTTGCACATTCAGTAAAGGAAGGACTTCATGCTTGCACAGACCCCAGACTGATGGTGCTTGTCTTTTCTTTGAAGGAATAGAGGGTTATAGAAGTTAACAGTGTCTTAACAAAGTATTGTATCTTGTATATCTGTCTACGCATGAAAGTCTGTCCCTTGAAATATTTGGACTAGGAGATTCATGGGCAAGCAAGTCCATATGGTCCTCTGTGCTCCAAAGTAATAAAAAGAACTCAAGGGTCTCACACTGCTCCACTCCTCCTTCCCTTCTTAAGGGCACAGAGTGCAGATAGTTCTTCGTATTCTGCTGTGAGAAACTTTCCACAAGTATCACGGTAATGTAGCACCAGAGAACAGCGTATCCCGTCTGCAGCCACTTATTGAACCTCCCTCCCAACATTTACTTTAGCATGACTGTTATGCATGTCACACAGTTTTCTAAGAACAGATTCTAGTTCTATAGTCTCAATGCTCTGGATGCATTAAAGGAATGTATGCACGATAAAAAATTATTTGTAAAATAAAATGACGGTTAAAATTATAAGATAACTTTCATTTCAGATGAGTTTAAAAAAAAAAGAAACAAAAAAACCTTAACATCTCCTAATTCTCCCCCCAAAAAATAGATTCTTATCTGAGTTCTTTATGACCAGGTCCCTTTGTAATTAAGGTATTCTGTATCTTTAGGGTCAAGTTTGGTAACTTGCCTGTATATCTCTTAAAAGAGTAACAGACTTGGAAAGTGAGTTTGAAGTATATTACCAGTCTGGGAATAGATGTTGATTTAGTGCGAATTCCTGAAAGTTGTTAAAAAATCTTACTTAAAAGCCACCAAAATGTCATTTAGAAAAAAAACCGTAATTACTCTGCTACTGCTGTACAATATCCTTGGCAAGACTGAGCACATTCTCTGCATGGTCAGAATTGCCACTGGGATAATTCTACCTCCTTCCAGAGCCTCTGCATGTCCAGTGTCAGAGCCTGTTACTCTGCTGCTGTGTTGGCCAGCAGAGAGGGGATATCTATGACTTCTGGCCACCATGTTCCTTAACTGCTGCTGCTGAGAAGTCTGAGGGCCAGTTTGGTGTCTGTGGTTTAAGCTAAGGCTTAGATGAATCCCTAACACTAAAGATAGGTAGGTAAGCAGAGAAAGAGAAAGGGTGGTAAAGAAAAGCAATCTCTGTTTACCTCAGCAAGGCTTCTAAAGCTCTATCTGTAAAGGCTACACTGGTTTTCAGAGACTTGTTTTTAATACAAACCTCTGAATAGCTCAGTTACCCTGCCCTATTCAGGATTTTCAGCTGTTGAAACTAAGCAAGTAAAACTACAGTTTCAAAGGTGTAGACTAAATTTGGCTGTTCATAAACTGTTAGGTGTTGCCACTGTAGAGCCGAATAAGTCCCAAGGGGATGTTCTCTCACATCTCATACATAACAAACAGCATTTCAGTTCTCTATTGTGTGGCTTCCCCTTTTCAGGTCTACTTCTGTGAGTTTTTGAGACAGCACTATTTGGAAATCTGCTTTAAAGGTGAAAAAATAGATATTGGTAATAAAACATTGATGTTACTTGTATTCAGTGTTTAAAATTTTGACATTCCTCTAAAATTAGTGACTGAGAGGTTTGCCATGCTCCTGCTTCTTTTGAATGTTAGTGGTCATTCGGATGAGTAGCCTGGTGAAAATCACAGATGTCACTGGTTGTATCAGCAGGAGCCATGAATCTTAACACAACTACAGCTTTTCTGCCTGTGTTTAAGGATTCTAGCATGAAACTAATTTATATAATAGTATCTTGTCATCCTTGTGACAAATCGCATGGTAGATTTCAGGTTTGAATGCCAAAACTTTTCTTTTGGCAGAGAAGGTTTGATGTAAGGATGTAAACCAAATTTATAGATCATGCTTTATTGATATATGTAGCTTATAGGCCTGGAGTGGTTAAGGATAACCTTTGGATTTTTGACTGCTCCAAAAAAGAATCAGCAGTTGAAGGACATTTGTGAGAAATTCTGGGAGGTTTGTCTGAAGGGGAAGGCTACTGCAGAGGTAAAAGAAGCACAAGCCATCCTCACAAATCAATCATGCTGCTACACAAACTAAAAATTACTGTTACAGGGGGGGATCAGTAAAGAGGCAGACAGCACTAGATTCTCAAATTAATTAATAATATTGAGAGAGTTATCAATGATGTGGCTCAGTGCTTAAAAACAGGTATTTCTAAGATTGATTTTGAGATTTGCAATTTGAGGTTTCCTCAAATTTTGGAAATCATTCAGGTAGGGCTGGGAGATGACACAAGACCTAGAAAAGATGTGTGCACCTCTACAGTGAAATCTGGAAGTTGGGCAGGAACTCCCAAAATAGCTTTAGGCGGTAGCTAATTTGAATCATAGCTGTACTATCTACTGGTTTCAGAGCGCTGGATATCCAAACATTTGGGAGAATTGGCTTTGATTCCTGTTGTTTCCTATTCTGGTCAGAATTGTGTTCTTTCACAGTTTTGTTCCAGCTGTGGGGTGCATCTACAATATGTTACATTATGGTCCTACAAACCCAACCTGTATAAATGTCGCTGTTTCACAATTTGCTTCCATTGGTGTAAGCTTGGGCCCTATCTGAGGTGGTGTATTTTATTACTGATTAGTTGTAGGAAAGAGAGCCTGGGCTTGGGTGTAGTATGTTAAATAATCATGGGTGAGAAATTGCTATACAGTGCCAGACAGGACAGGACTGTTAAAAGAT
The DNA here is from genome assembly GCF_033783945.1 of Neopsephotus bourkii. Taxonomy (NCBI): domain Eukaryota; kingdom Metazoa; phylum Chordata; class Aves; order Psittaciformes; family Psittacidae; genus Neopsephotus; species Neopsephotus bourkii. Next base: position 1,332,227 of record NW_026902300.1, on the reverse strand, counting down.
ACTTTTTCCTTCAGCATGAGCTGGTCAGCTTCTGAGCTTTTCAGCTTAATTTAAGGTCCATAAAGATTCCTTAATATTGTATAGGTATTGTAAAAACAGCGTTAGTCAAGTTAATAGAAAATTGTAGCTACAGCTGCACTCTTTTTCCAAGCACTGTCTTGTGCAGGACAGTGGGGAGAAAAAAAAAAAAAAAAAAAAATGCATCCTGAATACCTAAGTCCTAGTTGTTCCCAAATGGTCCACATTAAAAACTGTAAAAACATTCATTCTGAAAGCTCAGTCATGCATGCACCCTGGAACTGCTGTCACAGCAGGAAGAGCCTAATTCGATCAGCTTGAGTAGCACGATTGCTCACAACATTGCAGCAGAGTGGAGGTCAGTCCTCTCAAGGTCTCACAGCACCATTTTGTTTAGTTCCTTTTTCTTCCAGGGAATTACATATAGGCAAGATTTTCTAGATTGTCTATATCAATAGTATTTGGAAAACTTAAAAAAAAAAAAAGAAAAAGGTCTGATGTCTTAAAACCCTTTTAAAAATAATGCAACTGAATCTTCCAAGGCTCAGTAACAGTAATGTGCGAATAATTTGAAAATAATGAAAGAAACCAAGAATTTATTAAAGCATTCACCTTTTTTCTGGCTAAATCACTTCTGACTATACAGCACTTCTCTGCAAAAGCTGTTTCTGCCTAGATCAAAACTATAGTCTCCTTTTCTGCACACAGTGGTACTCACGAGGCAGTGTAGCATGTAATATTTGTACATCAGAAATGCTAAAAATACTTCTAGGCTCAATAGAGAATGATGAGTGAATGTCAGACAAAATGAGTTTGCATTAGCTTTTGACAGCTATAGTTATATTAGCTAATTTACAGTGAAGTGTTACAATGCAGAGTCGTGTTTGCATACAAATAGAATGTTCCTTCTTTCCTCGCTGGGGAGTGTACACCAGCCCTTCCAGTGCATATAGAGTCTGGCTGTGCTTGCAAGAATCTTAAGCAATACTGTGAATAATAATAGATGGAGTCTAAGGCATAATATCTGACTTAAGTAGGGACCTTATCATTGCTTTTAAATATACAAAAGAGACTTGCAAAAAAACCCTAAGACTTTTCACCAGAGCATGTAGTTACTGGACAAGGGGCAACAGTTTTTAAGTGAAAGACTTAGACTGGTTATAAGGAAGAAACTTCTTTACAGTGAAGGTGGCAAGATGGGTTGCCCTGAGAAGTTGTGGGTGCCCTGTCATTGGAAGTGGTCAAAGCTGGTTTGGATGGGGCTTGGAGCAACCTCGTCTAGTGGAAGGTGTCCCTGCCTGTGGCCGGGGGTTGGAACTTTAAGGTCCCTTCAAAACCTTTCAATGATTGCAAGCATCATTAAGGTTATTCCATCCAGCCTATGGGCTGCCTTTCTGAAATAGGGTTTTCTCTGTTTTAATTACAAATCTTGCTGTGGCCTGATACCAGGTACCTGGGATAGCAATCATTAAATGCAGTGATTACTGCTGATAGAAGTAACTTAGGCATTAATCACAATTATGTAGTATTAAGGATGTGTGAAGTCACAAGGCAACAATTAGAGGGAAATAGGTTTTCCTGTAATTAAATGGTCAGTATTAATTCTTAAGAAGTAAAATTTGAACTCTAAAATGATCAGAAGCATTTCTTCATTAAGATTATGTATCTTAGCTAAGCATTGTTACTTTGGTTTGGGGTGTCTGAAACAGCAAATTATGCATACCCGCATAGTCTTAGAAAAGCAAAGATCTGATTCATGTCTTCATTTCAGTTTTTAACCATGTTATTTGAGGAATTAGCTGGCTTTGTTTATAAGACAGAGAATTGAGGCAATCTGAACAAGTTTTAAGTATATAGAATACTTTGATGTAAATTTTTCTAAAAAATTTTTTTAAGAGCTTTTTGGGTGGTTAATTTTTTTTTTCCTGTAGTATGTTTCATATGTTTGCATCTTGTTAATGCTCTCATTGAAGTAATAGTAGATGCAGGTCTTTCTGTCTCTCTCTCAAATTGCAGAGCTAACACTGCTATACCCTCCTCTGGAAATACTGTATTTCCATAACTCTTAATCCTTATAAAGAGTGTCAAGCTGAAAGTTATGTAGCCAGGGAAAGTGGAAAAATGTGTCATCCTCTCAGATTTTCTTGCTACTAAACAAGTAAAGCCCTAACATGCAGGTAACCATGGATGTTCTTGTATTATGTGTACATTATCTTTTCAAGCATAGGAAGAAGCAAATAATGAAGACCTCAAGAGCTAGCTGTGCTGCCGGCAATCCATGGAAAACATGCATTGCTGTTATTAGCAGATACATTTCTAAAGTCCAATCTGTTCCAGCCTAACTCAACTCTAATTGAGGTTAAAAATAACATCTTGTCATTTTTTACTACTTCTGCTCCTTGCATAGGTTAAATTACAGTCATTCAGAAAAGGCTATATAAGTGACATTCTGTACACAAGCATTTATGTGCAGTGAAAATGGCATGCAGGTTCTAAAAAAGACAACTAAGAAGGTAATTAAGATGGTTTATATTTCTGTAAGTAAAAGTATAATCCTCTTGGCATCACACATTTAAAAAACAAGCAACCATAGATAGAAGAATGCAATATTATTATTTTTAAGGCATAATTTATTAAACAAAAATACAGCCTTACAGTATTTAATATGCCACCCTAAATAGATGTATAGATTTTGGTTGGTGTTTGGGGGTTCTTTTGTGTGTGTGTTGTTTGGGTTTTTTTATATATAATTTGACCTAATATTTGGTCAGGGACTTATGTAATACAGTGATATCAACTTATGCAGAGGCATGGGTTGGGTCTGAGATTATGTTGAATCTTCTTGTTGCATCAGTTTAAGATAGGGTTGGCTTTTATCACCTTGAGTCCTTAAATTACTAGAGTTGTAATGCAAGCTCCCTTGCATTCTTCTGATTCATATTCCATGCTAATTCATACTCTTTTACTGATTACGTAGAGACTATTCCTGACCAATTTGGTGGCCTTTTATGATGGGGCTACAGAACTGATGGACAGTGGTAGAGCAGTTGAAGTCATCTACCTGGATTTGTGTAAAGTGTTCAACACTCTCCCACACGACATCCTTGTCTCTAAATTGGAGAGACATCAATTTGATGGATGGACCACTCGGTCGATAAAGAACTGGCTGGATGGTTGCATGCAAAGAGTTGTGTTCAATGGCTCGATGTCCAGCTAGAGACCAGTAACAAGTGGTGTCCCTCAGGGATCGGTATTCGGACCGGTCTTGTTTAACATCTTCGTTGCTGACATGGACAGTGGGATTGAGTGTGCCCTCAGCAAGTTTGCCGATGACACCAAGCTATGTGGTTCGGCTGATACGCTTGAGGGAAGGAATGCCATCCAGAAGGACCTTGACACACTCGTGAGGTGGGCTGATGGCAACCTCATGAAGTTTAACCATGACAAGTGCAAGGTCCTACACGTGGGTCAGAGCAATCCCAGGCACAGGTACAGGTTGGGCAGAGAAGAGATTCAGAGCAGCCCTGCGGAGAAGGACTTGAGGGTGCTGGTCGATGAGAAAATGTACATGAGCCGGCAGTGTGTGCTTGCAGCCCAGAAAGCCAACCGTATCCTGGGTTGCATCAAAAGGAGTGTGACCAGCATGCCCAAGGAGGTGATCCTGCCCCTTTAATCTGCTCTCATGAGACCCCACTTGGCGTATTGTGTGCAGTTCTGGTGTCCTCAACATAAAAAGGATATGGAACTGTTGGAAGAAGTCCAGAGGAGGGCCACAAGAATGGTCAGGGGACTGGAGCACCTCCCATATGAAGGTCAGCTGAGAAAGTTGGGGCTGTTCAGCCTGGAGAAGAGAAGGCTGTGTGGAGACCTCAAAGTAGCCTTCCAGTATCTGAAGGGGGCCTATAGGGATGCTGGTGAGGGACTCTTCATTAGGGAATGTAGTGGTAGGACAAGGGGTAATGGTTTCAAACTTAAGCAGGGGAAGTTTAGATTGGATATAAGGAAGAAATTCTTTCCTGTTATGGTGGTGAGGCACTGGAATAGGTTGCCCAGGGAAGTTGTGAATTCTCCATCCCTGGGAGTGTTCAAGGCCAGGTTGGACGAGGCCTTGGGTGACATGGTTTAGAGCGAGGTGTCCCTGCCCATGGCAGGGGGGTTTGAACTTGATGATTTTAAGGTCTTTTCCAACCCTAACTATTCTATGATTCTCAACAATAAATAAATAAGGAAATGTTTTCTAGCAACAATGCTATTATACCGTAAGTGTGAACTGAATCCAGCTCAGGTGTGCTCACATCACATGGGCCCAGAATTCCCAGCCATGATCTCTACCAATACTCAGCCCATTGCTGATATAACTGCTGCTGTGTAGGGAGAATTGAATATTGTTCAGCTGTCTCCATAGAGGTGATTTGCCAATGCTGTTTTTAAGTGTCAACTCAGTAAAAACAGCCAGTGCCCAAACCTCAAGATTTGTTCTTCATGGACCATTGTCATTACGACCAGCAGTGAGAATAGCTATGCTAAATACGAAAGCTGACTGTGCACAGAAAAATGCACAGAAAGGAGTAGTAATCAGTTCACTCTGTGTTTAGTTGATGGTTGTCTTCTTTCAGTAGAATTGAGCAGCTTTAACTTTTAAGATGCCTGAAAGGCACATTTGCTAAATGCGTTTCTTGGTTTTATTGTTACATCTTAAGGAAAAGAAGTGCAGTTGAAATGATTTGTGTTACTGGCACAAGTGTCACCTGAAGAGCTTTAATAACTTCCTTACAAGGAGCTTTAGAGCCATGACAATTGCACAATCAATAGGACAACCACATTAATGTATTTCTCTAGTTCTTATAAAAGGGCTTGATTCCTTGTTAAAGTGCTTGCCTTCGTTATGAAGGTACGCTCAGTAACACAAGTAATGGACCTGAGGAGTCGATACTCACAAACTTAGTTTTTTTTCTTTTTATATAAGGAGAAAAGGGGATCCCAAGAAGGAGTGTGGATAGTGAATGGCCCTGAAAAGAGGAGGCCTGCAGATAAAAGTGGTAAAACAAATCTACATGTTTTTCCCTGTAAGAGTTGTTATTCTTTGGGAGTAACAGAGAGATAGGTTTTTTGTATGTGTGGCTTTTCTGGGAAATACATGCTGTCTGTAATTCTAATCTGATTTGATTTGATTGATCGATTGATTTCTATTCATTTTTATTTCAGTAGATTGTCTCTGGCTTCCCCCTCATCTATACTGTAATTTTGAACTGTATAGTAAAAAAATAGCTCATTAGGTGACGAACTGTTATATATATAATATTGTATTTTGTCCCCGTGACTTGGAGAATCACTTCTTATCACAGCATTTGTTATAAATACATTTCAAATTACTTTACCAACACAAAATCAGTTGGGTTTTTTCCCTGTTGTCTGTCATGACCATGTGTCAGTAGTGCTAACTTATTAGTAATAAAAAGCACTGAAAAATACGAATGGAATAGGAGATCAATTCTGTGAGAAGCTGGTCCATCGTGATACTCACCAGTGTAGCTGGATTCCTGTCTAATCATTTGACTGACACTTGTAATTCAAGCACTAAGTATAGACTATGATTTTGGTTTCTGGTGCTTAGATGCGGGGTGGGGGGGGAAATGTCAACATGATGTTCTGGTAGAAGAGGTTGGCATATTTCTTCATTCTTTCTCTCTGTCACCCTCCAACTATTCCTCCCCCCAAAAGCAAATATATCTCTTCAAAATAAATGTCAAGTGTGGAGTTACAGGGTGAGGCTATAGAGATAGCTACTGGTAGGGGGCTGTCTCGGAAGATGTTCTTATATATTCTGTTGGCCATATATAATAGGGTGGGCCTTGTTTCCTCTAATGAATGCTCACTGGAAGTATGTATTTTTCCATGAACAACTGCCGGCCTATTGCCATGTAACCTGGTATGTCAAGAGCAGAGCACTCCTTTCTTTTTCATTGCTTTGTGAAAAACATGTCTTCTTCTGAAACTGTTTGTTGGTTTAGAGAAGGGGCTATCTCTCTCTATCACAGTTCTACTTTGAAACTGAGAAATATTTGCAGTGAAAGTTTTGCTTGCAATAGTGTGAAAAGTTTGTTCAACAAATAGATCTTTCTGAATACTCGGGGCAGGGGGAGGGAGGGAGGGAATTAATTAAGTTCACTTATATTAGGAAATATCATAAAATTCATTAGAGACGGAAGCAGCCTCAACACTATTGTGTTTGCTTTCTGCTTTATTTTGCTTTTTCCTTTTCAAGTGTCCTAAACCACAAATACTTTCTGAAGACTTTGGGAAATAACATATATCACCTGTGATGTTTGTTGTATTACATTTGACAATTCTGTAGATATTCAAGGAGACAGTGAAGTGGAAACTCATATTGCCTAAAAAGATGTTAGATATCTGGGGGGGGGGGGAGGGGGGAAGGTATGATTTCTCATTTATAAGCCATTTGAGTGACTGGATTTACTGCAGTTTTCATGCCTTCCCATTTTTATTCAGTTAGAGCAAAAAAGAAGTCAGGAAGGATCTAAGTTTTCTTTTAAAGCTCTGAAGCTAGGAGAGGAAAAACAATATTTCCATTTTAATTAAATCCACCCCAGTGTCTAGAGCATCAGCAAGGCAAATGAACTATGTGTAGTCTTTACATTTCACTGAAATTTTGGAGATTTGTATGTGATGAGTGTTACAAGTCCTTTGCTGGGAGAGTTAATTCCTCCCTCCAGAAGTTCAAGATTTTAAAACTGTACTAAGTGAAAGTAGCATAGACAAAGTGCTTTGATTCTGCACTGGATTTTTTTTTTCGTCTGACAACAAAGAAATGCATTCATTGTATATAATGAATTTCTCTCACAGTTCTGGAAAAGCTCATTGTTTATTCATGAAGGAAGGTCAGGAAAGCCTGGCTAATGCAAGTATTTCTTCTTTTTAGCTTCTTTCCTAAAAGGGATGATTCTTGCCTTATGAAATAGAAAAATTCATAGGAAAATGTGTGTGGCTTGCAGATGGGAAAATCAATGGGTGATGCAAAGTGGATATGTGTTTAGAGGAATTTTAAATCAGGCAAGGTTGTACTTTGAAGTTGCATTTTTGTTCTTCATGATCACAGGCACCAATATCACTTGCATTTTAAATGTTTTGATTTATTTTTCTTTATTTCTTTTATTTTCTATATTGTAGCTGGCCTCTTGTTCTACCAGTTATTTCAGATTTAAAGGGTTTTTTGCAGTTGGCAGGACTGGGTCCAAAGACAAAAGTGTGTAATTTGAGTCTTCTGGTAAAATCCCCAAAAGATGTAAAAACCAGTGAGATTTATCTGACTTGTCAAGAGGAAAAAAATTATAGACCATGGCACAACTCACATGCTTTACCACTGGTAGTAGGGAGAGCTGGTTCTTAAAAGTTCTTCTCTAGAAACATGACCCTGAGGTTACACAGGCATTATCTGCATCATTTTAATGACCAGGGAACACCAGTTCCATCAAGGAGGAAGGAAGAGGTATATGTAGTAGCTGCCATGAGCTACGAGCTGCTTGGCACACAGTGCAGTCTGTCATTTCCTGGACTGTGACTCTGACGGATGCACATATTTCCTTTTGATTTGTGCCTGATCTAATATATGTAGCAATCAGCCTGTCAGCCTGTCTTTATTTTTTTCTTTTTTTTTACCAAGTTGGTTTTTACCTTGTGTATTTCCCTTGAAAAATGAGAAAGCTTCTTAGATAGTTTGAATCACTGAATTAGAAGAAACCAAAGGGGCAGAACTCCCTCTACTCCTGCTGAAATGAGAATATTAGGAAATATTAGGAATATTAAGAAATAAAAGGAAATTACAGCTCCCCAACATTTCATCCTGACAAGGTTCTAGTGCACAGTGATAAAATTTTCCATTCTCAATTATTAGAGTCCACTTAAGCAGCAATTCACAAGCATTGTGGAACACTATTATCTACTTGTAATAATTTGTTTCTAAAAAGATGTTATAAGACTTCAATGTTAAAAAAAAATGTAGCCAATAAATGTTGATTTATTTCTTTCATTTGAATTTAAGGCAGTACTGAAGCATTTTTCTTACTGACATTATTAGTGCAGCTGCCTCTGTTTTGGTTTAGAGTTATTGTTCAGTGTAGCTGAGTGAACCAAGACACTGACAGTGCAGGAGTGTGCCTCAGAGACAGAGATATCAAGTGAGCTATTTGATCTCCTTATCAATTGTTAATTGTCTACTGATCCTTAAACTAGATACCTAAACTGAAAAGACCACTATCAGCAACAGATGCAAAGTATATGGATCCTGTAGGTGTGCAGGCCCTACAATATAAGTGGGATACTAAATTTTTTATTGCCTATTTGAGCTTTCATATCGAGGCAGTCCCCATCATGAGGGCCTCCAAACCCAATGCTGTTCCAAGTTTACCCGTAACTAAAGATAACACTTGAGTTGAAACACCATTAACAGCTGCATATGGAATGGTTTTGCGTTTCCTTTGTCAAATACATTTCCCCTATGGTAGCCCAGTAGAAAACTTTGACTTATGTGTAGTTACCATGGGAAGGGCCTCTATGCTACCCAGACTTCTCCATGTCTCACGTGAATCCCCTGCCTGTTGTTCTTTGAAAGTCTCAGATGGCAGTGTTGAAGGCTGTGGTGAGCTTAGAGATTGTTGCTGGTACATGTCCTTTCAGATACTGCCTGCCATTTTTTCTAATGTAGTATTTTGCTTTCCAGGAGAAGGCCTAAAATCTTCAACTAGCAGAAGGAAATAAAAGATAGAGATTCCATCTCAATATCACTTTTTCAAAGTAGCAGTGATTGCAAGCACAAAAGCTGAAAACATTTTGTCTGGAGGTTCTGTGATTCTAGTTGTTTAGTGACAAATGCTAAAGCATGAGTCTTCCTCTGGCTGAGCAGTGATTTGGAATGTCCTCCAGCCCCCCAAACTAGCCCTACTTTTCTTGTCTCTACGGGGTTCTTGTGGAAGTATTCTTCAGTTGCTGCTGAGTGAAATAGCTGAAAATCAAGGAAGCTTGCAATTCAGACAATGTCATCCCTAGAGTTGCTTGTACCCCTTGGAGTAGGGAAGCAGAGTAGGCAGCTGGAGACATCTGTTAAGGGCTTTGAGGCAGAACAAAGTAGATCTGAAGGGGGCTACTTGACAATAATTCAGGCTGTCCCTGCAGTGTGTGTGGAGCAGGAGAAAACATTTTGTTCCCGTCCCTTTTGAAAACAGCCAAAACCAACTTCAAATCAGTAATCCCCTCACGAGTAGCATCCATTGCAAAACTGCCCAAGTAATGGTGATAATCACTGGGAAACACCCTTAACTGAAGAGGTGGAGATGTTGTAGAACTTTTCCCTAAACTGGAAATTCTAAGTGCCATTTCAGCTATGCTATTAATACTTCAAGATAATACAATGCTACTATTGTTCATGAAAGTTACCAGTACTGTTGTGTTTGAGGTTGTTATTGTTTGGTGCAGAAGTTACTTATATTCAACATGATGCAGATACCGTATTTATTGGTCAAACTCCTCAATGTCACCTGTTTGCTTTTGATGGTATGGGATAATGCCCTTGTGTTGGGAGCTTGTCATGCCAAGCTGGAGCAGTCCTTGATTTGTCTGTGTGTGATTTCCTTGATTGTGTATGCCAGAAGAAGGAAGCACTGCTTGGAAGTTGTCAATGCGGGAGTCACGGACAACGCAGGAACGATCAATGTGATCAGCGAATGTCAATTTATTACAAAGCTTTAACTCCTTATATACCATTTCTTACAGGCACTTACAGTGATTTGGCATATTATGATTGGATGCATGTCTTGAAGACCCTTAGCGACTAACACACAATTGGTTAAGCACAGGTGTGAGAACTTGACCTCAAAAGCTTGCCAACAGTCCACAGTTCTCATTAACTCAGTGAATTACAGCTTCGTCTTATCTTGCTTGCTTAAGCTTCCTCGGGCCTCTCACGGCCTTGCTGTATCTTTCAGGATTATTCAGTTTATGTACCAATTATGCGTTCTCCTGTGAGAACACTGTCTCCACAGGAAGCATGTTATATGATGTTGTTTGATGTGCTGAGTTCAGCTGTAGCAGTTATCTTTCGCCTTCCTAGTAGCTGGTGCAATGCTGTGTTTTCAGCTTCAGTCTGAGAACCATGCTAGTAACACACTGATGTTTTTAGTTGTTGATAAGTAATGTTTACCCTGATCAAGGACTTTTCTGTTTCATGCTCTGCCAGTGGGGAGGGGCACAAGAAGCTGGGAGGAAGCAGAGACAGGACACCTGACCCAAACTAGCCAAAGGGGTATTCCATACCACAGCATGTAATGCCCAGTATATAAACTGGGGGGAGTCACCTGGAAGGCCCAGATTGCTGCTCAGGTCAGGCTGGGTATCAGTCAGTGAGTGGTGTGCAATTATATTGTGCATCACTTGTGTTTTTTCCCTTTCCCTTTTAGTTTTGTATTTTCTCCCCTTGTTATTTCCTTTGTCATTATTATTATTGGTAGCAGTAGTGGGTTTTTGTTATGCCTTAGTTACTGGACTGTTCTTACTTCAACACATGGGATTTACTTTCTTTCGATTCTTTTCCCCATCCCTCCAGGAGTGAGGGGGAGAAAAGAAGAGGGGAGTGAGTGAGAGGATGTGTGTTTCTGAGTTATCAGCTAGACTTAAAATATGACATTTGGTGACAAAAAAAACATTATTCCCTTAAAATAAGCCTGTTTGGATTTTATATTAAATTTAAAAAATAAGTATTTGTTCACCTGTACATCAGTTGTTTTTGTGGTGTTTTTTTTTCATGGAACTGTAGTACTTTAGGAGCAGAATAGGAGCAAAGAGAAATCCCATTTAAAGGAATGGACCTTTAAAGCCACTGTGTTAGGGTGGAGTAAACTTCAGTAGTCTGAGTCAGTCTTGAACACTGAGTGGGTCACTTCCCACCCTTGGACATAATTCTCATGCTGCAAAGGGTGAAGGCCGTTCCTGAGGTGAATACATCAAATTACATGTCCTCTCTTTTTTTTTCTTTTTTTTTTTTTCTTTTCCATTCTCACAAATGATCCCTGCCGCAGAAAATATATGGACCCAGTCAGAGACAAGTATGATCAGACCAAAGCTGTTTATTGCAAGGCCTTAACTCCTTATATACTATTTCTTACATGCACTTACAGTGATTTGGCATATTATGATTGGATACATGTCTTGAAGACCCTTAGTGACTAACATATAATTGGTTAAGCACAGGTGTGAGAACTTGACCTCGAAAGCTTGTTAACAGTCCACAGTTCTCATAACTCAGTGAATTCCAGCTTCTTATCTTGCTTGCTTAAGCTTCCTTGGGCCTCTCATGGCCTTGCTGTATCTTTCAGGATTATTCAGAGTTCAGGTACCAATTACCCATTCTCCCATGAGAACACTGTCTCCACAGATCCCTTAATCATTGGTCAAAAATTTTGCACTGGCAGATCACCTGCCCCACAGTAGTCTGCCATGTTTGAGATAAAGTAGTCTGGTATGACACTGCTTTTCGCATTACACAGATATCTGAGGATAGAATGTTAAATTTGTGATCCTTCTGATACAAATAAAGAAGGACATACCATTCCCTGAACAACAATTGGGTGCATAAAATAACAATTTGACTGAAACCATGTGCATTTTGTTTTTGTTGTTGTTGTTGCAATGCATCTCCCACCTACCTTGTGTTTTGCTTTTTCTGACCTTTAGGTATAGATGTATTCAGTGGTCTCAAAGTTAGCAGCTGACATCCATAGCTTCATGATAATAACACTTTCAGTGTTCAGTACAATAACATATGAAATAATTACGGTTTTCTCTATTCCACCTAGTATCATAAACTCTATCGCCTATTTTTCTATTTCAAAGTGTAGTTCTATGTTCAGGAGAAAACTGAAACAACCTTCTGTAATACATGATGTTTTTCATTGCCTGAGATTGAAAATGCCAGCCTCATCTGTCTTCCATGTTGTCTTTTTCAGTCTTGCATAATGTAACGGCAGCAGTCTCACCTATTTCCTTATTATTCTTTGATCCAGTATATCCAGTCCCCTTTCAGAGACAAACCTCAGCAGAATAACTAGGGACTTAATTTCTTTGCATATCCTTTGAGATGAGACCCCATTTAGCTAGTAAGGGATAGTTGCATTTTTGCTTCAGTTTGCGTGCTTTGTCTTAGTGAACCAATCCGCTATATTTTAGCTTGGCTGAAGACATTCTTGAATCCTTTGAGGATAAACCAAAACTCACCCAAGACTACCTCCTGGCTGTGGTATGATTATTTATGTAACAGTATCGGGAAGAAAGCTCAACAAGAACACAAGCAGTAACATCCTGCTCCTGATTACATGCGTCCACAGAAAGCTTCCTTTGCAGGGCACACAGTAGTGTCTTGGTTTGCTCTACAACTCAGTAAGTGTTGTCCATGATTTGGTGCTTGATGTTCCAAATAAGATTTTTTTCATTGAATGTTCCTGGTTTATCGTTCTGTTATACCTGTGTTTAGTCAGTGCATGTCTTTGCATCTTCTCTCTTTAAATGATGACTGGAGGGCTTTTGCTTCATGACAGAATTTGTATAGTCAGGCAAGTTCTTGCCTGACTTGGAATCATCTGTATCTTCAGTTAGAAGTGGGACCTTAGTATGAAATTAATCTGTACTGCAAAGGGGATTCTACTGGGTGTAGGGTTCCCTGTTTCCTTGGGCTTCATTGAAAAGTGGCAGTTAATATCTAGGGCGGCAACATTCTGGACTTAATACAGTCTGTGCTGTCCTTTGTTTTAGTTTTTTGTTTACCTCTAGCTGCTCTTTAGATTATTGAGTTTCCTACCTCGCTGTAGTGGGCAAATATTCCTCATCAATTCAGATTTTAAAGTAAGCAGACATCTTTCACAAGCCATAAAATGATGCCCCTCTGATTAGGATAGTTTGCTAAAAGCCCCTTAAAATATGGTAGCAGTTTGTTCTTATCAACAAAAGCTGCAAAACTGTTTCTTTTGAAGAGGGATAAGTGCCGATCTGCTAATTGCCTTCCCTTCTCCTTTGATCTCTCTGACCAGTTTTTCTGAACATTGAAGGACTCTTCTGAATTCAGAAATGAAAGGAGGCATCTTCTAATCGCTCTTAATGCTCTGCATAATTCTTTTTCCCCAAAGAAGCCAGTTCATATCTCAGCTGAGCAAACCTGTTTAAAAACACAATCTGGGTCATCTAAACAATAAAGCAGCTCAATGTCAGCTGTCAGTTTTCTTTCTAAAGGCAATATTTCAGAAATTAGAGCAGACTTCATGTATATTTGGGTGGGTATGAGAGATTCTGTAGCTCGTTAAATGCTGTTCTGGTGGTACCCTTGGTGGTGAGGATATGAGCCATCAATGGGTTCCACTAAGATACGGGTGACGTCCCTGCTTTGGCATAGGAGCATGCAATAAAGATGAAGTTGTGAAGCTGCTGACAGATGCACTTCCAATCATTTGTCTGATCTGAAGAAACACTGAATCAACAGAATCATGATCTCGGGTCTACCTCGCTGCAAACAGCTACGCCCTTTGGAATGATACCTTTGTTCTTCAGTGTTCATTCATGTGCTTTTAAAAGACAATAGCCTGAGCATTAAAATAGCACAAAGCATTCAAGTCCTTCAGAGAAGGGGAAAAATACAGATTTAACATAAAATGATATAACATTGTTTTAATTTCTAATTGATAAGGCTATTCTTTCTTTGGCTGCGTCGTGTTTAACTCCTCATGCTCTGCTTTGTGTATTGTATATAAAATAAAAACCTATGTATGCACAAGTCCCTTCCCTACTGCAATAGCAGAAATGCACAATCCAGTTCAGATGTCAGCAGTGATTTCAAATAAAAGCATGACATCTCGGAAGCTGATCCTGTTACATCCCTGTCTGGTCCAAGCCTCTGTTGAATTTCATGTACAGCTGATTTCCAGCTGAGTTTGAAATAACTTACTGCAAATCCTAAATTATAAATGCCAACTTAAATAGGGGAGGCAGAAAGGCAGAACCTAAGAAAATCTTTCATGAATGCACCTTCTTATAGGTGAAAGGTAATTTTGGGATAAATGTTTTGCAATGTTTTGAAATGAGAGGTAATGCTGCTACATGATGTCTTCTCTAGAAACAGGGAATGCAGGTTTGACAGGTAAACATTTGTTTTGCACAATTGCTGAGTGATGGGCAATGAATGTTCCACACACAGCAGAGCAAAATTGAGTGCAACTTCCTTTGTAAATAATTATCTGCCTTTTAATATGCTATAGTTAGCAAGTACAGTAACACGTTTCCATTAAGTGAGTATTGCTGAGTGATAAGTAGCAATGAGATTCCTTATATGTAGTAAGGAACACTTCAGCAGTGCCAACTAACAGTTTATTGTTTAAAATCAGGTTTCTCAGTTTGACATTTCTTGTAAGGACCAACTTCCAAGGATCATGACTCCACCACTGCTCTGGGAAGCCCATTCCAATGCTTGGCCACACCTCTCAGTGAAGAAATTGTTCCTAATATCCAGTCCAAACCTCCCCTGGCACATCTTGAGGCCTTTATCTCTTGTCCTATTGGGAGAGGAGACCAACCCCCACAACAGCCCCTTTCAGGTAGTTGTAGAGAGTGATAAGGTCCCCCTGAGCCTTCTCTTTTCCAGACTAACCCCACCAGTTCCCTCAGCTATTCCCCATCAGACTTGTGCTCCAGGCCCATTTCCAGCTCCATTGCCCTTTCTCTGGACCTTCAGTGTCTTTCTTGTAGTAAGGGGTCCATAACTGAACACAGAATTCAGCATGCAGCCTCATCAGTGGCCAGTACAGGGGGATAATCACAGCCCTGGCTCTGCTGACTGCACTATTTCTGATACAGGCCAGGATGCCGTTAGCCTTCTTGGCTGCCTGGGCACAAGCTGGCTCATGTTCAGCAGTGTCAGTCAGCACCCCACGGTCCTTCCCATGAGCAGCTTTCCAGCCACTTTTCCTGAAAACTGGAACATTTCATGGGTTTGTGGTGGCCCAGGTGCAGGACCTGGACTCTTCTTATAGCTCCTTTCTTGTCTATCCTTTAATGCACTAAAAAATATGGAATACATAGGATACCATCATTAAAAAAGATGTATATATTGATACTATTTACCTAACAATCTGAAGTAATTTGACATTTCCCATTCTGTGGGGCAGCCAGCATACCTCTAGCGGGGCTTATGCATCCCCTTCAG
The DNA here is from genome assembly GCF_033783945.1 of Neopsephotus bourkii. NCBI lineage: Eukaryota > Metazoa > Chordata > Aves > Psittaciformes > Psittacidae > Neopsephotus > Neopsephotus bourkii. The sequence continues at coordinate 1,316,956 of NW_026902300.1, read as the reverse complement.
CATGGGCAAGTTAAAGCACTTAGGTAACTTTCTTTTTTCCTACAACAGTGTGCATTTATATTTGCTACTCTTTTCCTAATAGGATTCAGTCTATAAATAAGACTTAAGTCAGTGAAACTGAGGTGAGAATGAGAATAGTGTTGCTTGCTCTAGGTATCAGTCACGCAAGTTATGAGTTACTTCAGTACATATTGCTTTCATACATACTTTAGCAAGTATGTGTAAGAGAGGGGCAAAGACAATTGTGAACTAAAATTAAAATATTACTTTACACTGTATGTATGTACACGGTATGATATTCCTGATGTGTTCTAAGTTGTAAATGAGGTTTGTATGGTTGGCTTGACTGAAGTTATCTTGTCTGAAGTTTCTGTTATACAGTGATCCAGTGGAACAAATGAAATGCTGGTATTCATTATTGCTGTTCTGCTCTGTCTGGTGGTAAAATATCTTTTAAATTTCCAATCCACTAACTGCATTTTGCTTTCTTAAATAGTGGGCAGTATTTCATCTTAGGTTGTGTCTGAGTTCAAATTCTAGATAATTTGGATTTTTCTTCTGGCAGAACTATGAGATTACATTGAAGTTTATCCCTTCAATTTTGTTATGCTGCCTTAAGACATTTATGTTGTTACATACCTATACCTTTCTGTGCATCCCATAAATAACTTTTCAGAATTCTAAGCCACTGTCACAGTGACCAGTGTTTTCCCATGTGACTCTATCGTTTGTTTGGGTTTCATTTTTCTTTTTTCCTTTGCAGTGGGACACAGTAAAAGTTTGGATCCAGTAATAAGCTTTCAGACTCCCATCGTTCTTTGTCTTGCATTTTATCTGTCTGAGTTATTTTCAGACAAAGATTTGGCATAGGTGAAAAATCATAACAGATGCTTTTTCCAGCTGTGAATGCAGACAAAAAGCCTGCACATTTGAAGTTGCAGCAAGTAGGCATGGTGCTGCCATTTCGTAGAGCTTTTGATACCTACTAGTATGAAAAAAAGAAGAATCAAGGTGATGATAACTTTCTAGTTCTGTTTGCAGAGTAATGTCCATGAAAGGCTGGCTGTGCCTTTTGCCATTATTTTGGTATAAATGGATGAGAAATGGAGTAACCCTGCCTAATGATGTAAATTTGGAGTGAAGATTCATTTATCTTTCCTGTCTGGTTCTTTTGTTCTTATGGGGTTAATTTTCATTAATCTTGTTTACATTTAGTTAAAGATGAAACTGTAAATCAGAGTAGGGTTCCTAATGCTCTTCTGCACTGGATAATGCCATAGGCATGTGCATCATATAGCATCATTTATTTCTGCCATATTCATAATGCTAGTGTTGGGGGAAGGGCTTGTAGAGGCACAGAGCAGAATGAACAAAATTCGGCTTAGAGAATGAAAGTGGCTAGAGATGTTAAAGGTCACTGCTGGTTGGTGATTTGATAGAGCAAGCAAATAAATTTTTAAGCTGTGAGTTTCTAGAACCTGTTTTAAGTGCAGTGATGAGAAGAAAGAGGGTTAAGTGGTAAGGAGACAGTTGGAGTCTCCTTGACCCATACCTTGCGTGGTAGCACGCAGACTATTGAAACAGAAGAGGGGTACAATACTTTGAACTCCTTTCTCTGTGTAATTGCACACAGAGAGCACACTGCTAACTGGCACACCTTCTTGTAGCAGGATTGCCAAGCTGCCCACTGACCTTGCTTCATAACAATTTGTACAACTATCAAAACACAGTGCTTGAAGCCCCCTTTGAAATCTTCTGTTTAGACACAATGGCACTAAAGGGTTTCTTAATAACGTAGATTTCTGCTGTTACTTTGACAGCTATGTGAATAACTGACCCTTGCATCTTTCTTGTGCTCCACTGATCACAACACTACAATGATGCTAGGGATTCTCTTCATATCTTGACCCCTGCTACTGCTGTTAGAGTTCCTTTCATTGACTTATTAGCAGCAGCTTAGGGGTGCCTTCTTTTGATCTCCTGAGCACTACGTTGGAGCTGCCTGCATACGGAGAGCCCTCTCTGCCTGGAGTTCAACTGGCAGGACTCCAGCAAGAGCAGCCAAGTACAGGAGCAGCTTTCATTACAGAATGGGAAGCACAGGAGAATAGGAGTGAATTTGGTAGGCAGACAAAATGACCATTGCCTCCCATTACAGGAGAGATAACACCTAGTTTTAATGATCCCAAAGCATCAGAGAGCATAAATATTAAAAAGGCTGATCATTTTACATATCAAGCTCTGATTGAATAAGTAGTTACAGGCACTTTCCCATCAGTTGTAAAGCGAAGTATCATTATGAATCCAAGACTCGTCTTGTAATGAGCATTACTTTCTTCCCCGTGTGCTGTCTTGTCATTGGTTTCAAAGAATGTTTATGTTGTGGTAGGGTCTACTTTCAGACTTGCCAACTAGTTCATAGAATGCAACATGCCTGTCAAGGTAAAATATGTAATAATGGAGAAATATATGGTACATTTTAAAATAATGTAGAAAAAAGTGCTTGGAAGTGTGTATATCCTGATGACGTCTTTTTTTTTTTCCCAAATTCCAATTAATATACAGTCCTCATTTTTGAAGAAAAAAACAAACAAAGCAAAACAAAAATCCACCCAGTGACAGGACACATCAGATATGTTTAAAAAACATGAGCAGGAGGAGTACAAGTTATTTTCCTGTGAAAGGGTATCAGGCAAATCTGAGAGTATCAAGGTGGGGGCCTTTTAGGGGATGAGGAGTGTGCAGTTGTTTTTTTTGTGAAGGACCAATGGAAAATGAAATGTCATTCAAGCTATTTTGGAAATCTTGATTATTTTTATGAAATTGTTGTGAAATTGAACCTTTTGTGACTACTAGGACTGGTATTAATGATAACCATTGCAAGGCGATTAAAATACTGGATCTACTCAGTACCATGTCATTCTGTATAACCACCATGAAGTGCTCTCCAGTGCTTAGTAGCTTATTTCCCAAAAGCTTGTGTAACTTGGAATTCTTCCTTCTTTAATGGGCCTATTGGATTTATACTTTACAGTATGTTCACCAAAGCATTGCCAACTTTTATCTCTAACTTCAGCACCCAGGAATGTACTTCTGGGTGCTGCTTTCAGTAGAACAGGAAACGTGAGTTTTGAATGAGAAGAGGCACAACCTTCCAGCTTCATGTCAGGTGGTTCTTCCTTCAGTTTGGGCTTGTGCCACTAGGTTGCTTAATAACTGAGGTGAATGCTGTAACTCAAGAAAAGCTCCTTCTCAGTTCAACATCAGTCAAACGTTAAATGTTTTCATTATTTTTTTGGCTCGGATGGTTTGCTGTTGAAAATGGTCTGTTGTGTTTTCTGTCCACTTGTGGTTTTTACTGTTCAGTACAGATTTGGTTTCAAAAACAAAAACAAAATGTATTTTATTTCAGAAAATTTATTTTCCTCATTTTATGTTTAAGTAACCATGGTGTAATCCTTTAGCAAAGATAGTGTAATCATTCTGTGTAGCAAGAAATAATGCTGAGTGTATGAAAAATCTAGATCTTTGTCTTGTGTAGTGTAACCGTAAATGTACCTAGATCATAAGTATTAATTACAGAAATAAGTGATAGTGCCATCTATTGTTATAACTACTTGGTGCTTTGTACCCTAAAATCCTGTCTTGCAGCACATGACAGTGTTTCCTCTTTTCAACAGCTTGGTCTGCAATTTTCCATGTATTTTTGCCTGTCTGTGGTTAATGATGTTACAATTTTGGCTATGATATGTAGGCCATTTGAAAAGAGAGATCAGGAAGGATAGACTACTTTGCCAGTGTTAAAGAACAAAATTCTAAGAATCAATAAAGCTTTACTTCCTCTGTTCTGAAAAGCGGGATTTTGGCATGTGATAGAGGAATAGCTTCATGGAATTGTAGTGAAATAAATGTATTTCAGAAACATGCATGCTTTGTAGAGACTTGTTAGACTTCGGAAGCTGAATTCTGCTAATACTGTGTGCTGTATACACCACAGCCTAGGGTTGAAATCAATAAACTCTTTTCTGCAATTTAATCCCCTAATAGTTAGAGGAGATTGTGGCTCTGATTGTTTCTGGAACTGAGAACCCCAGAAATCAATTTCTGCCTTGTAAGTGAATGAAGATTACTGTAGGGTGTGCATACAAGCGACCAAAATTAACTTCAGTGCTTTATAATTCATCTTTGACTTTGTAACATTTCTTTAGCTACTTTCTGGCAGTAATGTGTGTCTATTCTCAGGTATGTGCCTATTCTACTCTATCATTAGAATGCTAAGGAAAGTGACTGCAAGGAAATGAAGGCGCTCATGGAAAACCAGCAGGAAGTCAAAAAGCAGAAGAAAAAACTTGAAGGGGGCTGAGATCTTTCCCTGTTATTATTAGTGTCATTTACTGTGAACTACATAGTTTGTTATTGTATGAGATTCTGTAGCTTGTGCTATATGGGAGGTTACACTGTTCCTTTCTCTCCTGCTGGCTTGCATGCCAGCCAGATACAAGCGAGCTTCAGCCTGGAAGCTGAATCTGCTGCTCTGGTAAGCTTTATCCTGCGTTAGAATAACATGGAGCTGGACTCAACAAACTCTATCCTGTGCTGCTTTGAACTGGGTGATTGTACAGGGAAAGGAGTGTCTTCGCTAGCTCAGGCTACTTCCTTGCAGTGTCACAAAGAAAGAGTGAATGGAGAAAACTTTGGATACCTCAGTCAGCCAAATGACACAGGTAAGACCTGTGTTAGGGTAGAGTCACATTGGCAGAGCCAGAGCTTTTTTGTGCATACTAATTACTGGAAATCATTGTGCTTCCTTCCTCTCTTATTTAAGTATTTAGTAAGCTTATCATGCTGAAAGATTGTTCTCATCCTTAAGCATGTCCTGTTTTGTAATTCTGAGACAAGAAATACCACTTGCATCAACCTGAGCTTCATAAGTATTTGTGAGACAGGTTTTATTCAGGTTCTACATGGCTACCTAGTGTTTATTACATAGTTAAATTGTGACTCATGTTGTTAGCTTTACACAATCATCATCTGAAACTAGACATAGATAATTCTTCTTTTTTTTTTTTTTTTTTTTAGCTACCAAAATAATTGGAATTGATCCTGTGAGTGGTGCGTGGCTACCTTTTGTATCCCCATATTACTACTGTACATTGTAGTCTGTCACACTATTGTATCCATTTGAACTTGGTGGAATACATTATGCAGATCTGTGATGGATTCTTTTGTATCAGCAAGAGAGATCTCTGAAACCTAAGTGCTACTGCAGAGCTCCTGATGAAAGTCAGATGCAGTCGAGCACTAGCACAATCCACTCTTTGTGAGAGGAGGGGGTGTTGTCAGTAGTAGCCTTAACTGCTAACTTATCCTTAATAATACAAAGCAATTAAAATTCGCTAGTTCTAATGATCTAATCAGCAGTTTCAGTGATTAAAATAGGTAATGTTCTCTGAGAGTGGGAAAGCTTGAAGGAATACTGTAATACGTACATCATAGTACTGAGGTGGGTGGGACAGTTCAAGACTTCTGGGAAAATGGTATGTTAGGGAAGCAGGGAAAACCATACCACACCTTGATTCTGTGTTCTGCTTTCTATCACTGGACAAGGATAAAAAGTAAGGATGGATGTTATTAGGCAGAGAATTGTAAAACTGCAAGTCCGGAGAAGGGGAGTCAGAGGGGAGATGGCAGCAAGTCCTCCAAGGGACTGCAGCAGAGGAAAAGAGTTATCATGGGAAAATGAGACGAACAAAGCTAAGGTTGTGTAATGCCTTAGAGCCGAAATAATCGTACTGGGAAGGATAGGCCTACTTTATTTCAGCTGAACAGTGCCTCAAGGGAGAAGACAGGACAGAACACATGCACAGCTGAGCTTGCCTGAAACTCAGTTTGAGCTGTCTGTGGGGGCCATCACTGGGCGTATGTGATGAAGGGGAAATGAGTCAGTGCTTTTCACTTACAGATGGGCAAATCACAATTCTTCTGTTTGTAATTCTTCACCCTAGCTGACATGCTTATCATGTGGTGCCACAGTCAGATACTGTCTTTGCCAGCTATTCAAGTTATGTCTGAATTCTCTGATCTGGCTAAGGAAAATAAAACACTGTGGTTGCTGTAGCTATAACACATCAGTATTTACACTTGATTGTAATCAAACACTCTGTCACAGTCTTGCAGTTGCTACCCTTGCTGATATCATGGTGAGATAGTTTGCAAAGGGGTTAGTTCTTCTTCACACACCTACATGCCTGTTATGTGGGGTGTAAAATTACATCCCAGTACTGAGGTCTGTGTATATTCCCTGACCGGGAATGGGAATGAGACTTGAATACATCCTTTCCTGCTCCCCTGCTGTGATCTAAGTTTCATGTACTCTGTTGTACCTCAAGGACAACATGGGAGATCAGCACTATAGCATGTGTCACTGATACCACATCAGCCGTGGCTGCTGAGACTGCTACAGAGATTTAGTGCTCTGAAGGCATCACTTTTGTCTTACAACTGAACCATCCTATGCCCTACTGCTGTTCTTACAGTCTGAATTCTTTCTATCCCATGAGCATCTATCCCATATGCATCCTGTCCTTATGCATAGTCCACACATCTGCAGATAGGAGAGAAATGGCAGAATCACTTATGCATGACAAAAACACAAGACAGCTCATTTCAACCTGAGCAATAAGTCTGAGAGAAACCAGCGTTCTCAAGGCCACTACAAATGGCATCCTCTGTGGGCTTGATGAGGCTGAAAGAGACACATCTCAAAAAAGGTTATTTCTGTCTCATGGTGATAAATTTTGGGATAATTCAGGATTCTAAAAAAACCTAAATGACAATTTGAGATCCTTGCTGAGGTTTTCAGGGTGATTTCTTAGCTACCACATGCACTGAAAAGATGACAAAAAGCCCCCACATGCAGGAGCAAGTTGTGTTGAAAATGAGTTGGATGTATGCTCCTTAGACCGTGTGCATCATGTGCTCATTTCTTTTTCTTCATTGTGGGACACTACTTAGGCCCTAACCAGCACTGATTAAAAAAGACTAATCTTGGATTTGTTAACTAACTACGCTATTTAGCAGAAATACAAGCCACAGGTTGTATGGCTGGGATAGGGTGTTTTCCTGAGACATTTGTAGGGAGGGTGTACTTCCTGATGACCTTATTCATCACTCAACTTGAAGTCCCTCTTACCTTTCCAGGACAGAATGTCTTGTTTTTCTGAGGTTTTACAAAATAGGAAAGTACAGTGCCAGAATTTATAATTATGAAACTCTAAATTGTATGTCAAAGCAAATGTGAAGGTGATGTTGAAAAGGGATAAACAGAAATCTGTTGGCAAGGACATAGCTACATCATATTCGTATGCTTGCACCAAACAACATAGGACCATTTTCAGTATCCTGTAATTGTGTTCTCAGTCTGAACCTTTCAGAGCTATCTTAGGTCATGAACAAGATGTTGTGTACAGCAAACAAATTCATTACAAGTTCTTTTCCTCCCAGCTCATTAGTTACTGTCAACAAATGAGAAAGTTTGGTGATGTACACCCACTTCAGTGGTTCACCAAAAACAGTGAGATCAGGGGAATTGTGCACAAACAGGTATCATGAATATAATGTTCTGCATGGATCAGATACTGTCCTTTGCAGCAATCATCCAATCTGCTGTGCCAAGAGGTTTCCTAGGCTTGTGACAAAGGTTGCTGATTTCAGCAACATCCCTTGTTCTTACCTAAGGGGCATTTGTCTGCTTGGTTCACTGAGCAGCTGCAATGCCAAAGAGACCCTTCACTGAACTCAGATAGCACTTTCTTGGTTGTTTTTTTTTACTGAGTGTTTATAAGTAAGGTAGCCTGTGCATTGGCACTAACTTCTCAAGAGTAACAAATCCTATTGGGATACAAATTAAATGCTTGTGAGGAAGAATTGATTTTCTTTCTGGGTGTTATGTATTTCCATGCATATTAGAGACAGCTTATTGTGGCTTCAGAATCTCATTTCGAAATGATCTTATGTTCCCAAGAAAAAGATAAAACTCCTTGGCATTCACATTGCACCACTGCCCTTGTTATGTAGAAACTACTTCCTAGAGCACAAACCAGTGCTTGCACTTAATGTGAAATGACATGAATTGCCTGTGCTGGCTGCATGTTATGAACATCTTCAAGGTCCCATGGCACATTCAGTTACATGGGGGAGTGCTGGATTGCCACAGAATCAAAACAGTCAAGTGTGGTTCTAGTTATAATAGTCAGTTAGTGATCTCCATAATATCATTGTTAAACTAAATACTTCTGGGAAAGGTGTTGAAATAATTCTTGTCCTGAGGAGTGGGTTTATATTCCCTCAGAAAATGATAGTTTAGGCTCTCATAACCTGTTTGAGGCTTTAACCAGCCCACTGTGTATGGCCATCTTTCTGCATCTGCACAGTATATGATTCTATCCCTAGGAAAAATAAATCAGTCCTGAACATTTGGGGATCTCCAGGATGACTGCATTTGCATTTCTACACGCATCTGTGCGCATATGCGTCCACACACAGAAGCTTCTCCTAAGATGCTTGTAAATCTTGCGCAGTTTATTGCAGTAGGCTGTGAATGCTGCTGACTCTCAGAAGCCAAAAGAATGTCATAGCAACATGCATTCCCTCTCAGAGTAGGTTTGTACAGGAAAGTATGAAGACCTCCCCTGCAGAGGGGGGGAGAATACACAATGTCTGTGTTGGAGATAACTCAAGTAATTAGGCACAGTTTGCCTTTTATCAAGGGAGTGATTCTATTTTCAAGACTTGGTAGTGTCTTTCAAGACCATGAACATATATGCCATTTGATATTTTGACAGGCTTAGGAGATCCATAAGGCAGAAACTGCTGCCCACTGCAGCACATGGGCTGGAGGCATTTTTTTGAACTCTAAAATAAAAATGGGGGAAAGAGAGAAAAAGTATTGACTGTAGTTGTAGGAGTAAATCTTTGTGCTATTCAGTGCTAGCTGTTATGAAAGGTTTCTTCTGTTTACTAAAACAAATGTTACATATTGTGGAGTTTGAGCTAATTGTTTTGTTCCACTGTACAGTGAATGAGTAGGTGTCCGGGAAAACAACTCTATGCCAATGGCCAGACTGGAGCAAGTGAGCTCAAAAAAATGTGTGTAGGCCACATGGTCATCTGAGGATTTTGCTTTTATTTTTTCTTAGTCCTTCTATGTTTCTCTGTTGTCTAGATCGTGGTAAATTGTTCTTCTGTCAGCAAGATGGAATATTTTGAATAGCTGATTTAATCATGCATTTATTAGATTCCATTTGCTTCTTGAAGACTGGAGAATTAGGACATCATGGTGATAAACACAGCAAGAAAGATGAAATGGATAAATAGTGGGGGGAAGAAATGGAAAGGAAGAACCTTATGCAGAACCTTAGCAGCAGTACGTACATACCTAATCCTGTAACAAGTTGAAAGGTCTGTTAGGACATCTGCCTATCCGCATGCTCTCCTGTGGTAAGGTAGAGCAGCTTGTTCCTGCAGCTGCATAGTTACTATATTGGTGGAAATGATCTTTGCTGTCACCCTAGTAGTTCTTGTCTCATGGGGCTGCCAGTGCCTGCCCTCTTCTTTCTTTTATTAACCCACTTACCAAATATATTACTATGAGACCCCTGAATAATGACACAAGGACCCAGCAGTGCCATATACTAAATTCTGACTTCTGTTGTGTTACTCATATTCTGATGCTCTACTGCATTTTTAAACATGGGGCAAGGCTTAACTAGCAGTGATTTGTTCTGGGTTCAAACACAGTTCTGTTGTTAAACTGATTTTGATGGGGGCAAATGCAGTATGGAAATCAGGTATTTGCTCTCATCTTTAGTGTTTTGTATTGCCTTGCTCATCAGTCAGTAATATTATCAGCTGGTTTTGCTGCTTCCTGACAGAAACAACACAACTGGTAATAGCAAACTCAATACTAAAATGCCCAGTAAGGAAATACAAGTGTGCTGACACCAGGTCAAACAGTGAATTGCAGCGAAACCCGTGGTTCTGCTGAACAGTTTATAATTCAGCATGCTATCTCTTCAAACTGGGAAGGCAAATACTTTTGAAATGGCCAAACAATAGCTTCAGATGTAGGTAGGGAGTGGCTGAAGCACAACCCAACTATCACCCATCCAAGTAAGAATTAAAATCACTGTGTATCAGTATTCGTTCTCTCAATCTTTTATATTTTCACTGCATGGAGTACTACTGGTGGCTCTTGGAAGAGATTAAGGTGTATCAGCCTTTACCTGCTGGGCACTGTCTGACAACCCCCTGCCCTCTGGTTCCTGTGTCATCCAGATCCAGTGCTTGCCTCAGATTACTGTTTCATCTGTCATCTTACAGAGAGGTGTGCCTTTGTTTTGTACAGAGGTCACAGCACAGAATATGTATGAGGCCAGATGACAACACAAAGTTGGGAAGCTCTCAGCGTGTGCATCCAGCATCTGGAATCTTCAAGCACTCCCAAATTCCCTAATTTTGATGATATGGAAAACACATGACATGCCTCAAACATGTCACAACTCACCTAAACAAATTACCATATGTTTAATGCAGTGTATGTTATTGGCTAAGAGATCTTCCAATGAAAATTTAACCTGATGCTTTTTCCTTTTGGAAGAACAATGCTGAAAGTGCCAGGAACTTGTATGCGCTCTGTGGGTGTGCTCAGGTGCACAGCAGGCTGGGATGTAGAGCAACAAGTAATGGGTGGGGTATGAGAAACACTGTTGACGTCTGCAGATGTCAGAGCAGAAGGCAATGTGTCATAAAACAGCCTCAGAGAATAAGGACAAATCTCTGCCCACCAAAAATGAAGATTGCTTTATGTATATGTGGGAGAATGGTAAAATGAGCTCATACAGTGACAGGATCAACATCAGTGCTACATAATGTGTAACAAGCTACTCAAAAGCACTTTTTCGTAGGAACAAAAATTTTGACCTGCAGGAATACCCCAGGGAACAGGTGTTCATTATTCCTGAAGCTATAGCTGGTGAAGGCAAATTAGATCCTAAACTGTTCATGAAAAATCATGAAAACACAGGGAAACTATTTTTTGTGCACTGTTTTCCTTTTCACCTGCTTCTTTGCTTATTTTATATCTATGTTCCTGTATTTCCAGAAGGAAGAAGAATGTATGACTGCCATTAGCCTCTAGTAACATTGCTGAGTATATGCCAGTTTGTACAGTATTTAAAATCAGGTTTGAACAGAAATGTCAAACATTTAAAATTAGCTTTTTAAAATATGGGCTACCACTCCTAGCTTATCTATAAGAGAGCATGTGCATGTTTGTCTCCAGTGCAGAGGCTTCCTTGCATTGCATTGAGACATGAGCTGTTTCCTTTGCTCCCCTTGTGTTAGGCAGGGTTGAGGCACATGGAATTGTGGCTGTATTACTTTCTCCAGCATGGCAAGGGGTAATGTAAGATAGCATTTCAGAGCACTTCATTGTTTTCTTCAAAAACAACAATCCATCCATATTAAAATTATTAAATTCTTGCATAAAATATCAGCAGAATTGAAAGCCATGTTGGACCTCTTTGTAGTTTCATCAGGTCCTTGTCTGCTCCTTGACGAGATTATAAAAGTAAGTCTAATTAAAACTTTTATTATAAGTTCAGGCTGGTCTTCATATGTAATTAATGGAAAAAAACATTATCCTATGTCAACTATTATTTCTACAGAGCTGTTGTACAATCACAATACTCAGGCTACTCATGTAGAAGATATGAATTTAGCTGCCCTGCCCTGCTTTAAATGTTCAGTTTTGGTATCCAGCTGCTTCTTTTATACCTCCTTGTGAACAGCCAAGTATGTGCAGAGAATTCTCACTGAGTAAGCCAGCGTGGTACAAAGTGTACGGTTTGGATTTCACAAAATCACAACTGTCAACATCACAAATATTCCATCCCCCCCCCCACTGCATAAAAGAAAGCTTCTTTGTGAGAATAACTGACTCTATCTTACAGCCTTTTTCTTGGAATGTCTTAGATATTCTGTATTCAGAAATAATGGAGAAAGTCAAAATACCTGAGGGTAGCCAAGGTCTTTTAGTAAACTTTTGCTCTGCTAAGTAGTAAGGGTGATTAACTTGAAAGGAATATAGAATGAGGGTTAGGTGAGGTAGGTGTGTATTTAAAATTCAAGAGACATTTGAAGCTCTCGAAAGCACATGAGAAAAATGAACTACAAATGTTTGCCATAGTTGCTTCTACGTAGCTTGCTACATATTTTGAGTAGTTGTTAGAACAAGTTTCATAATATTTATTTAGGATAAGTAACTCTCAATGACCTCTTGTCACAGAATACTGTAACATAACAGCATGGGGCAGCCTCTGAAGAGAGACTTACGAAAATCCTCTACATTTCAAAATGAACTTTAATGTCATTCCAGTCATGTGAGGCAGCAAGAGATAGAGAGCTTTTTTGCTTTTGGATCAGGTTAGAGACCTTGTCAGTATGTAATTTCTGTAAGAGGAATAAAAATAAGCCAAGAATCATTATTGATATTGTATACAAGTTTGTATATCCTAATGGTTTGCTTTGTGCTCTCTTCTGAGGCTGGCATTTCAAACTTGCAGTGTCTTGGTTTGATAACCCAGGAACTAACTGACAATGAAGATGTCCTTTCAGTATCAATACATTTCTGAGACAGCCAATCTGGCACTCTGGGGATATTTTCATATGGTGCTTTCTGCACTTCATCTCCCTTTGCACCTTTCCTCACGACAGCCACACTGCAAGTGATGGCTTGGAGCAGTTTGACAAACTTGCTGAAGTCTGAACATGGCCTTCCCAGACTGCAGGAGTTCACAGGGAGTAATGTTTCAACCTGTCAAGTCTAACATTAACACTGAAGAGTCCGAACAAGTCTCTTCAGGCCTCCAAAAGCCAACTTTTTATATATTTGTACTCTATGTATATTTTTTGTATTTGTAGATCCATAATTTCATATGAATATACATTGGTGCTGTTATGAATACAACAGCTTCAGAAAAAGCCAGATCAGCTCATTTTCCTGATTGATCTGAAAGTTAACTTCATGGAAAAAGGGGAAAGAAATCCTGAATGAATGATATGAAAATGATCCTGAACTTTGTTTGTGGAATTGTTTTGATGTTTTCTTGTTCTTTTTTTTTTTTTTGTTTTGTTTCTTTGATTTAGTTGGTATATGTGAATAGGGAGGGAAGAACTGCCAATAAAGCTCTACTGATATAATCCTCTTTCAGAAGGGTCATAGTGAGGATGTAATGCCGAATCAAGTCCTTACACTGAAATTCTCATTAAGATATTTGGTACAAAACTGGTAATTTATACTGTACTGAGCTCTCTTGTAGCAATCCTTCTTATATCTAGAATCTCCCACTGTAACAGCTGAAAAAAGGGATCAAGATTTAGATATAGTTTCCATTGTCTGAATAATCTTTTAGCACTTTTTAAGTCCTGCATTAAATATTCTATGTACCACTTGAGAATGAAAAGTCATGAGAATCTGATAGTTATCTGCTTAAAAAATACAATAACACTCTTTGCACTAACATAATGTGAAACCCAGTAAACGTTTCATTAACATCTTTTAAATGGAGGTTGTATTTGGTAGTGTAATTAGAAGCCTAGGTTATTATTTGTATTGCAGTGACACCCAGAAATCAGAGATGAGACCCTAGCATGCAGGCTTCTGTGCATGGGGAGACATGGTCCCTGCCTTAAAGTACCTCCCATCTAATTGGAAGTGATATATGAGTATGACACATTCTAGATGGGAAAGATATGATTGAGGACAAGAGTAATTGACAGTCCGATCAAGTTAGGCTACCCTTGTGCATAGAGCACAAGGCCATAATTATCATAGCTATTAGCAAACACAGGCCCAACGAACATCCGCTCCACTACCCGAGAAGCAGGGCTGTATGGAAAATCTACCAGCTGACCAAGGCAGAAGTTACTGCTCTTCCAAGATCCCTGTTTCTCCAGATAATGGCAAGGAAGAGATCCCATATTATTACTCTAGGGTAGAAATGTCATGATGCTGAACAGTAACTCTAGTGCCTTGTCAGACCTGGTTCTCGTAGATTTGAAGTGGGACTCCTGCTATGCAACTATGAATGAAGCAGGTCTATCCATGAGGAAGGAAGAGTACTTCAGAGAATATGAGATTAGAAATTCAAACTCCAGAGAATTAGAGTGGGAAATGTTACTTTAAATTATCCTTGCACTTTCAGAGTTCATGAATGTCCATATGCATTAAGCTTTGCTTTCCCACATTTCTTTTTTAATCCCATCTTGTTGTAAGGACTTTAAATTAGCAGATTTAAGTTAATGGAGCTATGCATCTCTTTTAAAATTCAGTTCCACTTAATTAGTAATGGTGAAGAAAAGAATATTTGCAACAGGCCCAAGAAAGTGAAACCAGTTGCTTAACAGAAGGATGCTGCAGCATGCCTATGAGATTTTTCTGCTTTTCTAGATACTTGTTCTTCAATGGAAAATGTCCTGTCAAAGTGGGTGGTTTACTGCCAGTTCCCATGGTATCAGAATTGGTGATTACAGACTTTCAGTGTCTGTTCTTTCAGACTTTCAGACTTTCAGCATCGGCTTTCAGTGGTCTTGAAATGGGGTTTGGACAGTACATCCCAAACATACACAAGAAATGCGCATGACTGATATCCAAAAGTAAGAAAGGAAAGGAAATTGTAACTAAGCTTACAATTATACTCTGTTTAGATAACACTGCAGTGAATATGAAAGGGAAACATTCTATGAAATACAAAAGGCAAAGGGGATTTTGTTTATTTGATGACCAAATGACTACAGGCATCCATTGAGGCTGTTGTCTTTGTAGCATTTCTCATATCCTGCTTTACAGCCTTTACTGGGAGAAATATTTCTCTACTGTACTCTTTCCTTCTCATTCTTGTATGTACCCTTGAGTGCTTTTGTTGAAATTTATTCAAAGAAACTTCCATTATTAAGTGGATAAATAGGTATGGGGGGTATCTCCCCCTTCCCCCCAACAGATGTATCATGGCATCACAATCTTTATTTGGTGTTTTCCGTAGGGCCCCTCACATCCCAGACAGAGAGTCATGCTTTCAGGCTGATAATTGAAGTTGTGAGGCAGGACCAGAAAGCACCCTTCCCTGTTGAAATGGAGTTAAATACACTGTCTTCTGTATTAGGAATAACTGCTAGGACATACCTGTGATGACCTGTGCCAGTCATTGCCACCATATTCTTACTGTTGGTCAGTGATTAAAATGCAAGTGTGAGGAGTAATTGTCTGGGCGAATGCAGAAAGAAAGATGCTATAGAAGCATGGAGTTGCAGGTCTTCTTATGCTGCTCATCAGCATAAATCCTTACAGAACCTTAAACTTAAGGCAATCTCAACTCATGGAGGACCTCTAAAGAGCAAAAGTAGTATGTTGTCATTCGGCTAGAAAGATGAAGTGAGTCATGTCTTGCTGTCCTGTATTTGTACAGTACATAGACCTGTGAGTCAGGATGCACAGTACTATCACGATAAGAAAGCCATAAGTATTGAAGGGGTTTTTATTTACTTAATAGTTAAGCCTCCTTGGTTAAACCCTATTTTTACAGTTCATGTTGGTGCACACTTTTATTTTCAAATTGCTTTAAATTATTAAATTATTAAAATAACTTTTTTCCTTGATTTTGTATTTTGATTGTCCAGGAGTTTGGATGCTAGATGACCTGTGCTGGTATTTGAAATGTATCTTTGTGTGTGGCTAATATATATGGTCTGACAAGTAAATGTCCAAGGTTTTCAGTGAAATTACAACTTTCATTAACCACTACCATCTTAGTGTAGTTGACATTTAATAATCTATCAGTCTTCATTGTTGTTTCAGCCATGGGGTTTAGGAAGGATGCATCTTTGCAGAATGTCCAGGAATGCTATCTTCTGTGTTGCATGCATGACCAAGAATATTCTAAGTTTCTTCTTGGTCTTTAACATACCTATTTAAACTCCATCATTAATTCTTTGTAATATGGTAAATTGAATGATGTGCCAAACCTTTTAATTGGTATGTTCTTATAAAAATATTGTTAATGACTAAAAAGCAATCAAAATGCTGTAGAAATGAACTTTACAAGCAGTTGCAATTTACGCTTGACTTTGTCTTAACTTCTGCAGTGTCCTGTGTAACAGAAGTAGACTTGCAATAAGTTGGCTGAACAATTAACTAACAAAGAGCATATCTGAGCTCTAAAATGTTTGTGTACAACTAACTCCAGATGTGAAAGTGTGGCTTTTTTTCTTTTCTTCCTCTTGCACATTTAAAACTAGAAGTAAAACCTTTGGGAAAAGATGACGGAGAACAAAAGTAGGGGCACTGGTTGTATATGATTAGTAACTAAGATGTAGTTTTCTTTTGAAAAATAAGCAGACTAATCTTCATATGTGACAATCATTCAGC
The DNA here is from genome assembly GCF_033783945.1 of Neopsephotus bourkii. Lineage (NCBI taxonomy): Eukaryota > Metazoa > Chordata > Aves > Psittaciformes > Psittacidae > Neopsephotus > Neopsephotus bourkii. The sequence goes on along the minus strand of NW_026902300.1, from coordinate 1,300,473 downwards.
TTTAGCATGTGGGATGAGAACTTTCCTGGAACACTTTCCTGGACACATGCAGTCTGTGATTAGAAGCTGTCAGCACTAAACTGAAGGCAGTTGTCAGCAGCGAGCCTTCACTTACCCTGCAACGTCTTGCAGGATGGTCTACGCCTGTGCTTCACTGACCCCACAGCTCACTGAGAAGAATCGCATCATCTAAACAAGAAAGCCAATAGGCTACTTGATTCCTCAGCAAAGAGAAAACAATGCCTGTTTAAAGAGGTTTATTCATCTGAATGTGTTTATTCCAGCCAGCCCACTGTGCCACTGCAGCTGCTGTGGCCCACAAATAATGCTGGTGCTCAGGAAAGGTGACCTCCTCCAGCAGGTAGGCCTTGCCAGTCTGCTTGGTGCTGCCAGCTCACACCCTCTGCTGGGAAGAGCCAATATTCTGCATTTCCTAGCTTTTTGATATTATTCTGACCATTTTATTCCCTTCTGTCATTCTTAATAAGGAGTCAGAAGTACACTTTTGATGGAACTGATTCCAGATACAGAGAATATTTAATACAGTCCCTCACTAATACTATTCTATTTTAATAATACTAATAGTATCCTACTTTAATCAGACATCAGCAATATCTGTGTCCATATGCTCCTACATTTGGTTTCCGGTAGTTTTACTCAGATGAGAGCTTGCTTGTTGTGCTTTAATAAAAATTGTGCTAATATTTTCACTTTAGATAGAAGGATTAAATACTAAAATGTATAAACTTTAAGGCTTTTACAAAAGGCTTTAACATTGGAGGCTAACTTGTCTTGCACTTCTCAAATAGATTATCTTTTTTTAAACCACCTGTTACTGAGACATCAGAGAACCATTATGTATTTGCCTTCCAGTATAATCATGGCCTTCAAATCCAGAATAAAATTCACCAAAAATCCTCAATAGGAAAAAAAAGAAATCTATTATTTTCCCTAATGACACCTTCCTGAAGTATCAGAAAAGCACCTCAGTACTGAGAACAAATGCCAGAAGTCTATATATAAACAGTTCCTTGGATATACTGAAATTAGCGCTACTGGACAGATACAAATTTGGAGAAGAAAGGTACATTTTCCCCAAGCAGGCAAAGATTTCAGGCCTTATTCACATTCTGATGTAGTTCCTCTTACGGCCATGTGGATTTTTTTCTATAGGAGTTTGATATCTTTCAGCACTCCTTCTAAATGATGAGGAGTCTGAGTATCTCAGTGAAAAGTGGACAGTAATTTAGAGGATCTATGAATAAGGGAGTAGTGATTCCTTCTGGCCTTGAACTCCACTGAAGGCTATCAAACTGAAAAGAAGAACAGGACCACAAGCCATATTTTAATTTCTTTGTCATGGTTGTAAATCCAGAATTAGTCCTTTTACTTTACTTCAGTCATATTAATCCAAATATTGAGAGTGTATATGTTGAAAAAATAGAAACAATTTCATTGAAACTGCTAGAATGAAAACTATACTTTGTTCAATTCTACCAGAATTTTAAATTGGTTTAAAAAGTTGGTTTCCCCATAGAAAGCAAATCTTTTGAAAACCATTTTCATAAAGACCTGTTGATTTTATTTACACTTTGTAGGATATTTTGTGCAGAACATTTGTCTTTTTACACCTATTTGAAATGTTACTCAAATCACATTTTGAAAAGGCTGCAGACATTTTCATACCTATGTTAACATTTTGAAAACATGTGAATGCTCCGTCCCTGGCAGTGTTCAAGTCCAGGTTGGACGAGGCCTTGGGCGATACGGTTTAGAGCAAGGTGTCCCTGCCCATGGCAGGGGGGTTGGAACTTGATGGTCTTAAGGTCCTTTCCAATCCTAACCATTCTATGATTCTATGTACGTAATTCATTCAAAGAGAAAAGAGCTAAATTGAAGAACTATTTCTGGTTTGAATCTTTTATATTCAGCCTACCCTGTTATTTATGTACTTCAATAGCTCTTCCACCTGAAGATGTCAGTATTTTACAGCAGTTGAACTAAATCCCAATGAAATAGATTATATGTAAATTATTAAAGCCCTGAAAATTATTCCTGTCAAAATAAATGCCTAATACTTTAATTTTATTGTGCTCTTGAGAGAGCTCTACCACTGTTTGATTTCTTTTTGACTGTGCTTCTTATAGTCTTTGTCTAATTTTCTTATTTCATTTGCTGTAGAAAAACATTTTTGTGTTCATCTTCAGAAAGCAGAAATAAGGATTATTTAGCATCTGCTAAATATCTTTGATAACCCCAAATTATTTAAAATCTAAAGAAACTAGAGTGAGAGAAGTTAATCTGGAAGGATGCTAGCAAATATTCGGTGAAAGCTGGCAGGTTCAGGTACCAAGTAGCTTGTCTCTTTGCTAAGTCAACTCATGGTAAGATGGTGCAGACATCTAGAGGTAGAAACCAAAGGGCAAAGACAATCTACATTTCCTTCATTTAAGATCTGTTTCAAATAATTTATTTTGTTTTCATCTAATAATCTAGACATTTCTGTGGTGCAGGGTACAAATAATGTAATTTCCATTCTTGGACAGCCAGTCTTTTAAAAGATAAATCTGTATAATTTGGCATTGTACATAGACATCATGGCTGTTCAGATTCTCAGAAAAGGCAAAGGTAGAATAATCATGGTCAAGTCCTCAGTCCTGCTAAACTGAAGGAGAGAGTTTAGTTATTTGCTTTTTGGTGCAGGCTCTCTCTTTTGCAAACAGTGCTGTTTCTAAACAGATGGTGTCAACTTGTTGGTAGAAAGTATGTCATCTATATTTTTACATCCACTTAGATTCAGCAATCTCATAAGGAGATCAAGCAATGATCATTTTCATTTCATCAATGTGAGAACTGAAAATTAAAGTAGCTGGTGTAGGAGTTGGTATGAGAGCTCAGATAGATTCCTCCATTCTGCTTCAAAATTCAGCAGAGCTCTTTTGTTATCATTAAGATAAAATAAACTAGCCGTGATTTTTTTGTTTTCCCTTACTGACCCTGTTTTTTCAATTTCGTGGCTGATCCTAGGGTACCAGCAGTGTCCAGTAGGTGACACTCCAGCAACACAGACTAGTTAAATCATAACTGGTTTATGTTGCTGTATTATACAATTGTAGTGTTTTTTAAATTGGAAATTAATATTTTAATAAAATATAGGTTTGTTTTACTTACTAATCACCAAATTATAATTTTATCATGCAAAACTATTTTCTGTTAAATAAATCAATTCTTGTCATGATAAATATTATTAAAATACGCTAATCACTAGTCACTGTACTAGCTGGGTGTTTAAAGAAAATGTTAAACTTTGTGGATGACCTTAAGCATACTCATAGTAGAAGATAATATTTGTTTACTAAAACAAGGTCTCATAGCAAGTCTTAAATTACAGAGGTTCATCAAATAGTCGAGTCAATCATGGAAGAAAATAACACATATTAAATGTGAGATAGAGAGCCAACAGGGATCTTTGAGTTAATGCCATCTTATCCTTTGCACCATAGCTACGTGATCCTGTCTGTACCATTTGTCAAGATCCACACCTAAACTAGCTGGCTGCTTTGTCCCCAAAACTCCTATTAATCTATGTGAAAGCCTAATATAGAATTTTGTGTCTTGAATAATTTCAAATTTTCTAGTTGTAATAATGATCAGTTTATAACTATTTCTTCTTGTGTCTGCGTGGTTTTATACACTCTGCATAGTGAGTTGTTCACAGAAAGCAGTGTTGTTTCTTCTCAGCTTCATTTTGAAAATCATCCTCAACTGCAACCCATTTAGTCTGCCCTCTCTTTTAGTTTCCCATTACAGGAAAAAAGCATGGCTAGTTCATGTCTCACTGCTGGAAGTGTTTTCAAAAGTATAATTAATGTACCACTGACACCAGAAAAGCTCTATTAGATACAAGAAATAAATTAAGGCTTGTGGCTGTTTAACAGGAATAAAAAGTGCAGGACTGAAATGAGAGAAAATAAAGCATCCCAATTCCTCAGTTGCCTTACCTATGCAGAGGTTTTGATTCTCATGATTTAATTGGAGTTTTCCAAGATAATACCGTATATGTTGTGCTTGCTTCCAAAGACAGTTGGAACATGCCAGAGCTGAAACATCTTCTGTGTCAGGAGTAGACCTATTTGGTTTTCTACTTGATGTTTTCCTACCAGATCTCATAAATGCGTGATAGCACTATGGGAGTAAGGACACTTACCTGCGGTTTTGCTAAGCAGAAGAAATGCACTTCATAAAGCTTTGCTGCTCTGGTCTCAGAGACCTGACTTTACTGGTACTTTAACATTTGTATAACTCTAGATTTACACAAATAAAATAGTGAACAAGGTTGTCCAGAATATGTGTCTGCTGTTGTTGGAGTTGATGGAATAAAAACAATACACAAGTTTGCTAATATCTGTGTGCCTTGATCTAAAACCTGATTCAGGCACATTAAAGGAAGCATGATTCTATTTTTTTTCCCATTCAGTTCAAAGGGTATTATAATAAGTTTTTTATTCATCATCTTTTCTTCTTCTTCAATATACATTAAGTAATGGTAGTGAGAGACAGTGAATAAGATTCATCCTTTAAGTGAGGAGAATCTGGGACAAATGCCAGTGAAAAATCTTGTAAAGCTCATGAGCTGGGTAAACATTTTACCACATTATTCTCTTCTCTTGGTCAGTGTTCAGATCCCTGATTACCCTGAGTTCTTCGTGCCTTTTATTTTTAGACTATGCTTTGAGATAAAACCTTTTTAGGAAAGGAATGAAAAGACCTGAATAGCAATTAAACTACCTGACAGCTGCTTCCTGGGTTTAGATGGTGGGTTCGATTTCTTTACCTGCTCATAATAATGAATGCATGGCCTTCTGCATATAGAGTTGACTAGAAAACCTGAATGCCTGGTATGGAACTGTTACAGTTTGAAAGAGAAGGAAATCCCAAATCAAGATGGAAAGCCAAAAGGGATAGCTTTTTTATAGCACTTAAATCCCTCACAGCATTTTTATTCACTTTATTAAATCCTTGGGAATCTCAGCAGTTACTCAGGCTGCACAGATTCAGTGTTTTAGGGCTAGGTAGTGTTGTGATCTAAATCATTTCCTTAACTGAGCTTGCAAAATATGACGGTCAGAGATTAATGTCCTATTACGTAGAAGATAGCAGCAACTTTAATGAAGATCACTGGGGGTTGTTGCTTTTTTGGATTATTTTCTTTTAAGCTTTATTATCTGGGCAGGAAAGCTTAGTTTTTATGTGCACAATGTTAAAAAAACCTACTCCTCATGACGTACTTGTAAAAGTAGAGATTTACCTTTTACTAGTTGGCTGAACTTCCCTCTCTTAGTGTAGCCAAACCCAGTTTGCACAAGCTACCTGGCAGCTTTCAGGCAGATTTTCATCCATAATCAATGGCAAAATTGTATTCTCTGCAAGTCATAGAGCTTTCTAAATGTTTCCCTCTGCTGTGGTTGTCACCTAGCAATATGGTTTTGTTCACTGTAGTTATATTCTCGTGTATTAATTGTGTGGAGTGTGGTTTCACCCCCTCACATTGTTAGATTACTGTAACAGCCAGAATAACAGTGGGAAATTAGAGTTTTAGAAAGATAGCTCACTTCTGAATTCAGTTCACATCAGGGAGGAATGTTCCATCTATTCCTAAAAGAAGGAGCCTTTATAAGCTAAGCATGGCTTCTGAGCCTGAAAAACTGGCAGCTTTAAAGTCTAGGCAAATATCAGAGGGGCTTACCACAAAAATAAGTGTCCCTCCTATCTAAGCTATGGAAAGTTCAAAACTGAAATCAGAAAAGACTGTGTGGACATTATTTAAGTCTATAAAATAGACCCAAAACCATCAGGTATTTTTCAGAGAAAGGAAGAGGTCTGTGGTCATATAGATTAAATATGGTTATTCATATATGTATGCCAGCATATTATGTAAGCATGACAGTATCTCTAAAGAAAATTCATTAATTTTTTTTTTTTTTTTTTTTTTTTTTACTATTTTTAATTTGTATCTGGATTGAGTTTTGGGATGCAGAGAGATCTGCTGGCAAAACAACTTCATAAATGTCATTGGTTTATATGACACTACTAATATTTCATTGCTGTGGAATAGCCTAAATTTATGAGCCCCTTTGATCCTAACACACAGGATAGAGAAATAATTATTTCTCACATGACGAATTTGTTTTCTCTCTGCTCCCCAGCTGGCCTGGATGCAGTTCCACCCCCTTTTGTTTTCCTGGTTTGGGAGTTATTTTTTAAACGCCAGCGGCACATACTAAAGTCTTTGAGCTTCCCCTGACTCCCTTCCCCTGCTACCTAAGAAGCAATACCAAAAAAGTAGTAAATCTGTAGAGAGTGTCACTTATACATTCAAATGTGTCTGTATGACTAGAAGAGCTCATCAAAATCTTCTGTCTTGTCAAAGCCGAGGGATGTGCTTAGTCTCAGCGAAGACTCTGTGAAAATGCCTCTTCTCAGAATATCCCCAAACCTTAATGAGAGACAGGATTCATCCTCAAACAGTCAAGGTGCTGTCAAGTTCAGGAAAAGTCAAATTCCTCTTTTACTTTTTGCTTCTCAACTCCTACTTTCAGGATCTCCTTCACTGCTGGTCATGAGTTTTATAACGCCTCACATGAAGTTTTACATTCTTCCTTTAAATCTACAAACATTAATTTTGCAAAAGAAATGGACCTGTGTAAAATAGATTCTGCTTACTTATAGGCTGAGATGGGAAAGATAAGTAGTTAATCTGGGAAGCTTTCTTTTCACCAAGCCCTACTTTCTCAGTACTTGGAGTATAAATAATTAAGAAAATTATTTTTTTTTCAATGATAAGAATTGTAAAAAATTAGCCTGAAATGATGATTTTTAATTGTAAAGTAGCCCTCTTGGCAGAGCATTCTTCATGGAATAGAAATCTGTATGGAGTAGGTCATATGTAGTATCATATACAGGGATGTACAAGGCATCTCCAAGACACATTTGGTTTATGAACAGAAATAAATTGAAAGAACTGATTGGAACATCTGGACATAATGTTTTTAAATGACTCCTTGCAGGATGGCACAACCAAGAGTTGTGCATATTATAGTTTTAGGCCTGTTTGCAGGCAGGAATAAGACTGCCAAGAGTTGAAGGTCCATGAATGTTCCTGTCACTATTTGCAGTGCTGAGGTAAAACAGCATCTAGAAGAACTGAAGGCCCTCCTGTCAGTCAAAGCTAAGTTAGTCTGCTCAGCAGTTTACTGAAATATTTTGCTTTTTTTCTTCACAGAGTTTGTGGGCAAACATTTTTACTTTTTTTTAATAGAAACATTCTTCCTTATACAGCAGAGCTATTTAAAATTCTCCTTCAGATGGTATGTGTTATTTCCTCCTTGTGATATTTGAAGTTGAGGGGGTCTTTTGAAGTACTCAGTATGAAGAGAACTAACACAATAGTCAGAGGCTTAAACACAGAAAGGTGTGTTTATTGGACAAAGGAAGTACGTAGTCAGGTTTCCAACAAGAGGTCTCGCCTCTTCTGTCATTAAAGTGTATCAGACTTCTGTAGAAGTAAGCCTGTTGAATTCAAACACTGTTGCTTGCTCAGCAATTTGCTAGATCTACCTGAGGTGGAAAAAGTTCTTTACAGTTACAATAAGATAATTTCTTTAATTAGAGAGGCAGATTCACAATAGCATAAAATGTGCACAGCACGAAATAATGGCTGAATCAAATCTGATAGTTTTAAAACTACTATATGAAAGGACTAGAATTTAATGTATGCACATGGGATTTTGGAATGGTTTTATTCTTTTCAGCAATGGCTTCAGACTCAGTACAATTGGGCTTTTTTGATGACCATATACTACTCACTACTGTGAAGTGAACATGAGCCAAAGCAGTTCATGCACCTGAAGAAATGCTGTCTTGTAATAATAAAAGATGCTAAAATCTTGTTTTATCTTCTGCTGCTAAGGGATTTTGATCCTAAATGGACCTCTGTAGAAGGAAGGGTGTGGAAGACAAAAAAACTACTGGATTTAAGGAAAGGTCATTTCCAAGTATATGGGTTTCTGGTTCTTTTAGCTCTTCAGTGTAGACATGCCACTTGTAAATACATAGCTTCTCTCCCACTAGCCCAAATAAATCTTTTTGGAACACTTCAGTAAACAGAAAATTTTAAAGGACAGCTTGGAACACCTGATCTGAGAAGAAATGGCATGAAACTGTGAAAGAAACTCTGCATGTTTAACATTTACATAGATGCCGGTATTAGATCTTTCAAGAACACTTATGTCTGCCTTGGCAAATTTATTTGCAGTACTATTAATAAGTAGGAGAAGGTACACCCCAAACATTCCTTAAGGATGGAGGAAAAGGACGAAGAAAGCATAGAAGAAAATACTTCAGGGTGAGGTCTTCTGGCAGATAATTCTAGGTGGGTGCATACTAGTTTTCTTTTGTCTGCCAGCAGAGAAATGCTTCTTGTCATGAACATTTTACCTGGCAACTACAGTAAAACATAAGCTCGTAATTTAAGTGATGATTTCATATTGCTCAGTTTCTGTACCCAGTTTATCAGTCTAACACACCTAGAATACCTGTCAATAGAATGTGCACAAGACATTTAATTTTATGTGGTTTTGAAAGAATTAGTTAAACATTTCACTTGCTGTTATGCAAATGGTAATTAATTTCAAATTAGTAGGCCAGAAAACTGAAATGTGTGGAGAGAGATGGGAATTTGGTTGCAATTTTTCTCTACCTCTGTGCATATTTGTCAATATCATCCCACTCCATTAATGTGGAGAGCAGATATAAATTGGCAAATTTTTTATTTCAAGTTGAATTCCCATCCACAATATCAGGAACTCAGCTCTGGTTTTGACTGTAATAAATTCTGAGGGTTAGAGCAAAACGAACTTGAAAATCACCAGAATTTGAGGATTGTCAGGTGAAACCCAAAGATGAATTATGTGATCCATAAAGGCCAATTCCACCAGTATACCTTGGCCAAATGTGTGTCTTCTGTGAGTTGCAGAATAGGAGATTTATGATGTGTATTTGAAAGTTATTTTCAAAGTTCTTGGGTCTGGCTTTTGAAAATTTTCTGTTTGCTTCTGTATTCTTCAGCTGTTCCTCTTTGTCTCTTTCTGCAAGTGTTCATTTTGCATTTGATCACTGCAGAGAAAGTAAGACAAGTGTCCATACAGGATATGAAAGCATGCACCCAGAGCTGTAAATAAACCTTTGATCTACTGACTTTGTCCCCAGTTAAATTTTTCTAGATGTGAGCACATTTCTCAGGCCATCATTCACCATTAAGCATGCTTTCCCTTCTAAAGCAAAAGCAATCTGAAAAGATGCCAAAAGCCAACAGGACTAGTAAGGAAAACAGTAATGATTCAGGCACTGGGTCCTGCATTCCTCAAGGGCAACAGAGCAGCATAAGCTAAATATGTAGTTCAGTTGTCATCTCTAAAAAACCACAGCAGAAATCCTGTGTGCTTTTATCATCCTTGTCTCATAAGGCTATTTTCACATGTGTCACCAACGTAATAAGTCAGTTAGGGACTAAGTTTTTAGGACCTGGGACTTTGACATAGAGCTTTAAACTCCTAGCATTTTGTAAATACCTGTTTGTGGATGGAAGTTGCTGAGCTGCCTAAAAAAACAAGTATTTGTGAATGCAGCACCATTAACAGGTTAGGAAATAGTTGCCCTTGGTTTTATGAGGCAGCTGGATTGAAGGACTGAATGAACACAGAGGAATGATTATGCACCTTAGAGCCGTTTCTTCATTCTTCATTCATTCTCCAAATATTTTATTCTAATGGGAACAGTAGTTTCAAAACTCATTTAAGTCTATTTTACAATACTATAGAGGTGTCTCTCACCACTTTGGTAATTATTTATTTTTTCCTATGTCATTGTTTAATGAGTAGGTTATCATCATTATGAGTAGGTTATATCATTTTATGGTATAGAATATGAGTAGGTTATATCATTTTTACATGTGTTTTGTACTCCCCATAATATTTCAGCACTCATTTCTACAATACATCAATATTGATGAATTCCCAACAACCAAAGAAATTCCAAACACCACCACCCCCCAAAATCCCTCCCTAAAAGCTCTAAGTTTTGATGTCTCCAGTTAAAACAGCTCGAATTCAAATTTAGCCTTTTCCCAACATCAGTCCTTTGTAGGAGAGCATAATGGAGTTGTGTGTGCTTTAGACATGAGCCATACAAGATTGTAGCTGTTTCCCCAGTGCCAGCTGCTGTCACAGGCTGAGGCATGGACTCTCTGGTGTCACTTAAACCAAAGAAAAGTACGGAGCGCATACGAAGTGACCTAATATGGTCCCCTGAATTTTATTCTGCCTTCATAAGGGTGATGGACTTGCGTTTTGTGCATTTTGAATGGCCCTAAGCCGTTCCCAACATGCTACAAGAGCTGCTCTCCCCATCCCCACCCTGTCCTCATGGTATGAGAACTATGCCTGTGGAGCAAAGAACATTTTGTGTCCTGTGTGATTTCTTTTAAATTACTCCAGGAAAAAGCAATTTGTCATAAGCATAGCCTCAGGTTTACATGCATGAAGTCAAATATTAGCCTCTTATTTCTCTTACTGCTTTGCTATACTAGCTGAGCTGCTTTTCGCCCCCGAAAGGTGAAGCCAGGCTTGTGCTGTTGCTTACAATCGTTTGCAGTTGCACGTTTTATTTGGGCTTGAGTGAGGCCTGAATGTTTGGTCTCAAGCAACTTGAATCACTGGCAAAGGAAATAACTCTGAACCACTGAAATGCATTGGAATGCTTACTAACTTTTGAGAAATGTGCTGAAATCTCAAATTTGAGAGTGATTATTATGTCAGCAAACAGGATATAGTGGCAGAAATATCCACAGGAATGAATTTTTCAGTTGTGTCTCCAGGACCTAAATGTCCCTGAGGAAATGTTTGACACTTCTTGCCTGACTGTAATATTTTAAAAGTAATCAGGAAGACAGATCTATGGACAAGTATTTGATCACATTGATATTCATGGAGCCTGTATGGCTTAGCACACTGCTTTTTTCCTGAGTGTGTGGTTCCCTGTGAAGGGGAGTGTAGCACCACCGTGCTTCTCCCTGTTTTCAGATTGAGTATTAACTGAACTCAGGCTGCTTCATCTGAGTTAAGCTTTTGCTGAGCTCAGCCTTTTCGCCAGTTGTAAAACCAAATCGTTTAAGGTTAGAACTGGCCTTATGAAACACCATTTCAAAATAACACCCTGTAAAACAAAGCTGTGAATGACATATAAGCTATCTTCCAGGTGTTCCCCAAGAGGCAATGCACCAGTGAAGCATTTTGCTGGTGAATGTAAACCAATTCTGCCGGCACCCTGAGCCCTGCTCTGGAGGCTCAGCCTGGCTTAGGTGGCTGCCAGCAGACAGTACACAGCTGTGGGCTGAGTCTGGAGTCAGGCACAACGAAACCAGGCAGGCTCACGAGAGACCCACTACAAACACATGCAACCTATGTTGTAAATCAAATTCAACAGTTCTGTCAAGCAGGATTACACTTCTGCTAATGATACTTTATTATGGTCTGAGAAAGAGATGAGTCTCTGATAGGGTCTACTTAGAAGAAAGGTAAATATAATTTCTGTGTGCCTTCTCCACTGTGTTTCTGCACAGATTTTTTCTAGGGTGGTTTCAAAGTAGCTACTGAAATCATAATAGAAGTGTTGGATATGATTACGTGTATTCTTTAACTATCGTTTATGTAGCACCAAGGGCTTACACTGTATTTTACAAATATGATTATAAAACATACGATGGGTAGAGATGAAGTCATATCCCTTACAAAATATAAGCAAGCTCAAAATTTGGCTTTAAAATGAGTATAGATTTTTTCTTTACTTTCACATTTTTCTGGAGGCAGAATTTTTTGTAAAAGTGCAGTTCATATTGAAGTAAAGCCAATTCAATAATGTAAACTTCCTTAGAATTACAAATTCTCATACTTTCAACTCCACTTCTACATACCCTAACTCCCTTTATTTGAGATCCATCATGAAAATTATTTTACTGAGGGAAATTGAAAGGGAAGAATCTGAACAAAATAAGATTCATGATTAAAATGCAGTAAAGCTTTATGACAAGATCTTTAAAGGCACAAATAGTGTTAGTTTGATAACACCATTAATTTAGTATAGAATCATAAGCATTGTTTCTTTTCAAGGCTTTCCATTAACTGAGGACATTTTAAACAATAAATTGGAAATTAAAAACACCTAACACTTCACTTGTGGTATATTAAAAGACACTTGCACTTCTCAGTCTTCTCAGACTCCTATATTACCTAGATAATATTCTCCATAGAATTTCTTACTTAAGCAACAGTTTCAAATAAGATTTTAAAAATATCAAATTTCCTATCTTATTGATTTATGAGACTTACAAAGTTATGTCTTGTTCTTCAAAGCAAAATAAAAAGTCCATTTCCAGCACAGAAGAAAAAAAGTGAGAAAGAAAATGTTAGTGCAAGATAGTAGTTGAAATACTCTTTCATAGTTCTTAAATATTTATAAGCTGCTTAAATCACTAAACATTAAATGTATATTGAAGCTCAGAAATTTAAGGTGGCATTTTAAGCTGGCAAAATCTGCAAAACCAACAAAGCAGGAAAGTGTTTTGAAGCAGAGCATTTTAGACAGCTTTACTCCCCAGTAGTAGTACATGTATATAATAGTAAGAGCATTCAAAAGTCCATTTATATGTAGGGTTCTCTTTATTTAAGCCCAAAAATTTTAAAGACAAGAGGAATGGTAGTTTGAGATTTGCATCTTAGACACACTGAAATCCAGGGCAATTGTGTCATCAGTACAAATAGTAATTGTGTTCAGAAATGTGCATGACTCACATTGCCCACACAGACTACTCATACATGATATTCAAACGGGCAAATCTGCTTCCTGGGGGTGTGTTATTCTGCTTTTACCATCACCCAACATAGAGTGACCATGTCACATCTGAACAGAATGACTATCACAGAGACCTCACTGCTTAACAGATAGGTTAACTTATGGTTCACTGGGTATATGATTTGACAAAGGGTTAAATGATTGTTAGCCAAGAATTTAGTGTCTTTTCCAGCTGCTAATTAGCAAAAATGTTCTACTCCTTATGTTTATCTAGATCCAAAGGTGAGAATTCATACTACAACCCCAAAATGGGAAGCTATTCTGGAAATTTGAGGTTGAACGTACTAAAACTGCTTCTTAGAAAAGGAGAATGACATTACAAGCTGTATTATGGGAGGGATTATGAAAAAAAGACAGGAAAATGTAAAAAGTTAATAACAATAATATGTTTAGGATAGGGTAGTGCTACCATAACATACTTCAGAAGTCATTCCTGACAATGGAGGCATTTTCAATAGTGCTCATGTCACTGGCACAGCTGTTGTAGCTAATGGAACGTTTTCTTCATGCGCATATAGACAGCTATAGTTGTCTCTATATGTATAGACTGGAAAAAGTCCACTCTGTTCTTGAGGACACTGCAGAGTTTCAAAACCACTGTGCCAGCAATGGTCGCATTCCTGCCACACACCAGACAAGGTCATGTTTTAATGTCTCACTCTTCATGATTGTCTACATTCTTAGCAATCTTTATCTCTCATAATCTTGAAATACAACTTTTCCGGGGTATAATCCATTGAAGTATAGCCACAAAGGTAAAAAAACTGTGCTTTTCAAGTGTAAAGCCATAAAAGAGAATTTAATATCCATGTCCTACTGTCAATTCCTTTATGCCAGGTTTTTTAACTACTTTCTCAAATGGTCGTCATTATACAATGCACAAACTTTGTTTGAACCACCAAATTAGCTTATTTGTATCCTGAAATTGGATACAATGCAAAAAAATGGGGGCCGCAGGAAGGAAGGAATGAATATAATAGTAAGAAAGTTAGATACAAAAATGCCTGCTGATCCTGCCAGGACAGATGGTATTCTCAGAATAATCCGTTATTTGAAATTATTTGCAGGTTTTCTAGAAGACTAAATTCACATAAAATATTCTTCTTTCTTTGAAAACTAATTTGAAAGGATTGTTTTGTTCTCTTTATTTTTTTAATTTATTTTTTTTATTTGGTGCCAGCATGCTTGCTCTCTTTTCTTCAGTGAAGAGTTTTACCAGCGTATGACTTTTTATACCACTATTTCACAGTGAAATATTTTTCAGCATTGCCTTTTAAGCTCTTCAGATTTTTATTAGTCATGGGATAAAGTGGGACAATTCAACTGTACTGGACTTATAAGCAAATATGCATCTTCAAGTTAGTTGTTCAATCTTCAGTTCTTTCGGTCAATTCTTTTGCCTAATCTCTTTCTGAGGCTTCTAATGCTGATGTTCCCAGGAGAATGACAGGAATTCATATGGGATTTATTGGCATCAGTCAGCTGCTGCCATCAGATGTTAATGCCGTGACCTGTCAGTCACAGGTAAAGTAATCTAATAAATTATGTCATGCTTTGGATGGATTAGGGGCTGTCCATAAATGTAAAAATCAAATTTTATGATTTCTTAATTGTTTGGTTATAGGATCTTTTAGTAAGACTCTGTGATGCCTTTCTGAGAAGAGACATATTTCTTTAAAAAAGCCTGGTTTATTTTCTTCAGCTAAAGAGTTATTAGTTCATACTAAGTACAACCAGATGTACAGGTCACTGCCAAGAGTGTTCTGACATTACATTCAGAAGTTTTCACAAATATCTTGCTAAAAATGTAATCTATAATCTCGGAAGTATTTTTTTGCATATCAAACAATATAAAACATCTGTGTGATATAAATTCTGTGCTGTTATTGACAGAGCTAAATTTGTGCTGTGCAAACTGTAGTGGTTTCTGATAATCTGTGGAATGATGCAGAATTATTTTAAAAATGTGATATTCCACATGAAGTATAGGAAGTTCCAGCTAAAAAATGGAAATTGTCACAAGAACTTTATGCATATATATAAACACACACAGAGTGTTACTGTTTTTTAATAAAGATGTGGTAAAACACTTAATCTGATGGTTTAAAGTAACTGTTCTGAGTACTCAGGTCTTTTCACAAATGAGTTTTATACTCTTTCTACTTTTCTGAGCCACATGGGGAGTAGTACTGATCATTGTTTATTATGGTGGTCCTATATATAATGTAAGTTCTCAAACAGTGATTTTTAATTTTGAATCATTTGTCTGCTTCATGGAAAACTCACAGGAACTCTACAGAAGCATCTGACTGGCTCAGCTTGTTCTGAAAGAAAAAAAAAATCCAGTTTTTCTTAATGGGTTTGTTCATGCCTACGCTGGTTGTATAATCATGTCTACAAAAAAACATCACAGCAGCTTTTTACTTTCAAATGATAAGTAGCAGTTTCTAATAAAGGGAAAGCTTTAATTAAAAGCTAGTGATATAGAGCTTTCTCAAGGCAAATAAAAATAGTCAGAAATTTCTTGGGTCACAGAAAAGGATTCTTGGTTGTTCACTTTTGCCAAACTGGCAATAAAGAAAAAAATTGGATGAATCCAAAGACAGAAGCACACACATAGGTCTCTCAAAGAGAATTTCAAGTACTTTAAAAGTAGGAAGGAACACCTTCTGCCAGATAAGTTATGCCATTGCCAGATCAGACTATGAGGTTTTATGGAAAGGTTTTGGAAGATCTAACTAGTAGAAAACAGTCACCTTGAGAGGCTGGAATGCAAAAGTGATTAGTGATCAGCAGAGGCAGAAATCACCCTTTCTTATCCTGAGGGAAATGTCAGGCATTTCTAGCCTACAACAATGCAAGCATGCCTGCCAGTAGTTTATCTTTGAAAATATTTGTCCTATTATGTCTTATATATATATATTATACATATATAATAAGTGATATGCAGATACTTTTGCTGTGGTCACTCCCCTGAGCTGTATTCTTGGCATTGGTGAATGTCTAAATACTGTAATTGGGCCTTTGATTTAGATTCCCCACCCTACTGTCATGATTTGTCAAATTTCAACTGGTTTCAGGATGCAGAATATATCTGCTCATTTTGGCTTTTTCTTAGGAACAGGGAGATTCATTGTCAATGAGAAGGACATTTACCTAGTAGGAAACTGCTGATAATTAAGGATGTGCAGTACAGAAGGATCTATTTTAACAGAGAGATTATAATACCATTTGTTTTAAGGGTGTTTTATCCCTCTACCTGTACGCTACGTCTAGAATAAAGAAAAAACATCTCAGATGAAACCTGTATGACACAGCTTTTATTCGTATGTGTATATTTAACGTTGAAGTAACAATGCCTGTCCTGAAATCTCTTCTCAATTGGTTGGGACTTTCTTCATCTCTAGGACAATGCAAGCAGGATTAGACCAGCCACACAGAGCATTTTTAGCTAACTGATGAACTTAGGAGCTGCAGGGTTACCCAGGAGGTATGCAAGTTTTATATGTGAACACATATAAAACACAACATGTGCCTGTTCTTTGTCTCTGTAAAGCATTGACTTTTATTGTCACAGTCCAGCAATAGGTTTCATTATCAGTATGAGGATTTTCCTTTCTGTAGAAATGACTATGGAGATGTTTACTATGGAGATGTTTACAAAGGAGGAAAAATAAGTACATCTAATGCATATCAGTAAGATAACCAAAGGGATCCATGTTTACTAAAAATGAATGTTAAGATGTCTATCACAATTTGTAATCACACCTTTTTGGAATCTTTCTGGAAATGCTTTACAAAAAAAATTGATAATCTATTTTTACATGGCACTGCAGTGCAGTTTGCCCATTGAATTCAGGTACTAGTAGTATGAATTATATGGTGTCTGATAAGGAACAGCTCTGGGACATGAAAGGTTTTTGTGGCGCAGTAGAGGAGAGAGCTAAAAACAGATCAAGAAAAATGAATGATGAAAGGGTAGATGCTTGCCAAAGGAAATTGAAATCTCTTCTGTTTCTTTTTGTAGCATTAAAAAAAACCAACCAAACAAACAAACAAACCATTTAGTAAAATGGTACATTAGGAGCTCCTAAGCTTATTTCTCAGTAGAGATCTCATTAAGACAAACAAATCGTTCTTAAAAACTCTGAACATGAGATTAGATGTCTCAAGATACAATTCCAATAGTTTGTATTAAATATATTAAAAATATGATAGATGTTGTGGTGTTTAAATCCATCAATTAAAAATAAATATTATTGCAAAGAGAAAGAAATCAGCATCAAAGTGTTCCCTGCTGGATCACACCTTTTAATAGCATGGGTCAATGCCAATTTCCTAAGTGACACTAAACAGAAGTTCCAAGTTCCAGTAGGAACCACTCTTATATAGCCCAAATCAAATGAGATTAAAATCTTTAAGCTCTCTATAAAATTATTAGTAAGTAAGGCTGTTCTGAGAATTGTGCTATGAGTTTGGGAACTGGGAGCCCTGTATCACTTATTTGCTCTAACTTGCCATAAACCTGGGCTGCATTTTTGTGGTCTTCTGCAGAGACCCAGGCTTACTTCATGCTTAGCCCAAAAGCGTGAGGTTTTGGTCATGATCACTATACGGAATTGTATTAAACTGGTATTCTGCTCCAGATATTGGGTGCTCTCCAATGATGTAATTGTGGGGAAACATGTATTTCACAATCTGGAAGTGGTTTATGTCTGGCTAACTTGTAACTCAGAACAAATGAACTCAGACTCATCAGAAGTAGAATTTGTAAGCAGACACTTAGCTTCTCCGTGTACGTTTTTTTCTGTATATTTCTATAAGGGATAATTATACTTTCCCACTGCTGTATTTTACATATAAGCACATTAATTGTGAGGTACAGGGGGAAGGAAACCATAAATGTTCATTTATTAATTTGCTAAAACACATCCAAGGATATTATGCAAAATATGTATGCATTTGTAAAAGCCATTGGGTTTTTTAATTAATTTATTTAATCTGTTAACAAAATAGAAATAATTTATTATTTATGAAAACATCTCTATTTAGTGATTTTATAAACATAAAGGATACAAAATACTTTGTTCATTCAAGGATACTAATTTAAAAATAAGAGGTTTTCAAAATGCTCTTGTGTCTTTCAAGAGTAGTAATATTTAAGCTAGGTACCTTGAAGATGGGGAAAGAGCAGGTACATGTGTTGCAGGGAAAATTTTAAGTGCCAGACCTGATCTCGCTTACTTCAGTGGGAACAGGTATTCATTGTAAAAGCATCCATACAATGCCAACTTTATGCAAGTGAATAGTCCTATTTGTGATGAAAATAGAACTCAAAACCAGTTTTATATTTAGCTTATAAAAAATACTTCAATTCTACTTAGAAGAACTGGCCTTAAGATTACACATTCCTTATTGTCATGGGCCATGACTTCTTTGTTTTATTCAGCAGCAAGCACTCTGATGCAGAAGTTTCCACTTCACAGTGGCAAGTGGAAACACTTCAAAAGGTATTCAGGGTAGAAATAGCATTTACATTTTCTGCTAAACTTGAACTTCAGTCTTTTCTGTTTATTGATTTGTACTGCTACAGACTACTTAGATTTGTCAATCCCATTTTAAAATAAGCAAACTAATACACTAGATTAATATTTTACTAGGCTGTGCAGTAACTTCTTTAAAGAAAATGCTGCTAATTCTCTCTTCCTACTTTGCTGTCACTCACCTACATGTTAGGAACAGCTTTTGAGTTTCAAAACTCATTCTGAGAAATTCAGTTGCTGTTTCTGGACAATTCTTTCTCATATCCTGTCTCTTCCAGCAGAAAGCCCAAACTCCAAGTACATAAAATTAAAGGATTTTTCAGAGGTCCCCATGTTTATGAGGTTATGGATAAAATCTTACGTAAATCTGTAGTTCTGAACAGAAAAGATGCAGTATGGAAGAAGAAATACATTTGTCATACTCTAGTTTGCTGATGCATGTTTTGATCTGTTTCTCTTGTCTTTCAGCTTTATCTTTGCTTTCACAAATGTCAGTTCTATTAATCTCCCTTTGACAAGTGAACTAAGAGAAGGCTTTTTCAGACATGGCCTACCTGTTTAAAAATGTATCACGAGGTCAATAAGAACTCCTTTACAATTTGCACTAGTCAGCTGGCTAGACTGAGAGCTAAAAATACTGTTTGGTGAGGTATAAAATCCAAAGTATATAAAGGGGTAGCATTTTCAGTGGTGCCGATCTAATCTTATTGTCAAGTATTGCAGAAAATACTTGACACATTCACACATCAGTTTTAACAAGCCATCAAAATCAGTTTGGAATAAGCCCTGTGTGCCTTCTGTAATTCATGGTGAATTATATACTATAATTCATTATAAATCACCAAGATATGAAAGCTCAGTCTGGTTCAGTATTCGTTGCAGAGAGAATGCCACTCAGAAAGTAGACAAAACCTATGCTAGCAAATACCATTCCCAAAGCTAGGGTATCAGTAGTGACACTGTTGTATATATAAGGCTTGCTTACCAGTCTTTAAAAACATTTTCAAGACACACATGTCCAGAATAGGTCAAGATACTTCTCCATTTTTCTGTGGATTTCTTTATGTTTAGATGGATTTATGGTTATATTTAAATGCCAGTTTTATGTTTTAAATGAGATAAAGTTCACAAGATCTTCCTGGTTTATGTGTAGGATTTTTTTTCTTAAAAAAAACCCCAACAAAACCAAAACAAAAAACAAGCAACAACAACAACAACAAAAAACAGCCAAAAAGGCCAAGACCTGGAGTCCTCACCCACCTGAACATTTACTTTCACTCTTGCTTATCTGTAGATGTAGACACTTCACAGGTTTGGAAGCAAAAATGAGTTACCTCTGTAAAACCAAGGTTCAAAATTTTGCTGTCCAGTCTGTTACACATGAAAGCAGAAATTTGTCTGAAAATAGTTTAATTAAGGTGAATGAAATCTGCCTTTGAAAGCATCACCCTCAATAATTTTCCAGCTTAGCTGTGTATATAATTGTTGCAATCTAAAAAAGTGATTATTTGTCAACTATAGTGTACAGCAGTATTTGGGAGAAGAACAGTTTTCCGGCACATTCTTTGGCAAGAGAAGTATGTGTCTCTGAATCAGTGACTTGATTTGATCTTATTAGTTTTAGCCCACCTATTGTTTCATTTGCCTGATATCCTTATTTCTATCTCTTGTGCTGTTTTGAAGATCCTTTTCTCCTTCATCTTTATTTAAGTGCAGAGGCAGTATTCAACATGTTTATCTCTAGATTAAATAATCACACTGGTAGTATCTTTCAGGATTATCCTTCTGGGACAAAAAACTGCATTGGAGTGACGTAGCTGTGTGTCAGGCTGCATTGCCGATGTAATCCCGCAGCCGCTGCCTGGCAATTTGTAGGGGAAAACATGACCAAGCCTTAGCTTTGACAAGAAATATGACATCAGCTACATACAGTATCTGTTTTCTTTTTAACTGAAGTTGAATCATACATAATTGACTGTCTGTAGAGTACAGAAAGTGTTTTCGTATCTGTATAAGATCTTTATACTGATTTACATGTGCATTCTAATGTATTCTGATTGAGTACATTCTGAAGGATTGAGTACATTCTGAAGAAGTTTTGAAATGGAAAACATCAGAAAACTTGATAATCAGAACAATAAAAGAAATGCAGAACTGAAAAGGACATGTAAGGATTGTTTTCTAGAAAGTTAACATCTGTAAAATCCTGTCAGTCTAAATGCAGAAGCTTTTTATTCTAGTCAGTAAGAAAGGAGAAGTTTTATTCTAGTCAGTAAGAAAGTGGTGGAGTGGATCCTCTGATACCGTTACAGACATGAACATTAATTCTATTCATTTTGGCATGCTGAAGTTAGGTCTTTGAGAAATACTCATTGTCAGCTGCAGTGCAAGATTTTACAGCTGTGATGTATTTCTAAGTAAAGTCCGTCTTTAGCCTACTCTTCTGTCTGCTAGAAATGCTACTGCATGCAGTTGCTGCTTGCATGGTTTTGTATCCAAGAGACCAAGACACAGTGCAAGCTTCCAAAATGATATGTTAAACAAAGTAATTATTCCAACACTTGCTTTCAAATAGAAGCAATTCTGAAACCTATGAGGGCTGAAGTGCCAATGGCATAAATCATTTGTTGATGTAAATTGATAATATTCCATTCAAACTAATTCACGTTTATTCAAACAAAAAATAATTCTATCCAATGTAAATCCTATGTGTTCTAAAAACCTAGGTTTTACCTTTCAAATTATAATGACCTGTGAGAGATTTACATACTTATTCCCATCTGGGGCTTATTGTATGTCAGATAAATTACTCTTCTCAAACATACATGACTGTTGCTGTGTTTTGCTTAGAGTAAGATTTTACAGACTGTCAAAGTGATCATGGACTCTGTAGGAGGTTAGAAGAATAAGTAAACCAAGCTGTTACTTCTGATATTGTCCCAAAATTTTTTACACTTTATTACACTTTATGGGGCTTAGCTCCAGAACGCTTGCCGTTGGTTTTCAGATGTAAAGTCATGAATTAGTCATTAACCTAGTATTTGCCTGTGGCAGTGATATGCAAAACACATTGAAATAGTGTGAAGGATCTGTTAAATTGTCAGAGACAGAAGATGGACAGGAGGACTTCATGCCCATGCATCAAAAATTACCTGCAGGATGATCACCAGTGTCACAGAATCCCTACGAAGTGACTGACATAGGGGCACAACTGTTGGATTTGAGGATGGCATTGCCCAATTGTCTTGTATATATGTGCTTAATTTTATTAGGACTGCAACATCACTGGCTTTTCAATTTGTGCTTTGAGTAAAATGAGTGCAGCGTTGGCTCCTTCACGACACCCTTTAACTAGTAAACTGGGTTCTCTAACAGAACCCTTCAAGTAATGGAATAAGATATTTGATTAATGTGGTTGCCTTTGACATTTTGCCATTATTGCTCCACCATGATTGAGATTGTGGAATATATTTTAATTGATTGTTTCATTTCAGGGCTTCATCAACAACTTTTTAAATATGTTACCACTGGATCAATGTTAATTAAAAACCATTTTTAGCTTTTTTTTGGTTTGTTTTGTTTTTTTGTTTCATTGGAAGAGTGGTTTTCACTAGTAAGGAAATATCTGAAGACTCTCTAAAATAGGATACAGGGTCTTGTCTGACAATCATAGAATCGTAGAATGGTTTGGGTTGGAAAAAACCTTAAAAGGTCATGTAGTCCAACCCCCCTGCAATGAGAGGGGCATCTTCAGTATGATCCAGCTGCCAAGAACAACACCCAGCCTGGCCTTGAATGTCTCTGGGGATGATGCATCGACCACCTCTCTGGGCAGCCTGTGCCAGTATTTTACCACCCTCACTGTAAGGAATTTTTTCCTCACATCCAGCCTGAATCTTCCCTCTTTTAGTATAAAACCATCACCCTTCATCCTATTTCAATGAGCCCTGCTAAAAAGTCTCTCCCCATCTTTCTTATCTACTGTATTAAACAACACCCTATGGAGAGATCGGACCCCACAGAGATGATTCCTGACATTTAGATACTGCATTAGGGTAGGAAGAAAATAATGGTGTTTTTGTCACTGACCATTTTTGAGGTACTGTTCTTTCCACTTTCAAAAAAGCTCAAAAGCTGTTGCAAGCCAAGCTCTCATACACTTTTGACTAATTTGAAAATCGTGTGTGTTAAAATAACCTAACATTCAAAGCAAGAACTTAGGCAAACTAAAAAAAAAATAAACAACAACCCACCCCACATTGTCTTTCCTACTGGAGACTGCAAGCACTTTGTTCTGACAAATTTAAAGTCTTCTGATTACAAAACCTTTTTTTCCCTTCCTTTCCCCCCTCCCCCCCCCTTTCCCATAGTTTTAGTTTCAATACATATATATTTGATATCAAAAGATACCTAGAAAATTGCTGGCCACTTCAAAACTAAGGCTATAAGTACCAGAGGCAAACAGATCCTGTAGCATCACCAGAGATGGTGAGGCTATTTCCACACACGTTACCATCTATGCAGAGTTCTCTGTACAGCAGAGGTGATGATCTGGAGGCAGGCATTTAGCCATATTGAAAGACCATGCATAAACTGATTAGTATTTCCTAGTTCAGAACCCTTTCTGAATATTCAGTGGTCAGAAGTACACCCTCTGCTTTGTTCAGCTTCTGTTTATTTTTTTTAACATAAAGTTACACTTGGCCCTACATGTAGTAGTGATTTCTGTTTATTTCTTATATGAAACATGTATTTCAGCCTGGAGAAGAGAATACTCCAGGAAGACCTTATTGTGGCCTTTCAGTTCCTAAAAGAGGCTTATAAGAAAGATGGGGAGAGACTTTTCCTTAGGACCTGTTGGGTTAGAACAAGGGAAGATGACTTTAAACTAAAAGAGGGAGGATTCAGGCTGGATGTGAAAAATACATTCCTTAAAATACTCAGCTGTTCTCTGTCCATCAAAATGTCTCTCTAAATCCTAAGAGGAAGATGGAGTGGGAAGTAATAGGCTTTGTTACAGACCTGCATATCTGTATTGCACTAACACGCTGCAGTTCTGTCAATTCCTCCTCACTTTCTGCCCATTAGCAGGGAGAGGTATGTATAATGCCACACTACCCTGTTCCTCTGTAAGTGCTGAATGATGTAGGAATTTTAATTAATAAGCCATTCAGTGGTGAGCATTATAGATAACAAACTCCATATATGCACTCAGCTTGCAAAAATTAAGTAAAAAAAGAGGTCCTAACAAGGGGTGCTTATATCTGCGGAAGGCAATGGCTTTGCAAGGACCACATTTGTTCCTGTTTTCCTGTTGAAGGAGATTTAACTTTTGAAGTTCTGAGATTTTTCCAACTCTTTCTACATTTGTCATCTCTTTCTTATAGTACTGTTCCTCTTTCCTTCTTACTCTTCTACCTCTTACTGTTGTATTCTTCCCATTATCCTTTTCCCTAGGCTTATTTAAATCATTCCTTATCTGTTGAAGTGCCTTTAATTCTATCTTGCAGTTATTTGGCAGCACTGTTATTTCAGTTCATACATAAGCTTGCTAGGTGAGTTTGGGCAAAAATCTAGACAGAAGTAGCCCAGTTTACAGCACATTTCAGTTGTGTAAATCAGTCATCTGAATGTATCATGACTAGGTTGAGTTCCAGCCCAAGTACTTGATTTGTAGTCATGGTAACAAATATTTCTTTTCTGCTTCCTCTTTTAAATGTGCATTAAATGTATGAAATTACATGGGAAATAAAGCTGTTATCATTACTGCTTGAACAAACGGAAGGTCAGAGGAGACAAAACTGAAACACAAGTGAGTTTCATTTGACTGTGCAGAGCAAAAACATGTATTTTCAATGTGGATTATATTTCAGTGTGCTATATTGTATACTCGAGATTACACATTAACTAATATTCACACCCTCGGCTGCACATGCATGTAGCATAAAGCCAGTATGACATGCCATTTATCAGATATTGATGCAAGAGTGCTTTTGGTCTATATGAATTTGGATGAACTTCTAAACACTGACATTTTCACATAGTATCTGGTCAGAAGTGTTGGAAGGAGAGCTTTCTGCTACACCACAGAAAAAGCAGGACAGACAACTGTAATGAAGATTTCCATTTCTGTGTCTCAGATTTGCTTGCTTTCTGAAATATTTTTATTTTGCCTGTAAAGTGTTGAGTGAAGGCAATTAAGCTGTTCCTGAGTCTGATAAAACTAAGGGGTAAAAAAATCTCTATACCAAAGTAAAATATGTATGTATATCATTTATATGCATTTATATTGATAGAGTGACTTTTTAAACACTTTTACAGCCACTCCACTGGGATTTGAAACTTGAAATATGGTTTGGAAATCGCTCTTACCAAGAAGAAAGGCTCTTGAGTTCTCTAGAGAAATTTGGTTTTCCTTGGACTGAGTTATGAGCATTTCAAATCAAACACGGAGAATGCACAGGGTTTTGCAGATGCTTTTCAAACAGGCCCATAAATTGAGCAGATAAGGATGGCTTGTGCTAACAGTTGGTGCAAAAAGCTCCTTAAGGGAACTCTTTACTCAGTAAGTTTTATTGGTCCAACAGGCACTAAGGAACATGTAGATGAACAGAGAGCATTTAATCTAGTGAAGCTCGAGGTTAACAGCAACAAGCTAACCCATTCTTAAACATTAATTTTCCTCTTCGTTATAGTTATTTAGGGTATATTTATTTGAAAATGTTAGCTAACAGGTTTTTCAGCTCAAATTACTTGAATTCAGCTAAATCCTTAAAATAACCATGGTACATGGGCAGTGCCCTTGATCTCTCTGGTTTACATCTGTATAGGAACATTTTAGGTTTTATGGCCTCTGGTCTTTTTCACTTGAGGTCAGAACTCTGTTGTAGGAGCTAAAAGAGAAGATTTTGCCTGTTCTGTAGGGACACTTGCTTTCTGACTGAAGGAGACTAGCTTATGACTATGCAACCATCACGAGAGAAAAGGCAAAAGCATCTTCTCTGAGTCATGTTACAGATCTGAGTACTCGTTTCAAGTGCTCTGTCCCTAAAAGCTTTCCTTTACAGGCATAGGGGTTGTCTTTCAAAGAGAAAACCATCTAACTCTTCAGAATTTGAATGAGGAAAGAAAGGAGAGGATTTAAGATAGGTAAGTACATACACAAGGACAGACCAGAAACTGCTAATCCTGAGGGCATAGGGGTTAAAAAAAGAACCTTCTCCTCTGATTCTCTCCCCAGATAGATATGAATCAGAGCTTTTTCTAGACTGAAACCTTTCTTTTGCTTTCCACCAGAGAAACCAATTTTTGCTTTATAAATGACAAGAAAAATTCATACTGACAGCTGTCAGTTCTTTCCAGAGCTACAGACATAACAAATTACTTTTTTTTCCCCCACTGCATCAGCATAGCTATTTTCATACTTGTCGTGGTTTAACCCCAGCCAGACAGCTTGTTCACCCACTCCCCCTACTCTCGGAGGGACGGAGAGGAGAATCAAAAAGAATGCAACTCCCATGGGTTGAGATAAGAACAGTTTAGTAACTAAGGTATAACACAAATCACTACTGCTACCACCAATAATAGTAATGATAAAGGAAATAACAAGGGAAGAGAATACAACACCTCAGCACCAGGTGACCAATAACTCGCCCCCCCCAGCCCGACCAAGCACCGACCGATACCTCCTCTAACCCTGCAGTCCACTTAGCCCTTCCCGGTAACTCTCCCAGTTACCTCCTGGGCATGACGTGCTGTGGTATGGAATACCTCTTTGGTCAGTTTGGGTCAGGTGTCCTGTCTTTGCTTCCTCCCAGCTTCCCTCCTTCCTGGCAGAGCATGAGGCTCACCAAGTCCTTGGCCAAACCAAAACATCATTGTTTTTCAGCTCTGTTCCCAGCCCGAAAGTCAAAACACAGCACTGCACCAGCTACCAAGAAAAACGACTGCCACTGTTAAACCGAGGACAATACTATATAGTCAATGCTTCAGCTCTAAATACAGTATAAACATGCACTGGAATACAGTGAATATGACCTGGTTAGGACCAATTTTTCTCTGCACAATTTTGTTTTCCTTGTTTAGACTGATTTAAAAACATTAAGTGAAATCCTGTTCCGAATACAGTCATGGGTAAAATTCTCTACTGACATAAAGGGAATTAGATATTAGATATCATATTAGCATTGTAAGACAAGATTTTTTTGGGAGCTCGTAATGAAATAAGGTAAGTTAAACTTTATCCTTAAATTACAGTAATGGGTTACTATTTCATATAAATAACTGAGAAGTCTTCATTATTACCTCCTATGGTTTCTTGACTTAGAGAGGAAAAATACTTAGTGTTAGAAGTATGAAAGAAAAATATTCTGACCACAAGAGTGATAAATGTGTTGATTAGTTTTTCCCCTGAATCTGAAGGGCAAAGTAGATAGAAAGATATGATGTGTGGGTTTTTTTGACATCTAGGTATTCTTATATTATAGAATCATAGAATCATAGAATAGTTAGGGTTGGAAAGGACCTTAAGATCATCAAGTTCCAACCCCCCTGCCATGGACAGGGACACCTCACTCTAAACCATATTACCCAAGGCCTTGTCCAACCTGGCCTTGAACACTGCCAGGGATGAAGCATTCACGACCTCCCTGGGCAACCTATTCCAGTGCCTCACCACCCTAACAGGAAAGAATTTCCTCCTTATATCCAATCTAAACTTCCCCTGTTTAAGTTTTAACCCATTACCCCTTGTCCTACCACTACAGTCCCTAATGAAGAGTCCATATTATTCTAGAAGGTTCACAGGAAAAACAAACTTCAACAAGTACTACTTTGAATTTGACAAATCTTTCGTGAAAGTCATTATTATCTGCCAATGTCTGTAGTAGTCAAATACACCCACATTCAAGCACTTTCTGTTCTACATAAACTTATTCTCTCTGATGAAGGCAGAATATCTTCAATCAAAGTAGATCTTCAGATATTTTTCAAAGACAGGATGCAACTCAAAGAATATAAAACCAAATCTATTCAGATTTTTAAATTAATAGGTAGAGAAGTTAGGATAAACAATATAACGCATCCATTTAAGCCATGCTTAGAATAATAGCATTGAGAGAAGGAAGGAGCCAGTAAAGTCTCTGCTAGAGCATATAGAGGATGTTGGCCAAATAAAAGTGACTGGGGTACTAGTGTGCTTTGAATTAAAACAGACCGTTATGAAATAGCAAAATTCATTACATATGTCAACCAAAAGTTCAGTTCCTCTAAAACAATAAAACTCCATCAGAAAAAAAAAGGACATTACTTAAGTAGGAGTCCTCAGCTTTGTCACAGTGTCACGATGCTCCTCCAATTAAGACATGTAAAATTGTCCTTTCCACATCAACTGTATTTGTGGAATTTTTTATCTTTTCAGGTGTTTAAAGCTTAGGCATCTGTGATAAGCTGATAGGTCTGAACTGTTGGCCAGGACTACTTCAGTATTTTTACCCAAGGTTGTGCTTACTTTATCCTCTCATGCTAAAGATGTAGCTAAGGTATATCACGGCTAGCTTCGGCCCTGGAGGGTCACATTTCTTTCCCATGGAAACTAAATTGTGTTTAGACTGGCAAGGGAAGGAAACTGCATGGCACTGGGATGCAGACCATGTGTGAATTTGGGCTAAGTCCCTAAGCACCTAAGTGCTTTACTTTCCTATTTCATTAAACAAACTCTTTCAGTTGCTTGTTTAAAAAGTGGCCTTTAATTTAAATACCTTCCAAAATAAATTTGGAAGTAAAATAGTTTAGATTACTTCGGTTAATAAAAAATAAACTTATCAATCTTTTGCTGAACTGAAGAATAGAGCCCTGTCTTATGTCTTTCTTTCCTGCAGCCAGACACTGACCCTCACTGGACTCACAGGATTTTGGTACAATAGTACAATGTCTTCAAATCCCGAAGTCCAAACACAGAGCCCAGCTCCTTAAAATATAAATTTATTCACTCTCTAGTGGAGGCTAGAATTGCAAAGCTCAGCCACTGTTCCATGCATATCTTTGCATTCATGTTTTATTTACTGTGATTTGGTCATTTGGTAGCAGACTGTGTAAATACAACTCCTGGTGTAGCTCCCTTGAGCAGCAGCAGCCAGGAATAGTGTGACGATTAACACCAAGACTGCAATCAGACTCGCTTTTGAAATTTTAACGTCGACTGTATTACTCCCCTGTTGTTTCAAATGCTGTAAAAATAGACTTTAGAGACTGATGAAATATGCAGATGCCTTTTAGCAAGCTGAAGGGTTCAGCTGATCTGGCAAATCTGACTAAGCTCAAGCACTTTATTTTGGTTTTATCCTCAACTCCTTTCCGCTGTTCTGAACAGAAATGGAGCATACTGACTTGCACAAGATGTCTGGGGGTTGAAAGATCATTCTTAAAGATGCCACCTTAATCCATAGGAAAACACAAATCAAGCTTCATCTTATTAAAGTGCTCTGGAAGCCAGTTGCTAGGCAGACCTGTACTGTTTTGTTGTGGGTTTTTTTCCTGTATACTGTGAAACTTCAAAACTACCATAGTTGTTGTAGTCATCATTTTAGCCGTTGGGTCTCACATGACATGCTGCCTCAGCTACCATTATTAGAAGTGTAGAGTGTGAGCAGAAAATGGGGAGTTTAGATAGAGTTACAGATTTTAAAGGTAGAAGAGATCACTTTGTTATTCTAAAGTGTTGTCTTATTTGACTCAGCACAGAATTTTGCCCAGTGATTCCTGGCATAAATAATGCTTTCTGCTGTGTAAGGAAGCTAGCAATTGTCAACAATCCGATTTTAAATACTTATGGTATCATCTTATATCTATGACCTAACTTCTATTTTTTCTTTTTTTTTTTTTTGCATATATAGGAGAAAGAAATGTATTTCTTCAGGTGCAGATAAATGTAGGAAGCAGATGTTCTATAAATGTAGAAAATGATTACATATGGCTTCATATATGTGCCACCAATTACATAACAGCAGGGAATTCTGCTGCAGTGTGATATAGGTCTGTGCAAACCATGGATACTCACAAACCCTACATCATGGACAAACTATGAGAACAATTTGATTTTGTGAAGGAAATGAAATTTTTAGTTTCTTTATTCGGCAAGGTGGCGTTTTAGTGATTTTGTTGGTGGTGGTTTTGCTAGCAGGGTAAGATGAATTATGGTAAATAATCATACAGCTAGTCTCCAGAGACTTTTGTATCAGTAGAATGAACTAAGTTCAGGAGTAACTTTTGAAGTCATTGTGAATTGTCCCATGCCTATATCTAAATGACCGGACTGACCTCTAGATAGTGATTCACATATTGGCTGCATCCTAGGCTGGAGTATTTCTTAGTGTCTTTTCTACAGAACATGACATAGATTGTAAAAATTAGGCATGTATTAATAACTTCAAATCAATGTGCCATTTCTGTGGGTGCCTTGCACTTTCAGTTCTGTGAAGTTTTTTCGGAGCTAAAACTAGTCTGTACTCCCTTGCAGCTAATATGCAAAAAGGACTTTGAAATGTAGATACTCAGAAGCTGTTTATGTAGGTAAAAATTGCTGTGGGACCAATTGCGTAAAAAAAAATAAATAAATTTGAAGGAGCAAAATATTAGATAAGAAAACATGACTCTTCTAAACCGCGGTGAATGTAGTAAGTGCTCCAGTAACATGTTAGTTAGAAGTTGTCTACAAAAGAGCAGATAATTCTAGACATAATGCTAAACTGGCAAAGTGGGCACACAGTTATGACAAGTATGCATTGCAGTTTGTGCAGTACATTAAGTGACTCACAGCCAGGTATGTGGCTTCTGAAGCAAAAAATTCGAAAGGCCTGAGCTGACTGTCAGGGTTTAGCCCAACCGGTAACTCACAGCACCACACAGCCACTTGCTCACACACCCCATTCCTCCCAGGCAGGATGGGGAGGAGAATAAAAGGAATGTAAACCCCACAGGTTGAGATAAGAACAGTCCAATAACTGAAGTATAATACAAGACTACTACTACTATTAATAATAATGATAAGGGAAATAACAAGGGAAGAGAATATAAAACTAAAAGGGGAAAGGAAAAGAAAAAAAACAATAAACACAAGTGATGCACAATACAATTGCTCACCACTCACCAACTGATACCCATCCTGACCCAAGCAGCAGTCTGGGCATTCCGGGTGACTCCCCCCAGTTTCTATACCAGGCATGATGTGCTGTGGTATGGAACACCTCTTTGGCTAGTTTGGGTCAGGTGTCCTGTCTCTGCTTCCTCCCGGCTGGCTTTGTCTGCCCCTCCTTGCTGGCAGAGCATGAGAGACTGAAAAGTCCTTGATCAGGGTAAGCATTACTTAGTGATAACTAAAATGTTTGTGTGTTATTGGCATTGTTCTCAGACTAAAGCCAAAACACAGAACTGCACCAGCTACTAAGAAGAAAATTAACTCTATCCCAGCCAAACCAAGAACACCCGATGCATATCCAGATCAATGGGCAACTTTCCATATGAAGCATAAAAAAAAATCTCACCTGATTTATATTAAATGCTCATGTGATATGTTTTCGCATTTTACTAATGAGAAAACGTATGTTCTCCTACCATCTCCTATATTCTAGGAGATGACAAGACACAAAAGCGGGTTCCCTAGAGCATTCATTAAAGATGAAGACATCATTCAACATTAGGCAAATTCATTCAGACAGTGTTCTAAATAAATCAGTATGGTGAGCAAAGGGGAAAGAAAAATTTAATGTACAGAGCCCTTCTACTGAGATAGCTGCCAGACTACACAAACCCTTATTCATAGTTAGGACAACATAATTTTGAGGTTTAATATACCGTTACTGTTAAAACATATTCATAGTCTGGTTGAGTCAAATAAATGTTTTTCCCTGTGCTGATTCTGTTCTCTGTGCATCCTCAATACTACAAAGATTGTGTAAAGGAAGCTGAGGGAGGGAACTGATACTGAATTCTATCACATGGTAGCACTATTATTAGAAATGAAAGCCACTGAGTGATGCAAGACTGAACCAAGAAATAAGGCAAGAGGCATTCTTATAACCTATCTTGTTTCTCCTCCATTTAAGTTGTAGGACATAGACACTTAAGGAACTGGCAACCTAGATTTTGAAATTGTGGACATAGATACAGAGTTTCTTTTAGAATATGACTTAGAAGTTTTGAAGTCTGTCTTCATTTGAGGGTGGAAAAAAATGCTAGCATCTCAGAATTCTTCATTAAGAAAAAAAATGTTTAATCTTATAAACATTTTTCTTCTTAGTGACAGACTTTTGAACTTTTTGATGCTTGCTTCTGAAACAAAAAGTTGAAATCCATTTGTTTTCACAAAGTTTTGACTTCACTAGATCTGTATGTTCAACTAAAATATATTTCCAATGCTGGTTTTTTCCAACAAGCTGCAAGAATTGAACTTTCCTTTTCAGATGGTTTCATCCAGCCTTGTGATATAACATATTTTTCCTTTATGCATATCTAAATATAAATGAACTTTTATGTAATACAGCATTTTCATATTACAGACTCAGGATCCAGATTACCTATGAGGAAGTCAAAGTCAGATTTCACCTGTGGAGGCATGGCAAGTTTGCATAGCTGGGTTTTCCATGGAAAGGTCAAAATCCTGATGAAGGACCTCATTCCCAGAGGTAGGTTGGCCATCCATCGGTGTGTAAGACCTAAAAACCATAAAGAAATTGCAGTGGTCTTGACCACATGCATAGAAGTTTGCATCTATGTCTGTGTTTCTTTATAGAATTCCAGGCCCATTCTGTCATTCTTGCTTTGTGTGAATTCCACCCTAAGGCTCCTAGAAGCAGAGATGATGATTTGGCTCTCAGCCTTTCCTTTTTCTGATTCTTGCACAAAGCAATGTGTATCTGGCTCTTGTCTCCATTCCCCTTAGACCAGGCACCAGCCAGCTGGAAGCACAGGTAGAAACTGTAACAGAACTCAACTAGCAGGATTTTTATGTTGTTATGAAACAGCTGTCCAAATACCATTTAACAGTTATTTAGAAGAATTCTTTCTCTCAGGTTATAATGAAGATTTTCAAGCAGGTTCATAATCTCACATCTTCATTTAAAAGTGGATTTATTTTGAAATTATATTTAATCCTTTATACATGAGAGGGAACTGGGAAGGCTGTTGCATGGCTGTAAATAGAAAGCGTATTTGGGTTATTATGTGGCATGTGATGCTTGTCTGCATCCACTGTCACTAAATCCCCTGCCCTCTTCAGCACAGGAAATGTAGCAGTAGGATGTCTGTTTGCTGTCTTTGATGTCCCTTGCAAGTCCAAACTGCAGATGCACTTCGGCTTTCCTAAAAACAATCCTACATGCTCCAGGCAGCCTTTCTAGATTTACAGTTTGTACTTAGTAGTGAAGAGTACATCACTTCTTGGTAGACCATACTGTAACTGTATCAAGAAGTTATTTCCAACACCTTCCAGGAGTCTCAACTGCTTGCGTCCTTCCAGGAGATCTCAGAGATCCTCATAAGTTTCCCCATAAGAACTATGGCCTGCAGTACTGAGACTCCCTCAAGCCCAGGTCCTCACCCTGGTTAGATATCTGTAACAAGGTTCCTCTGCAATATCAGCATCAGATCTGTCCTCTGATCGTGACCCTGAGGTCCCTCTTCTACCTGTCTTTTATCTTCCTTTCTTATATCATTTATATGTAATATATTTCAGTTCTGAAAGTCACTGCTAATTGTCATAAAACTTGTTAGTTTCAGGCCTCTTTAGCGCAAGGTGTGAAATGGCACAGACTAGCCTGGGGAATGAATGTTTGTATGAGTCCAGTTTTGTATTCATCTGCTATATACAAGAAAAAGTGAGTGGTTTTGCATTTGATCAAATTATTGATAAAAGTTTCCCTAGCTGCTGTCCCTCTGAGAAGACACAAAAATAGAACAAGAAGTCAGACTCTAGTCACAGGTTGTGTGTCAAGCATAACATGTCTATTTTAGCTTTTAAGAAAACTCATACCAGAGGAGATTAGTTAATTGTATTTAAGGCAAATTGTCAGCTGAGGCCGTTGCTAAATAAGTCAGTGAAAGTCCTAGACAAATGAATTGTTGTGGAGAGTTTTATTGATACATGGCTTGGAGAGTGGGGACATGAAGAGCACCTACGACTTGTGGGCCAGTAACAAAAGCAAGGTATAAGCAACAGCCAGGCAACCAATCATAGGCAAGGTCGTTGTGCCCTTGTGCTAGCTGGAAAGTCCCTTTTTGCAATAACAGGGTGTAAAAAGAGGCTCTAATTTGCTGAAGTTAACCACAAAAGGGGTGGCGCTGACATTTAGCAACTAACCAATAATGAGCTTAGGTCTTGCAATATGTATGAGCTTATTGCAGATGCTATATAACCTGTAACCGAGCGTTCAATAAACGAGACTAGTTGCATTATAGGATGGACTTGTCTCCCGTCGTTTTTCCACAAACTGTATTTAGAGTTTCACATATATAGCTATCTTTAAACAGGGAAGTTAAAATTAGGAATGTGAATTTCCAAAAGGCAAAGAATATGCCAAAAATATGACACAAAGACTTGTGGTCAATGGCTCAATGTCCGGCTGGAGACCAGTACCGAGAGGTGTCCCTCAGGGATCGGTGTTGGGACTGGTCTTGTTCAACATCTTTGTCAGTGACATGGACAGTGGGATTGAGTGGACCTCAGCAAGTTTGCTGATGACACCAAGCTGTGTGGTTTGGTTGATACGCTGGAGGGAAGGAATGCCATCCAGAGGGACCTTGACAT
Organism: Neopsephotus bourkii; assembly: GCF_033783945.1. Lineage (NCBI taxonomy): Eukaryota > Metazoa > Chordata > Aves > Psittaciformes > Psittacidae > Neopsephotus > Neopsephotus bourkii. The sequence continues at coordinate 1,266,165 of NW_026902300.1, read as the reverse complement.
GCTTGTGAGGTGGGCTGATGCCAACCTCATGAAGTTTAACCATGCCAAGTGGAAGGTCCTACACCTGGGTCGGAGCAATCCCAGGCACTGCTACAGGCTGGGCAGAGAAGAGATTCAGAGCAGCCCTGCGGAGAAGGACTTGGGGGTGCTGGTCGATGAGAAAATGAACATGAGCCGGCTTCAGTGTGCGTTTGCAGCCCAGAAAGCCAACCGTATCCTGGGCTGCATCAAAAGGAGCGTGACCAGCAGGTCGAAGAAGGTGATCCTGCCCCTTTATTCTGCTCTCGTGAGACCTCACTTGGAGTATTGTGTGCAGTTCTGGTGTCCTCAACATAAAAAGGACATGGATCTGTTGGAACAAGTCCAGAGGAGGGCCACGAGAATGATCAGGGGACTGGAGCACCTCCCATATGAAGATCAGCTGAGAAAGTTGGGGCTGTTCAGCCTGGAGAAGAGAAGGCTTCGTGGAGACCTCATAGCAGCCTTCCAGTATCTGAAGGGGGCATATAGGGATGCTGGGGATGGACTCTAGTGGTAGGACAAGGGGTAATGGGTCAAAACTTAAACAGGGGAAGTTTAGATTGGATATAAGGAGGAAATTCTTTCCTGTTAGGGTAGTGAGGCACTGGAATAGGTTGCCGAGGGAGGTTGTGAATGCTTCATCCCTGGCAGTGTTCAAAGCCAGGTTGGACGAGGCCTTGGGTAATATGGTTTAGAGCGAGGTGTCCCTGCCCACGGCAGGGGGGTTGGAACTTGATGATCTTAAGGTCCTTTCCAACCCTAACTATTCTATGATTCTATGATTCTAAAACATTACCCACCATTTATGCCTCTCAGTGTTCTGTTTCCCAGAAGAAAAAAGTGGTTGCTGGAAAACATTCAAAGTTGAATCCTTTTAACAAAATATGACACTGCCTTTTAATTCTAATTGAAGTTGTCTGGTATGTGTGCCTCAGAGTGATCCCACAGGAGATCACAGAATTATTCGAGCTGGGGCTGGATTCAGTCTGTACACCTCAGCAGTGCCAACTGTCAGAGCAGTTGTGGCCTCAGGTATTTCAGGCTTTCTCTCTGGAACGCCACATCCTGTGATACGAAGGGAATTGCTACCCTGTCTCCTGTGTACTAGAATACTAGCCTCCTTTGTTTTGTCTTCCTTTCAGTTGCTAAGAAAGTCATCTGTTCTAAGCTAAAGTTACAGCATCTGGTTTATAAAATATCTAGAAACTTCTTGGCATGCCAGAGTGTTTTAAAAGAACATCTTGCCCTTTCTACAGGGCCTCAGTGCAGCTCTGCATTAATGATTGTCAGTTTGAACTTCAACCCTTTCTCAGAATTATTTGACATGCACACTGGTAGAGAAAATGAAAGAGATGATTGCTATCCATGGTGGGTTTTTATTTTAATTTTTTGCATTTAATGCAACCGAGGCTTAAGTCTTTTTTCACATGATGATAATTTATAATAGTGCATTTAGAGAAGGGGGAGGCCCCATAACAGAGGAAAGGCCAGAACCACTGCAGCAGGTAGGACAACCTGACAGATAAGTTCAGTAGCTGGGGTTGCTGTGAGGGTGTCTCCACTCTGCAGTGGAAAATACACATTAACTACTCACAGAAACATTCTTAATAGGAGCTAGCCAAGTTGATTACTCTCCAAAAGTCAAAAGCAGCATATATACCCAGTATCAGAGCTAGTTTTCATTTCTCTATACTACTAAACATTGCTGAGTAAGATTCATGTTGGAGACTGCTTTGAAAACAAGCAAAAGGATACCCCTATTAAGAATGGGCAAACTAGTACAAGTGTTAAGCGTTTGGACATGTGGGAGCCACTAAAATCAGTTACACAGCTTGGGGAAAGCAGACCTCTAGAGCAAAATTTTTTTAAACTAAAAAGGAAACATACTATGTAGTTTTAGCAGTAAGAGAAGCCCTTTTTTTCAAGGTCTGCTCTTCCCCACTTATCTGCTCTGTGTCTGTGTATTTGTGAAGTTTTATGTTTTGGTGTTTGCTGGGAGTAGAAACATTAGCTAGATTCTCTGCTAGTGTAAATAATTTAGTTCTATGAGCTGCCATCTTTTACACCCACTGAGAATCTGGTCCATTTTTTTTAATATATGGGTATATTAAAGTGACTAATCTTTAAAAAATGTTCTGTTCAAGCACTGCCCACCCTTTCACTTCTCAGCAGTGCATTTGCACTTCTGAGCCTTGTTTGCAGTTTCTTTTGGAGTAATAAATAAACTGAATGTGCAAATCCATTCTCTTTTTCTGACCTGTTCTAGCTGCAAAGATTTCCCTTTTTTTTTACCCCTTTTTGAGCCATGATTCAATTTTGGGGGTGTTTTAAAAATTCATATTCCTTTTGCTCTCCAATTCCCAGGTGCAAATTCCCAACATTGTATTCAACTTTTTCGCCATATGTTTAAAATAAAGAGTTGTCCTATCCCACCCCTTTGGAGAACAGATCACTCCAACTTGGCCAATAAGAATGTGGGAAAGGACTTGCTAAATATCAAAAGGCACAGGAGAAAAGGCAGCATTCACAAAGATCTTCCTGTTTCTTCTCTCAAGCAGTGCTTCCTCATTGCAGCTGAGCATGTTAGGAAGTTATTCTCATAGGGCTGTACTTTCAACAGAGTCAAAATTTACATTATGCTAGGCCTTTTCCTTCCAACATGTGCACACATAAAGATTATCTCTTCAGTCTTGCCATATAGGCATTAGCAACTTGTCTGAACAAAGTTGAGACAAAGAGGACATTTCTTGCCATGCAATGCTTTTCCATGTCAAAAAAATGAAAAATTGCTGCATTTACTTACACCCTCCCCCTCCCTCTCAGCATATGGACACTATTAAAAAACTGGAAACCAAAAATCCCATTTTTGGAGGTACTGAGGAACATCTGGGATGGAGGGAGAGAGCTGATGTCTTTGGGAGATGTAGTTAATGGCTGCCTTTCAAATGAAGACTCCCATATCTAGGATGGCTAAACTACTGACTGCTAACATCTTCAGGTATCAGAACACCTTCAGCTGTGTGTTTCATACTCCTGAGAGCCATCAGAATGAAGGAATCCAGGACAGCATGCCCTGGCAGCCAAACCTTTCTCTTGCAGAATGATACAGGTTTGTCCAAGATGGTCAGTCAGATCACAAGCTGTCCATGGGCCATGTAACTTCATCAGTCCCTTTGTTTTTTCCCAGTGCTTTTAGGCACCATATGGTAGAGGTAGTTATAAGGACACTGAGACTGAGAGATCAGCCTCTTTACCTTCAAGTGTGTGCTTTACCAGTGTCAGAAGCACTGGCCTATTGCTTTTGCTGACATCCTTAGTTTCACATCACTATGTATGAGCTCCAGTTAATTATTCTGAAGGATGTAGACCGTATTTCAGAACTAATTCTGCAGCAGCAATGATTACAGAGGGGTTTTTACCACTTGGAAATCTCAGTGTCAGCAGGTAGCAGCCCTCCATCAGTATTCCACCTGGCCTTTTCAATGCATGAGTTCAGAATTTGTAATGTAGAATATACCAGTTAATGAATGATAACATTTAAGACCCACAGACAGTTGTCCTTGAAGACTGGATACCCCCTACATCAGTTCTAGTAGAAACAGAAAGCGTAATGCTTTTGCTGCACATGATTAAGGGAAATGAAATTATTCTTTATTGACCTTTAAACAGATATATCCCACTTTCACAGTGTACCTGCTGTCTACTGACAAATTCTGGATATAGCAGATCTGGTCCTGTATAAAACAGGATGCCCGTTCTGAATTGCTGTCAAGAGCCACTTGCAGTACATGCTGTCTTGCCATTTCGTGATCTCTTGGTAAACTTTGACTGTCTCTTTCCATCTGGGAAGATGGAATTCCACCTAGAGCAATGAAATATAATTCCTCAGGTCCATGCCGTAGTCCATAACCGTGGAGAAGAGCTAACAATTACCCAGGGTTACAGACCAGCGATAGGCAGCGTGAACTGCTGTCATATCTCTGATCCACAGAGATGTTTTATTTAAAATTTAATTGTTGGAAAAGGGTCTCTTGGAAAGGGCCACACAGTTCTGAAACTCAGTTCCCCTTGCTGGGAAACAGCTAGCCAAGGTTATTAGCCCTCCAGCGTATTTTTATTCCTAGTCTAAGGGTGCAAAGAACAGAGATTATCTGAAATGCTGGGAATACTTTTTAAAAGTAGAGATGTTACAAATATAGTTAGGGCAGTATTGTAAGTGACTCAGTGGCAGTGTCTGTGTGAAGCATATTTTCAAGAGCTTGTCAAAGGTATCTATGGGGGGGGAATATGCTTTATTTGCAGTAATGAAGAAATAATGCATTTATCAGCAGGACATCAGGATATTTACTTCACAGCAAGTAATCTCTGGAAAAAGGTGATCCTTGAGACCCCTAAAATAGAAAAGAGCCATAGCTTATTTCCAACATTTATTTATAAAGTCTTATTCTTCTGCAGAGCTAAAAGATACGTTATTGAAATAGGAATAGAATTTTCTTGGTTTTGTGAAATAAGGACTTAAAAATTACTTCAAAGATTAAAAATATTTAAATCAGTCCTTTTATAGCAGGGACAGTTCTTCCCAGTCTTTGCAGTTATATCAACGTGTAATTTGGACCAAGAATAACAAATTAATATCTCATAAAATAGTAATTAACAAGAAAAAGAGATCAGAATATCTGGATTGTTGTGAGCAAAAATACCTTTTATGTCTTTCTGGCATTCTTCTGCAGTCTCAAATTATGAAAGAGCAAACTTAGCCTTAGTGTAGAATCAGTGATTTTTGTAAGTCTGAATTAGGATTTGAACTCAGGAGAATGAAAATGATCTGTTAGTCCTTGTCTGCTACAATAAACTGATAAATGATGTTTGTATCAGAAGTACAGAAATAATTGTGAGTGTTTAAAATGTATTTACTTAGCCCTGTAATTATTAAAACTCTTCTAAAATACTGACATGAACTCCTTTGGGTGACTGTACGTAGGTGAACATCTGTCATTTGAATGATGTACTCTTGTCCTGTCTGACAATTACCAAGCTAGTTGGGTAACAGAAAACAGTCAGATAAGGCTCACACAGATGTTACAGGTTGTAAATTCCATTGGATTGTCAAGGCAACTCCTAGCTGTGGGTGGAATTTGACACTAAGTGTACATGGTGAAGCTCCATAAACCCCATCTGAGCTTGGTGGCATCAGAGCACTGTAACCAGGAATAGAATTTGATGTGGTCTGATGTTTATCTACGGAACACTATGTTATTATTCATCTCCTGATAAATGGGAGACATCGATTTTGGTCTACAACTTCATAAAGCAGTGAAAAATCAGTACCAGCTAAGAATCTGGCCCAAAGTCTGCTGAAGAGATCTAAGGGTGGCACAGACAGCTGGGATACTGTAGTTGTAATGTGTAGTTAGGCAGAAAGGTATAATTGCATCCTTATAGTCAGATATAAAGTGGTCTAAGTCAGTCATTTAGATATAGTTCTGGTAAGAACAGAGATATTATTGCCTATATTATCTGTAAACTATTTGTGGGTTGGTTTAAGTAATACAGCAGCGAAATTTTGGTAAAGAATGTAACATTGCCTTCTGCTTTTCCATAAGTCTACAACAAAATAAAGAAGTAAATCATTGAGAGTTGAAGGTTTTCTGAAATACAGTGCCTTGCCTTTGATCTTCATGTCTTTTACAAAGCAATGCAGCAACTTCAGAGTTCCATTATTGGCATATCAAAACCCTGGGCAGCAATTACGTCCCTCCTTTTTAGGCATACAGTTGCCAAAAATAACATTAAATAAAGGGCTGATTGGCAGGAGTAAGATTTGCTTTCTCTTAATGCAGCTTTTTTTTTTTTTTCCTTCCTTGAAGCTGTAGAAAGGGGAACCAGTTTCAGTTCTACTGAGACAAATGACAGCTTCCCATTCATTTCATCATGCCTGAGATTGTGTTGTGTCTTGGTAAGATCTGACGAAGTTTGTTTTTTTTCATCTCTGTTCTATGGGTGTGTTGTCTCCACAAGTATGGTCTTGTAAAGGATAGAGCCTTGCTTCATAAGTAACTGGGTGAAGTAACTGAGGGTGTTGCAGAGGAAAGCACAATTCAACGTGCAAAAGAATGTTGAAAGACATCATTAATCCTCCTTGAGGTAATGGCTATGTGTTATTAAAGGTCAGTGGGATGGTGACTCCTGAGTACACTGAAGTATTCAGTCTTCTTTATAGGCCTATTCCCTTAACATATAGAATAAAAGTGTTCTTCACATTTCAGTGAAAGCAGAATTGAATTTGTATCATTAAAAACAGAGTACACAGAAAATTCTGAGTCACCAGGGAGTAGTTTGGTGACTATGAGGGTATATGTTAACCTCATACAATACTTAGCTTGCAAATGTAAAATTCTATTAAGCATACTCAAGCTTTCTGCCAGTGTAATTTACTTCTTTTTTAATTAAAAAAAACCCAGAGAATAATGCATTTTTCTCATTTGTCAAAAATCCACCTAAAGCAATACATTCTAGCATGCAGAGTTAGTAAAAAGATTTGGGTTATTTGAAGGCCGGATGAGACTTTCAAAGCCAAGGAAAAGTCCCAGTAAAATAGCAGCCTTTGACTCCTGCCAGGGACTCTATCCACAAACAGAGTCAAAACAGATAAAAACAGTGCATCTTTCCAAAGATGCATTCATTCTCTGTACGTGGCTGATAAACCAAGGGAACATTGACGGTGTCATGGTGTAAAGTAGTTCTGGCCACTGGAGGGCTCTTGTTGGTTGGAGGCTGGATGTGCTTTTTGCCCGGACTACTGATTCAGAGGATAGCTTTCGAACAGAGCTGTCAGTAAAAGCGAACCTATCTCTTATTGTTAGAACAAACAGCAGAAAAAATAGAGTACTCCAGCTCAGTCGTGTTAACACTTCCTCTACATGCAATGGAAATTTAGCTTTTAAAAACAGGTGATTTCCTGTTCTTCTCCTCCTTTCTTCAACTCTAATGTCATTAAAAATAAAATAAAATAATAAAGTGGATTAAAGATCTAATGACCCATTCTGGCTCCAGTCCTTCCCCATACTGAGAACTTAAGCATCACCAGCAGCTCTGCTGCCACGCTGTTCTGAAAATAGCATGCAGGCAGCATTCAGAAAGGCATCTGGTTTGTGCAACCTGTGTTGTCATACAACCAGTCAGCACTGAATACATTTTTCCATTTGTTACCAACAAAGACTAGAATTGATTCCTTGCCTGTAATTAATAACGATATACAAAGGTATTAGCAAAGTCACATAAAATTCAATATTTTGGAAATGGAATATGAAGTAAAATACTTGGAGCAGAGGATTTTCAAGAAGTTTTGGCTGAGCTCCTCTTTCCAAGTCAGGGCACTTAACATAATGAATCCTTGTATTTGGTACAGGCAGGAGGATCTGCAGAGACACAGCAGAAGAACACAGCTGCGTGGCAGGAATTCTTGGGGCTGCTTCTTCAGTGCCTCACACAATGCCTGGGAAACTGAAGTTAAAAGTCCTTTCCTGCCACATCTTTTAAGAAAAAGGGTCAAGAACTGAATTGCAGTCTCTGAGCAAAGACATGGCAGGTATGGGGCTAATGAGGTACTAGGTAAGTGACTGGATATAATTAAAAAGAAAAGCACACACAGGATTATTATGAGAGCTATTATGAGCTCTAGTGATGGAAACTACTGAATATTGAAATAATAGGCATTTCCTGTATCTGATTGAGACAGTTTTCTCGTAATAGAAATTTATATTACTACCTCCTAAGAGCTCTAGTTACAGATCGGGATCAGTTATGTTACACAGCGTGGAGACTTCAGAGAGAAAGACTTTTACAAAAAGTTTTACTGTCCAGTTAGGAAACACTTAAATATGAAGTTGAGTATGAAGAGCTAGTAAGACAATACTGACTGCCCTGGAAAACAATTTGTCACAAATACGTTAAAAACTCCACTACCACAGGCTATCTAAATAAACCTACACAGGTTTTCCACTTCCTGCTCTTTACTTGCTTTCTCCTTAGTTCTTTGTGAACAACATCAGTCTGAGACTTCAGCACTGAATACATGTTTGTGCCTAATTGGGATTTTCATTTGAACTCTTTCTCTTAGTGTGGATTCTTTTGCTAACATTTTACTAAGAACTTGTCATGACATTTATCAGCTGTTTTCCAAAAGGCTGAGTGAAGTACGTGATGTGTTCTGTGATAGATGTCCTTTCTTGAATGTAATCATGAAGATTATTTTAACAGCATCTTCCTCTGCTGAAGCTGTGCTGGTTAAGGGATGACTGTACGTGCTCTCTATAGCCTCTCATCCCTCAGGATGTTATTACTCTTAATGTTATAAATATCAGAATAATGACTCAATGGACTATTAGGTTTTCTTAAAAGCTCCAAAGCACAGTGTGGTCGGAAGCTTCTTTGAACTTACCACTTCACTGATTTTTAAAAATATACCAAAGCTGACATTCTCTCTTAAATGCATCAGAGAAGCACTGTAGATTTAGTTGATGAAAATCACAAGATCTAAGCTTACTCAGAGATCTTGGTCTTTCTCCCTGTGGATGTAAAAATCACAGGCTCACAGATCTCCCCTTATAGAGGAAACAGACAAACCTCCTCAGTGCTTGTCTGTCTGAGTTCATTCTCCAGAATTGGCACTTATTTCTCACTTTTCATATGCTTATTTCATCTGGTTTTGAGATCATCCAGTTTTGGAATTGAGAGGATCTTTGTTTGCAAATGCAGAAGGACTCATTCCTGTAAGGAGAAGATTTAGGGAAAAAAGATCTTAAAAGGACCTGTGCATCTGAGATGTGTCCAATCCCCACATAGGGCACCTAGTCCTAAAATACATTAAAATACTTCTGCTTTTCTGCTACAGTGCTCTAAAAGCACCTGAATCCTTAACTGATATTTTGTACATTAACATTGCATTTCAAAACAGGTCTGTAAATGGCTCCATCTTGACAGTAAATTACCTGAACCTCTATGTGATCTGCATGTTTAAATGACTGGTTCAATCCAGTAGATCTAGGCTGCATAAGGCTGCCTCCATACTTCATGTTAGATTGCCTGCTGGACATTACATATGCACTGGAAGGACTGACATCCAAGTCTCTCCACTCCCAAGTAAAATCCTATGGTCTCAAAAGGGGACTTCAACAGGAACCTACTGATGAGTTCTTAGTCTAGTTACGTGATAAAGGGTTTATCATAAAATGCAAATTATCTTTCCAGCATCTGACAAAATGCTCTGACAACTGTTGTAAAACATAAAACCAATCACTTCTCCTACCTTTAAAAGAATGGGCCAGATCCTTTAATGTGTTTTGAGAGAAAAAGCCAAAACTTTCCCCGGCGAGTGCTTTCAAGTCTGTAAAAGTCAACTGGAAGGAGAAGTCAACCTATCATGAGACTCCTAATTTTTTTTTCCAAGGTAAAAGCCCTTTAGTTACTGCCTTTGGTATTTTGTTAGCTGATGTGATGGTAGCCCGTATCTCTGTGTATTATGAATAGAAGTTAAGGACTCTGAACTCAGTTCTGAGCTTTCCTAAAATCCAGGTGTTGTAGCAATGGGACTTGAATTACCTAAACCCCTAACATTCCTTATTATATTTCAAAATACTTTATCAAAACAGACCAAAATGTAGATGATTACAGGTGGATCTCCTATCTGAGACCCTCTGAAAACCCATTCCTCCCTCTAAGCCCTCTTACAACAGAAAAAAATAAAATTACAAGTTTGTTTGCAACTGTTGGCATCACTGGAATAAAAGTGGTATTTTTTTCTTGTGGTTTTTTTTTTTTTTTTAAAGAAGCAAGAAGCCAAATTGGATTTGTAAAAAAAATTTGTTTAGAAAGGCAACGGAAAACCAGTACTTCTGCTCCTTAGGAAGAGGTACTTTACCATGGGGACTGTTAAAGGTTAAAGGTATGTAAAGTGACCCAGCATATGTGGTATTACACTGAAAGGGAATGACCCCCACATAAAAAGTGGTAAATGTAAAAGTATTTATATGCAAAAGATACTTTGAGAATCCCAGGGATATGTTTAGTGAGGGCTGCAGCAGCAATAACAGAGTCTGGGAAAAGAGCAGTTAAAACTTGTGTTCCCACAAGCTCATTCTGTAACTCTGAGAACTCACTTCCCTCTTCTTGTTTTTTATTTTTCCCTTGTCAGTGATCTGTGCATGGGGAAAATGCAAAACCATTATGAGTCTTCATTCAGAAATACTAGTAGAGCACTTTCCATTCCCTGAACTAAAGATGTTACAATTAAAAAGATGAAGATTAGAGGACTTTCTCTTTTTTAGTGTGCGGTGTTCCACTCTTAAAAGAATGATTCAAAGTATTTAACATAATTCAACGTATTCAAGATGTGGCAAAAATTATGCCGTGTACAAATGTTTCAAAAAATCAGTCCTTATGTTGTGTAAGTTTTGAGAGAATGCTAACCAACAGTTTTTGGATTGGGCTGTGGAGCTGCATGGGGAAAAGAGGGAACAGGAAGCACCTCAGAACTGAGGTTCAGATTTAAATGCCAAAAACATTTGGAAGAGATGGACATTGTGTTATGAACCATATGCAGGCTAGAAAGAAATAGTAATAGCTGTGGCTGTGGGTGAATCAGGTGGTGCCTCAGATTTAGAAAAGTGGTGTCACCTCTTAGGCTTGCAGCCACTATGTTTCTGTAATGTTTTTTTTCTGGTTTCCATAAATGCCCCACAATGCTGAAACTCCACTTTTGGTTGCTGATGGATAGAGAGGAATTTAATCTTAACTCTGTGACTTTACCCATTTGGCAGAGCAATCACTTTAACTATAGAGGAAGTGTCATTGGGAGATTGTGAAGTATTTATTTGAGTCTGTACTACAAAGAATGTTTCCTGAGTCACAGCTGTAGGGACAGGCCCAGGGTTTGCACTAGTAAAAGGGAAATGGATTTCTCCTGTTGGAAATAAATTAATTGAATGTCTATGAAATAGGAGAATTCCTCCTGTTACATGATTCCCATTCCCATTTGCCTCTTTCTGTGGGTCATTTATTATTGCTGCCACGCTGTATTGAAAAGGCTATTTTGCACAGGGAAAAGTTTAAATAAAAGCAAAAAACAGGAGAGCGCAATATTACATTATACCAAATATGAAGTGAATGGACTATAATAAGAGTAAATAATAAAAGAAACTTATATAATTTGTGAGATAACTGTTCTGAACCATAAAAAGTTAAACATGTAGGTGGCATTATGGTATAAAGGAATGTGCCATGAAATCAGAGAATCAAAGGGCTGGAAGCAGCTTCAAGAGATGATTTAGTGCATTCCCTTTCCCCACCAAGGATGTACCAAATGTATTTGTCATTCCTGGCATAGCTATCTAACTCTTTCTTAGTTTTCTGATGGAGATATTCCAAAACCTTCTGAACCAATCTTGTCATTTCAGGGCTTTTTATAATATGATTTTAATAAATCTTCCTTGATCCAACTCAATACTTTTTTTTCTTCTTTGTCTTATCCAACATATATGTGAAGAAAAAGAATCACTCTCTTCCATATTACATTAAGAGTACAGGAATCCAGTAGCACTTGCATAAACTAATACAGAAATTATTCTTTCCTTGTGGGGCATGTCTTCCAGACGTTTTACAGTTTCTGCTGGTTTATTTTGAACTTTTTCCAATTTTTACAAGTTTTCACTAAAAATGCAGAATCCAAGCTGACTACAGTGCTCTAGTGGAGAACTAATCAGTGTTAGGTTCAAAGAGACTTTTGATATATCTCATAAATACTCTGACACTATCTGAAATAAAAGGATAACTTGTGTTCTCTTCGTGATGCCAGATCTTTTTCATTTCTCCATCCTATATTTTTAGGCTAAAAATTGCTAAACAAGTCAAGTCTCTGGCACTGGTCAGTACTGAATCACAGCACAGAAGAGGTTAGGCCCTTTCACTTGTGTGGTGATTTTGTCTTCTCAGCATACTTCAGTCACCTCAGTTTGATGCCGTCTTGCAAGTCATGAATACAACCAGAGCCAGTGGTCACTCCTAATAATGTATAGCATTCATTCTTATTTGAAAGTCCTGTTTGTTTCTCCTCTTATTTATGCCTATCCTAAATAGCACTGCTCTTTATTTGCATCAGTGTAGAGGGAAAAGAAAATTTAGATCTCTCTATGTACTCTGACAAAAGTGCTAGGTGGCTATCCAAGGCTTTTAAATGTAAAAGGAGGAGTAATAGAATTAAGACTGGAGTCTGATACGATGTAGAATTTAAGGCTTTTTAAAGGAGAAAATGCATCTTTTGTCCAGTGGCACACTACAGAATTAAAGAAGGCTGGAATCTCATGTACAAGGTAGAGCCTTGTGGGCACATGACAAGCACATCAAGCCTGAATAAGATTTTTCATCACATTTCCAGTTTCTGAAGGGTAACCTCCACATTCATGTACATATCAAAGATGGTACAGTTGAGGTCTAACAGCCCTTTAACAGAGTGTTCTTATTTGATAGCACAATCAGCTAAATACTGTTATTTTCCTTCTTACGTTACACTGGCTTTACTTATTTTTATTGCTTTTTGTTCTGTGGTCCTTGTGCCTGGCAGAACTGTTGTTGGTATCATGATTCACTTGAGCATGACTTTGCTGTTGCAGACATGCTGCTGCTGACTGATCCAACTTCGGGCAATAAAACAATGTGGGTTTTTCTTTTATGGAAACGAGATATTGAAATGCGGGTTATCAGATCTCTCAAATCTGTGCAGTTCAATGTCTTATGCTCATAAAAAGATCTGAAGATATTCTTCAAATATACCAGTTGGTTTATAAGGATAACAAGGCATAAGAGTATTGCTTCCTGAAGTAGAAAAGAGAAACACAAAATCAAATAGCTTTTCAGTGAGATGTTGTGTTGTGCCTGCACCATGAGCTTCGATTTGAAATTATAAAGATTCAGAATTTGCTTATTTTATGGCCTCCGTAATCACACAGGAAGCTGCTACTTGTTTATGTGCCAGGTAGACCATTTCTACTGAATTCTAAATGAAAGAACATTTTGTTCATTCTGCTCCAGTGGTACATTACCCACGTGCTCATTGGTATTCCTAGATATTCATTATAATTTACAAAACAAAAAAGATTCCTGTTTTCCATAGTTAGCATACATAGAAATAAAAAGAGCCAAAAGCTGTCAAAATTCAGCCTTTTGGCAATCTCCCACAGTTGTGCCAAAGGAAAAAATAAAGACTTAAAACCCATCCAGGATATAAAAATAATGAGAAATCAGAACTTTTTCAAATATTTAACATGCAGGTACAAGATACATAAGTTTAAATATTCTGAATAATGCCTCAGTGGCTTCAATCAAAAAAGAGAATGTGAACAGTTGTAGCATGAATGTAATGATGATATGGACAGTGAACAATCTGAGAAAATTTGGGGGTGTTGTTCCTACATCTGTCCCATCTCCAGAAATCATTATTTACTTTGCCTTACTCCCTGATCTGCACTGCTGCCTTTGGCCAATTATTCCAACTCTCCATCAGCAGATTGCTAGCCTAGCTAGAGGTTGTAGCCCAGGAGAGAAATGTTTGCTATTCTGTGGCCTACACAATCTGACTGCAGATACAGTCACCCCAAGGAAGACATATGCTCTTCATAATTGCAATTACAGACACTACCATGACTCAGTTTGTTTCTGCTCTCACCTGTTTGCAATGAACTATAATATGACAGCCAGAGAATTCCATATTAGGGTTTGTTTATGCAAGAAAGCACATACACAGTAACCAGGGGTTTACTGCATGTAATTACTGTGTATTAAAATCGTACATGCATATTTTCATTGCAAAGTGGCATAGTGAACAGGGCTACACAGAATCACTCTTGGTGCGTGTAAATGCCACTTGCATGCTGTACAAGTTTTCTGCGGAGATTAGAGTCAATCTTCCACAGGAGCAACATTTAGTTGAGAGGTTTTTCTCACAAAAGAAGTAATTTTCAGGAAGCGAGAGCAAAGGTCACCACAGAACCTCCATTGTTTTACTGAGTAAGTTCAGAGATCAGTTTTGAATAGATATTTCAAATGAGCAAAGGCAAAACGAAAATATTTGACTATAAAAAGAGTTTTATTCACAGAAACGGCCTTCCCAAAACAGATTTTTGACTTACAGGCATTTCTTTTCCTCCTAACATTTTTAATTAAATGTCTTGCTCACTTAATGGCTTTTGAAGCTAAGAAACCTGCTCTGTACCTGGTAACCAGGACTCCAGAAAACAAACTATCTCCACTAAGGTGCCTATTTTAAAAAATCACTTCATACAGACCTCCAGGGAGCATGCAGTAAGAAATTATCTGGGGCAGTCACTCAACATAGTTGCTTTTCTGTAAGCTGCTTCACTTCTTTCACTTGGGGGCTTGTAGAATCATAGAATAGCTAGACTTGGAAAGGACCTTAAGATCATCAAGTTCCAACCCCCTGCTGTGGGCAGGGACATCTCACACTAAACCATGTCACCCAAGGCTCTGTCCAACCTGGCCTTGAGCACTGCCAGGGATGGAGCATTCACAACTGTCCAGGACAAACCAGTCCAGTGCCTCACCGCCCTAACAGGAAAGAACTTCATCCTAAGTCTAAACTTCCCTGTTTAAGTTTTAACCCGCTACCCCTTGTCCTATCACTACATTACCTAATGAAGAGTCCCTCACCAGCATCCCTATAGGCCCTCTTCAGATACTGGAGGGCTGCTATGAGGTCTCCATACAGCCTTCTCTTCTCCAGGCTGAACAGCCCCAACTTTCTCAGCCTGTCTTCATACGGGATGTGCACCAGTCACCTGACCATCCTTGTGGCCCTCCTCTGGACTTGTTCCAACAGTTCCATGTACTTTTTATGTTGAGGACACCAGAACTGCACACAATACTCCAAGTGAGGTCTCACAAGAGCGGAAAAGAGGGGCAGGATCACCTCCTTCAACCTGCTGGTCATGCTCCTTTTGATGGAACTCAGGATACAGTTGGCTTTCTGGGCTACAAGCACACACTGAAGCTGGCTCATGTTCATTTTCTCATCAATCAACACCCCCAAGTCCTTCTCCGCAGGGCTGCTCTGAATCTCTTCTCTGCCCAACCTGTAGCTGTGGCTGGGATTGCTCCGACCCAGGTGTAGGACGTTGAACTTGGCATGGTTAAACTTCATAAGGCTGGTATCAGCCCACCTCACAAGCGTGTCAAGGTCCCTCTGTGTGGCATTCCTTCCCTCCAGCATATCAACCGAACCACACAGCTTGGTGTCATCAGAAAACTTGCTGAGGTCCACTCAATCCCACTGTCCATGTAACTGACAAAGATGTTGAAGACTGGTCCCAACACTGATCCCTGAGGGACACCACTCGTTACTGGTCTCCAACCAGACACTGAGCCATTGACCACAACTCTGCGTGTGGCCATCCAGCCAGTTCTTTATCCACCTAGTGGATATCACCTATCAAACTGATGTATCTAAAATTTAGAGACAAGGATGTCGTGTGGGACAGTGTCAAACGCTTTGCACAAGTCCAGGTAGATGACATCAACTGCTCTACCCCTGTCATAACCTTCTCTTTTCCACATCTTTGTCTCATTGCATGGCACGACTTGCCATGCACGTGTTGGGGTCCAGCATAATGCATGTTTTGAAGTCAGAAAGTTGATCAGGGGTTCTAAAGAACTTCTATAACACTCTTGGTTTTGTGGAACCTTGACACAAATGAGAGGTGGCCAATGACAACCTCTTGAAGTTCAACAAAGCGAAGCGCAAGGTCCTACATCTGGGTCAAGGCAACCCCAGGCACAGCTACAGGTTGGGCAGAGAAGAGATTCAGAGCAGCCCTGCAGAGAAGGACTTGGGGGTGTTGGTCGATGAGAAAATGAACATGAGCCGGCGGTGTGCGCTTGCAGCCCAGAAAGCCAACCATATCCTGGGCTGCATCAAAAGAAATGTGACCAGCAGGTCGAGGGAGGTGATCCCGCCCCTCTGCTCTTCTCTCATGAGACCTCACTTGGAGTATTGTGTGCAGTTCTGGTGTCCTCAACATAAGAAAGACATGGAGCTGTCAGAGCAAGTCCAGTGGGCCCCTAGGATGATCAGGGGACTGGAGCACCTCCCGTATGAAGATAGGCTGAGAAAGTTGGGGCTGTTCAGCCTGGAGAAGAGAAGGCTGCGTGGAGACCTCATAGCAGCCTTCCAGTATCTGAAGGGGGCCTGCAAGGATCCCTGGAGGGACTCCTCGTTGGGGACTGTAGTGACAGGACAAGGGGTAATGGGTTCAAACTGAAACAAGGCTGTCAGACTGAACTCTCCTTTCACCACACTCAGCCCCTCCCCTGGAGCGAGGCCCCCACTCTTGATTGTATCTCTGTTTTAGCTGACTTGGTTCAGGTCAGTTCCTGTACTTTTTCCTATGTAAGCACATGCAAACAGGCTTTAAAACTCAGAGCATGCTGTAACCTGGCTGACTGTGAATAAATGTATGTCTACATTAGTACAGTGTGATGCTTGAGCTAATGATTTCACCCTATCACTCACTGTTATGTTGATGTCCTCAATCTGAGAAGGACATGGAGCTGTTGGAGCATGTCCAGAAGATGATCAGGGGCTGGAACAACTCCCATAAGAAGACAGGCTGAGTAAATTCAGGCTGTTCAGCCTGGTGAAGAGAAGCTGTGTGGAGAATTCAGAGCAGCCTTCCAGTGTCTGAAAGGGTGCCTACAGGGGTGCTGAAGAGGGGCTACTCATCAGGGACTGTAGTGATAGGGCAAAGGGTGATGGGTTTCAATTGAAAAAGGGGAAGTTCAGGTTAGATACATGGAAGAAGTTCTTTACTGTGAGGGTGGTGAGGTACTAGCACAGGTTGCCCAGAGAAGTGGTGAATGCTCCATCCCTGGCAGTGTTCGAGGCCAGGTTGGACAGAGCGTTGGGTGATATGGTCTTACATAAGGCATCACTGCAAGCAAGTTATACAATCTAGACACTACAATTATCATCATTACATGTTGACCTTTAAAAATGGCAAAATATACTGAACAGTGACGGCTAATTCTCACATGATAGAGGGAATTAGGGAGAGGGAGATCCAACAGTCCTGAGCTACAAGATGAAAAGCCTTATCTGGCCAAGGCCTGCTTTCAGTAGTTCAAGATTTCTACCAGTTCACCATATTTCAGTGTGAAAATATACGCACTCAGCAAGAACCTAATACAGTTTTCCACACGGATCAGTAATATTTTCGCACATACTTTCCTTATCTCTTTGCATTTACGGAAGCAGTGGTAACGTATGTGTAGAGAGGAGTAGAAGATACATGCCCCTTTATTCTGTAGCTACTTTACATCTCTGATCTCTTGCTAAGCCTTTCATTTTTAATATGTACCCTAGACACTGGGCAGCACACATAAAATAGGTATGTGGAACTATTTCAGTTATAATGTGCATATTTACCTGGAATCTTCCTCCTTTGTGATCTGCGGAGGTCTACTGAAATAACAGAGCTCAAAACAAATCTTGTACAGAAGAGCAGACTAGCTAAACAGTGATTTTCCCCCCTGAGTGAATCTTTCCTTCCTAACTAACTTCATAGTATGAAGGGCTGCCTCTATTCAGTCCAGAGATTGTATTTCATGGATGAGTGAGGTAATCTCTTCATATAATCTGTAAATCACTTGGTCATGTTCTGCCAAACCTGATCTGGCAGAAGGCAGGACTTTCTGATCTTCATATTTTAGGAAGCTCTGCCTAAGCTGCTGAGGGTACTTCGGTGTAACATCAATATTTACAATACTATTAATACTCTCTTTCTTTTCCCTTCTGTGTCGATACCTTGCAAACACACTGTATTGCATAGAGTGGCTGGCAACAGTTATGCATATTGTTTACCCCATGCAGTCAAGCTTTGCTTTCAGTATTAGCTTTTAAAGAGAAAGGTTCTCCTACTAAGTATCTTGTCTAACTGCTAAGCACAAATACTAGGTAAAACCCCTAAGCTTGAAAAATAACTTATTATTATTAATTGAGTCTGTTGTTCTTCCTAGTTGTTTTCAGTTGGATAACATAAGAAGTAGAAGCAATTCGACCTGACAGTTCTCAAATTAAACACTCCTCTAACATATCCGGTGGCCCCAGTCTCTGCCTCTCCTTGTAAAACAGTCCAGTTACCTCCTAGATAATGAGGTCTCACACATTAGCTGCAGTATTACATTATATGTGGCTTTGTAGAGCAGAATTCTATAAAAGAAATCCAGGTAGGTAACAGAACTTGGTACCTTTATAGGCACTGAATCATTTTATCCCTTAGGGTTACTTTCTTCACCGGACTTTATGTTTTTAGCAGCCTTTAAGTATGTTGATGCAGTTTGCTAACAGAAATTCTAATGAAACCTGATTCCAATATACAAATACAAGAAAGAACTCCCAGCTCAACTACTCAAGAAAAGCAATTCTTTGTGTAAGTGCAAGAGGCAAAGTGTGGATTATGGAAAAGTGACGTCCTCAGCAATGATTTGAAGCAAATATTGTGTCACTGCTGATGTAAGAGGCCTGTGACAGGAAGACTTGTGGAATGGAAAAGAACAATAGGGACAGGACAGTCATACGGTGTAACCCAGAACTTTGGGAAGCTGGATCTGTGTGTGTAAAAGATGATTAAATGCAGACAGAGACAAAGCTACTCATTTAGCAAAAAAAAAAAAAAAAAAAAAAAGAAAAAGAAAACCAGTCATTTTAATTTCGACAGAATACGAGATTATCCTATTTTTTTTTCTAAAAGTAGTAGATAGAAGTTTGGAAGTAACTTCACTTCATAGCTGGCACCACAGTTCTCATTTACCTTTTATTTCAATTTGTTGAACATTTTGAACCATGTACTCCATGATTGTACATCTAGTCTGTGAGGAGGTACATGCGTCCTAGTCTGTATTTTTGAGTTCCTAATATGCCTCAGCCACAGTATACTTAAAATAGTCATGTCCAAATTTTTTAGCTGGAATGCCTGAGTCTGTAAGCTTGGGTCCTTACAGTAGTCTAGTGTTGAAATAAAACCTGCTTTTTACAGGTTTCACACATGGGGACACAATATGCAAATTATTTATGCATACTGCTTATGCAGCTACACATGGGACACACTAAATAAATTGCAAGTTGTTTAAGATCTTTTGTCATAGTTTAAGCCCAGCTGATAACTCAGAACCACTCAGCCGCTCGCTCACTCACTTTCTTCTCCTCCCCACCACTCCAGGAGGGATGGGGAGGAGAATTGAAAGAGTGCAAATCCCATGGGTTGAGATAAGAACAGTCCAGTAATTAAGGTATAACACAAAACCACTACTGCTACCACCAGTAGTAATAATGATAAGCGAAATAGCAAGGGAACAGAATGTAAAGCTAAAAGGAGAAAAAGAAATAAACAATAAACACAAGTGATGCACAATACAATTGCTCACCACCCGCCAACTGATACCCAGCCTGACCTGAGCAACAATCAAGGCCTTCCAGGGCCCAGTTTCTATATTAGGCATTACATGCTGTGATATGGAATACCCCTTTGGCTAGTTTGGGTCAGGTGTCCTGTCTCTGCTTCCTCCCTGCTTCTTGTACCCCTCCTCATTGGCAGAACATAAAACTGGAAAGTCCTTGATCAGGCTAAGTACTACTGAGCAATAACTAAAACATTGTTGTATTATCAGCATTGTTGTCAGACTAAACCCAAAACACAGCACTGCACCAGCTACTAAGAAGGAGAAAAATAACTGTTACAGCTGAACCCAGGACAGACCTACTGTTTAGTCATTTATAGGACTTGATTTAAAAAAATGTAATGACTTAATATTGTATGTCAGGCAGTAATCAGTGGGTGGTATAAGACACAATCCTAATTAATTAGCAGATAACAGTAAGCCATGCATATATACTTAGAGTTAACTCAGTGAAAATAATGTATTCTTTGTCTGGTATTCAGTGGTTTAGGGTTTAGTAATGAGATTGTTTTGAAATCAGTTTTCTGTATGTTTTTATCTTAATCAGATTAAGTCACAAAGTACAAAAGCATTTCCAGTAGCTTTCAGAAATCAGCTAAATAGCCCATAGTATAAAATGTCTGATTATATGGATATCCCTACTATCAAAAGGCCAAATACAGCAACTTCATATAGCAGGCCCATATGTCAGTGATGATGCCATTAAAATAAAAAGGAGTATAAGGACTGGACCTCTCTGGAAGTTTGCTGTGCTACCGGGACCCAACCTGTTCTTTAGGTTCTCAAACTCTAAAAACGGAAAAACACTGTCTGTATCTTGAAGATTCCTCATAAAAGGTAAGAAATTAAAAAAAAAAATGCATACAATCTGAATGATCTGCAGATTTATCTTCTTCCTCACTGTCAGGTAATCTTCCTATCCTAATGATATATGATGGTGAATATGTGATATGATCCTAAAAGCTTACATTGTCAAAACTTTGTCTTCCCTGTGTGTAGAGGATTGGAATTTAGAGATTTAAGAGTGCTAATCAGTACTAAGTGAATTCACTTTAAAATGACTTTCGTGTTCTGCCTCTGGAATTAGGAATATATGAATGCACTAACTCTTCTCAGTGGTCACAGACCTGGCACAGTTTAGCAAAGACATGAAAAGACTAGGGAAGTGAACCCAAAATCTCCACAGCATTTCAGCCAAGTGTGGGCAGCCACAACAATTAGCTTCCTGTCAGTGGTTTGCCAATTTCCTTAATGCTGATGTGGGGAGACCAGCTTCCCCAGCAGTCTTAACCAGGGTCTGTTCTTCTGCTTGCCAGTCCACTGTGTGCATAGTCCAGCGTCGTAATCAGGACCATTTTCATCTAGCTAAAATTTATATACGTAAGTCTCCCAACTCAGGACATGAGGTAAATTCTGTAAATTGATTCTGAGAGGACCTATTGAGTATTGGTGGTCAGAGCTGAAGTTTTAGTTTATAATTCTTTTTCCCTGGACAATTTTGTTATAGAATACTTCCAGTGACTTACTGTGTCCCAGAGTTTGGCATTTTGCCCCACAGTAAACACATATTTTGTCCCACAGTAAACACATAGAGAGCTAGCATTGCTCTCCACAGCTCTCTTCCATCCTTAACATCCATTTCTTCCCTGTAAGAGTAGTGAGGCCCTGGTACAGGTTGCCCAGAGCATTGGCAGCCTCCCCATCGCTGGCATTGCTCAAAGCCAGATCAGATACAGCTTGGAGCAACATGGTCTAGTGGAAGGTGTCCCCCCTCCTCATGGCAGGGGGGTGGAACAAGATGGTTTTCAAGGTCCCCTCAAACCCAAAATAGTGTGTGATTCACTATTCTAATTCTGACTTAGTTTCCACAAGCTGCATATTTTCACTAAAAAATTAAATAAAAAGGTAGGTACTCATTTGGTTCTAGCAGACATGTAGACGTGTTAGATTTCGTCATAGTGTTCTTACCTGCATTTCTGATGTAGAAATCCCCAGAACTTGCTCATTCCCTGGTTGTTTCTCTCTGTACTGTTTCGCCTGCAGGATGACATATTTGAGGCTATATTGGAGTCAGATGGAAGAGGTTTTGAGACCATTCTCTGGCACTGAATATTATCCTGTTATCACATATTCAGTTATCTAAAGTTAAAGGACTATAATCTAAGGCTATTCTCTTTTAAAGTCACTGGCCTTATAAGGTCTCACAAAACTTTCTAATCTCTGTTGTGTTTTTTTTTTCCTGCTGTGTGTTTGCCCCATTCTTCGTTTTTATTTCCCTGCCACTGTTCAAAACTCAAATGGCAGTTTTTCTTCCTGCTTCCTCACAGTGTATTCAGATGTATATAAGATGCCACTGATTCTTGCCATTGATAATAAACAAAAGGTTGGTTAATATGAGCACTTTAGTGATGTCAACTAAATGCTGTCTCAGAAAGGAAAGTAAAAACTTCCCAGTGAAATGTTCCCTCTGCAGAAATACCCAAGCTGGATTATGCCTCAGATGTCTGTCTTTTAAAAGCAGTTCAGCTGCTTGATTCATGAACTGGAAAACAGCTAGGGCTGTAAGAAATGCGATTTCATCCAAGTTCCATGATATTAACAAGAAAAACATCTCAGCAAAACCCATCATACTGAAAAATATGAGCAAGGATATACTATAAAGAAAGGTGCAAATCCTTTGAGAAATATTTAATTGATATTCACAACAGTAAGCCCAGGAATTTGTCTTGCATTGTTCATTGCTTCTAGCAATGCCTTTCTCAAGGTTTTTAACTTTTAGTTGGGATAAATGTCTGTTAGACATTCATGGGCAACAGGTAGGCATACACAGGTTGGTTTTGTTTGATGAAATACTTAAGAATGAGTACATAACAGGGATGATCTGAAAGGAAAAAAATTATTCTTTTATTGAAAAATGTATTTTCAATCTGTTAATATGTTTGAGATTCAAAATCTTTCAAAAAGTTGCAGAAGAGTCTCTTGGTCTGAGTAACAGTAACAATATCAACACTATTTAGAAAAGATGGTTCAAGCAAATGACATCTTTTGATCCTCTTTGACGTATTTCTACCTAGGACTATACTGTGCTCATGAATATGTAGTTGGTAAAACAAATCTGGATATATGTATCTGACATTTTTGTACTTGAACTTTCTTATCAGAGAAGGAGAAATGTGACGTTGTCATATTTTCTAATGCAAACAATGCCCTTATGAGGTCACAGCAAAGTGCTTCTGCCTCATGAATCAAGTATTTGAGTCAAAATCACTTTCCCCTGCTCCTGCTGTTGATTTTGAATCAAACATATTATTTATTCTTTTGAAAATCTCCCAGTGGTTAAGCCCAGTTTCTCCAAATCCAAGCAAATCCAATTTGCTATAACAAAGTCAAAAACTTAATAACTTGTGAAAAGTGTGGTTTGTTTGTCCTTGACTGTCTTGCCGCTGTGAACATACAGGGAGTATTCCTGCCATTAAGTTCTGGTGCTCGCTCTCTCTATTGTTCAAACCTTTATTCAAAGCACATCCCATTCTTGCCACTGCAAGCATTTAAATGCGTGTGGATTTTCTGTGTGGTGAAAACGCAATATGTTAATTAAATTTTAAGTACTTCTTTTTTAATACAAAAACAATTAAAGTTTTTGCATTTCACATAGCAGTGAGCCATTCTGTTAAAATGGAAATTTTTAGCCTCGGTTTTACCCTCAACAGTCTTCCCACATATCTTGCCCTACAGACCTGACATATGTCTTGTGCTAAAATTACTCGGACAATTTCTTTTTTGGTGGACCAAATTACTGGGTGCACCAAATTACTGCTGAAATTACTGGGACAATTTCTTTTTTGGTGCACAAGAACCAGAATATTATTACAAAGTGAAAAAAATTGCTGTAGAAATCTGTCTGCAAAAGTAGGACGCCTTGTGTTTTATCATTAAATATTTCAGAAGCTGACTTATTCCAGACATGCCACATGAAGGCTTTACTCACAAGCCATGTAGGTACTTCATTCTTGCTAGGACCACTATATGCTGAGTAGCAATTCTTGGGCCCCCAGGAAATGAGGATAGCCTAGATTCTTGAGGGAAGGAGAATTTCAAAACAGTTGTTCAAATATGAGCTAAACCAATATGTGACATCTCTGCTGAAGAAACAGCATTTGGGGTTTTATTAGTTCTGGTATTGCAATTTATTTACTGAAGTCAATAGTTATTTTGACTAGTGAAGTATCTGGTCTGTATCCTGTCTATTGGACTTTCCAAAAATTTCAGAGTAATCTAATTACCATTGGAAGTGTTAAAGGCTTTGAACTTGGCAAAAATATAACACCAACTATAACTCACCATTTTGTGTAAGTCAGGTAAAAGGCAAAATTCAAAAACTTGTGGATAAGAGAACATAGAAAGAGGTAGATTAAACATCACTGTTCATTCTTACCGCAAATTCCTCTCACTGAATTTATGTTTCCTGGCCAAAAGTGAATGCCTAACATTAGTTTCCTACCCAGAATAACTGTGCATCATCCTACTAAAATAAAACAGAATTCCTTTGTATAGGTACAGAGATGTTCTGAACCTCCTATGGTAGAGAAGGATACCGGTAAAGAGGTGTAGGGTTAGGTAGTTCTTTCTCACAAAACAGGCAGCTATTGTAAATGAGTCGGCCACCGGAGCCAGAGGTGTTTTATTAAACTGGGTTGCAAGTCAATTCACTTTTTAATGGGTGGTTTCCGTGGCTGAATCAGAGTCTAATGTGTTTCTGAAGCTGATTTTCTTCTCGTTTCAGCTGTGCTTAATGCATTCTTGAAATGGCTCTTCAGGAAATAGGAAAGGTCCTAAGTCTGGATTTTCAGAGGCATGTAGGCATTTCTCTGAATAATTTCAACTAAGGCAGAAATTCTGTAGGTGGATGGTGAGCTCACCTCACCATTCATTGCTGCTGAGAGGGAAATTTCCCCTCAGTCCCTACCCTTACAGCTGTACACCCTTCCTCTTTACCTTCACTGTCCCATTGGCCTTGGAAAAGGTGGGACCCTGCAGCAGTGTGAAAGCCACTATTTGTGGTGGCCACCTGCCTCAGCCATTTCAGAGACCTTTCCTAAAGTGCTTGAAGCAGAACACCTAAACACCTCAAGCAGTTTGGCTTCATATCAGTAGCATCAACTTGTCTCTTTTGTTTCCTCTTATGTTTTAAGCAGAGGAACAGCTTGGCTGAGCTTTCTGTTTGTTTCACAACTGTCCAAGCTTTGCCCTCAGCTTTTTACCAACCAGACAAATGGTAAATCCCCAAAAAGTAACAACCATTTTGTTTTCTTCCTTTCTTTTTGTCTTTTAACAAAAACTCTGCTGGATGCCCAGGGGCAAAGCTCAAGCCTGACTAGAAAAGCCCCCACCAGTCGATGCCACAAGGGCTGTCTGATTTTAGACTTGCAGGTTCGCTGTAAGTTTCAGATGATGACACAGTCGACAATCTGCTTCAGCTCACAGCCAATCAATACTGGCAACATTTTATGTAACGTTTCACTGGAAAATCAAATTCAGGGGAAGAGCTACCTAACTGACATTACTGTCACCTGGATTTTGGTACCCAAGTTTTTTTAGGAACTTGCATCTCAGAATGAGAGGCTCTTTTACTGAGCAATTTCTTGTTGCCTTTAATAAAAATCATATTGCAAATATTGGTTCCTGTTATTTTTATTAGGTCATGAACGCAGTCATTTAATTACCAGGGTACTTCTGGAATCTTTCAGAACAATTAAAAACTTCCCTAATAATTTACATGACATGTTTTGCTTTCCTTTTTTTTTTTTTTTTTTGAAGAGATGTGCTTCTGACACTGAGGGGATGCATATCGCTGATGACCTGATGGAAATGCACAAAAAATGTCAAGCTGTAGAACACCAAGAGATTTTTGACGCTTGCAAAGTGTGTGTCACTTTCAGGACTGCTCTGAAAGGTTCACTCAGACCTGTATCTCCCATTGCTTTTTACACACTTACGGTGCATTTATTAATCTATTGGATTAATGGATCTATGGAGCTATTAATCTCTTGCTCTACCCAATGTTGTGAAATGATTCTGTTTGCCCTGTGATATAAGTCCATGTAAATTATCCCAAGCAACCTGTACTTCTTAGGCACTGCAGTAGCTGCCAACCCTGAAGGCTAAAAAGCTTTTTTTATCCAGAGAACAAAATCAGTGTAATAACCAGCATGGTTCTTCAGGTTTACTTGCATTTCTATAGTTGTGACTCACAGGGAGAGCCTACTATTTCTCCCAGTTTCATTCCTTATATAACCTCTGTGCTTGGAGTGACAAGAATGATCTCATATTTTGTCATACACCCTCCAGGAATTGCATTTATATCTATCTAATGATTTTACATATACTGGAAGTAGTACTTGAAATAGTGCTACATGATAGTCAACAGCTATAACTGGGTGCCACCCAAAAAGGTCAGTAAAAACATTTCAGATTCATTTGAATGCATTTTATTATTACTTGCTTTCAGAAATAAAAAAATAATCTATTTTGCACAGAAATTGTACTTCACAAGAAAAGTGACATTTTGTATATACACTGTCTAGGACAGGTTGTGAATTAAATATGAGGAAGTAATGTGAAAACCCAAATATATATGTCGATTTTATATTGTAGTATTAGTACAAGTGGAACAACATTTTCTGCTGCTGTAAGTATGAATATACTTGTTGCTTATGAAGTCTTAAATATTCTAATCTATTTCTCTTAATGCTTTATATGGACATCCTACATATGTGGACGGACTTTACACAAAACATACCTATAGTTCTAATAATAAAAAGATTGTGATATTCCTGGGAGTGGGTGAGGCCCTATTTAATAACTAAGCAAACCATATATAATTTTCTTGCACTTCACCTCTTCCTTTAAGAATACATTCTGAGTTAAGCAGTTAGTGAAGCACTAAACCTGTAACTACAACTTACATCTAAAATCAGCTTCTTAGCAACTGAAAACAAGAACAACATTGAGTCATTTGTTTTTCAGCATAAGATCATTTTGGCAAACTTATTACTTTGGTGAGTATTTTAAAAGGTTTCTAAAGCATATTTTGAAGTAGGAGAGATATACTGAAACTTGAAAAAACGTATCTTTCATGTACATTTTTTTCAGGAAGACAACTACCTCCTATAAATTTACACCATATTTCTGAAGAATTTGCGTGCCACTGGAAATAAAATTTAAAAAAGCCTCAAAACCTAAATAATGGCCTGGAGAATCCCCTTCATAAATGATTTAAAGTGAAGTGAAATCTGTAAGCTTGGTGGTTTTCCCAGAAAATTATGTATTTTGTATACTGCTTTATTTTCTGCAGTCAGCATTTTTTCAAGAGTATTTCTGTATGCAGGTGCTGATCTAGCCTGTAGCAACAACACAGAACAGAAAACCGAGTGCAGTGTGTGTTCTTAACAACTGAGGAAATAGTACGTATATCCAAAAGCAGGATTAGCTGTATAGTCTTTAGAAAAATAAGCATTACTATGATTAATGAACACCAGAGTATGTAAGATTGATTTTCTCAGGAACCTCAAATAAAAATCAAGTTCAGATCATTTGGATTATTAGCATAATTCATGTAGGTTCCTGTATTTGACTGCATTTTTATGCTGTGGTAAACTCCAGCTACTTTTGTAATATTTAAATTACAGAAAGGGAAGTAAGGAAATAGAAATTACAAGAACTGAACCTATACTGAAAATTCATCTGAATCCTACTTAACTCGAAGGTGACCCTGACTCTTCCATAAAAGGTACAAAATTGCTTCAGGCTCATATTCTGAGTTGAACTGGAGGAATCTCTAAAGGCTTAGAGTTTTCACTTTAGCTGTATAAACAGACAGATATTGACATGCAGTGAACTATCTTTTGCACCTGCCAAAATGTGCTAGAAATCCTGTGACAACAGGTTTTTTGGTAAAAGTCAGTATTTTGCTTCCAGACATGTCCAGACCAAAAAAAATGCAGAAGTGCAGAAAAAAAAAAATAAAAAGGTGGAGGGGGGAAAGTGAATTAAGGTTTTGAATTAGATAAAAAAATGCTTGTTGCTTTTCATGGTTGTTCAAATTGGTTTCTGTTTCACCTTGTGCAAATTTGAGTAATTTTTTTATCAGGAATAAAGTATGACACTCCCACAACTTGTGTGTTTGCTCATGTTGTCATTCCCATGCACCCTACTCTTTCACACTTAATTACAAACTAGCAGAAAAGGTATAATATGAAATGGACATTTAGCCTGATGTCCAAAAAAAAAAAGAGAGGCTTTCAACACTGATAATTTAAACCTAGTTCCTTGGAAAAATTCAGAAGTAGAAAAGTGCAGAATGCCAAACAGTCAAACAAAAAGTTCCTTCACCAGGAGGGTTTGTAAGAATGTCAGTTGTATGATGGCAAACCCAAGTGCACCTCCAGTGACTTCAGTGAAGGTACATAGACTTATAGCAGCATGAGCTTTAATTTTCAAGTTTGCCCAACCCATTTTATTTCAGTTCAGAATAGTTCACCTCTTGCCCTGGCCTTTCACCTCAGTGACATTTTCCTTTCTGGACAGCTTGCACAGAAGCCTTCTTTAAAGTACTATCTTTGAGAACTTAAAAGTTAGAGTGCATTTATAAGAACCGTCCTATTTAATCTTAGAAACACATTTTAAACTGTTTGGTTTTGTTCTTAAATTACTTTGTAGTTACCAAAGAGATTAAACAATGGAACAACCAGAATTCCAGTCTTTTAAGCAAAAGTGTGCCTAGGTAGCTTTTTAGAAAGGTTCCATTTAGCTGTGTGACTGACTCACTTAGAGAATGTGCTGTCAGTGTGTCATATTATCTCATCAACAGAACACAGACATGGTTTATACTCTTACTAAGAATGAACTCTAAGATAAGTTATACAATATTTGTGGTAGCTTTCTCTTGCTGTTGTTTTAAGAGTAAAAACATTTGCAAACACTCTTGTATATACAATTCTGGAGCCTGAATGACTTCAAAATTTGTCTGGGTTTATTTTGGCACCAGTTTAAATGTTCTGGTCAACAGTATTTGTTTATTTGTTTAACTCATACTCTAAATGTTCAAAAGAAACCCTCAATTTCCACTCAGTCAGTCAGTTGCTTTTCTGAAAATCAGCACCACTGTGGATTCAGGGAATACAGTATCAGTGAAAATGTCTGTGTTTCTATGGATTTCTTTTTACTCTTATTGTCACCTTAAGTCACTGTGACAAGTAAATCTCAGAGACTGAGACTATGAGTATCCAAAGTCACCCAGAATTTTGCAGTGGAACAGCCTAGACTTTGCTGTAGTGAAGTCCCTAAAAAAAGAGAAAAGATGAATTTGCAGTCTAAACCCAAGAAGATTTATTAAAAATAAAAATAGAAGTGATTTTAAATAGATAATATAAGCTCAACAGAAATGAATATTTTATACTCAAGTGTCTCTCTGCCCACCATGCCTTCCTAGAGAGGTCTAGCTTGTAGCCTTTATTTCAGTGGACTCAGAAACTTTCTGACTGATAACACAATATCAAGTCCTTCAGGAGCTTTTCTATCACTTCTTTGCTTCCAGTTTGCTTCACAGTATCACAGTATCACAGTATGTTAGAGATTGGAAGGGACCTCAAAAGATCATCTAGTCCAATCCCCCTGCCGGAGCAGGAGCACCTAGATAAGGTTACACAGGAACGTGTCCAGGCGGGTTTTGAATGTCTCCAGAGAAGGAGACTCCACAACCTCCCTGGGCAGCCTGTTCCAGTGTTCTGTCACCCTCACTGAGAAGAAGTTTCTTCTCAAGTTTAAGTGGAACCTCTTGTGTTCCAGTTTGTACCCATTTCCCCTTGTCCTATCATTGTTTGCCACTGAGAAGAGCCTGGCTCCATCCTCGTGACACTCCCCCTTTATACATTTATATACACTAATAAGGTCACCCCTCAGTCTCCTCTTCTCCAAACTATAGAGACCCAGCTCCCTCAGTCTTTCCTCATAAGGGAGATGCTCTACTCCCTTAATCATCTTAGTTGCCCTGCGCTGGATTCTCTCCAGCAGGTCCCTGTCCTTCTTAAACTGAGGGGCTCAGAACTGGACACAATATTCAGATGAGGTCTCACCAGGGCAGAGTAGAGGGGAAGGAGGACCTCTCTCGACCTACTAACCACCCCCCTTCTAATACACCCCACGATGCCATTGGCCTTCTTGGCCACAAGGGCACAGTGTCGGCTCATGGTCATCCTGTCGTCCACCAGGACCCCCAGGTCCCTCTCCCCTACACTGCTCTCTAACAGGTCGTTCCCCAATCTATACTGGAACCTGGGGTTGTTCCTGCCCAGATGCAGGACTCTACACTTTCCCTTGTTATATTTCATCAAGTTATTCCCCGCCCAACTCTCCAGCCTGTCCAGGTCTCACTGGATGGCAGCACAGCCTTCTGGCGTGTCGGCCACTCCTCCCAGCTTAGTGTCACCAGCAAACTTGCTGATAGTACACTCAATTCCCTCATCTAAATCACTGATGAATATATTAAATAATACTGGTCCCAGTACCGACCCTTGAGGCACTCCACTAGATACAGGCCTCCAACTAGACTCCGCCCCATACACTACAATTCTCTGGCTTCTCTCCTTCAGCCAGTTCATAGTCCACCTCTCTACCCGATCATCCAGACCACACTTCCTCAATTTAGCCGTGAGGATGCTGTGGGAGACCGTGTCAAACGCTTTGCTGAAGTCAAGGTAGACCACATCCACCGCTCTGCCATCATCCATCCACCGTGTTATTTCCTCATAAAAGGCTACGAGATTGGTCAAGCATGACTTCCCCTTGATGAAGCCATGTTGACTGCTCATTTACCTTGGTGGCTTCTTGAACCTTTTCCTCCCAAGCATGCTCAGGTAGCCCACTTGAATAAGCATGTTTCTCACTCACATTATAATGACCTGTCTCAGTCATTTCTACAAGAAACATAAGGCAACTGTGAACAGAAAGGGACAGTTTAAAAAAACAAACAAACAAGGAAAGAAACAAACAAAAAATAAAACAATACAAAAAACCCACCAAAACCATAACATTTGTGGGTTGTTTCATTGGTGGTTAGTTCTGCTGCAGTTTTTTTGAGAACCACTCCAAAATGTTTGTCACAGTGCATTTCATAAGGAAATTAAGGTTTTGTAAGTACAGAGTAAAAAATGAAAACTCAGACATAATAACCTAATTTCCTATGATATTGCAGACAGCTACTGAAGTTTTGCGGTGTTCCTATTTTTGCAAGTATTTGCAGGGACACCTGGAGATGTTTGCTGAAATCCTGGGAGTAATGGCCAGGTTACAGTATTTCCAGGGACCTGATTTCTGATAGATAATCATGGAGCATCTTGCTCAAAAGATGATTGAAAGCGGTCATTTCCTCTTTCTCTGCCATGACCATCACCTATTACTAATTTTCTTCAGGGTGGCTTTACTGGTTTTGAGTTAAATTTCCTTCACAGTGCATGTCTGAAGAAGGTCTGCCTCAGGGAAAAGCATGTCTTTCCTGTTATTTCCCATGATGCTGGCAAACATCTATTTTATGTGCTATACTGCATCCTGTTTTATAATCTGATCTTATTTGCCACTCAAAGGCTTTTTATTCAAGATGCCTCTAAAGAGCTACTGATCATTTTTATCTTTTCTTTGCTACAATTTTACATGAAACCATTCCTAATTTCTCCAGCAAAAGAGGAAAATATGATGGTATGGTTCTCATCACTGAAGTCAAGTTTATGTCAGGTTTTCCATGAGGGTGACAGAACACTGGAACAGGCTGCCCAGGGAGGTTGTGGAGTCTCCTTCTCTGGAGACATTCAAAACCCGCCTGGACACGTTCCTGTGTAACCTTATCTAGGTGTTCCTGCTCCAGCAGGGGGATTGGACTAGATGATCTTTTGACGTCCCTTCCAATCTCTAGCATACTGTGATACTGTGATAAACCCTTATTTTGAACAGTATCAAATTCAGCTATAAAAACTTAGCCTAAGTTGGAAACTGGCAAAGTCAGTCCTTGCATGGGATGTGTTTCTTTTAATAAAAATAGACAAAAAAATGCATTTCATTGCCTTTGTGTTTCTTAGGTCCTTGAAAGACCTGTCAAGCTGCACTTAGAATGCCTTTATATGCTTGCAAAATAGATTTTCAGACAAGCTGAGTATTTTTTAGGTCTCCATTTGCTGCAATTGCTCAAATTTAGATTTTAATTATTTTTGTAAAATATATTTTATTTTTCTGAGTATTATTTTTACTGCATTGATCCTCCTACAACAATTAAAAAACAAAAAAAAGCTTTCTTTCTTTTTAGTAGCATATTTACATTCAGAATGTACACTAATTTTTTAGTCATTTCTATTCCTATGCTATGTCTAAATAAATAGTTCAAGATTCTTTCATAACTCATGCAGTTCTAGCTATGACAGGTAATTGTGTCAAGTGAGACAGAAATAATTTAACTGATTGCTTTGTTTTTACAGTCAAGGTCTACCTCTGATGTTACCCAGTAATTCCTTCACCAGTCAGTAAGATGTGAAGGACAGGAGGAATGTTCCTCAAGGTGTTGACCTTGTTCTGAGGTCAGAAATCAGTTTAGGTCAGATGTTTTCAGACAGAAAAATAACTGGTGATTCACACAGAAGGAGACAGAAGAAAGGTGAAGGTTTACTTCACAGCAGAATGTGATCATTGATACTCTCTGTTTACAGGGGAAAGCAATATATTCTTCTGTATTGGACTTCTGCCTTGGTTAGGTGATGTCAAGTTGAAAAAATCAATTCTTAAAACATGTACTTCATTATTTTACTCTTTTTCTTTTGTATACCTGATGTTGGCATATCCATGTACACTGAATCACTTGTAGAAGGAAACAGACTGTTACATTAACCCTGCAGAATGGGCTAGCACCAAAGGAGTGTAGGTTGCAGTTCCATAAGCACTTAAGCATATGCTTAGGTTTATCCCTTTCCACCAAAGGACTTATATGGGCTTAACTCTAAGTATGTGCTTACATACCGTTGAAATCACATGATTAAGTGCTTTGGTGAATGTGAATTACTCAAAGCTATAGTGGGACACTAACAGAGAGAGTTTTGCAAGACCGGAACATGTATACTAATGGTAAATTACATGTATGTATTTACTGTCCCTAAAGAGTTCCTCTTTTGTATCTACACATGTATACCGTAACTGACTTTCAATGACAAAATATTACATTCTTCCTGCACCCATCCATTTCAGTCCCTTCCTCATCTGCTTTGCTGTTTCAAAGCTGGATGTACTCTTTGTTAATTGTTTTTTAAAGAAAACTTTTCATGAAATCACAGAATTATTGTATAATTTTGAGAATATGTACATTTTTATTTGAGAACTCAGCTGTGGACTTTGGCTCTGAGCTTTGGAATACTGAATTCCAGAACTTTTGACTTGACAAAAGAGCCAAAATAATTGGACTTGGATTCTTCACAGGGACCAACTATCATTAACCTCTCTGTGTGTTAGTGCAGACACAGAGTTTTAATGTTATTATAAACATCGGCTGTTAAGTGATAAATTGTCATAGTTTAAGCCCAACCAGTAACTTAGAACCTCACAGCCACTTACTCGCTCCCCTTTTCTCCCCTTGTGCCCCAGCTCCCTATAAAGCTGCTGAGTTCATCCGGTCCATGATGTCAGGGTCCATCTCTTGTAACAATTTTTCAGGGCAGGAGAGACGGTGTGCAGTGCTGGATTGTTGTCTGCTGATGACACCACTGAACTTGTCACTGATGAGCTCGTCTGGTTTCATCAAAGTTCATTCTTTGTTGGGGTGAGTCAGGGTCAGTCAGTGGTGACCTGAGGACGGTTCTGCAGCTGCTGGCTTTTCTCATTACTTTATTCTCCACTGATGATCATGATCTCCGCATCTTCTCCCTGGCAACACCTCTATGTTCTACTGTACTTCCAACAAATTGGCAAGTGAGCATTTGAAGTTGATTTAATTACATTAGCATGAGATACCAATTAGAAATTTGAAGAAAGATTTTGCTGAATGTTATTTCTTGAATAGCTGAACAAGGCACATTGGCTTTGTTCACAGCTATTTAATTCCACCCAGACTAACAATAATGTAAGCTAAATCTCTTTCTGCATGTAGTCACTCCACACAAAGAATAAACAGTGGATGCACTTGAATTCAAATGGCCTCTTGTTTTAATCCTTAAAAAAGAGAAACTCCCATGAAATGTCCTCATTTAGCAATATTCTGCCTTTGTTTTTACATGAAGCTTTGGCAGATTGACCGATTTTCAAGATTAAAATTGGATGACTTAGGGCAAAGGACTGGAAGCCAGCTTCCTTAAATTATCCTCTAGCTAGGCTATTCACTCAGGTATATCAAAATCTACATTTGTTCAAGTTAGAGGTAATAAGCAAGCACAGCTTTCATGAAGGCCAAGAAGATTTCCTAGTTTATTTCTAGATTTTATGCATAGTTTCAATAACGGGATTGAAAGTTAGCCCTAACTTCCATTCAGGCTGTCAAATGATAATGCTCAGATTCCAATAATAGCTTTTCTCCTAGCAAATCCTACTAAACCCCACTCTACAGCCCTAAGGGCTACAGAGTGTTCAGTTCTAAAACACTCATCTTTTATTTGGGAAGTTGGTTATGAATTTCTGTGGGTGCATATTTATGAAATCTTTTACCCCAAGCAATTATAACGATGCTGTTATTGAAGTCAGGGCAGCCTGTCTGTAGCTTAAGATATATAGTTCAAGTTTAAATATTGATATGGCTCTAAAGGCGCTTGGAGTCAGATTAAAATCAATGAATTTGTATTTTGGTAACTAGTCTGAAACCTATGGAAGTAGAAGACACTTATATACTGTAGCAGGTACTGTGGCTACTGTTATTCTTTGGTCATGGAAAGTTTGCAGTTTTGAACTGAAAGAATAAGGACATTTGCACAAAGGTACAAACATAGAAAGATATGGTTGTATAAATAGCAATGGCGCTTGTGGGTCTCTTGCTCCATTGCAGCTGTAGCAGTTGAGGTACGAGTATTCTCATCTCTGATCTTTTGGCAATATCCTGCAAAGAGCCATACTATTGTATTTCACAATCTGTTGCTATGGAAACAAAAATATTTTTAGTTGTGCCTTTCAGCTGAAAATGGCAGTATTTCTACCAAACACTGACAGAGCCTCACAGCACCTGTAGGGCAGGCCCATGCTCTAGAAATGGGAGTGATGAGACAGTGAGAGCTAAATGACTTATCTAAATTCACACCCACCACTCCCCTTAGAGCTCAGTCGCTCCTTCTTGGCTTCAGGCCTTCTGTCCCTGAGGAGAACTTTTTCCACATGAAAATGTGCCACTGTGCAATTCAGTAGAAAATGTCTAAAAAGCTAAGCTGGATTTGAGTAATAGTATCTTTTATTGCTTATTACTTGATTGACTGATTTAGTAAGAGTAATAATAACAACTAAGTTAAATATTTGAAGTTCTTTGCATTGACTGTTCGCTTCTGTTTACAGAAATGTACAAACAGACAATGTATTCTAATGAGAGAAATATTTTAAGGTACGTTGTTAGTGGTTTGGTCTACTCTTCTTTTACCCTTTTCTGAATTAGAATAACTTCACCATTGCTGATAATCTGTTTTTGCTTTTCCATTCAAGTTCTAATCCAGTCTATACAACTAGTGCTTGCTCAAAACCTGCTTCTTATGATTCTTTGTTCCCTGTCTGTCATGCCTGGTATTATATGCATTAAGCATATGCCAGTATTGTTAATATGCATTTTAATCACCAGTTGATGTAGATCATATAAACCAACCTATCTTCTTACTTGACACCAGCCTAAGCAAGGCTGAGAAACCTGTGTTGATGCTATCTTTTTTTATTGTTGAGGAGTACCTTTATTTTTTAAACCAAATTCCTGAAATGCTACCTTAATCCTTCTTTCCAGAAAGAGCTGCCTGGATTTTCTCAAAACTAGGAATAACTGTACTACAGAAGTAATTTTATACTCTTATAAAAATGACTTCTGAAAACACCCCGAAAACTTCAACTATGTTGGCAGTTGAAGGGGTAAACCAAATCCAAACCATAGCAAAAAAACTTACAAAACAGCATTTTGGTCAGAATCCAAGAAATCTGTTAGATCTTCTGCAGTGATGTGGCTTTCATCCCAGCACTGACTTAAAAATTAAAATGGAGAAAATACTAAAGACTGGGAAAGGGATAATTTTATCTAGAATGTCATGGCCAGATTCTGAGGACAGCATGTATATGCCTGTAAAGGGAGAAAAAAGACCTAACTTCAGAATGACCTTATCCAGAAGGAATCTGACTGCCTTCTTGGTTTGGCCTATGTTTGACACCACAAAATTCTAAGATAAATACAAAGAGAAGAGGGGTTGGCTTCTCTTTTTTTTTAGAGGAAGAAGCATATAATGAAGTAGCTATAAATCTGCATCTTGATTTGTACATGTGATGTTTTAATCTGCTCCAGAGGCTTGCTGAGATATAAAATACAGCAATCTTAAGCAGGAAAAAAAAATAAAAGATCAGAGATGCCATGCTTGACCTCGTGCTCACCAACAGGGAAGGGCTCATTGGAAATGTGACGCTCCAGGGCAGCCTTGGATGCAGCAATCATGAGGTGGTCAAATTTGAGATCCTCAGGACAGTGAGAAGCGCATGCAGCAAGCTCACTGCCCTGGACTTCAAGAGAGCAGACTTTGGCCTCTTCAGGAACCTGCTTAGGATATAGCCCTAGAGGGCAGGGAGGCCCAAGACTGTCGGTTGATATTCCAGGATCACCTGCTACAAGCTCAGGAGTGTTGCATCCCAACTAGAAGGAAGTGCAGCAGGAGGGCCAGGAGACCTCCTTGGATGGATAAGGAGTTCCTGAGGAAAATTCAAATGAAAAAAGAGACATAAAAAGTGGAAGCAAGAACAGGCGGCCTGGAAAGAGCACAGGGATGTTGTCTGGGAAGCTAGGGACTAGGTTAGGAAAGCTAAGGCCCAGTTAGAATTAAACTTGGCTAGGGATATTAAGGATAACAGGAAAGGATTCTACAGGTACATAGCAAATAAAAAACAGACTAGGGACAACGTAGGCCCCCTCAGGAAGCTCTTGGGAGAACTAGCTACCATGGATTTGGAGAACGCTGAGGTTCTGAATGACTTCTTTGCCTCGGTCTTCTCTAGCAAAGGCTCTGACTGCACCACCCAAGTCTTGGAAGGCAGATGCAGGGACTGTGAGAATGAAGACCTTGGGCTCACTGTAGGAGAGGATCTGGTTCAAAACCATCTTAAAAACCTGAATGTGCACAAGTCCATGGGTCCTGATGAAATCCATTTGCGGGTCCTGAAGGAACTGGTGAATGAAGTTGCTAAGCTGCTGGCCATCATATTTGAGAAATCATGTCAGTCAGGTGAAGTTCCCGACGACTGGAAAAAGGGAAATATATCCCCCATTTTCAAGAAGAGGAAAATGGATGACCCAAGGAATCACAGACCAGTCAGTCTCACCTCTGTGCCTGGCAAAATCTTCGAGCAGATTTTCCTGGAAGGCATGCCAAGGCACATGAAAATCAACAAGGTGCTTGGTGACAGCCAGCATGGCTTCACCAAGGGGAAATCCTGCCTGACCAATTTGGTGGCCTTCTATGATGGGGCTACAGAACTGATGGACAGAGGCAGAGCAGCTGACGTCATCTACCTGGAATTGTGCAAAGCGTTTGACACTGTCCCACACGACATTCTTGTCTCTAAATTGGAGAGACATCAATTTGATAGGTGGACCACTCTGTGGATAAAGAGCTGGCTGGATGGCTGCACACTAAGAGTTGTGGTCAATGGCTCAGTGTCCAGCTGGAGACCAGTAATGTGTGGTGTCCCTCAGGGATCGGTGTTGGAACCAGTCTTGTTTAACATCTTCGTCTCTGGCATGGACAGTGGGATTGAGTGCACCCTCAGCAAGTTTGCCGATGACACCAAGCTGTGTGGTTCGGTTGATACACTGGAGGGAAGGAATGCCATCCAGAGGGACTCTGACACACTTGTGGGGTGGGCTGATGCCAACCTCATGCAGTTTAACCATGACAAGTGCAAGGTCCTACACCTGGGTCGGAGCAATCCCAGACACAACTACAGGCTGGGCAGAGAAGAGATTCAGAGAAGTCCTGCAGAGAAGGACTTGGGGGTGTTGGTTGATGAGAAAATGAACATGAGCCGGCTTCAGTGTGCGCTTGCAGCCCAGAAAGCCAACCGTATCCTGGGCTGCATCAAAAGGAGCGTGACCAGCAGGTCGAAGGAGGTGATCCTGCCCCTCTACTCTGCTCTTGTGAGACCTCACTTGGAGTATTGTGTGCAGTTCTGGTGTCCTCAACATAAAAAGGACATGGAACTGTTGGAGCAAGTCCAGAGGAGGGCCACAAGGATGGTCAGGGGACTGGAGCACCTCCCATATGAAGATAGGCTGAGAAAGTTGGGGCTGTTCAGCCTGGAGAAGAGAAGACTCCTTGGAGACCCCATAGCAGCCTTCCAGTATCTGAAGGGGGCTTATAGGGATGCTGGTGAGGGACTCTTCATTAGGGACTGTAGTGATAGGACAAGGGGTACTGGGTTAAAACTTAAGGAGGGGAAGTTTAGATTGGATATAAGGAGGAAATTCTTTCCTGTTAGGGTGTTGAGGCACTGGAATAGGTTGCCGGGGGAGGTTGTGATTGCTCCATCCCTGGCAGTGTTCAAGACCAGGTTGGACGAAGGCTTGGGTGATATGGTTTAGTGTGAGGTGTCCCTGCCCATTGTCGGGGGGTTGGAACTTGATGATCTTAAGGGTCTTTCCAACCCTAACTGTTCTATGATTCTTGATTCTATAGAAACAGTTTACTCTTCTCCTTCTGCCAACCAGAGACCATCTTATGCATAGCAAGCAAAGACTGAGGCACATTTGCCCTTCTATAAGCCTGAACAGCAGAGGGAAAAAGAATTAGTGATCCCACAATAGTAGGAGATTTGGTAATAGTTTGTGCACTCATTTTGTGATCAACCTTAATGACTTATAGGAATATAATTTGTGATGTCATCTTTTTTTTTTTTTCCTTTAAGTCCAACTACTATGAAAACAATGATAACTGGAATTCAAATTCAGTTCCAGGACATGTCTCTAATATGGGAGAGGCCTCTGTTCCCATACCCTTTATAAATGAAATGGCTTATTCAGAAGCAATGCTCCTGAGGGGCTGCCACCCAAAACACATCAACACTTAAGTAAATTACGGTGCTGTGTGAGAGAAGAGGTGCAGCAATTTCAGTGGCTGACAGCTGAATTTACACACATTGATTTCTAATAGCTGAAGCCCTGGTTTCACAATGCCCAGAGTTTGGCAGCAGTCCTGACTTCATGGCACTGTGCCCTCAGCACTGTAGCTCACTACTCTGAAGTTTTACCAACAAATCTGATTTGTCTGCAGGCTCTTTTTGTGATATAGATGGGCTGATGTGACTTAAAACCTGCATTTTTGTTACTCAAAAACTTTTCTAAAACACTTCACAGCACAACGTTTCGAACAGTCACAGGAAAGGTGCCCTGGCACCTAAAGTCAAAAGCAAGTGCCAGGAGGAAAGCTGGGATTTGTCGTTAAACCCTTTGTAACATGAAAATGCAGCCCAGGGCTACACATGTTGGGTTTGCTCTGTAAATGGGATTGTGCTCTAAGCTGCCTGCTTCAAGCTCATCAGAGGATTTTTTACACTGCCAGCAGCAGCGGCACCAGCCCCGACTGGCTAAAAACCTGCCCCAGGGAGTGCGGTGGGGCA
Organism: Neopsephotus bourkii; assembly: GCF_033783945.1. Lineage (NCBI taxonomy): Eukaryota > Metazoa > Chordata > Aves > Psittaciformes > Psittacidae > Neopsephotus > Neopsephotus bourkii. The sequence continues at coordinate 1,226,772 of NW_026902300.1, read as the reverse complement.
GTTCGCGTAGGCAGTTCAAGTGGGATGGTGACCTCTCACCGTATGATCAAGGCCTGGTCTGGGAGCTCTGCTCTGGCTGCCCTGGCAGTGGCCAGCATAGGCTCCCAGACAGAGCCACTGAGAGGGGAGGCTGCAGTGCAGAGATCGTAGCGTAGAGAGTGCCTGCACTGGTCTTATGACAGGAAAGGTGCACAATGGGCAGGGCTGCACTCGGTGCTCCCTGGTGGAGGTCTTCCTGCAGCAGGTGGCTGAGCTGCGGGATGCTGGTAATAGGCTAAAAGATGTCAGGGTAGCTGAGAGGAAGCAGGAATGCTTGCTCCAGGCCCAAACTGTGCAGGGTCTTCAAGCTTCCCCTGCAGCTCAGGGAGGAAAGAAGAAGGCCATTAACCAGGGAAGCTGGGAATTAGTAACAAAAAACCAAGAAAGCAAAACAACAAAAAAACAAACAAAAAAAAAAAAACCACAACCAACCAACCAACCAACCAACCAAAAAAAAAAAACAAACCCAACAGCAAAAAGGAGGAAGAGGACAATTAAAAGCAAGGGGCTTCCTCCTAAATCTGTCATCCCCATGCAGAACCGCTTCGTTGTCCTGCAGAGGGCTAATGAGGAAATGCACCAGAAACAGCTGGCTGATGCACTGGTAAAGAAGATCTCTACTGATACTGCCAGGAAAAAGCACCGAGTTGTAGCAGTAGGGGATTCTACTTTGAAAGGGACAGAAGCACTCGTCTGTCGGCCTGACCCTGTCTCAAGGGAGGTGTGTTGCCTACCAGGGGCACAGATCAGGGATGTTGCAGAGGCTGCCTGCTCTAGTAAGTCCCACGGACTATTACCCGCTTCTAGTGATATATGTGGGTGCTAGGGATATCAATAGTAGTAGCCTGGAGAGCATAAAGGACTACAAAGCAGTAGGTTGGGCCTAATGGCCTTTCTTACAGTATGACAGCTGAAATGGTTTCTTTTCAGTTGCACCTGGAAGAAGAGGTATATTTATCTAACATGATCGAGGAGCTGGGGGCCAGAGCAAGACCTGGGTTACCTGGGTTGGATCTTCTCCATGAGTAGTCAGTCTGTAGTGTAATTTAAAGGGAAGTGAGCACAGGAGGGAAGAGTCTCAATCATTTGGGGGCAATTTTTGGACAAGCAACAAGATCTGCCTTTTGGATTCTCTTCATTCTTTCAATTCTTTTATCAGTCCCTAGTAAAAAAACACCACCATGTTTTCTTAGCGATTGCAATTCACATTAATTGCAGATCATGTTAAAGCAGTATAGTTATAAAGTATCTGCATATATATTTTCACTCCTGTGCTGTCTTGCCCACATTTAGCCAGCCTGTCTGGAATGAAAGAAATCTAGGGAGGAACTCCTCAAATACTGCTTGGCAATGTGAGACCCTTCAGGTATTCAGCCTTACAAGGTTTTGCATAACAGAATACATGTGGCATTCATTGCTGTACTTTGTGAGTGTCATCTGTTTAGTTTCTTTTCCTTTCATATTTTCATCTGTTAGTGTATCAACAGGTATAAGCCCAAACTTCCTTACTGTTCATGTGGAAATTGAATGTGCTGATATTAAGTGACTGCTGTAAAAAGAACAAGTATAAAAGACAAAGTTCTTGTGATTTTGTTCACAAAGTTAATCACCAGAAAAACAGAAGACCCTTTTTTGCTCAGCCTAACTTTCAGGGAAATATAAAAATTGAGAAGCAATTGAGAAGCAAGGAGCTCTAAGGAGCAAAGGGAGATTTGTGATATCTCCTAAAGAGAAATATGGGTTGCTAACGTTACACAGAGGCAGAGAGTTTTTTGACAGCTTGGTGATGGAGTTGTTACATGTGAGAGCCTATGCATAGTGAAGTAAGTAAGAATGAAATTTGAAGTCTATGGAAAGAAATTATGCCAAGAGGACTAACCCCACAAGCTACGTGGGAGCTACTGCAGTTGAACGGAGAATTTCTGGACAGCACTAAATGAACCTTCCAGTTTCTTTCTCTGCTTGTTTCTGGAGAGCTCTTCTTTCCTGTTCTAATCGAGACTCCCTTTTCAGTCATTACCTCGGTCTCCTTCCTTTACATGTGTTTGTAACTTTAATTTGAGCCCAGTTGTAGTTTCAAAAGTACAAAATACAAGTAGAAGAACCACCTAATTTTAATTTTTTTTTTTTTTTTTTTACTTTTTATTTCCCTACCTCTCCCCTCAAAAAAAGATGTGATCACCAATATATTAAAAGGAAAGGCTGTTGGGTCCCGATTGCTCAAGACCCCTTTTCCCAAACGGAAGAGGGTTCAGAAAGCACCGGTCAGGAAGTATCCTGAGGATTCAGAATGATGCCATGACTCTAGGCTTGTTCCAGAGTACTGTGGCAAATCAAATGAAAAAAAAAAAAAAAGAAAGATTCTGCTCCAAAAATCCTCTTCCATGTCAGTGATCCCCATACTGTAGCCCATCCATGACAAATTGCAAGTTTGTAAGACTCATTGAAAACCCCTGGATCTCTCACAGCACATTGCATAGACATTAAACCTGTGACACAGCGGAGGTAATGTTTGACATCTATGAGTTCTGTCTATTTCTTTTGTTACCATTGAAAATGGAGAGCAATTATTTGTGTTTCTATCAGAATCCCCAAACAGCTTTTAACAAATGGCAGTACCAGACAGTCCTACTAATTTTTCTCCAGAGGCCTAGAAAACTTAGTGATCCTATATTCGTTTACTAATTCATTTGGCAAACTAAAAAGCACTCATTGTTTCCAGAATTTGAATTGCATCAACTAAAATCTTCCTTGCCTTTATTTCATCTGCTTTTTCTCCTTATGTAGTCATTAAGCCTGTTTTTTTTAATAATTGCAATAATACTTTCTTAGCATCTGAACATTCTCATTGCTCTTTTCTCTCATTAGCCGCATATTTTCCATTAATTTTGTCTGGTTCTCTAGAAAGAAGTTATATTAATGGACTAAAAGAATTACTTGAGAAACTCTGCCATTTTTTTCTTGCTTTTTGGTTTGCACACCTGTTTGCCTTATATTACATTTGAGCATCAAAATGTGTGCCAGATTTGCTCTTTCTTCTTACATGATGCTATTAATTACTTCCAATCATGGTTTCATTCTTAAAATATTTTGCAAGTAGGAAATGCCAGAGATTTCTTCCACGTGTTTGGAGATTTTTTTAATGGTATCTGTGTGAACAAAATTATTCATATGGTGATTTTTACTAGCTTGTCCTGTTGTAGTATCTAATGACTTGCCATCATACAGAAAATCTGTTCCAGAGCTCAAAAGTGAACCCCTAAAACCCAGCCCAGTTTTTCAGCCACATAATTTTCTATCAATAACATGGGCTGGAGAGACTGTAAAAGGAGAAAAGGAAGGGGACAAACACGACTGCTTTATAAAGTAAATCACTCCCTTTGCACTTTTTTACATTTTTTGTCACCTTTGCCAAATATGGTCTCCAAGCCCAAGACCTTGTTGGAAAAACCAGAAAGAGATCATGCTGAAATGATTTGGTTCTGCCAGAGAAGAGAATTGAAAATAAGACCAATAATTATCCAGCATTTACTTCTGTCTGTGTTATACAGCATTGCATCCATAAAGAAGCAGAGGAAAGTGTGACCTTATTTGTTCTAATTAGTGAATGCCAGTTGGATTTTTTTCTCTCCTATTAATTGCCTTCCTTTTAATAAAACCTTTTTCTGAGAAAACTTTATTGCTTAGTGAGGGCATTGTGGCTGGTCTTAATTTTGTGATTCAAATATAGATTCTGCAATTTGTTTTCACCTCATATTCTTCTGTATTCTAAAGTGCCAAAGGACCTGACCCATTTAACCCATCAGCAATTACGTGATAACCCTAAAGAGGCATGACTTCCACTTCTACCAAAACTTGTGTGACGTTTTACTTGCCTCACAAAAGCAGTGGAACTCTTTATGATAGAAATTTTGAGCATGTGTGTAAGCATTTGCAGGATCAGGGTCACTGTCAGTGTACAGCAAAGGAGATCATGCAGAACACAGCTTCAATTTCAGTGCATTCCCACATACTGTTAGGAGCCAGCAGGGAGAAGGTGTTTCAAATGCCTTGAGGCAGCACTCATATGTTGTGAAAATCCTTATTATCCTGACAGACTTACCCTAGGGTTACATATGTACTGAATTACATGAACTTGCTGTGTTTCTGCAAATCTGAAATGGGTTTTCTGATTCCATCAATGCTTCTGCCTCCCTCTTTGTAGACAGTACAATAAAGAGGTTGCATTTGTGTATTATGTTCCATATAAGCTGTAATGGGTTTCTTCCATACCTGTAAGAAGTTCCACAGGATTATATATATATAGCATTTACAACGTATGTTAATGATCACTATGAAGTTGTTTGTCTTCATGGAATTACACATACCCATAACAGATTTGCCAGCTCAGGTATGCTGAGGCATTAAAGCAAATTCTGCTCATGTTACTGCAGTAATTCCCAAATAATTAATTTCTCTTATTAGGTAATAGATCCATGCTCTGTCTCAATCATAAACCACACAACATGTGGCATAGACTTGAAACACTCCTCCTGCTTGAGAAATGCAAAACCAGAAACTGAATTGTGTAAGTTCAATGAGGAGTCAGCTTCAAACTCATTTGTTTTCTTATCTTCTTGTGGAACTTATTTTCCATTTCTAGTGCAAGGAAAACCTAGTTCTTCCCCTAAAACTTCCACTGGGTGTGCTAAAAGAAGGCCCTTCAGTGCATCCCCACTGTTTGACGTTGCACATTTCCATCAAAACAAGTATTAGCAAAATCATACCTCTTCTCTATGTAATTGTGCTTATTGTGCAGGTTTTGTCACTCTAGAAAAAGCATCAGGAAGTACATGACTGTTGTTAGCTATGTTGTTCTGCAAGCGGATTTCTCTTAGACCTTGGTGAAGTGGATTTCCTGGTGTTTTTTTTTTCACTTCAAAATGTTTATTTATTACTAATAAGCAGTTATTTCTATACGTGATAGTTTTATTCCTTCCCTTCCCCTCCCCCCACCCCCCTTACAAAGAGGAATATCAGTGCTTAAAAGCAGGAATCTGAGTGGGATTTTTCCCCCAGTTTTACCTTTTGGCTGGCATTTTCCTAGCCTGGTATAAAAATTTCCCAGGGTATATTTCAGCCTGTAAAGTGTTGCAGATAGTGTTTACAGTGTTTAGTGAATGTTACATGCATAGGACATTTACTGTTGGAAAATAAGTCATGTTGGATTGATTCCAAAACTATTCAGCAAGTGTGTGTGTATGTGTTTGTGCCTGGGTTTTGCTCATGTGAACTTAGTTTTCATATCCAGAAACTGGTGCTCAAATTACCGTAGAAACACCAGTATTCATACACAGACTAAAATCAGTTCAGTACATATTACAGCAATTTGCATCAGTGTTGAGTTACATTTGCCTCCTGTAGAGTTTCTAAAACAAATAAATAGGTCTTTAAGCAAATCTCTCTGACAGCCCAATAGCAAGAAAAAGGAGGCAGATTGCTTGAAATGCAACATGTCATGCAGTAATTTCCAAAGGGCTAATCATATTAACAGAGAATATACTGGTGCCAGTTTTATTTTAACCAGTTAAGTTTTATGGAGTGCCACTGTCCCTAGCTGCTGCCCTTAACTTGGTATGATTACAAAACCATCTACAGTTTGAAACTGGTTTTATAGTTTAACCTGCTTATAAGCTAATAGCTGCCCCAAAAGCTCATCAAATAGCAATAACGTGCAAAATGTGGGAGAAAGATCATAACTATAAAACATACTTGATTTTCTTACATCTATGGTGCTGACCTTCCTGGGTTGTCCAAAATGCAAAATAATCTGGATTTTTGTAGCTACCCTGTTACGAAAGTCAGTGGAATAACCTCTGTTTCGGTGAAATCCGACTGGGAAAGTCGTCTTTCTAGCTGATACTGCTGTAGAGGCAATAATAAATTGGGTTGGTTCGTATCCCCCAAACCAGGCATTCTTACTGCTTTTCCTATGCATTGTTCCAGAACTATTCAGAAGGTGTAAAAGTCTGTGGCCCAGAAAAAACATATCTAAGAAAACATTTTGGAAACTCAGTTTTATGGTATTCCCAGAGAAAATCTTTAAGGGTCCCTTCCAGCCCAAGCCCTTTGTCAAAGCAAGAACTCCATGTACCCAGTGTGCAACTTTCTGGATCACAGCTTTTTTGGATTTGCATTTCTTACTTGTGTTGGGCAAATTACAGGATTCTGGGAGCCTAATTGGTGACTAATGGCCTTTTATGACATAGAGAAAGGACTCAAGAATTTGTGGCAGAAAATGTTTGGCATCCTATCACTTCTAATTAAAACAACCTACCTAGAATTGTTTTCTTGCTAAACTAGTAAATCTTGCCAAGTCAGCATAATCTATTTAAAGGATGTTGACTGCCTACATCAGAGAAAAAGCAGAGACAAGCTCCCCAGTGCAAACAATTACAAGTGAGTTACACGGGGCTATCTTGGCAGTTTTCAGATGTCGGTATTCATCTAAACAATCTAAATCAATTAAGGTAATTTTAACTTTGACTGCAAGTGACCTCATGGGAAGTCTAATCCATTTTAACATTCCTAGGTGCAGCTAACTCAGACTGAATTTTCTTCTGGATCCTTAGGCATGCAGCTCTCTGTGTGTGATATATTGGAATTTTGTGGTTCAACACTCTGTGGCAGCCAACAGGTGAAGAGGAAATTTGTAAATCATAGCAGTTACACATGCAAACCTTCAGCAACTACATGTTAAGTGATATAAGAGTCTCCACTGACAGCATATTACTCGTTACTATGAGCTAGATCCAATCTTGCACACTTAAACCTTTTTGCCCCGAGGATTTTCTCCAAGGGGCTCTTTTTTTCTGAGTATTATGCTATACATTGGAAACAGCAAACTTGGATTAAGGCTCCAGATCAAAGCCTGATCAGCATGACACCTTCCATTTGGGACTTCATACGTCTACAGGATTAGTCAGAAAATATGGAAAGTAACCAAGTTTCCTATTTCATGCTTCCAAGCATATTGAAGTTACTGTATCCTTGGAATTAGGGCCCACAACCATGGCATGTTGGCATGGTGCATGTGAAATGAGGCAGCTAAGAACAGAACTGAGATTTTGACATTTGTTGTTAATATTATGAGAGGTCTGCTCCAACCAAGAGGTTAGTCTTGTTTAATGCAAGAAATTGAAATTAAGGTCTTCATCAGTATGACTAAAAACAGACAAGAGAGGAACAAGAGTTGGTTACAAGCAAGGCCATTCTGGAAGAGACCTCTTAGGATTTTGGCTCCAAGTTACTGACATAACAGGCAATTGTGTTTTCAGGACACATTTCTATGGTTGCCAAGTCAATCTTTAATCAGTGGCAATCAGTGCATTAAGCAAACACCGAACTCTGCTTTTCAGTAAGCAATTTGTGTGGTTTGCTTGTGTACAGGCCATGACTTTTACAGGTAAGTTTGAGGATTGTCCTGTGTTCAGCTGTAGCAGTCATTTTTCTCCTTCTTTGTAGCTGGTGCAGTGCTGTGTTTTTTACTTTAGCCTTAGAAAAATGCTGATAACACCAACGTTTTTAGTTGTTGCTAATACTCTGATCAAGGACTTTTCAGTCTCATTTCTGGTCACGATTGGCACTTGTTGTTCTTTGACCTTCAGCAACCCCACAACAGTAAGATCCTCTGAGAGACCAGGCAAGGCGGACAGATGCTCAGTTTCCTCTGTATCACCAACTCCAAAAATGGAGGGGTCAACCTTGAATCTCCCTTGGAGCTTTCTGCCAGAGGCTCCAGGAAGGACCATTCTTGGCATAGACTACCTCAGAAGAGGGTACTTCAAAGACCCTAAAGGGTACTGATGGGCTTTTGATATTGCTGCCTTGGAGGAAAAGATTTCAGTCGTCTTCCAAGTGAGCACATCAGAGAATGTCTCCTTTCGAGGAGGAAAAACAAGATGTCTCTGAATCTGATGGCAAAGCAACAGACAACGCAGCTACTCAACCCCTAAGCACACCAGCTACACCAACCCTAACAACAGACACTTGCCACCGCTCCAACCCCAGTGACAGACATGCAGCCACTCCAACCACAGTGAAAGACACTGCAGCTGTTCCAATCCTAGTGGCAGCCACTGCAGCCACTCCAACCACAGTGATAGCCACTTCAGCTAAATCAAAGGACCAATCTGTGCCAATATTGGTTGCCCCTACAAACAAAGAGAAGAGCAAATGAGAGCCACAAAGAGCAAGCCACGCAGTGAGGAAAGATGAAGGTCCAATGCACATACTACAAGGGACGTCATCTGAACAAGGGTTACTACTATAGGAATCAGAGGACAAGGAAGCGGAAGAGGTAACTTCTCAATCCTGTACCTCAACCCAGGAGTTCTGGACTGCAGTGCGCTATATAGGATATAGCATTTTGGGATCCAAAATGTATTAAAAAAAATAAAATTGTTAAAATCAGATGAAAATGAGATGTCTGACCCACGATCTGAAGATGTAGAGCTTTGGCCATATTACATATGTCTATTTGGTGGTCTTCTATGATGGGGCTACAGAACAGATGGACAGGAGTAGGGCAGTTGATGTCATCTACCTGGTCTTCTGCAAAGCGTTCGACACTGTCCCACACAACATCCTTGTCTCTAAATTGGAGAGACATCAATTTGATGGATGGACCACTTGGTGGATAAAGAACTGGCTGGATGGCCACACACAAAGAGTTATGGTTAATGGCACAATATCCGGCTGGAGACCAGTACCGAGAGGTGTCCCTCAGGGATCGGTGTTGGGACTGGTCTTGTTCAACATCTTTGTCAGTGACATGGACAGTGGGATTGAGTGGACCTCAGCAAGTTTGCTGATGACACCAAGCAGTGTGGTTCGGTTGATACACTGGAGGGAAGGAATGCCATCCAGAGGGACCTTGACACACTTGTGAGGTGGGCTGATGCCAACCTCATGCAGTTTAACCATGACAAGTGCAAGGTCCTACACCTGGGTGAGAGAAATCCCAGACACAGCTACAGGCTGGGCAGAGAAGAGATTCAGAGCAGCCCTGCGGAGAAGGACTTGGGAGTGTTGGTCAGTGAGAAAATGAAAATGAGATGTCTTCAGTGTGCACTTGCAGCCCAGAAAGCCAACCATATCCTGAGTTGCATCAAAAGGAGCATGACCAGCAGGTCGAAGGAGGTGATCCTGCCCCTCTACTCTGCTCTTGTGAGACTTCACTTGGAGTATTGTGTGCAGTTCTGGTGTCCTCAACATAAAAAGTACATGGAACTGTTGGAGCAAGTCCAGAGGAGGGCCACAAGGATGATCAGGGGGCTGGAGCACCTCCCATATGAAGACAGGCTGAGAAAGTTGGGGCTGTTCAGCCTGTAGAAGAGAAGGCTGCTTGGAGACTTCATAGCATCCTTCCAATATCTGAAGGGGGCCTGTAAGGATACTGGTGAGGGACTCTTACTTAGGTAATGTAGTGATAGGACAAGGGGTAATGGGTTCAAACTTAAGCAGGGGAAGTTTAGATTGGATATAAGGAGGAAATTCTTTCCTGTTAGGGTGCTGAGGCACTGGAATGGTTTGCCCTGGACAGTTGTGAATGCTCCATCCCTGGCAGTGTTCAAGGCCAGGCTGGACAGAATCTTGGGTGGCACGGTTTAGTGGGAAGTGTCCCTGCCCACAGCAGGGGGTTGGAAGTGGATGATCTTAAGGTCCTTTCCAACCCTAACTATTCTATGATTTTATTATTCTAACATCCCTGTATTCTTCCCAGTCTGCCTGTCCTTGCTCCCACCTTTTATACGCCTCTTTTTTCCTTCAGATTTTCCTCAGCAGCTTCTTATCCATCCATTTAGGTCTCCTGGCCCTCCTGCTGCACTTCTTTCTAGTTGGGATGCAACACTCCTGAGCTTGTAGCAGGTGATCCTTGAATATCAACTAACAGTCTTGGGCCTCCCTGTCCTCTAGGGCTATATCCTAAGCAGGTTCCTGAAGAGGCCAAAGTCTGCTCTCTTGAAGTCCAGGGCAGTGAGCTTGCTACACACTCTTCTCACTGTCCTGAGGATCTCAAATTCAACCACCTCATGATCGCTACAACCAAGGCTACCCTGGAGCATCGCATTTCCAACGAGCCCTTCCCTGCTGATGAGCACGAGGTCAAGCATGGCACCTCTCCTTATCAGCTCCTCTATTATTTGCAGTAGGAAGTTGTCTTCCACACAATCGATGACCCTCCTGGATTGCTTATGCCGGGCTGTACTGTTGCTCCAACAGATACCGGTGGTTGAAGTCCTCCATGAGAACAAGGGCCTACGAGCATGAGGATTTTCCTATCTGTCTGTAGAGTGCTTCATCCAGAGATTCCTCTTGATCAGGCAGTCTGTAACAGATCCCCACAATAATGTCCCCCATAGCTGTTCTCCCTTTGACCCTGACCCACAAACTCTCTGTTGACTGCTCACCTGTCCCCAGACAGAGTTCCATACTCTCCAGCCTATCTGTAACATAAACAGCAACTCCCCCTCCCCATCTGCCAGGCCTGTCTTTTCTAAAGAGCCTGTAACCTTCCATTCTAACACTCCAGTCATAGGAGCCATCCCACCATGTTTCTGTGATGCCTATTATATCATACCCCTGTAGATGTGCACACATCTCTAATTCCTCTTGTTTGTTCCCCATGCTACAGGCTTTTGTATAGAGGCATCTGAGCTGAGCTCCAAATGAAGCCGGCTCATTGGTTGCAGCAGCTGGAGTATCTCTAATTGCTCCAGGCACTTATTATAGCTGCTGGCAACAATATTATACAGTATCTTCCTGAGTGGTAGAGAGTCTGTATCTTGATACGTCTCTTCCCAAAACCAAAATAGGAATACAGTTTTAACGGACTTGTAAGTATACATTTCTGTATGTCAGAAAAAAAAAGTTTTAGACATTTCTTCTTGATTCTTGTATTTCACCCAGTTTTATTGCGCCAAATACAATTTATGTTTTTAATTTATGACAACTGTGCTAGTGTAAGTGTAGACCATACATGCTGTTACTGTGCTCTCCTGGGTTCAGCAGTAGCAGTCATTTTTCTCCTTCTTAGTAGCTGGTGCAGTGCTGTGTTTTTGACTTTCAGCCTGGGAACAACGCTGATAACATCGATTTTTTCAGTTGCTGCTCAGTAACTTTTACTCTGACCAAGGATGAGTCTCATACTCTACCAGGGAGGAGGGGAAGCCAGAAGGAAGTTGAGACAGGACACCTGATCCAAACTAGCCAAAGAGGTATTCCATACCACAGCACGTCATGCCCAGTATATAAACTGGGGGCAGTTACCCAGAAGGGCTTGATTGCTGCTTGGGTCGGGCTGGGTATTGGTTGGCAGGTGGTGAGCGGTTATATTCTCTTCCCTTGTTATTTCCCTTATCATTATTATTATTGGTGGTAGCAGCAGTTGTTTGTTTTATACCTTAGTTACTGGGCTGTTCTTATCTCAACCTGTGGGAGTTACGTTCTTTCGATTCTCCTCCCCATCCCTCCAGGAGCAGGGGGAGGAAGTGGGAGGGAGTGAGCCAGCAGCTGCATGGTTCTGGGCTTAAACAACAACATGTGCCCAAAATTCTGAGGTTCTGTTGTAGCAGGACTTATTGGTCATACAGTGTGGATGAAAGAGCTTGTGCAATAAAGAGCATCCAAAATCAACAGCAACAACTATATTTTATCCACATGTTATATATACAGAAGTGTGTATATATACACACATGCATATACATACTCACAACCATGGACCTACCAGCAGCTGCAAACTGTTTAAGATTTAAGAACACATTTTGCCAAATGTTCATACAGTTGAAGTCCATTCCCAGGGAAGAAATGGAACTTGCAGATCAAGTAACTCCAGACTTTTGTAGGTTGATACCAAAACTGCTGACAATCAGTTGAGTAAATGACAGTTTCTCAGGGCTTCTCCCTCTTCTTTTTCCTCTGTTGCATGTGGTATAGTTTCTATTTCAGAGCATTTGTAAGGCCTATCACTGGGGAAAGGAGAAAAAAGTAGTAAAATTCACTCTAATCCGTGGCAATTGATTTAACAACTGCAGCATCAGGATGTTACATGGACTTGTGTCATTCTGTGGGCTTCATCCATAGCTCATCAGGGAGAGGACCGCTGTCATGGGCTTTGATGGATTTCACTTCAGGCTTTTTCTGAACTAGACTAATCAGCCATTCCTTAGTCAAAATATGTTCCTTCCATCTATAGGCACTGTGCAGTTGCACACTGCAATGTAAATGATTTTTTTCTGAGACTGCATTGGGAAGCTACCTGAAGTTGTAAGTAGGCCTCTGTTTGCTCACCTGAGGATATTTGCACAGCATTTCAACTCATCTGCAGCCTGTGGGACACACCCAGGTACTTACTGTGAACTCTAAGTAAGCTGCAGAGAAATAGGAGTTGCCTGTTGTATCTTGTGAGACCTTCTAAAAGAAAAGGAAATGGTTGCTCTATAGAAACACATACTGGCTTTTAACAGTGTGTGCTTTGAACACTCTACCCATTACTTTTTCTGCACAGGAATAGGTATTTGTTTCCCTACGTAACATGCAACACCACAAAACTCATTAGGTAGCATAAAAGTATTACTGTTCAGTGTATTAAAAAGAAGTTGTCCCTGGTGGAGCTAAGCTTAATGATACTGTAAGTACTGCAGAGCTGGCAGTGAAGTATCTTCATGGGTAATTCATCCCAAATGAGAAAGCTAGGAGCCATGAGATTTTCATTTCAATTACTCCCTTTCTGTGGTGAAGGAAATGCTAACCCATCTGGGAGAGCAACTTGATTTTATTGCAGAGCTTTGTCTGTCTGAAGTCCTCTCACAGGAGCTGGCCAGTGTATAAATGAGTCCTGTACAATGCTGCTTGCTTAGAGGATGAACGAATGAGCAATTAATGAGAATAAGTAAAAACTGATCTGTGCTGAGGTTAGAGGGCAAGAAAACAGACCATGTTGATGAATCTCAAGTTTGTTTTTAGTGAAGGAAAGCTTACTTTCCGTGATCATCCTGAAACTGAATTTCAGTTTCCTCTTTCCCCTCAGTATTTGGTTACTTGTGAAGATGTTTCAGAAGGCTTGTGTATAATTGAAAAGACAGCCCAATGCAAGTCATTAAACGTGCCTGGCAAGAATTTGGAGAGGGAGGTAGTGGCACTGTTTGGAAGAGTCAGTGGGGCTTCATCCTTAATTAATACAAGCACCGATATGTGTGATATTACCAAAGCAGAACATTATAAAGGAGTCTCAGAAAATGCTTGATTCATTACACTTTCAGCTGGGGAAAGTAGGGGATGGTATGTCTGAAGAAATCCTGGCAATCTTCCAGGCCCAGCTGAAATCCAGTTTAACATATTGCTAACTTTCTGAATGCTCACAAATTCCAAGAAATGACAGAAACCCCCCACCTGCAAAATTTAATCTCATTGTTATTACTTACACTGTAATAGTGCCTTGAGACTTTCATTTGCATGACATGCTCTTACACAGCATTTCAGCTGGAACTTATTGCCCTCTGTAGAATCCAAGAGGTCACATAGTATGCATTTTAATTACTAACTGAACTTAAGCAGCATTTTTTTTCTTGTCCTGGTGTTCACAATGTGCTGCTATCTACAGATTTTAAATTTCTGCGTGATACAGTATTACACTGAATTTCATTTTAGCTAACTTTTGTAGTATGATTTTGATAAATGCACTTTTTCTTCATTACCTTTTGATTACTAAGTAACACTTACTTTCTGCCAAATTAGTTATCCCTTTACCTGATGCTCTATGACACAAAAAATAGGGCAATTCTCCTGAATACCATAAGTGATCTTAGTGTTGCAAGGGGTTTTTAAGAAGGTTTCCAGACTTGGCTCTGAATAAATGTGAAAATGGTTAAATGTCACTTAGAGTGACAGTTCAAATGCTGCAAGTGGTGACCAAGCCACGCAAGTGTGCCAGGAAGAAGATGAAAAGAGACAGTTATAGGTTTGGTGCAGAATGGATCTTGAAGGCATTCCCTCAAGTTTCGGTCTGGAATGCAGTGTTTCAACAGTTTTACAGGAAAGGCTTCTGACGGCCTTGCTAGTACCCCAAGGCTACAGCATTGCTGTGGATCGATGAAAGGTTGTTTCTACTAAAGAGCTTTCTAGAGAATGATAGAGCTCAATTCATAATAATGGGAATATGGAGGAAATTCTCTCCACAGAGCAACACACATTTTCATATTAATAATAAATAATACTTATTTTGAAATACACTGTGTTCACATATGCTAAGATAAATTACTAAACTTTCATGAAGTGCTATTTTATTTAAATGTCAAAGATATTTATTTCTCCTAAAAAGCCTTGTGGATTTTTTTCTCTTCTATCATGTCCTGTCTCTTCATGTGTGTTGTGGTTGTGTGCATAAGCAGAGAGTTTATGGATGAGTGAGGAATAATACAAGTAGTTGCCTCATGAACTGGACAATATCAAATTCAGACTACTCATAAAATACAGAAGTTTGAGTGATACTAATTAACAGTTGGAATAGGGCATCAAGCCTGTGATGGACACTCAGTAATTATAACTTTTAAATGAGGTCTGGATTTATTTCTAAAATGTTAGCTCAGTTGTTCATAAGAGCATAAATTCAGGGAAGTTCTGTAGTCATAGAATCATAGAATAGTTAGGGTTGGAAAGGATATTAAGATCATCAAGTTCCAACCCCCTGCCATGGGCAGGGACACCTTGCTCTAAACCGTATTACCCAAGGCCTCGTCCAACCTAGCCTTGAACACTGCCAGGGATGAAGCATTCACAACCTCCCTGGACAACCTATTCCAGTGCCTCAGCACCCTAACAGGAAAGAATTTCCTCCTTATATCCAATCTAAACTTCCCCTGTTTAAGTTTTAACCCATTACCCCTTGTCCTATCACTACAGTCCCTAATGAAGAGTCCATCCCCAGCATCCCTATAGGCCCCCTTCAGATACTGGAAGGCTGCTATGAGGTCTCCACGCAGCCTTCTCTTCTCCAGGCTGAACAGCCCCATCTCTCCCCATATGGGATGTGCTCCAGTCCCCTGATCATTCTCGTGGCCCTCCTCTGGAATTGTTCCAACAGATCCATGTCCTTTTTATGTTGAGGACACCAGAACTGCACACAATACTCCAAGTGAGGTCTCACGAGAGCAGAATAAAGGGGCAGGATCACCTCCTTCGACCTGCTGGTCACGCTCCTTTTGATGCAGCCCAGGATACGGTTGGCTTTCTGGGCTGCAAGCGCACACTGAAGCCGGCTCATGTTCATTTTCTCATCGACCAGCACCCCCAAGTCCTTCTCTGCAGGGCTGCTCTGAATCTCTTCTCTGCCCAGCCTGTAGCTGTGCCTGGGATTGCTCTGATGGCATCAGCCCACCTCACAAGCGTGTCAAGGTCCCTCTGGATGGCATTCCTTCCCTCCAGCGTATCAACCGAACCACACAGCTTGGTGTCATCAGCAAACTTGCTGAGGGCGCACTCAATCCCACTGTCCATGTCAGTGACGAAGATGTTAAACAAGACCGGTCCCAACACCAATCCCTGAGGGACACCACTCGTAACTGGTCTCCAGCTGGACATTGAGCCATTGACCACAACTCTTTGTGTGAGGCCATCCAGCCAATTCTTTATCCACTGAGTGGTCCATTCATCAAATTGATATCTCTCCAATTTAGAGACAAGAATGTCGTGTGGGACAGTGTCAAACGCTTTACACAAATCCAGGTAGATGACATCAACTGCTTTACCGCTGTCCATCAGTTCTGTAGCCCCATCATAGAAGGCCACCAAATTGGTCAGGCAGGATTTCCCCTTGGTGAAGCCATGCTGGCTGTCACCAAGCACCTTGTTGATTTTCATGTGCCTTAGCATGCCTTCCAGGAGAATCTGCTCGAAGATTTTGCCAGGCACAGAGGTGAGACTGACTGGTCTGTAATTCCCTGGGTCATCCATTTTCCCCTTCTTGAAAATGGGGGTTATATTTCCCTTTTTCCAGTCGTCGGGAACTTCACCTGACTGCCATGATTTTTCAAATATGATGGCCAGCGGCTTAGCAACTTCATTTGCCAGCTCCTTCAGGACCCGCGGATGGATTTCATCAGGACCCATGGACTTGTGCACGTTCAGATTTTTAAGATGGTCTCGAACCAATTCCTCTCCTACAGTGGGCCCAAGGTCTTCATTCTCACAGTCCCTGCGTCTGCCTTCCAAGACTTGGGTGGTGCAGTCAGAGCCTTTGCTAGAGAAGACCGAGGCAAAGAAGTCATTCAGAACCTCAGCCTTCTCCAAATCCTGTGTAGCTAGTTCACCCGAGAGCTTCCTGAGGGGGCCTACGTTCTCCCTAATCTGTTTTTTATTTGCTATGTACCTGTAGAATCCCTTCCTGTTATCCTTAATATCCCTAGCCAAGTTTAATTCTAACTGGGCCTTAGCTTTCCTAACCTGGTCTCTAGCTTCCCGGACAATAACCCTGTACTCTTCCCAGGCCGCCTGTCCTTGCTTCCACTTTCTATAAAGCTCTTTTTTCATTTGAATTTTCCTCAGGAGCTCCTTATCCATCCAAGGAGGTCTCCTGGCCCTCCTGCTGCACTTCCTTCTAGTTGGGATGCAACACTCCTGAGCTTGTAGCAGGTGATCCTTGAAGACCAACCAAGAGTCTTGAGCCCCCCTGCCCTCTAGGGCTATATCCCATGGAACCTTACTAAGCAGGTTCCTGAAGAGGCTGAAGTCTGCTTTTTTGAAGTCTAGGGCAGTGAGCTTGCTGCACGCTCTTCTCACTGTCCTAAGGATCTCAAATTCAACCATCTCGTGGTCACTGCATCCAAGGCTGCCCTGCAGTGCCACATTTCCAACGAGCCCTTCCCTGTTGGTGAGCACAAGGTCAAGCATGGCACCTCTCCTTGTCGGTTCCTCTATTACTTGCAGAAGGAAGTTGTCTTCCACACAATCGAGGAACCTCCTGGATTGCTTGTGCCGGGCTGTACCGTCATTCCAACAGATGTCAGGGTGTTTGAAGTCACCCATGAGAATGAGGGCCTGTGAGTGTGAGGCTTTTCCTATCTGCCTATGGAGTGCTTCATCCGCAGATTCCTCTTGATCAGGTGGTCTATAACAGATCCCCACAGTAATGTGTCCCATAGCTCTTTTCCCTTTAACACTAACCCACAAGCTCTCTGTTATCTGCTCACCTGTCCCCAGACAGAGTTCCATACTCTCCAGCCTATCCCTAACATAAAGGGCAACTCCCCCTCCGCGCCTGCCAGGCCTGTCTTTTCTAAAGAGTCTGTAACCTTCCATTCCAACACTCCAGTCATAGGAGCCATCCCACCATGTTTCTGTGATGCCTATTATATCATACCCCTGTAGATGTGCACACATCTCTAATTCCTCTTGTTTGTTCCCCATGCTACGGGCATTTGTATACAGGCATCTGAGCCGAGCTCCAAATGAAGCCGGCTCATTGGCTGGAGCAGCTGGAATATCTCTGCATTGCTCCGAGCATTTATTATAGGTGCTGGCAACTGACTGGGAGTGTTGGGATGGAATGATGCCCCCCTCCCCCAACACATCTAGTTTAAAGCCTCCTTAACCAGTCTGGCAAGCCTCCTACCAAAACTGCCCTTCCCCTTCTTTATCGGACCAGCTCCACCAGCCCCCGCTAGACCTGGCCTACAAACTTGGGTCCCATGTTCAAGACACCCAAACCCCTGACTGTGACACCACCCTTTTAACCATTTATTAACCTGGCTAATCCTCCTAGCTTTTTTTAGGTCCTCCCCTGTATCCTGGAGAATAGACAAAAAGACTATCTGAGCTCCAGAGCCCTTAACCACCTCTCCCAGGGCTCTGTAGTCCTTCTTTATGTTCCCCAGGCTACTACTATCTATATCCCTAGCACCCACATGTATCACCAGAAGTGGTGTGGGGCTTACCAGAGCAGGCAGCCTCTCTGCCACATCCGTGATCCGTGCCCCTGGTAGGCAACACACCTCCCTTGAGACTGGGCCAGGCCAACAGACGAGTGCTTCTGTCCCTTTCAAAGTAGAATCCCCTACTACTACGACTCGCCAGTTTTTCCTGGCAGCACCAGTAGAAATTTTTACTAGTGCATCAGCCGGCTGTTCCTGGCGCAAGCGTGTTTCCTCATGAGCCCCCTGCAGGACAGCAAAGCGGTTCTGCGTGGGGGCAACAGGTTCAGGAGGAAGTCCCTTGCTTTTAATTGCCCTTTTCCTCCTTTTTTTGTTGGTTTTTTTTTGTCACCAATTCCCAGCTTTGAGAGCTAACAACCTCCTTCTTTCCTCCATGAGCTACAGGGGAAGCTTGAGAACTCTGCACAGTTTGGGCAGGGAGCAAGCATTCCTGTTTTCTCTCAGCTACCCTGACATCTTGTAGCCTATTAATAGATTCCCGCAGCTCAGCCACCTGCTGCAGGAGAGCCTCCACCAGGGAGCACCGAGTGCAGTCCTGCCTACTGTGTACATTTCCCTCACCAGAGCAGTGCAGGCACTCTCTACACTCCGAAGTCTGCACTGCAGCCTCTCCTCTCACCGGCTCTGTCTGGGTGCTTACGGTGGCCACTGCCGGGGCAGCCAGAGCAGAGCTCCCAGACCGGGCCCTGGTCATACAGCGAGAGATCACCATCTCGCTTGCCTGCCCGCGCGAACTGCCGAATGTCTGTATTGCATGAACTGCAAATGTCTGTATTACATGAGCTGCATAGGTAATCACAGTGGGCTCTCCCAGCTTTAGAATATATAAATAAGTGTAATTCATACTCTCTGCACTAAGGGCAGCTTTGATGACCTCACTATTAAATTGACTCAGAGTAAAAAATCCCCCAAAACAAACAAATGGAAGTTCTTACAGGTAAGTGGTTGCACAAAGCAGAATAATGTTGCTAGAATGTACCAGTTCTCCTGTGCTGTCAAATAAACAAGTATTAATAATATGCATACATATTAGCAATGTAACAATGGGATATGTGTTCTGAAATGATTTTTTTTTGTATTTTTTTTACCACTTAATTAGAATATGGAACAATTTCTGGGTAAGGAGAGATTAGACGTGATCTTTTCAGTTGCCTTCTCTTAAGAACTGTAAGAATATCCTGGTTATTCATAAAGTCCTGAATCTTACAGGGAAGATGTATACTGAACTGTCATTCATTCTGTCAAGCAGTAAAAAAAAAAGGGACACAGAGCAATCCAGCAGGTAGTGGGTTTAAAATAAATAGAAGGCACTATTTCTCACAGTGTATTAGCCAAATTGTAATGCTTACAACAATGGTGGCTGTAAGATCAAAAATATGAACAGGTTTAATATAAAATGATATAATTTCCATTTCAATTAATGATTGTGACACAACTTCTAACCCAGGAAATCCCCAAAGTGCTGGTTCCTGGAAAGAATCCAGTTCTTAGACAAGAGGCGGTTGTTTCCAACTCTAGGTAGATAAGGAATATGACAGATGAAGCTTTATTGCTTTTCCCAACACATACAGAGGGAACACAGTTAGCATTGATCTGATGTGATTAGTCAGTTCTGCTTTTGAGTTTAGTCCTGTTGTTTGGTTGGTGAATAGCTCCAATTACTGAACTACATAGGTGACACCTATCATTTATCATCTATTACCAATGCTTTTCTACATTAATGACATTCTAGCAGTTAATAATTCAGAACTAGAAACCAGCTGAAGTAAGTAGCCTAGTCAGCGTTGAAGAAGTAAGCTGTTGGGGTGGCTCTGGGATTTTCTGCGGGGCAAGGAGGGAAAGACTGGGTGTTTGAGGGGTCCGTTGTTGGGTGTTCTCTTTTTCCTGACTGAAGCAAAGACCATTTTCCTGTCAAACCTACAATCTCTTTGTCTTCTTTACTGGCTTTCCTCCCTAAATTTATAGTTAGTGATGTCAGCAGTTTGATGCTGAAATAAGCAAACAAAATCTCAGAAACCAACAGCAATTGTTCTGTTCATTCCACCTATCTTAATTTCATTCAGTGTCTTAATGTAGTTCCCCCCACCTCTTTTTCAGGAGTGTGGTGAGGTGATTGTCCCACCTATCCTTGAAGAAAAGGGATAAGTGGCAAGAAATTTAAGCTTTTCATGCAACTCCACTGCATCATTCACTCTCAGCTTAGAGAAAAGTCAGAAAAGTCTCAGTGAGTAACTTCCTATTGTTTTTAACCTCCTACTGATGGTCAAAATGTGGAATAGATGTTCTTGTTGCACGAATCACTGTGGCCCACCACCATCAATCTTGTGTATTCA
Organism: Neopsephotus bourkii; assembly: GCF_033783945.1. Lineage (NCBI taxonomy): Eukaryota > Metazoa > Chordata > Aves > Psittaciformes > Psittacidae > Neopsephotus > Neopsephotus bourkii. The sequence goes on along the minus strand of NW_026902300.1, from coordinate 1,206,434 downwards.
AAGGATAATAGCATGAAGGACTCCAAGATTGTAATGAGTTTGAATAATACTGTCATGCTAATCCATGTAAATCCCACTCTGAAACACTGATGCCAAGAGCAAGAAAGGTGTTTGGCGTTTTACTTCCTCTTCTTGCTTTGACTCTATTGAAAGAATTGGAAGTGGATGAAAAGAAGCACTTGGTCAAGTATAGTTCATGTGAGTAATACATCCTGGGAACAAAAGGCCAGTAACTTCTGTCATGCTTTTTTAGCATACTTCCTGAGAATTTCTTGCTTAATCTTCCATTTAGATAAAATAGAATCATAGAATCACCTGGGCTGGAAAACACCTTTAAGATCATCAAGTCCAACCATTACCACTGCCAAGGCCACCACTAAACCATGTCACCAAGGGCCTCATCTACGCTGTTTGTGAACACTTCCATCATTATTATGGAATAGGTGATTTCAGACTGGTGTGAAGAATGATGGTTGTAAGAGTACAAGTCTATGAAAAAAAGAGTTATTGCTTTAAGCTGTTGAAAATGGTATACTTTAAAGTCCATGCAGGAATTACTTGTTGGCTGTATATTCTCTTAGCACTAGGTAAATGTCAACATAGAGAAGTGCATATGCTTTTGTCTGCTGTTTACTATTTTCTGTTAGTCCATGTGTTTTCTAGTACCAGCTTAGAATCAAGGAACAAAATGCAAATAAACTCGACTCCTATGTTTTAAACAGTCTGTATACTACAAAGTTAGGTACTTGAGTGTTTGTGTGATGCAGCATGATTATAATCAATGAAACACTGATTAGAAATGCTCTTTGGGGGGGCAGTAGGGCACCTGGAAGATAAGGATGTAGGGATAGCAGGAGTTTTAAAGGCATAAAAGAAATAGATCTTACACATGTTCATATTTAAGTCTATTTGTTCAATAGGCAGTCTGTCACAGATGTCCAAGAGTTTTCTATTTATAAATTTGTTTATAAGCTTGAATATCAGAATTCAGCTGAGCAATCCTGCCATATTGCATCATTTGTGAAACTTTAAAAGCTGTATGTGTGAAATACTGTTCAACAACTGCTCTAATTGTGCTAAAACGTTGCAGCCAGTGATTTGTCACATTCTGGCCATCATTTGCCTTCTCAGGCTGCAGCAACACCAGCTACACTGTGTTCCTTCTCTTAAGCAAAGGCACTAAGAACCGTTACCGTTCCATTTGTGCATGCCTCTCCTGGAACCTTTTTGGCCAGTCAGTCATTTTGAATTGAATGACTGACTTGTCAAAGAGGGAAGGAATGTCGTTAATTGTCAAATAATATTAACAGCCATGTAGAGGAGATCCAGCCCTTGCACAACCAAAGAATCTACAAAGATTCCAAAGAATCTACAAAATTTAGCAACTGCTAAAACATTCTGGGGCAGGACAAAGCTGTAAATATCAAGGTGGATGTAGGTTGTGCCAGAATATTTGTTGCCATTTTTAAATATATCTGAAAGGATGAAACAATTATTATTGCTGTATTTCTAAAAGAACTAAGGAGGACAACTGGCAGAAGTGCAATGTTAGACTGCGGGAACAAAGAATGAAGACTATGATAGATATATCTGTGAAAAATATTTCCCATTGCTCCCCAGGTGAATACAGGACAGCAACTATAGGGCACACTTTAAGTATATACAAACATACATGTGTGTGCTTGTTATAATTATGTTGTAGTTCCCCTTTTGGTCCAGCCCAGCTGGCTGAACCATGGGACCTTCTGAAAATTCATTCTGATTTAACTGCCAATCATTGTAAGGTATAATTAAAAGTTATTACCAAAGTAATCCCTGACATTACATACCATAAAGTTCTTATGCAGGACCTGATGCTTGTATCTGGTATAGCAGTGAGTCATCCAAATGCCATTTCTAGTATTTAACAACTATTTAAAACATCCTGAGCCTTACAAGCACTTCACTAGTATTCTTCCTTCTGAAGATCATGCACCATTCCAAGTTAAAACCATCCTGCCCCTTAAATCTCGCATTAGAAAGGGACAGCTTTCTTGCAGCTGTGCACCGATAACCTTGAATTCAAATACTTTAGAAGGCCAAAAGCAATGCTTAGAATTATATTTTGCTACAGTTGTACTTTTTTGACCAATCTGCATTTTCAGCTTTACTTTTATCTAAAAAAAAAAAAAAACAACAACAACAAAAAAAAAGTAGTTTTGTGTTGGACAGGCAGTTTGGAAAATTCCTTCAGCAGGCTATGGTATTATTCCTCATAAACCAGAGAAGTTTTCTTCTTTACAACAAGAAAAAATTCTCTTCTACTGTAAAACTTAAGTTGTACTGAAAAGGTCCATCCTGTTTAAACTTTCTAGATTTACATTGCAATCTAAGATCATTCCTTCCCCAGTTCTCTTGCTCTGGCCTGTTTTAACTGCATTAATATTAAGACAATTGTAAAACCCTGTGATCTAGGAAGAAAGGAGACTGTTTCCTCTGTAGTGTTTGTGGCAAGGAAACCATGCTGGAGATTATGGATGCTTTTTGAGAAACTGATTTTAACAATAGTATGCCAGAGCTTCAGAGCAGTAACATGTAAAAGGCTACGGCAGCCTCTGCATGTGCACTGTAACCTATTCAGATATTTGGCTCTTTGGAAACTGAGTAATGCCAGAAAAATATCCATGCCCCTTATTTGCTAACATTCAGACTGTAGCATTTTAAAAGAAAGCAAAGGAGATTTTTGTCTCTGTTTGTATCTAAGGTTAAGGGTGGCCTTACTGTGAGCACTAATGTTGTTGCAGCAGAAGCACACCAGTAGTGCTTATACTCACAGTAAGCCAAAGGGTCTCTGTCCAGGTGTGGTTTCTGTGTACTTATGCATGTTGAGGAGAGTGTCAGAGATGTGGATCCATGGTCAAGCACAAACATGGTTGTGACAGACCACCAAATGGCATCTGTAAAGCTTCCTCACTTTAAGTCCCATGAAAAAGAAATTGTTCCATCCTCATCCATGGGGCAGTAAATTCTATTCTGCCATTACAACTGATAAGCCCTAGCTTTGAAAAGATGTTTAAGTGCATAAATGAAGCAAATGCAGCTCATCTGCTTCATAAATGACAGGTAAATCTAACTACCATGTAGTGCCATAGCCACTTCATTTTCAGAGGAGTTATATCATCTCTAATGGCACTGAGAACTGTTTGAACCTTTGTAAGGACTTTCCCTGGCATCTGCTAATAAAATGTGTCCTTTTTGTAAGGAAGCACATTATCATAGAATCACAGAATAGTTAAGGTTGGAAAGGACCTTAAGATCATCTAGTTCCAACCCCCCTACCATGGGCAGGGACACCTCACACTAAACCATGCCACCCAAGGCTCTGTCCAACCTGACCTTGAACACTGCCAGGGATGGAGCATTCACAACTTACCTGGGCAACCCATTCCAGTGCCTCACCACCCTTAAAGAACTTCTTCCTTATATCCAATCTAAACTTCCCTTGTTTAAGTTTTAACCCATTACCCCTTGTCCTATCACTACAGTCCCTAATGAAGTGTCCCTCACCAGCATCCCTACAGGCTCCCTTTAGATATTGGAAGGCTGCTATGAGATCTCCATGCAGCCTCTTCTTCTCCAGGCTGAACAGCCCCAACTTTCTTAGCCTGTTTTCATAATCATTAGAAAACATATACATCTGATGAAATTTCTTCAGCTAAAACTGTTGGAGGCTGGGGAATATCTGGAAAAGTCTCATGTAATTCTTATTTTTCTCTGGGCATATATTTGCAATCACTGCCTAGAGACAGGATGCTGGCCAGACAATTCTTATTCTACTCCAATGGGGCCATTTTAATTTTGCTGTGTTTCCCCTACTCAATATTTTTATGTAGCTGCCTGAAGTGGGAATGGATGCCTTTGAGGCATCTAATTGTGTTGATGTGTGTTATATGATAAATATTTGGTTCTCAGTTTGGGATTACTCTTGGAGGGTAGAAGGGAAGGATAATCATAAAATGCAAGTGCTGCACTTCAGTACTTACAAACACAGGCCTCCTTTATTGGATAAGGTCTGAAATGCCAGACATTTTTCATGTTTGTAGGAAAGTTAAGCGTTTTTTTGCATTAGGCAGCATATTATCCAGTTGCTCTTTCCAGAACCAGTGGATACACATTTAAAGATTTTTTTCTGTTTCATTTGGGATCATGAACATCACCTAATGGGGAGGAAATGGGAGGGTCCTCCTGGAAGGTAACCACTGGCTCTAAAGTGTCCTTCCAGTCACTGCAGGGACTGACATGGGAGGTATTTCTAAGGTCAAGTCCTAAAATTTCCAGAGTGACTTTATTGCCATCACTTGAATGACTGCACATTTATGTCACTGCAGGCAGCTGAGATCAGAATCTGGACCTTTGCCTATGAAATACAGCAGGGAATTGAGAAAAATCTGTGTTAAATATAGAATAAGTTAAGAGACATTAGTTCTGGTTATGTCATCCTAAATCAGGGAGTAAGCCACAGGTAGAATCTGACAATTCACAAGCAGCACATCTGTAAATTAATTAGCAAGGTCCCCCAGTGAAGGCAAAGGGAATGACGTAAGTCCCATGACTCTCGGGGATTTTATTCTTGTTTCTAATATACTGTTTCCAGTGATGAGTGCCTGGCAAGAGCATAGCATCCACCTGGGAAGCAGAGTGCAGTGAAGTTCTGCTTCTTCCCTTCCCCAGTAGGAAGGTATGCTGAGGACAGGGACATCAAAGATTCACTGGGGTCAAAGGAAATGCCCAGTTACCTTTCTAGCTCCTGGAAAAATGAAGAATAATGACTCTGTGTGCAGGCCAATGACTGTTTTGCTCTTACTATACTTGTAGCTATGAAGCTAAAAATAACAGTTCAAAAAGCTGTTCCTCAAGCAGACTAAGTTTTCTGACCTCAGGCATAACCAGGAAGAGCACTGGAATGCACATCTTGAATTGCAAACTTTCTTGTACAGACAGCTTTGACTCCAGAGTAAGAAGAGACGTGTAGTCCCCACTGCTAAGAAATACCTCTCTAGGGCTGAACTAAGTGTTAGAAAAATAGTTAGAATGTTATCTTGTAAGTCTTAGCACTTGAATCTATTTTTTGCTACAAGCTCCCTCTCCAAGACCTTATTTACCGTTATTATTCCTGCTGCTCTTGAACTCTGAGCGTGATTCCCTCTTGGGATGTGTAGTGGCACAAGCAGTGAGACTGCATCTTCCAGCCTGGTCACACTCCTGGGGCTGGAGCTGTGTGCCAGCCTGCTCATGAATCCCAGGAGGGTCTCTTTTCAAGGCAGATGAAAGAAAGGGCTAGTTAGGGAAGAAAAAGAAAACAGAGCATGTGTTACCATCCTTTTCAGAACGCATTTTTATATGCATTGTCCAAGGTGTGTCTCAGTTTAAAACTGCCTCCCGTCCACCCCAAAAAAGCCCACAACAAACCCTTTGGATTCCCTGACAGTCCAGCAGCTAGCAGAGTGGTAGCATGGAGAACATAGGAGCAGAGCTTGCCTCAGAAACAGCCCTACTCCTCAGAACCCAGGTTTAGACAGAAGATCCTTCACCCAGAGTAATGCTTTGCTGTCCCTGCTAGTACTGACCCTGTGCCCTCTGTCATGATGGGTTTGAAGGAAGAGTGTGCTTTAGTTTTTTCAACTGTGCCTAACTTTATAACGCTGTTGTCTTCTTGGGCTTGTATTTGTGTGTCAAATAGGTGTGTCTTGGAAACAGAAAGGTTACATGTCAGCCTGAGCTGAAACAACATGAAAAGCCCCTGACTTGATTGAAGATAACAAAAGTTATCTTCAACCAAAGTTATCCTCTCCAGACATGTATAATTTGGTTATCTGATGGGTCTTCATACACGCAGAGCCTGTGTAACAAGTACTAAAAATGTGTCCTTTTCTAATGGTATATTAAATTCAATTTTAACTACCATATATTCAAATCAGTGTATTCACTGCACTCAAGTTTAAATATCTGTGAAGGTTCTGTCGTGTTTTGGGATTTTTTTTGTTGGTTTCTTTTTTCCCCTAAGGGAAAAACACTTCCTCCAGCTTTCACAACACTTTTGTGCCTTTGACTGAGCATCCTGAATGGGCTGTATAAATCTCACTTGCAACTCCCAAGTGTCTACAAATACTTTCTTAAGTGGAATATTAATAGCATGTTATCTTTCAAGGCCTCTTTACTTGAAGGTCAGTGGAATATTTTGCTGACATAAGCTTACTTTTGTTTTTACAAAAGTAGGAAAAATAAAAAGGGAAATTTTGGCAGGCCCACAAAGACAGAACACCAAGTTTATAGGTCTAACAGAGATTGCTCTCCAATGTTTTCATTTGCAGTTGGGTGGTGACTGCCAGGGGAAAACTGTGGTTAATGGGGCAGTGCGAAAATCGAAGGCTCTGTTCTGATGTCTGCTAATAGTTCTGTTTTGTAGGGATATAGACACTGTGCCAGCTCCCTACTGATAGATATTTTTTCCTACCATTCAAATAATCTGAATTCCAAACTCCAAATTTAGATGATTCTGTAGTTCTGCTCACTGCCATTGGTCAACTACTTAGGAATGAACCCCTTTAGCCAGCCTTCTACCACTCTGAATATGTTGGACATGTCGGAAATATTCTGATTATACAAGCAGAATATGGCTAGTTATGTATAACCGTACATGGATAGCATAATGCATGGGTTATGTAGAGCATACAGTTGTAGCTGATGGTTGGTATTTTTGAAACAAATAATGAAAACTGTATTTAACTACTAGAAAATATATATACATTTGATTAGATATTTAGTATGATGCTCTTCCATTTGTCTGAGTCCATGGTGCTATTAGCTTATGTTAAAAGGACTTCATATTTTGTTTGCCATTTTGAAAGAGATGGGTTAAAGGCAAAATAGTGTTGCTAACCCAATCTGCATTTTACCACCTGGAGGTTTAGGTTTCCATACACATTCTTTCAGTCTTGTAAAAGTTGGGGGGATAGCAGGAGTAAAATTGAATAGAGAACACTTTAAAGGGAATGTCATTTCAGTATATAAAAAGTTAGAAGTGTTTCTTCAGCTTAAGGTTTTGTAGTTTTGTGGTGGGTTTTCTTCTTTTGTTTTGGCATTTTAAGAGTTTGAGTTAATGTTCCGTAAAGTTCCTCTGATGTCAGAAGAAGATATTCTACCTCAGGAGTTAAACTCTGTAAATTTCACAATGCAGATGTAATTTAATTATTCTCAATTTCCAGTTTGGACAACCCCTTAGGAACCACATTCACTAAATCCCCCTCTTACTTCCATGTTCTCCCTGCTGCAGCATTGTAACTGTAGCACAAGGGGCCTTGGAGAAACCTGGTCTAGTGGAAGGTGTCCCGGCACATGGCAGGGGATTGAAATTGGATGAGGTCCTTTCCAACCAAAACCAGTCTGTGATACTGTGGAAGTGTATTTGGCAGAAAAATAGTAAGTCTGGGAACCATTATGTTGGCTGTCATGCTGCATTTTCTGTTCTGATACTTTAAAGCTGATATTTGCATTAGAGAAGCTACTCTAGACGATATGGTTTCCATGCGGTACACAAGTTAATACTATGCACAAGTTAACGTGCTGTGCAAGAGGAAAGTAATGCTCCATGAGAAAAAACGCCTCCCTTCCAGCCCCAAAATTGGCTGTTTCAGGCAATATTACTCAGAGCTGTGGGGAGCAGAGCAAACTTTTAAGATTATGCTGAACTTTTCAGTGCTAGAATCCATCAGCTCTTAAGAAAGGAGAGATAGAAGCTTTCCTGTGGGAGGCTGGCTACCAGCAGGGACCAGCCCGAGCCCCTGAGGGCTGCTGAGGTGCAGTCATGACAGGGATTTCTCCAAGTGGTTCTGGAAGAATTAATGTTTCATAAAATCTGAAGTTCTTCCTGTCATGATGACTCATATTAGACAGGTCAAACCTGCACATTTACTTCTATCTAGGCTAATCGTGCATGAACATGGTTTTTTGCTGGCTTCGGTGTCATTCAGGATTGGGGTGAAGTTGTATTTTGCAACTCCAGCAAATTCATACTTGAACCGGTATTTCTTACAATTATACTTTGAAAGGGGGCGTTCCTCGCATGTACCACAGCGTTACCAGAATGGAGGGTTTGGGATTTGGGACTGTTTTGTGGCTGAAAACAAATCCTGTACATTCATAACTTCCAGATGTTCGTGTCGATTTCGGATGCACTTAAACCAATAGATATTTCGGGGGAATTGACGACGACCACCTTAGCTTTGGGCAGGAAGGAAAGAGACGTGGGATTCACGGGAGGAAAGGGTTGCCTTGTGCTCTGGGGGGGGCGGGAGGGGTGGTGTTCGCCGCCGAGCTGTGGGGAGGAACGGGAGGTAGCGCGGGGAAAGGCCGGGAAGGAGGAAAGGGAAAAGAAGGCGCGGGCAGCGGCTGGGTTTCCAGGGGGTTCGGGCAGGGGGACGCCAGGCCGCCTACCCGTGTGCCGGGAGCAGCAGGGTGAAGTCTGGGAGGAGAGAGAAGGGCGGGAGGAGACGGGAGGTAGTGAGCGGCCGAGCAACGCCGGAGGGGGCGGGCCGAGGGAGGTGTCAGGTCCCGTCCGTCCGGGCCGGACCCGTCCCGTCCCGCTCCGCCGCCGCGGTGCGCCGGGGCGCCCTGGCTCGCCGCGGCATGATCACCGGCCGCGGGACGGGCAGGCAGCGGCGCCCCGGCGCAGGACTGGGGCTGGCCGAGGATGCTGTGACCCCCGGCGCGGCCTTGCCCACCCGGCCGGTACCGGCTCCACCACCGGCACCGGGCGGCAGCTTCTGAGATAGATGGTGGTGGCCAAGATGAGCGGCGGAGCTCCTCCCCTTGGCCCTGGCCGGAGGGACCCCTGAGGATCCCTGCCTCGCCCCAGCGTCTGGCTCCGTCTGTGGGAGGTTTTGGTTTTCTTTTTATGGTTATTACTGTTTTTCTGTGGTGTGTGGCTCTCGCTGCAGCGAAGGTGGATGGCCCGTGGTGGGTGCAGCTGGCCCCACTGCCTCTGCAAGGGCAAGATGGTGGTGGTGGGGGTGCTGGCCGGGCTCTCGGTGCTCAGCATCCTCACCTACGGCTACCTGGCCTGGGACAGCCTTGGACTCGGCCCCGGAGGGACGGTGGCAGCGAGGGCTGGGATGGGCGAGGAGCCGGGGGTCAGCTCCCGCAGCTCGCAGCCACACATCGTCTTCATCCTGGCTGATGATCAGGGCTTCAGAGACGTGGGGTACCACGGATCCGAGATCAGGACGCCCACTCTGGACAAGCTAGCTGCTGAAGGGGTTAAACTGGAGAACTATTATGTTCAGCCGATGTGCACACCGTCCAGAAGTCAATTTATCACTGGAAAGTAAGTTTACTGCTACCTCATCATTTACCTCACCAGTTTAAACACTGTCCCTGTTGAAAAGAGCACAGGTTGAACCTGGTGAGGTCTACCTCTTTTTTATCCTATTGGTAGCCGTGCCTTTTTGATCTGCTTTAAAACCTTGAGCAAAACAGACTTTCTAATGTGTTTGAAGTACTAAAAGAAAACCTCATGCTCTGTGAGGCACTGAGGATTCAGCACTGTGTTCTACCCTTGCAGTGTACTGTCCTACAGTTACTACCTCACTAACATACGTGCTAGTTGTCAAGTAGTGTTGCAAGTGCTGGGAAGTGATCAGCTTGGATTTTCTGTGCCATTTCACAGTGACTTGCAGGAGGAGTCCGTGTTAGGGAATTGAAAAAGTTACGTATCCTCCCATGTGTTCATTGCAGCCAGCATGTTGGCTCACAGGCCCCATGAGCATTGACTTGCGGTGAGTTATCTCTAAGGGGTGTACTGAATGTGTGAGATGGTTCCTCAGTGCGTCACAGGTGGATGAGTGCCAGGAATCCAGACTCTGTCGGGATTCCCCATGCTGCAGCATTGCTCTTGTCATGGTGTGGTTGCTGCTTTGCAAACAATTGGAAACTTTTCTCTGAAGCCACTAAACAAGATGCCTTGCCAAAATGCTAACAGCAGTGGGCTGCTACTGTGTGTGCTTTGCCCTCTCTGGTAAGTTTTGGGTTATTGTGGTCTGTAAAGTAAATAACTAATTACCCAGCCTAAGGGTCTTCTTACATGTGAAGTTTAATAAGGATTAAGGGGGGGAGCATGTATGTGAGCTGTAGGAATGGTTCCCAAATAACTCAAAGTGCGGGCACATTTACTCAGGAACAAACCCACCTTGTCTCTGTTTAGCTTAACTCATTTTGACAGGAACAGGGAACTCTTAAAAGAAAATGAGAGTGGAGCAGTTACTTTTTTTTATTTTCTCCTTTCCTTAAGTAGAAACAGGAACACAGCAACGTTAATACTGCTAGTAGAAGAAATGCATGCTTAATAAAACAAGCAACTGGCCTCGTGTCTTGCATCTCCGTATGGTAGAGTTGGAAATAATTCCTGGTCTCAGTCTAGTTCCCAGATTGCTGGACCACAGAGAGTTGCATGGAGAACTGACATGTTATCTAGAGCAAGGCTTCCCCTCACAGTTTTTTGGATTTTTTTTTTGCTTTGTTTTCTTTTTCCTTTATGTGGACCATTTCTTATTTTGAGACACCTTCTCACTCCTTCACCAGAACACAGTGGCCCTGCGCAACTGAAGTAGCAGTTTACAAGGGCAGTGTGTATCAGGATAGCGCTTAATGCATCTTGATTGTCTTTAAAGCTATGCAGCATTTGGAAAGGACCTTCGCTAGCAGCATGTAGCCAGCCAGCTTCCTGAGGACGGTGGTTTGGGAAGCAGGGCTTCACAAAGGGAATGTCATGTTACCCAATAATGACTCATGCAGCAACTGGAGGAACAGGATTACTCAGTTCCAGGGGAACCAGGGTGCTGCTTCCACTCTTGGGAGACTGTAGGGGTTGTCTGAGCACGAAAAAGAACAAAAGTAAAGTAAGGAGTAACAGTAACTCAGTTTAACTGTTTTAATCCTTTGGTAATTAATGAGCAGGTTGTGTGTAAGCATATAGTAAAAGGTAGGCATGTTCAGAGGAACCTTGGAATCATAGAATAATTAGGGTTGGAAAGGACCTTAAGATCATCTAGTTCCAGCCCCCTGCCATGGGCAGGGACACCTCCTGCTTAAACCATGTCACCCAAGGCTCTGTCCAACCTGTCCTTGAACACCGCCAGAGATGGAGCATTCACAAATTCCCTGGACAACCCATTCCAGTGCCTCACCACCCTAACAGTAAAGAATTTATTCCTTATATCCAATCTAAACTTCCCCTGATAAGTTTTAACCCATTACCCCTTGTCCTATCACTACAGTCCCTAATGAACAGTTCATCTCCAGCATCCCTATAGCCCCTCTTATCATTAGTAGTAGTAGTAGTAGTTTTGTATTACACTTTACTTATTTGACTGTTCTTATCTCACCCCATGGGATTTACACTCTTGTTATTCTCCTTCCCATCCTGCCGGGAGCAGGGGAGGAAGAAGGCAGGGAACGAGTGAGCGGCTGTGTGGTTCCAAGTTACTGACTGGGCTTAAACCACGACATTTGTGCTTGTCATTGGCTCATCAGGTGGAAATCTGCCTGCTTTGGTTTTTATTTTCTTAGTTTGCTGGTCTAACTAAAACCCTTAGAACATTTTTTTCATGTTCTACTTTTGAGAGAAAGGGAGCTGCAGAGGGAAGGAGCTGCAGAGGGAAAGAGCTGCCTCACGTGACTAAGAAATGAGGGAGTGGTGAGGTGTTAATAGGCTTGGGTAGAGTCTTAACAAGACAAGTTCAGAGGACACTACTACACATTCTGACTGAAGATAAATGCTAGTAACAAGTGCTTTTAATGCTTTCTTAGTAGAGGCACCTTAATTAAAATGGCAGGACTCAGAAACTGCTTATCCAGGAGAAGTGCTGTTATTTCTCAGATTCCAAGATGTGTCAGTTCAAGGCTAGAAGCCTGCTCGTCCACAAAAGGATCACCTGGATGCTTCATGCCTCCCCATACACATACCACGTTTAACATGTTCCAAACATTACCTGATTGATCTGTAAAAAACAGAGGGGCTTATGTAAACTAGACTCATTAGGGAGCACTGAGTCACCTTGCCAAGTGGAAGTTAAACTGGAGGCTTCAAATTCTTCGCAGGTCTCCAGACAGGCCCTCCAAGGCTTAAGTTAGCAAAGAGACCCTTTTGGTAGCTGTCCTCTGCTAGTGAATGAGCACAAGGAAGGAGGCTGGAGGTTAACATGCTAGAAGGAAGAGGCAGAATTAGCTCTTTTTTCCCCTTCATGCTGTACCACAGGGTAACTGTTGGTGAGCCTTTCTGACCACTTATACTTCCATTTGATTTCACATGAGCTGTACTTGAGGCTTTGGCCAAACACATTTTCATTTCTTGCTTTCTCCCCCTATTACCTCCTTCCCCATTCACTCCATCAGAAACAGCTGCTTTCAGACTAATAGTAAAGTTTGGCTTCCACAGCTTTTTATTTTGGGCTTTATTTATGGGTGTGGAAAGGGGAGTTGCAGCTGAGCTGAATCTTGGGAACAGAGAAGAAAAGTGTGAGCCAGTGGGCCGAGGGCCACATGTGAAGTGCTCTGCTCTGCTCTGCTCTGCTCTCCCGGCTGCTGCGCTGGGGCCAGTCTGGGGAGGTAGCACAAGTGAGGCAGCTCAGCCCCTGCCCCAAAGCTGCACGACTGCAATGATAGAAGGGACAGGGGCTCCAGCTTGTGATGCTCCTGGGACTGCTGGAGTTCCTGCCTCAGCTTCCACAGCTGGAGCCAAAATTTGATCATCAGTGGGTTTGGAGGCGCATCCCTAAGTGTTGCTTAAGGCTGCTTTCAGCAGAGCAGTGCCCTGCATGTAATCATGAGGTGACTGACCTGCTGATAAATTGTAGAAATTTTTTGTTTTTCCCCTCTCCCAAAGCATCAGTGAACATGAGTAGTCCTCCAGATGACTTGTATTGCACAACACTATTTTTTTGCTGTTGCTTTCTCCTTGGAAGTATTAGGCATTCCTCAATAAACTAAATAATTACACATGGTGAATTAGGTGAGAAGAAATCTGCCTGTATGTACATCAGCCATGCAGTATCCTTAAGATACAGAGAGACATGGATGTGGTACAGAACACATCTAAACTAAAAGGCTACTTTTCAATTCATCCATGAAAGAAATTGAAAATAAACACATTTCTGGGTTTTATGTTATTATAATTTATATAGAAGAAAATAAAAAAATAGTGGCTCAGACTTAAGGTCTTCAAATTCTCTCAACTAGGAAAAGGGTTAAGAACATACAAGGATGCTCAGCTTGCACTGGCTAAGCATTTAGTGAGTTAGCTATTTTATCTGTGTGCTTAATTATTTTATGATTTTTCACTGTTTGTATTACCTCATAGACTAGTAGCATGGGTTAGTATCTTGATTTATGGAACAATACAGGCTATGTAATGTATGAAGAAAATCTAAGATTATTTGTGTGTAAATGTTTCTTCATGTGCGTATATGAGTGAATTGAGATGAGGTAGAGAATAGAAGCATGTGGTGTTGATTATTTAGATAGTTTGCTAACTTGTATTATCATGAAGAGTCATCTTTTTTTTTTTTTAATGAAGAATTATTGAAAAACAGTCAGTGTGGGGACAGTTTCTCAAAGATTTTAAAGAAAGATTGTGGCCAAGGAGAATTATTATGAGCTGGTGAGACAAAAAGACTATAAGCTTAGGTGAATATCTGTTGAGGTAGCTGACCCAATTCTGTGGAGGGTATTATGCAATGGAGTTGTATTTGTTGGAGTAATACTTAATTTAGGAAAGGAATTTGAGAAATAAGATTTACTGATAAAAAGGAATAGACATAATATGGCATAAATGTTTTTGGTGTGGGAGCAGGCAGTGGACACCTACTTCCTCTGCTAGGCTTCCAGTTTTCTGCTGACCATCAGACTTGTAACCTTAGGACCTTGATGTGCCCTGGAACTCCTTTGGGTCACAGGGAGGTTCCTGACCTATGCAAAAGTAGGGATCTATCTCTCTGTAGAAACCAATGCATAGATAGGGTGACAGATCACTAAGGAACCTCAACTCTCTTTTACAGTGAACACTTATGAATCATGGAATCCTACACTAATCCGAAGATTGAGCTTCACATGATGAATGGAACGTGGAGATGGAAAATGGGGAGAAATGTTGAAGCCTTGGGGAAGTAAATACTGTTTCCACTGGGATAAAATGAAATATGAGAATTTGCTCCTCCAAAGCAAAAATAGATTGTATAATCAGTAAGCATAATCAAAGTGTTATTTTAATACAAATAATTATATCTGTTGCCTAATTATATAAATATTACACATTTATAAATGCATATAGCTGGTTAGTATGTTCTCTTGTAGGCATCGCTGTGTATCAATACACAGTTCACATTTAAAAATTATGTCTCAGCACACTAAGAGTTTTTTTGGCAAACAGAAATAGAATAGAGGAGAGTTTAAAGTACTCTGAATTGAAAGTAGTGTAGCTAACTTGCAGTCAAACAAAAGCACTGTATTTGAGGGTTTCAGACTTGTAAGCCTTTGCTTTCCCCGCCTCCGGGGTGCATAATGGTCCCAACAGCAGCCTCAGCAGTTTGGTTGCTCTGGGAAGGAACCAGTACAATGGTGTGTGACTCGGAAGCTCACTTCTGTGCTTGGAGCTGGAATGAAGGGTCTCAGAGGCTTGGTGGGAATACTGGGGAATGTATGTAGCACTCCATTATTTACATTCCCTATTCTGTAGTTAACCAAATATGAAGGACTGGAGAATATCAGCCTTAAGTGTCAAAGAGGGGGTCTGATATTTTATCTGCTCTGAAGTAAAGAGACTTGGCAATCATTGGTCTGGAGTTTAATTTTGATCAGTGTTTCCATTAAGAACATGAATGATTAAATAAGATGTTCTGACTAAATATGCCACAAAGATGGGAGGAACTGCCAGCATTAAGGGACTGTAGTGATAATGAAAATCTTCTTGACAAATTAAAAAAATAACCTGAAAAAAGGCAGAATTAAAGTCAGCAGTGATTGATAGCAGATCTATGCTGAAGCAGAAATAACTTTACAAGCCAGAGGATGGTGAACAACTACTTAGACAGCATTTCTGTAGAAAAGTGGCTTAATTATAGTGAATCATGCATGGAATATAAAGTCAACAATGTCATGCAGTTACAAAGAAGGCAAACATCAAACCAGTTTTTATAAATACAGCAGCCTAGTAGATATGTGAAGCAGCTCTTCTGGTCTACGGCTGGAGCACTTGTGCCCAAACTTGGGCATCACTCTCCAAGAGGACGGTACTGTCCAGATAAGGATGATCAGATATCTTAGAAGGATAACTGTGAAGAAACAATCAGAAGAAACTGAGTTGTTTAGTCTCAAGAAGAGAAAAATGAGGAGGAACCTGATGAGTCCTCAGTATTTTAAGAGCTGTGAAAAGAGAAAGGACATAATGTGTTTTCAGTGTCATGGCTGATGGTGCCAGAATGAGTGGCTCTCTTGGGCAAGGAAAAAACTTCAGGTTAGAGAACAGGGAAAACTTTCAAATGCTAAAGGTTGTGAAACTCTGGAATAGCTGCCTTTGAGAAGTTGCTATGTTTCTTCATTGCCAGTCATTAAGAACAGATAAGACAAATATGTCAGGAATGACATAATGTAGTTGAACCTGTCTTGGGGAAAAGGGTTGAACTGGATGGCTATTCTTCCAGCTCAGATTCATCTGTGGCTCATTTGAAGTACATATTAACTACAGAAGGCATTCTGAAGTAGTATGTTTGTAAAGCATTTTTCAATGCGAGAAATTACTTCAGTGTTCATTCTGAAAGAAAACAGTCTGTGGAAGCTTGACTTTAGTTTTCTCCTAGAAATTCCCGTTTTCCATATCCTAATTTTCTATGAAAACTCCTAAGATTTTGTTTTGTAGGCCTTCATAACTCTTGTGATATGTAATTACTTTTTTATTCTGACTTCTTTCAGGACAATTTGTGGGACTGCTGCAAAAGATATTGAGGTATCTTTTTCCATGTTCTTGTTACGACTTTTACATAAGGTGACATTGCCTATAAATACATACATATATATGTGCAGCATACACAGAGAATGAATCAATAATTAAATGCAAGGACTTAATTTTCTCATTTTGTTCTGCCCCTCTGCTCTCCTCCATTTGTTCTGCAGAAAATTAGATCCAGGTACTGAACTGCTCTATGGACTTAAGATACAAGAAGTGTGTTCATATCGCCGTAATTGCTAATGCGCTGGACAAAGGAGCATTTGGAGGAAAAAGCTGGAAACATAACTTCATGCAAATAGTAAAGATTAAAGAAAAATGACATGAAGGAAGTAGGAAGGTGTACTACAGGTTCTGATAATTTTTTCTTACATCAGTTCTTGGTAACTTTTAAGAGTACTCTTTGATATTTAGGTCTGCTGCCTATAAGACAGTGTTATCTGACATATATAACTAATGGGACAGTGGAAGTACATTAACTCTCTTTTTCATTGTCAAATTTATACAAAGTGCAGTAAATTAAGGAAACACAGTTGGAAATAAATTTACATTATCTGTGCTTGTAAATGATCAGTATTCTGAAGGGTTTAAGTTATAAATTTTAAGCCTTTGGTTTGCCTTTTTTCGAACTGGAAAAGAGAAATTATATTCCATGTGAAAGTTAGGCTTTAAGTAATTAAGGGATTTTGTTCATTCAGCATTGTTCCTGATATGTTTGCTTTATAATTGATGATGCGTATTGCTGCCTGCAACAGTAACTTGGATGAGTGGAAGTAGTGGACTCCTATTATAACAAATTTTGCTTTCCCTTCCTCTTTCTCCATAAGACCCTGTAAGTCAGTCGAGATGAGGATGTCAGATGGCTGACTGGAAACAAAACTGTGTAGTAAAGAGACGGGGTTTACTTTCATGTTAAAGGATCTAGACCAAGATGATCAAGTTAGATGGGACTTAAAATCTGGGCAAATTAAATTCATGTTTTCTTTTAAATACATTTTGTAGACAGATTTGCCAGGTCTATGAAATATTTTATTTCACTTTGTGGGGAGTTATTTTTTTTTTTCCTTACGCTGTGATTGGTGTGAATTGATTTTTATGTAAAGTTTATGATTTGTTAATTTCCATTAAAACCCTAAAATGTTAATGTTTATTAATGAATACCAAGTCAATGGAGGTCAAGTTTGACACTCTTGAGCAATTGCCTCTTCAGCGCATGATGCTTCATGCTGCTTTTTTCATGTTCTACTCCAGACTAGTAGTTTCTTGCAGCTTGAGGAGCTAGCACTTGTTCATTGATTCTTAGCTGTCAGTCTTTGAGGTTTTCTATTCCCCTGTTGGGTTTTTTTTGTTTGGTTGGTTTTGGGTTTTTTTTTTTCCTTGTTTTGTACTGATTTGTAGTCGGATTTTCTATCCTGAAGAGAGTTTCCTTAGATTTAGAATGTATGCTTAAGAATATATGAGGTAATTTCACCAGCCTTAATTCTTTAGATTAATATAAATAGTACAAGGCAAATGAAGATTGTGCATGTAAGAGTGATCCTGCACAGGATGTGTTTGCTTTCTATGCATCAATCAGTAGTCTTTTTATAATAGCTGCCCAATTTATTAATTTCTTTACTTGAGAACTAGTAGATGTGGCTGGTGACCTCAGCTTTTCTCTGTAATGTAAACTGGTAGGCTGCAATGCAGTGAAAATTAGTCTTGGGGTCGGGAGAAGCAATGCAGTATCTTTAGACTGAATACACTCCAATATACTGTTAACGCACAGTTTGTGGCTCTCTGAATTTAGCAAACTTTGTCAAAGCAATACTTATAATCACATTTTATGTACTTAGTTTGTCATATATTATAGTTCAAAGAGTCATAGAAAACTGGGTTTGACCCTTCAAACCCCTGGAGGTTGTCTAATTGGGTGTCCTGACACATTACACAGTAGGGACGCACTGACTTTTTAAACTCTGTTTTATTGTTTATTTCCTCCTGGAAATAAGAAAATACTGCAAAGTATTCAAGAAATTGGAATCTAGACTGCTGTTTGTTAGGCAGTTCCCTGGCTTTACCAGGTTGTCCATTTTAGTGAACTTAAGAAAACTGTTTTGGGAACTTTTTCCTGTTTCCATTAATCTCTTAAAAATAGTGGGGGGTTGTGTTTGTTTGGTTTTGTTTGTTTGTTTGTTTGTTTTGGTTTTCTTTGCTTTTCTTCTGTGCCAACTGATGAAGTGAGTTCAGTGAATTTGTTAATGTCCATAGCATAATGGCAGCTCCTCCCTTAACTGTTCCATGTCCTATTTTCAAGAGACTTTAGAGAAAGTTATTCTAGTATGTTTGCTGATTTCTCTTAAAACAGTTTTTAACTTCTGTACTTATTTCACTACTACCCTTTCAAATCCACTCTCATTTGCAATATGCTTCTAGGACTTACTCACATGCAGGATGCTTTTCTTTAGTTTTCTCACTGCCTGATGCACAAGGTGAGGCTTTGAAGGCTGGGTTTCCTACTGTGCAGAAAGCAAGTCTGAGAGGAATCTCATCCCTGTCTTCAGCTACCTCAGTGGGGGGAAAGAGAAGGCAGAAGGAGGTTCTTTCAGAGGTGCACAGAGAAAGGAAGAAAGGCCAGTCACTGCTTGCATCAAGACTAGGTCAGGCTGCTCAGAGACATTGATAGGTCACTTCCAACTTAAACTATTTTATGGTTCTAATTTGTCACAATAAAATCCCTGGTGGATGAGAGGAAGGAGCAACTTCTGTGTTGTTTCTCCCCCTGTAGAAGCTCTCTAGGCAAAAAAATAAAGTATTTGGAGTGTTTGCCTGCTTGGTTTATGGCCTTTTTAACCTGACCACTCACTCTCCTGAGTTGTTGTTATTGCATCCCTATTAAGGTCTTGTTTCTTTAAGAACACAACACACTGATAAGAATATAACAACACTAAACTTAGCATTGTGCCTCAGATTCTGAACTTTACCACATCTGTGCAGGAAGTACCTACATTAGTAAAGATAGACTTACATGTATCAGGTATGTTCTTCACTGAAGTGTTTATACAATTTGTGAGATACACTTCTATCGTCTTTCTTCTTCACTTCATTGTTGCTGTTGTTACAATATTGAATTCATTTTAATGGGAAGGTGAGACTTTGATCCTGCATACAGTGCGGAAGGATAACAATGCCACAGTTCTTACATTTTGTAACTATACAATTTGATCCTTTTACATTGCAAAACTTTAAGGCTTCATTTAAGCTTATAAAGACTGAGCCTCTGATAAACTGAGGAGTATTTGGCCATCTTGGTAATGCTAGGCATATATACTGTAAGTGATGCAGTCTTAGGTGGTGATTAAGAGCTTAGGTAATACTCTTTGGCATTGTTACAGCCCTGTTAAGGCCTTATTCTGGCACAGATTTCATTTTAAAACCTTTGGTAGTCATGTGGAGGTGAGAGTCATTCTTGAGCTGGAGCCACATAACTCTCCCAAGAGCCGGGGCCACTGCATGATACAGATGGACCACAGCACTGAGATAGAGGTTCCATCCATCCAGCTCCATGGAACATCCATCCGCCCCCTTGGAACACGGGTCTGGAGGAGGAGGTTAGGATCAGAAGTAGATAGAGGAGAAAAAAAGAAGTAAGCAGTCAGTCAAATGACAAAGATCATCTGCCTCGGTACATGTGTTTGGAAACCCTCCTTGTAGGGTGAAGGCATGTAGCATCTCTCAGTGTTTTAAGGTTCTCTGTTGATTTGACGGCTTTGTATGTTTTGCCACCTGACCAAATCCATGGTTTACGGATTGGGTTTCCATTGTTACCAGGTTCTGGTTTCATGTTCCTTGTATCAATTTGAAATTTTGGGACTGCTTCACCTGGTTGTGATGAGGCTTTGCAGAATGGATCTGGCCAGGGTTGAGCGTATTGCAGATCAGAGCGGAGCTGCAGGTTTTTAGCTTCCATTTGGAGAAGTCTAATATTTTCACAGACATTTTCAGTAGAAATGCTTCTGCTTGCCTTAGCTCAGAGCTTTCTATGTAGTACGTTATATTTCTGCCATGTAAAATGTTGGCTGTTTTCCACTGAGGAAATGTAGCTCAAGTAGCATGTTAAAGTCTTCTGTACTAACCTCCAGGCTCTTCTCTTTGTTGCTACTAGAAGCCAAGTGTCTTTCTTCAGTGTCCTTTTGATACTCTGCCTGCTACTACTTAATGTCACCACGAAGGGCACTTCAAGGACTTCAGTAGTCTAAACTCTAGCTGTTATCTCCTACACTGCATTTGTTAACTGGGCGGGATCTTTACCAGTAATCCGATTTAAGGGTTTGGTTTGTATAGACATAGCTTTTTTTTGTGCAAGTCCTTACAGTGCTTTTGAAAATGAAAACCTGTCATGTCAAGATGACACTTTATTATTCAGCATGCTTCCTCTATGTAACTGAGTTGTACCTGTTCATTCAGTAACAAAAACATATGTTTTTCTGCAATTAACCATGGTGAGTCAGCTTAAGTATGGCAATTTATTATTTTTTTTCTTTTTTCAAAAAATAGTTTGTGGGCTCTTTTGCTTTGTTTGTTGTTTGTTTTTTTTAATAAACAAGTTACAGCCTGAGACATGTTAAAATTAAAAAAAAAAACAGAGTAACATGTTTTGTGTGAAATGATTTCATGTCATAGTTGGGATTTGAGGGAGGAGGTTAGGGGGCATTTCTGCCCCTTAGAAAATTACTGATCTTCGTAATAAATGTATTTAGGGTCAGAAGCAATACAGGAGAAAAAAAAAAAAAAGTGTAAGCAGTCAGTCAAATGACAAAGATCATTTGCCCAAGTACCTCTCTTTGGAAACCCAGCCTTGAGGGTTGTCCTGGGTTTAGCAGTAGCAGTCATTTTTCTCCTTCTTGGTAGCTGGTGCAGTGCTGTGTTTTGACTTTCGGGCTGGGAACAGAGCTGAAAAAAAATGATGTTTTGGTTTGGCCAAGGACTTTGTGAGCCTCATGCTCTGCCAGGGAGGAAGGGAAGCCAGAAGGAAGCAGAGACAGGACACCTGACCCAAACTGACCAAAGAGGTATTCCATACCACAGCACGTCATGCCCAGGATATTAACTGGGAGTGAGCCGGAAGGGCAGGGTGGACTGCAGGGTTGGAGGAGGTATCAGTCAGTGCTTGATCAGGCTGGGGGGGCGAGTTATCGGTCGGCTGGTGATGAGGTGTTGTATTCTCTTCCCTTGTTATTTCCTTTATCATTACTATTATTGGTGGCAGCAGTAGTGATTTGTGTTATACCTTAGTTACTAAACTGTTCTTATCTCAACCCGTGGGAGTTGCATTCTTTTTGATTCTCCTCTCTGTCCCTCCGGGAATAGGGGGAGGGCAAGAAGGGGGGGGAGTGAGTGAAAAGCTGTCTGGTTGGGGTTAAACCACGACAGGGCTGAAGGTACCCATCATACAAGAGGAAAAATGGTAAACAATCCCTCTTCCTTCCTGGTTAACTAGGAGAAAGCTGTTTCCTGGTTTGTGTTTCTCTTAGGTTTTAGAAAATAAGATGAGAGTAGCCGTCGTGGTTTAAATGCAGCTGATAACTCAGCACCATGCAGCCATTTACTCAACCCAGGGAATGGGGGGTGGGGAGGAGAATCGGAAGAATGTAAATCCTGCGGGTTGAGATAAGAACAGTCCGGTAACTAAGGTATAACACAAAACTACTAATAATGATAAAGGAAATAACAAGGGGAGAAAATATGAAACTAAAAGGGGAAAGGAAAAAAAAACCAAACAACCGAACCAATAAACACAGGTGATGTACAATACAATTATTCACCACCCATTGACCAGTAGCCAGCCTGACCTGAGCAGCGATCTGGGCCTTCTGGGTAACTGCCTCCAGTTTATATACTGGGCATGATGTGCTATGGCATGGAATATCCCTTTGGCTAGTTTGAGTTAGTGTCCTGTCTCTGCTTCCTTCTGCTTCCTGTGCACCAGGCACATGGCAGAGCATGAGAGACTGAAAAATCCTTGATCGGAGTAAGCATTACTCAGCAACAACTAAAATCATCTGTGTGTTATCAGTACTGTTCGCAGACTAAAGTCGAAAACACAGCACTGCACCAGCTACTAAGAAGGAAAAAAATGACTGTTAGAGCTGAACCCAAGACAGTAGCATAGGCATAGGGATGCTTGTATGAGAAGAGGTATTTTTTCTAATTAACAGTGAATGCAGTTAGGCTGATAGTAACTGTAAATTAAGAATAAGTTCCATTGTTAGAATAATTGATTTAATGGTTATATGGAACATACAAATGAAGAAAAGCCCCAAACATTTTGAATGTTTTTGAATTCAGCTGTTGATGCCAAACATTAATTTTGGTATTCATAATGCAAAGTTTTGTGTAACAAAAACAGTTGTTGTTGAAGATAATATGGCTGGTAGCATGAAAAGCAGCTTTCATGTACAAGTTTACCTCTTAGGGTGTAATCAAGCCCACTACACATACCCTACTCCTGGCATCTAACTTAAATGCGAATGAAAGCACCAAAGCTGGGTCCCTGTATAGCCATATACAGATGTAGTCAGTGGAGATCAATGGACATCTCTGAGGAGGTAACACCTTAGTTACATGCTTAAATTATATGACTGCTCTCCCTATCTGTAAAATGTGCTGCATAAAATTCTGTGAGCCTTCCCATGCATGCTTCCTGACAGCTACAGAAATAAGTAACAAATGAAGAGCTGTATCCAGCAGAGTACTGTTGGATAAAGTTCTTTCAAGAAGGATAATGGCAGGTTTATTTACTGGGGCTGGGGTGAAGTGGGATAGTAGCTAGAGCATACTACAAGGATTATCACATCTGTCCTACTTTAAATCTCCTCTTGGATTGCCCTTATGGCCTCAGGCAGGCAGTGTAACTTGTCCAAGCTTCAATTTGCATATCTGTGTAAGTGAACCTTCTTATGACATTGCTGTTAGAGGTTCGAAGCAGGGAAAGTTTCTGAAATTTAATAATTTGTTAACATGACCCAGTTGTCAGTTCCTTCTGCAATCTCCTGTCCCTCTAGCAGAAAAGCACAGGAAATGATTATGTCCATAGTTAATAGTGGTTCTCTGTGAGGGAATGTGAAGGATTCCCTCACATCCTTCAGGATGCCCCTTTGATAATTTTTATGCTACCCCCCTGAAACATTCAAGCCAGAATCAGTTTTAAAGCTTTGCAGCCTCCCAGACATCTTTCATGCTTTTCTGGATACCCACCCACCAGGTTGTCCTTTCGGCATCTTCTGTCTGCTTCCAAGGCAAATCAGTTCAGCTGCTCAGACTTAATCCATTTTCTTCATTTTCCCTCTTGTCCTGCCTCTGGCACTAAGCTAAGGGGAGCCAAACCACATCTTCTCCATAGGAAAGAATCATGTCACCTGTTTTTTTAGATCTCTCTCTAATTCTCAGGTATTTTTGGCTAAAGGGCAAAGTTGATGTATCTTTTAGATACAGTCTAAATTTATGTTCATGTTAATCGGTTACTGGCATGCATGCAGATAACTTTTGTATCTGTAAGCACAGAATATTTATACTTGCCTTGCAGGATTAAGGCTGAATTGATTGCAGTTGATCACAGTATTAAATACGCTTTAAGGAGTATCATAGATACTCCTTGTACAGTCTGAAAGTATTTTAAAACAGTTTAAAAGCCTGCTGTCAAAGACAATTTTTTAATAAATATTTGATTTTTACCCTGTAAAAATCTATCAGCATACCATTTTAAAACTGGAAGAGATGATACTAACAGGGAGAACAAGGAACTTCGCAAAGGTTGTGCTACTCCTAAGAATGTTTGAAAAAAAAAAAAACAAAACTAAGGCACTTGGAAGCAGTTCAGGGGTTTCTAATTAGATATGACATGCTGTGAAGTGAAATGATAAACAGGCAAGATTATTCACCTTTTGAGTTTGCTCTTCTTTATTCAAACTAATCTATACTAGCAGTCCTAGAACTTAGTTCTCTGCTTGTCTTAGTAGCGTAGGAAAATCTGTTACACTTTGGTTTGCAGTCTGATAGAGGAGAGCAAGGTGTTTTGCTTAAAGCAGGGGTTCCTTTTACAGCTGCAGTACCCCAGGTTCAGCCCCTGTTCACCATGGCTGGACCAGCTCCTGCAGGCACTTACAGCATTCCAGGAGCAGGGAGAAACTTGCTGTCTTAATGCTGAAGGACCAAATTAAACACTGCTCCTCAGGGTGGTTTCTCTCAGCTGTTCTCATGGAGGTAGTTGCTTTTGCTGCTCAGTGAAGTGGGATGCGTTTAAGAGAATCTTAGCTGGGCTGACTGGCTTAGACATGGCTAGTGCTCTCTTGGTGGTTTCTTTACAGCTCTTGAAGTAAACCTGGTTTGCTTCTGGCCAGCTAGGAACAGAGAGATCAAACTAGCAGTTGCTGCTTTGTATCTGTACGGATGCCTCTATAAAACAGGGATTTAAGATATCTTTTAATTGCGTAGTCCATCCTCCTACAGGAAATTCCATTATTAAAATATGTGGGAATAACTTCTTCCTAAAAGCCTAAAAAAAATAAATATTCCCCAGACAGTCTTATCTATAATTTCGGTTATATAGCTTTTAAATTGTCTGACTTCCATCTTTCTTTATGCAGTTTCAGCCTATGTTCTGATCACTTGGCAATTCCCAAGTGAAGAACTTACTTTGCTACAAAAAGGGGGTAAATCTCCCATACATCTGAAGTCTATTATAATGTTTCTGCTCTTCCCTTCCATAACCTGAGTAAAATCAGTTCTTTCCATCTTTCCACACAGATGTTGGTTTATATACTTCTGATGACTCTTAGTCAAAATAAATAAGAAGTCCAGAGGACTTGTATTTTTGGGCATATTTCTTATTAAAAGTGAAACCCAGAACTAGGCACAGTGTTCCAGCTGAAGTTTGACCAGTACTGCCTTGGTATTTTGTTCTAAATCCCAAAGTTCCTAAAATATTTTCACTGTTGAGTAATTGGAAGGAAGTTCATCAGCTTCTTTGCTGGCATGAATTTACTTCAGCAGAAAATCTGGTCAAAGCATCTGTGTATCAGAGAGCATCTGACTCTCTTTCCACAGCTGATGTGTAGGGAACGTCACAAGAACAACAGATCTTGTACTATTTTTACCCATTAAATTGTGATCTGCAAATTAAAAACCAAGATGATGATCCTCACAGGTTTGTTCCTGTTACGACACCCAAGCTCTGGGGCAGTGCAGGTCAAAGTGTGCTTCAGGTCATCCCAAGCCATAGTAAGATAGCAGCCAAGTTTGAGGTATATTCCCTCTCTGGTCTGAATGTTTGGATACGAGGCAAATGCATTTCCTTTTACTCTAACAGACCTGGAAAACCTTTGTCAGCTGTTTTATTGCCTTAATTTAAACAGGATGTCTTATGTTTGACTTAGCCAATCACTTTTATACATCCCAATAAGATGATGGTGGTTTCTTTTTTCCCAACATCAAGTCAGTAGTGCTTCATCTCCAGGTTTGGTTATCAGTAAGCTGCAGATCTTTTCTGCAAGAAAAAAAGTTTGTGCAGTTGATAACTCCTGCCTAAAGGCAGTATTTTGCAGCTGTTGTAAGTTAATTGCCTTCTGTTTAGTTCAGGCTATTCTTCTATTTGAAATTCATTTTGAATTTCAATTCCCCTCTCCAAAAGGCAATGCAGGAGTTCTACTAGTGCAAATTCATAGTCTGCACAGGTGAGCAAATACACTGTGTATAAATTTCTCCTTAAAAATGTATTCATAACCCATATGAAAATAATAGCTATAAATGTAATTAATACAATTGCTGTTATTTATTCCTCACAGGTGTATTTTAAGAATGAAAAAGCCTGTAGCTTGAATATATTTATTGCAAATTCTTTATCTTAGAACTTGAAACTGAATTTGCTAAGCACATTTTCAGGATTAGTTAAGGAAAACCTGTGGGCATTTCATTATGTCTTTTTCAGCCTTGGGCTTTTAGAGTCCCAGGTGTTTTGTTTTAGTTTTGAGGTATTTCTACTCTCCCTTCTCTGTTTCTGGTTCATCAAAGAAGCTAATTATCTTGGGGTTTGGCATTACAGTGTTGAATGAACCGTGCCACGGTCAATGGATCCAACGCTAGAGCATTACTGGATGTCACCTGCAGGTATTAAATGAAGATATGAATAGGTTGATTGTTCAATCTTAATTTGTTTTGTTCTCTGAAGAAATGAGGTGAGCAGTTACCCAAATGAGTAGACAGAACCTTCTCTGTAGCCCAGTTGTTGTGCTGAAGCTGGCAGACAAAAGTTGGTACAAGCCAGGGAACCAGGCTGTCCTGGTCTGCATTTCAGTTGTATACTTCCGATAGTGAGCAAGCAACGATGAGCCTTTCACAGGCTGTAACTTCTCCATAGGTGGGGCTGAGCCCTGTGGCCTGTGGACCTTCAAGATAAAGTTGCTTGAGTAGATTTCTTCACCAAAAAAATTGTCTGTGTTGCAAATCAAGGTGATCATGTTATGTGCAAGGCCAGAAAGCTAATATGCAGGTACAGCTCCTGTATTCAACAGTACACTTGTATTCTTCAGTATTCTCATTACTTTGTTTCTCTGCTGAGGGAAGACCAATTTCATGAATTAGTCTTTGGTCATTGACATATGAAGGCATTTTCTTAGAAGAGTTTGAAGCTTTCAGGTCTTTTGAAGAAGACATATGGGATTTAGCAGCAGGGACATTTGCTACAAAATTAACTGTTGGGGCCTCATTAGTTTTTAAAGATTGGAAATGACCATCAGGCATGCTCCAGATGTTTCCTCTCCTGTAGTTAATACCTTGTTTTATTAGAAATATGACCTTTATTTTCTTTTGAATCATGTCCAGCAAAATGGAATTTAGCACTTATTGTCGGTGTATTGGATTTTGGCTTCAGGAATAACCCATGTGTGCTCTTAATTGCGCATAAGAATTTCTGCTCTTCATCTTCAGAGAGCATGGATTGTGATGAAGAAGGTAGGAAAACTAATCCTTACTAGACTGAAACCATCAGGATTATATTACAGAAGACTGGAATTGTCAGTTTCTTCATTTAAGCTAGCATTACAGCAGAGGGCAAGATCTGTTGTTCAGCAAGGATTCCTGTTCTCAGTATATCAGCAGGTTTTGTTGTCTTTTTTCCTTTAGCATTCATAAAACAACCTTGCGAACTGGCCAGATTGCACAGTACTGTAATTTAGTCAAACTCAGAGTTACTCATAATTTTCAGAAGAATGCTGAAGACTTTAAACCTTCACTATTCAAAATAATAAGTGCTGAAGAAGTACCTAGCCTTTTAGAAAGGCTTCCTAGAAGAAAAACTTCTATGCTAAAAAATACTACTCCAAAAAAAAAAACCCCAAAACACTTTTATTTCCCTGCAGTGCTGGTAGAACAGAATAAATGTATGTCAATACTACTGTATTAGAAATCATCATCCAAATGAAACTTATGGCAGAAGAGTTTTAGTTTTAAAATTATTTATGCCAAATGATCATGTATATAATTGGAAGTAGTTTCTAAAATAACTGCCTTGTGTCGAATTTAAAAGGGAAAATAATGGAATACAGAATGCCAAGTAAAGTTTTGGTATCTAGAAAAAGGTTAGCAAAGGAGACGTAAAAAGGTTTTCATTTTCTCTACCACCATTCTTCTATGGAAACTAAATTTACTGTCTCAATTAAACTTTCAATCTGCTGGCAATAGATGTACATGGTCATAGTAGCTGGCTGTAAAGAAAAAGTTATGTACAAACCCCCCACTTTTGTCTAGCCTAATTCCCTTGGCTTGCACATGGGAAACTTTGAATTTAGCAAATGGAACAAGTATGGTCTGAATCTGTTCTGTTTGTTAGCACTTGATAAGTTGTGTCAAAACAGTCCTGCTTACTTGGACTTAAATTCTGCACATTTTGGAAGGAAACACTTGCAAATATTGTCACGCTGCAGAAGTGCCTGAAACAGTTGGTGCTGGTACAACTCTGGCCAGGCAGCAGTGGAATAAAAATATTTCCCTTCCACTGTCTGCTTTAGGCTTATCAGCTGCTGTAAGGCTTATCTGCTGTACAGAAACTCTGTCTATAGTACACTGATCCAAACTACCTATATTTTCCTGCATAAACAGTTTTATTTTCAAATAAATCTTTCAGCAGTTCAGGGCTTAACAACCATGTTCTAATTGCAGTCAATTTGTCCGGACCCAAAACCTCCAGTGCATCAAAATCTGCTGCCCTTCCCAATTAATAACATCAGTTGCATCAACATGAATGGAAATACTCCAGGTTTGCAGAGGTCCAGCGCTGACTATTTAGGGACTTCATATTGGAAAACACTCAAGTCCTGGTTCTAAAGGAACTAGGCACGGAGCATAAATTTAACTTGACATCCTTTAAATGCATACTAAGGTACTTTATGCAAATGGCCCAAGCACCGCAGTCTTCATATCATAAATTTCAGTCATTTACTCTAGGAAACCTTAGAAAAGGAAAGAGATTACTTGGAAATGAACTGTAGAAAAGTTTACTGTGAATATAAATCAGTATCTACAAAGGCTCCCTGTAGTGGTTCTTGTGGTTCAAAAATGTAATTGTAAATTTATTCTGTGCTTTTCATTTTATTCTTTCTGGCAAAGACAAGCAGTGACAATGTGTCATCTCCACCCCTGTGCTAGGTATATGGGTCA
Organism: Neopsephotus bourkii; assembly: GCF_033783945.1. NCBI lineage: Eukaryota > Metazoa > Chordata > Aves > Psittaciformes > Psittacidae > Neopsephotus > Neopsephotus bourkii. Next base: position 1,177,714 of record NW_026902300.1, on the reverse strand, counting down.
CACTGAGTCAGTGTATGTAACGTGTGGGAAAGTGTGCTTCTTTTCCTCTGCATTGCCATTTTGTTGAGCAAGTGATACTCAGACAGCGACTCTGAACACAATGTGCTCAGCTGCCTCCTGTCATGGCAGTGTCTTCTCTATGCCTGCAGAAGGAAGGAGAAAAAAAGGGGATACACAGCCATATGGGTTGTTTACATTTGCATTTTCTAGGCTCACCGTGACTCTTCAGGTGTTCAGGACAGCCTGAGAGCTGCTCAGGAGACAGAGATGCAGTGTGCTCTGCTGATAATGTCAAGTCCATCTCTTGTCTGGTATGTGCAGAAAACAAAGAAGGCAAATGACCTTAGCAAGAGATACAAGTTCATCTGTCTCCAGAGATAAAGTCCCAGGTAGATGATTTACTAATTTTCTGAATTGTTCATGACCGTGTTCTTGCTGTGCATTTCAGAAGCATCATTTTTCCTTTAGTATATTTTTACATTAATATGTCTTTGTTTTGTTAGCTAGATGAACCTGAATTTAAGAGCCAGCAGCTATTCACAAGATTTTACTTAATGTACACACAGAAGTTTGCCATGGTTAATGAAAAAGATAAAACTTATTAAAATATAATTATTTTGTTAATCATAAAATGTTATTCCCGTAAAGCTATAATTTGATATACTGTTTAGAAATAGCAATATGGATTTTCTTAAATTAGTTTAACTAAACACAGCCCATTTAAGTAAGTGGTATGCACTTGAAGACAGGTAATACACAAAACCCAGAGAAAAGCACACACACAAACCTGAATGCACAAAAGACACAAACACCTGAATGCAGCATAACTGTATGTCCCCTCCTGTTTTCTCTCTCCTCTCACTGGGGGGTGGTAAAACTTAATGTTCTGAGGTTGTGTGGTACAACTGGAACTCAGCATGAAGGAAACATGATAGGGAGAGAACAGGTTGCTTCTCTTCCCCGGAACAGATGATTTAACCTATTTACAGCACAGTCAGTCTTTAAGAAAGAAATGTTCACGTGTCGTGTGTGTTTGCTGATGCCACTTGCTTCTAAATTTGCACCTCATAAATTCATTCTTTAAGGAGGTAAGGAAGAAAAGAAACCACGTCTTAATTTGTATAGGTGCATGGTAATGCAAGTAAAGAAATAAGATAGATGAGCGTGACTTCCCCCTCTTTGTATCTTTCCTTGTTGTAACCTACCCTCCCACCTTGGATTTATACGACAATTTTTGAAAGCTGTTTTCAGAGGAACAAAGGATGAGAAATCCAGCCTCTGTAATTGTCATCACTGAAGTCTGAGAAAGTCACTGAACCATGGAAACCACAGCTATTTCAGTCTTACAGCTTTGTACCTCCGTAGCTGCTCCTCTCAAAGGATTTCAGACAGCTTTAGAGACATTAACAAGGCGGGCTTCACAACGCTGGCAGAGGAGGAGAACCGGATTATTATTCTGGTTTGCTAAAATGAAGAGCTGTGATGGGCAAATTCATTTCAGCTTAGCGATGTGGTATGACATACTTTTGCCTTGCTCAGACATGTCCCCTTTCCTAAGTCAGGTTACTGCCCAGGTGCTGGGGGGGGAGAAAAAGGGAATGTAATTTTGGCTTTGCCAACTTGGACCACAGCATGGGGTCTTAAACTATCACAGAAACTAGGTTTCTACTAGGACCAGGGCAAATTTTCTATGGGGTAGGCAACTTCTGAGGGAGGGTAGGCAGAATGAGATCTCAAGAGTATGCCACTGTTTAGTAAAGAGTCAAGAGTCCTATGTACTTTGTCCTACATCTCAAGGGAAGTTTCAGACAGATCACTAGGAAGATTCCACCTTTCTTGCCACCATACTTTGCTTCTTTAGATGACAGTTTACTTTAGCATGGAAACAGCAATGTGTAGGATTCTTTTCTAGAAAATAAATGATCTGCAGGTAATAAAAGGCCATTAAATGTTTTTTAAGCAAGAGCTGAAAACATGGCCATAATTGGGAGGAATTTTGAAGCAGGAGTTGAGGAGAAGTGGAATTTTGTAAGCACATTCCTGGAGGAGCAAGTGGGAGAAACCATTCTGTCTGGTAAAAGCATGAAGTAATGTATGTGCACTTTAGGGTTTTATTAAAAGGCATAGTATGCTCTGCATGATTCCACTTGTTCAGCAAGCCACTGTAAATCTATCTTTTCTATTTATAGTCTAATTCAGAGCTCCATAATAGTCATATACTTGAAATTTGTAACAGTGAGATTGTTTGTTTCATGTTTTCTGTTTCAGTAACGTACCTTGGAAACTGCAGATTTGAGGAAAGAATTTTCTTTGAAATTTTTCCCATCCCAAGAGGAGATAGCAAAAAAGAAAAATTGGTGGGTTTTTTTTTCAGCTAGAAAAGTAGAAGAAAACCAGGTAAATGAGCAAAATACAGTGCTTCTTACTTGGTTAGCTGCAGGATTTTGTTTCTTACCACCAGAATATCTGCAGCTATACTAGAGGATGTGTAAATGTCTGAGTTGTGCCTTCCTCAGTCAAGCTACTGTTTTGCAATTTCTGTCTCTATCATAGCAGAGCTAGAGGAATTTTTATCATTTTTGAGAAACTCGTGCGATTTGGAAAGTGTTCTACCTTGTAGTGATGCACAAGACAAAGAGAAAAACAAGAGTTTCAGGTGGTGGTGGGCTTTTTTGGTTTGTTTAGTTTTTTTTTCAGAAGACATAATGAACTCTTAACTTCTAACACTAAAAAAGCTGGTTTTGAGACTGTGATCAGAATCAGGAACCTGAATGCAGGAACAGCATTCAGGTTCTGTCTGTCTGCCGCAGCCCTGTCTGTCAGGGCTGTTGCTGTCAGAAAAATCAGTCCATTGCGCCATTAAAACTGCTGGACTGTTCTTGGTCTCAAAGGCTGTTTCTGTAGGGCAGTAGTCAGTGTTCTCACCTGCCATGTAGCTTGAGACTCTATTCAGGGAACATAGTAAAAAGAGCAACTGATAGAAGTGTGAGCTTCTTCAGATCTCAAGACACAGTGCTAATGATAAAGGCTTACATGTCTGTCACTTCTGAGACATTTTGAGTTTAAACTTTTGGTAGTATGGTTTTCACTTGGAGGAAGTTGGGCTTTGACTGGACTTTTCTAATGCCTTTTTTTTTTTAATGGAAATACTATTTCACCAGAAAGATGGCCAGATTTAATTACTCCTGACTTTCCAAAAGTGATTTTAGTGTGCTGGACAAGTCTAATACAGTGGAAAAATGCTAGCGACTATCCAGCCTGACTGTGTACTGATACACTGAGATATGGGAAACCTGTAGAGGATGCACTGAATTCCTGAAACCTTGCAGAGAGCTAAGTAGGTGGACTTGGGCAAAGCAGTGACATTCGTGCAGTGGAAAACCCTGTACACCAGGGCAGAAGGCAAAATCAGAACTTCCTGAAAGTGAGTCTTAGTTTCATCCTGGTGACACAGTAAGGCTTTTATTCTAGCACATAAATTCCTTAAATGTAGCTGATGCAAAGGATATTTGTAGGCTCAGAAGAAATAGTGATGAGAGATTTTTCTGGTACAAATAAAATAAAAAGGTTAGTTCATAAGCAAATGCTTTAAATCATGCTTAATTTTGAGTTAGACTGAGAAACAGTTGGAACAGCAATTTCAGATCTTGTACAGGGAATGCAGGTAACCTCAGAAGAAAATCAGTTATTTCTTGTCAAACCAATCATACTAGCTTAGATTCCAGAATTGCAATTGAGTGTAATTTCAAGCATGAGGTTTTCCCTCTGTTCCACAGGAATGAGAACGAAGGCAGATGGGAAAAAGTGGAGGGGTTTGGAAATAAACCCACTTTTTGTAAACTGGAAAAATTTGGAAGAATCTAGAAAGTTTCATTAATGCAGACCTATTTAGCTGTGTTGAACTGGGATACTCTGATGTGCTGTATAAAATGCGTTGCATTAGATACTCATTTTTCCATAATACTGCAAAACCTTGTGCACTGTACGAAGCCCTGAATGTTAGGCTAGAATATCATTAGAATATCCTGTGTTTCACTGTCACCTGTAATACCAGATATGCAATATGATATGTAGACACATATTTTCATTTTTCTGGTTTTAGTTTTCTGGTAGAAATGAGGATTTACATTAATCCACACTGAAAGAGAATATATTCTTCCCTCATTACTCTTTTGTTTGTATCTTTGGGAGTGGCTAACTTAGGGTATTAAAGAATTAATTAAAAGCTGTTTGAACTTTCCTGCTTCTAATATGAGAATACAATTTTCTCCATGCAACCTTGATATTAAGTGGAAAATTATTGTGCTTTGAATTGACTTGTAGCATAGGCAACAAACAGGATTACTGTTGTGGGCGGGATGAGGTTGTGTTGGGGTTTTTTTTTTGACAGACAATGGTGATAGCATATGAGATACAATTTCAAAGAGACAAATAGTCAGTGGGTCAGAGAAGCCCAGTTGATAAAATATTTATGTATAGTTATGAAAATAAAGGGGAAAGGGAGCTTGTGTAACATACCAGAGAACTGAAGAACCAGAAGAAAACTTGCTTTCATATCCCACAACTGAACCTAACTTATGTATTTCAAGGGAAACTGTGTCCAGCCATGGCTTCTCTGCAGCTGTTCTGGTGTTTATGCCATTTCCAAGTATAATAATTCTCTTCTCTGCAATTCTGCTGTTCCCAGACTGACGCATCATTTCAAAGCTATGCTCCTTGTGACCAAATGCACAAAACTAGTTTGCCACAAGTTTTTTTTTCCTTCTTAATTCAGACTTCAAATGGAAAAGAGGCAGGAGGGAAGTAACATGACAAAATTTATTGGATGGTTTAAACTTAACTGACATTAAAAAAAAAAAAAAAAGCCAAAACCTCCCCCAGCCCCACAAAGAAGAAAACAAAAATCTTAATTTTCAGGCAGTGAAAGCCTGAGAAGTAATTTCATTTTCTGTTAGCTATCTCATAGTGTCCTTTACACTTTTATTACATACTGTCATGTCTAGATTAAATGTGTTTCAAATTTCTTTGGATTTTAGATAAGTAGCTATCTGTTTCTAAAATACTGCACTTAAAGTAGTGAAAGAAAGTGCACAAAAACTAATGTAAGGCTTCATTTAAAGTTTTGGGTAATGTTAATATCTGGATCAAGCCCTAATGAAACAACTATTTTCTACTTTAATTCTAATGTGGTTTCTGTGGATTGATCTTCCCTTTCCCTTCCCCTTCCGTATCTCTTTATCTCTCTATCTCCTTTCTTCCTAATTTGGAGCAGCCATTGACCATTCTTATCAGGAGAGATTGCTGCAATTTCCCCAAATGACCATCACTACAGCTCACCTCTTGGTTAAACAAATTATATCAGAAAGATAGAAGAAGCTTCGTTTTCCCAAATCAAGCCAAAATGCATGTTTAACTCGGGTTTTTAGCTTGCATTTCCTGGCCACCGCTCCTGCATTTTGATTTTGAACACACATGTGTAAGCCTGGTTTTGAAAAGCAGATGCTTGATTTTAAAACAAGTAAAAGCAAAGAAGTTGGTCCTGCAATTTATAGAGCATTGCTTGTGAAAAGCTTGGCATCAGATGAACTGCTGAGGAATTTTACAATCATGGAGCCAGATTACCAGAATTCAAAATACATGATGTGCTGAATATTGAACAAGTCAACTGAGTCGGTTGGTGAAGAACTGGTGCATTTAGGCAGCATGGTTAATTTGCAGGGGCAGATTTGCAGAACAAGTTGAAAATGTGTTTTATAGTGTGCATCCACTCTTGTGAGAAACCTGGTTAATAGATCCTTGATAAGCCCATTGCTCTCAGACAGTATTTGCAGTTGGCAATGACTTACTAAGCTCCAGTTGTACATAAGGAAATGCACTACAGGGAGTTTCGGGTTCGATAAATGTAGATGAATTCTCTACATGAAATGAAAACGGTCAAGACACAAACTTGATCTAGTTTGTAACTGAAAATCAGTTAGCGTCATGTATCCAACTATGTTCCTGCTTTTCTAACCTTCCCTTGAGTGAGGCTGCCTGTTTAGGAGCTCTCTTGTTTTCCATTTCTGGGGCACTGAACCTAATTGTGGACTTTTCTTATGCCATTGTGGAGCCTCACGCTGGCCTTGGATGACCAGGGCTTTTTCTACAGTTATGTCTTTAGTGCTGGGTTATTTCTGTGAGACATTTCTGTTTTTCCCTATCTTGGACTGCCTGTATTTCAAATAGGGATGTTGATTTATCTGTTTTGTGGGATGCTTTGAGACTGCAAAGCTGTGTACATTATGTATTGTTAGAACTAATAGGAAAAAGCAGATAAGAATTTTTCTACTGAGTTAGCTGACAGTCTCCCTGAAGGGTTTATAGCTTCTTTCAGGCTGTTTCCCTCCTATGTGACCCATTAGAGCTACACAGGGAAGACAGATCTGCTTAGTCAATGGGAAAGCCTCTACAAACAAAACTGAACAGATGTGATGTTCTGATATTTAGCAGTTTTATTAACATCTTCATGTTCTTCCAGCTGAAGATAGCTCTGTGGTATTGTCACAATTCATCAGCTCTGTGTGGTGTTATACAGTTGTAATACAGGCAATACTATACAATGTCAGCAAATTACTGTGTGTGCCTTCAGTTGTGCTGATCTTCTCCTCCTGTAACTCTTTTGGCTCCTGAGGAGGAAAGAAATACTTTGTCTTCTCGTTCATGACACATATGAAGCGTGCCTGATTCTTCTTTTTTCTCCTCCCCTCTTTTCCCTTTACAGTCCCCACAATTCCCATATTCCTCTCCCCACATAGAGATGAATGTTCAAAATAACAATAACAGACTCTCAGTGATGATACTTCGCTTGTTTGGCATTAATGAATTTTTGTTAATTTTGACATTATTGACAGGATTATTAACCACTGAAATCCATAATTTCACAACCGTGAAAGAACACAAATGATTTGGGAGCCACACGTCATTTGCCATGGATTGAGTACTGTTTCACGTAGTTAATAGCACTTGAAAAGGAGTGATGGCTTACTGTCTTCCTGTCAACTTTTTCACCAAGTGCTTAGCTCCACAAAGGTCAAAGAGAAACATGTAGTAGTTGCTTTGCTGTGGAGATGGTAATTTTGATTTGCAACCTCTGAGAAAACATAATATGCACTTTTAATTACACGAGATACATTTCTGCTGGGGTAACAGGATTACAAGTCAAAATGGAGAACAATTTACTGATCTCCTTTATCAAAATAAGCATTTTAGACAGCGAACATATTTTCTTCTAATAAAAAAGCTGCTATGCTACTTTAAGAGTCCTAGATGTCATTTTAGATGTCTCCATGAATATACCAGTGTTCAGAAGTTTCCACCCACCTTAACAACTTTAGTTGCCTTGGCTGGAGTGAAAGGGTTACAGAAAGGTCTTGAAGGACCAGATGTTTCTAAAAGAAGCTTAATAATGCAGATTTGTAATCAGTGTTTTGGGTTTTGGTTTTTTTTTAATTGCTGTAACTTGTATTGATTTCATGGAGATCTAGGGAGGTCTTTAAGAATCCCATTAGGCACCTATTTGTGTCTTTAGCTATAAAAACATTTATAGACCAGTTTGTAAAATTCTTGTGATGCTGCAAAGACTGGAAATACACTGAACCATCAATTCAAGAACAGACCATTGTTTAAATCTACCTCATTCATGAAAGCTCTTTTACCTCCAAGGGGTTGAAGCAGGAGTGGAAGGTCTTTTGTTACAAAGGGATCTTCCTGAGTCAGAGCTCTATAGCTATTTAATCAAACAAAACCACTTTGAGAAACACTAAATGTGTTTCCCTTTTTCCTTAGCAACTAATGTTTATTTCTCATGGCTCCAAAATAAACCTTTGAAAAAGTAAATGCCTCACAATATAGAAGATCACAATTTAAATTATTTCAGGTTTTCTTAATTGTTTTTAATTTCCGGTGTTATGTTGATTTTGTCTTTCAGCTTTTAGTTGTGGTAATTCATGGGCTATGACAATATATGCAACCGATTAGTAACACAACACCATAATTTATGCTTATTCTTTCTGTATCATGTGCAGGGATGGGATGTAGTGAACTATAGAAAAAGAACAGCATACAGCTGAAGAAGAGAAATATGAATATATGAGCAGCTCTTGGATTGACTGTAGATCAGAATGGGTTACTATAAAGTGTCAGTCTGGTAGTGACTGGAAAGGGCAGATAGGTCCAAAGTACCAAAGTAAGAGGTCTGAACAAGGGCCCTGTGAACTCTTGATGAGCTGATAACCCCATCAACCTCTTCCAAGTCACTTTTTGCCTTGAAGTTCTTTCATAGCGTATTAGAGGTTATAATACATATAGAATAGTATACCTCCTGCCTCAGTGTGCATGACCTACATTTTCAAGAGGGCATCTGCCTTTAAATCACTTACTACAGGGTATATGATGCTAGCAACACTATGTTAAACACCCTTTCAGGTAAGGGGAGGGGGGGAAGCTCCACAGAAGGCAGGTGTACAGCGCTGATGGCATCACTACATAGGTTACATGGATGTACTTAGGATTTAATTGTTTAAAATACTGAATGCCAAAACTTTGTGTGTGTCGAATTTACACCTCCCTTATGCTTATGCAGGTCACTCTGTTACATGAGTCATTTTTGTGGTATTTTGTCTGGGATCAGAATCATCTACTAGCATCTTAAATAAGGCAGGTTTCATTAATATATTAACATTTTATAGCTAGTATTTTCTATATTCTTTGTCTGGTTTTAGACATAATTGCTATATATGTAAGAGAGATCATTTCTAGATTTTAGTTGGACTAACAATGATTAGGCAGCTGTTTCCATTCCATCCCCCTATCTCATACTCTGTTTTATTTCCAGGGCTATTATACTGTGGCCCTAGTTTCTGTTTTGAACACTTCCGCAATGCAAATGGCACAGGAAGATGTGACCGAGGAGCAATATAAATGACAAATCACCTTGAGGATTAGAGGGTGCAGCAGTGACATCGAAGATAGCATTACTTGTTTGGCTAAGCCAGATTTAGGAGGGAAATAAAGAAGCATTTATCCAAATCATTATTCAGTCACATGAAGGCCTGGAAACAGACATGCTAATAACCTTCATCCCTTATTAACTCTAGTTTGTTCTTTTCCATCACATAAGGGACTGAAGGAAAGCGGAAAGTGTGGCAAAATGGTGGGAGGGGGCTTCATAGTGCTTCCTACCCTGGTATCTTGCAACTATCAAATGTGTGGGCTGCTTTTAGTCACCAAAAAAGAGAGCTTTCTGATTCACTGCACTCCTGCTCCACATGGCAGCCTTACACTTTTCCTAGCCTTTGCCTAATTTGAACTGGGTGCAGAGAATCCACTGAGTTCTCCAGAAGGAGAAAAGAGACCAATGAGTACCAAGCTCCTGGCTCACTGCGATCGGAGGCAGCTGTGGGGGGTTTTGCTATTTGCTGCTCTTAAAAGGGACAGGTTGCAGTGCCCTGGGCACAGTACCTGCTGAACTGTTGTTACTTTTGAGTTCCAACATATGGAGCTTTTAAGGGAGAAAGAAACTGATGGCCACTACGTTTAAGGATATGTGGAAAAGGAGTTCAAATTGTCTTCATACTTTTATGGCTTCACAGAAATTTGAAAATCCCTAAAGTAAGAAAAGCATCATGCTCTGACTACAGATGTTTTACTTTCTTTTTTATGCCATATTATACAGTATGTAATACCTCTGATGTGTTAGTTAAAAATTGTCATAAATGACTGACAGCCCTGAAACACTGCTCCCCACCCCTTCCTTTGCTACAAAAGCACACCTACATCTACGTCCACAGCAGCGAAAGCATCTCATTTCCATGTTGAATCTCCCCTATGACTAAACAGAGATGTTTCATTTCCCCATGTTGTCAATCAGCAACCTTTTATCTGGGACACAGGTTGATAAAATACTTCATTATCTTAATCCATAACTTCTTTGGGAACTGCATACCATGCCTTGAACACCAGCCATTGTCTCAATTAAAAATGGATTTGCATGTTGTGGTCAGTTCTGAAAAATGAACTTTAATACGGTATATTTCAAGTGAATTGGAAAGTAGAAAAGAAAATTCAGTAGTGCTATCAACAGTCAGAATTTAGTGAGGAAAGAGGACCTAGTTCAGTAGCCAGCAATACGTGACAAAATTCATACATAACTGCTGGTAATCATTGTAAATCAGCAGATAATTTCAAATAAGTAGATGCCTCTATGTGCTGTATTTTAATAAGGCCAGTTACAAAGTGGTTTTAGCATTATGGTGAGGCTCCTTTGCATCATGCCAATGTTTTTTATCTGCAGACTTAAAAAGCCCATTTTGAGCATTAGTTGTGTTGTACAACGGACATAGTACCACCCCTGCTTAAAGGAGAGAGAACCACAAAAGGCTAAGAAACTAATATGAAAGTGTCAGGACAAAAGAATTAGAGGTCAGCTGAAGTGCTCAGGCTAAAAACTATGCAGAACCCAGAAGAAAGTGTGTCTCTTGGCTCCCAGCCCTCTCTTTCAAGTCAAGGTTATTCCTTTTGCTAATGATCCAGTGCCACTGCTATTGCCAGTAAATGTCAACCCAGAAAACTATCTGTGGTGTTGAAATGTCAAAATGTATTTTATTCTTCAATCTGGATAAAGCTGTTCTTGGTATCATCAGATCTTTCCTGGGAAAATTACTTCAGGTCTAGCAGAATCTCTGGAGTGGCACAAAACAGGTTCTGACTTGTGTCTGTACCAGGATACCTGTAGAGCTAACAGTGGAGGCCATGGTTATCTCACTGACAGGAAAAAAAAATATGGTAGTGTTGAAAATCTTGAACAGGAGGTGTCTGGGTGGGCATTGCAGTCTGTGTAAAGCTTGAAGATACGTTGCTGAAGTGGAGGAAGTGGATTATGTGCCTCTCAGTTTCAGTTTTGAATCACAGTTCGTCATTTACTATGCAGCTGATGTGTCAAGCAGTACCAGTTACAAGTGTCTAGAAATGTGTAATTAAGCTTTAAACATGAGTGCTCAGCTATATCATATTGCTGTAGGTGGATATCCCGATATGTTGATGTGTTATTAATGGGAGATGAAGGAAGAGATAATAATTCCCTTTTAATGTAAATGTACAAGTTTTGCAATAACATTATGTGATAGGTTGCATTAAGTAGAACAAATAGAATAGCAAAGCTGAGATGAAGCAGAAATGATTATACAAGAATATTTCTTAATTGTCATTCACAATGAATCTCTATACTGGAAAAGGGGTTTCCTGCACTAATCCAGGGACTTGTTTTGATATTTTTATAACACAGAGCAAAAATTTATCTAAGAGTATTCAGTTGAAACTGATGGAATTGATCCTTCTAATTAAGTAGCTACATACTGATTAAGGGGGCTAGAATCTCTTCTGTCTTTGCTGTAATAGGTGCTTTGAGACAGCTGAGCTTGAGACATATCATAGAGCAGGATAATAGGAATATTAAAAAATACTAAAGGGAAACTGAGGTCAATACCACTTGTTTAGCATACTCTCAGTAATTTAATTTTAAGTTACAGTCTTAAAGACTAATCTAAGGCTTCAAAAGAAAATGGCTTATGATACACTTCAGTGCAATAAAGTGATGAAACTGACATTCCTCAATGTCATGCTCAGAAATTGAATGTTTGGATTTGGAGTTTGCATGAAAGTATCTAAAGCACTTGAGACGTCTCTGAAGCACCAAATAATACTGAATTTTCATCAGTGTCATAATGTTCTTTAATTATAAATCACTTCTCTGTCTCAAATGGTATCATATAAAACCATTATATGGTTGTTGTTAACATGGATTTTACACCTTATCATTTTGTCCTCAGTCATCCTTGCTGACAATTCAGGGTCACTACACAGCATTTGGTTGATAAAGGCTCTAAGTACTGGACAGATGAATAATTCAAAAATAGTAATAAGTGGTCAAAATGGGTACTTTAATTAAAGCATAAGATAACAAAATAACTGTTTGGCTGCTACCTTAAGGACTGCTATCAAGTTTATCTTTTTTAGGAAATATGTCTTCTTATGAAAGGTAACCATATAATGAATATATTTCACATCTCTTAGGTCCATTCACTAAATAAATTCTTCTCATATGAAGATTAACTAATTTTCCCAAACTGTCACAGAATTATGATTTCAGCCTGGAGATTTTTAGCAGAATGCTTCAACAATACACAATGGAACCCTGTCTGTCAGAATGACTAGTTCAGGATGTTACTAGTATCTGAGATGCTATTCTCTTCAGCACAGCAGTGAGCACACAGATTAAAAAGAAGGCCAGTTTTACACACTGTCAGTGCTCAGGAGTTACGTGCTGTAGCACAGAGAACAGCCTTCACAAACTGATAAGTGCCGTGTCCCTTTTGTGACGTGCTGATCTCACTCCAGCCTCTTGCAGTGCTGCAGTAGGGGCTGCAGACCACTTTTTGAAGTACCTGAGGGGGAAGTTCTTCTGCATGCCAATTTTTGGCTTTTCCGCTCCATTTATCTCATTTTCTGCTGTTTTTCTTTCTATGAAATTGGCTGCAGCAGGACTAAAAAAATAACCTCTTTTAAAACTTGGTGTTTCTTTGCCGTTTGCTTGCCTTAATTTCAGAGACATATGCAGTGCCATTCTGTTTATGGGAGCTTCTCTTCTTGGAGTATAGCTCCAGTATACTCAAGAACTCACAGCACTGCATTTCTTTTCCTTGTAACATGTTGATTGGGTCTAATATCAGATGGGACTTATTTTTGCTGATAGCCCAGAATTTGGTGGCGTCATCTGGATTCGTGGTTGGCATGCAAAGTACTTAGTCAAATCGTTTTCTTCTCATGTCACTTACATGTAAACATGAAACCCAGAGTGCTGATTATGCAATCACAGATTTTACTTCCCCATTTTTCTAAATGAGTAACATTCTGGGATAAAATTGGAAATATTGGTCTCTGTTTCCACAGCTGCAGCAAACAGGGAGCAAAGGAAACAATAGTTGCATATACACATGTGCATTCCAGCTGCTGCTGACTCCCACTCCATTATCCTTTTTGCCTTCCCATTTGAGCAGACAAATTATCTTAATGACAGGAAAAGTTACAATCAGATATGCTGCCAGTTTAATAATGTTTTTAAAAAATCAGAATTAGGGTTTGAAAAAATTATTTGCAGCTTAATTTGTGGGGTGATTTAAAGTTTAAGCTTCTGCTTGAGTTGCATTATATGATTTTTATTTTTCCCTGCACTAACCGCCCCTTGCAACCAGGGATATTAACCCCAAGGAAATGCAGATAAAGATTTTCTGTTTCTTTTCTCTCCCAGCTTGGTTCCACACAACCTTTTTTTGCCTTTAAAACTGGCAGATCTAGAGACAACAGTTTCCTTCCTGCTGTTCACCAAGCTCTGCCTCGCTCCCCGGTGTATCAGCAGGAGTTGGGGAGATAAAAGAGATGTCCTTGTGATGCAAAATTGATCAGAACATAGAGCCACAAACAACATTTTCCGCCTTGGTTCTCCAGCTTTTGAGCAGCAGGGCCCATCAGAGCTTCTGAACCATCAAGCAGTTCCCTGAAAGTTCCTATGCTTCTTGTTATGGTTAAATGTTTATTTTGTTAATGTAACCTTGAGTGTCATTGCTAAGTGCTGGGTGATAAAAATGTATTTGTAAGGGCATTATTTAAATGGACACATGTCAGGCCTTGCATGATATCAGAATTCCAAATGATTTTGAGGTTGAGTTAATGCATCAAAATCCAAATAACATTTAATTAAACAAGGATATCTCAGCTCCTTGGAGGTCCTCAGAAAAGGTAAATGGAACAAAAAAACGTAACATTAATAATCCATCAATAAATCACTACTTAGGTTTTTTTTCTTTTCCTGCATTTGATGGAAGAGTCTTAGCTGACTTAAACACCCCCCCCAAAAAAAAAAAACAGAAAAAGAAGAAAAAAGAAAAAAACACAAACAACCCACAAAACCAAAAAACTACCATCCTCCCAAAAAAACCTTGAACGTAAATTCAGAAAGTAATTTCAGTTAGACTTTTTTTGTAAACACTTGGTTTAGAAATTGGTATTTTTCTGCTCTGATTTATAAGCACATAAAAATTCAAGGAATATGGCTGAAGATGAAATGAATGGGTATGTCTGCATGATAAAACTTCAATTTTCTTTCATCTGAGCCAGCACAGTGAAGTCTGCAAAGGTTTGAAATTCACATTTAGTCTTTAATGTTGCACTTGCTTCTCTGATCCACCTATATTCATAACCTGCCTTTCTCTCTGTCAAATATGAAATCTATAAGCTAGGAAACAAAAATGGTTAAATGATAGATTCACAGAAGGTTTCTTTTCTGTTATATGTTTAAGTTTTTCAGAAGACTTGAGCAGAGAAAACGCTCTCAGGGGCCTGTTCAGATTGACTTGGGATTCCCTGCCCATACACCTCCATTTCTTTTTCAAGAGAAGCTGTAAACCTAAGGCAATGACACACACCCTGGTCTCATCCCAGTGTGTGTTCAGCATTCAGTCAATTGAATAGCTGGGAACCAGGACTCTGGGGACCAGAGGGATCATGCTAGTCCCTGAAAGTGGACAGTCTTTGCCTCCCTCAAATATCTAAACAAAATTAAGCAGTGTTGGTCAGGCTGTGGCACAGCCATTTGCTTCAGCAGAGCTCGTCTGAACTCTCCAGCCTGTGAAGAACTGCCTGCATGCTCTGGTAATAAATCTTTACTCCTCTTTTTTCTGCGAGTTTTTCTCCTGGAAGTCATGCACCCACCATCTTAAAGAAGTTACTTCCTACCTATAGTACCATTTGCAAATAAATGTATCAGTAAAAGTATTTCACAACTAATTCAAACACTACCGGGACAATATGCAGAATATCTTACCCACAATCTTAAGCAGGTAATAAAATAGGCAGCATAAGCCAATACACGCTTTCTACCCTTAAATTATATTGGAAAAGGGTATGCTTAGTGACAGACCATGTTCTAATGCAGAAGGTGTTTCCTTCCCTCTTTAGTGTTGTTTGGATAAAGATCTGAATAAAAAATGGCTAAAATACCAGGACAAAATGCTGCACATATGAGTGGAGAGTTCTCTCCATACCTACAGCATCACTCATGTTCATGGCACAAACTTCGATTGCTTACTTTGGCCCCGTTTCAGGCAACTACCTGGCTGAAATCACGTTCTTATTTAAACTGAATGTTAAACTGAGGCCTTAGCTGTAACTTTACTTTGGAATCAACTGTCTGGAACTTAAGGCAGAAAAAAGACGCTTCCTCCCATGCTGCTGCATAGCTGCTATTCTTGAAAGACAAACTTTAACTTCTGTAATATAGGTTCAGGGCTCCTTAGGATTTTTTCTGAGAAGACTATATTGCATGAAACCCAAAACTTTCATGTTAACATTTAGAAAACACATCATGTGGAGTACTGCACCCTTGCCATAGAATCATAGAATCATAGAATAGTTAGGGTTGGAAAGGACCTTAAAATCATCAAGTTCAATGCCCTACCATGAGCAGGGACATCACACACTAAACCATGTCACCTAAGGCTCTGTCCAACCTTGCCTTGAACACTGCCAGGGATGGAGCATTCACAACTTTCCAGGGCAAACCATTCCAGTAACTCACCACCCGAACAGTGAAGAACTTCTTCCTAAGTCTAAACTTCCCCTGTTTAAGTTTGAGCCTGTTACACCTTGTCCTGTCACTACAGTCTCTAATGAAGAGTCCCTCCCCAGCATTCCTATATGCCCCCTTCAGATACTGGAAGGCTGCTATGAGGTCTCCACGCAGCCTTCTCTTCTCCAGGCTGAACAGCCCCAACTTTCTCAGCTTATCTTTGTATGGGAGGTGCTCCAGCCCCCTGATCATTCTCATGGCCCTCCTCTGGACTTGTTCCAACAGTTCCATGTCCTTTTTGGGTTGAGGACACCAGAACTGTACACAGTACTCCAGGTGAGGTCTCACAAGAGCAGAGTAGAGGGGCAGGATCACCTCCTACGGCCATAGACCATCAGTACTGAAGAAATGTGTTTAGAGTTTAGCTAACTTGGTCTTGCTTAGGACAGAATCAAATTTGCTACCATAACTAATACTGAGATACCTGCTGCCTGCTTTTGCTCTCATGGAATCATGGTAAGTGGAAATTAACAAAGGCAAGACTTGTCATCTGAATCTAAGTCAGGAAAAGATTGAAAATAAAAAAGACATGAAAATTTAGAAAATATTTTGCTTACCAGTAAATTTACTCAGTTCAGAATGAGAGAGAAGCACTGTAGCTACAGGCTGTGGCTGTCGTCATCAGTCTGAAGGGACGATGACTGCTTTGTAGCACTTCATGTTGGGCTGTGGTAAGCTTATCTGCATCTCATTTAAATCGCCTTAGCGCTATTCTTATGCCCTAGTGGCTCCTGTATCAACCTGTCCCTTTTCCAGCTTGACTCCTTCATTTTAGTTTTTAAAACCTTAGCAGATTCCACATTAAACATTTAGATTTATGGCCAGTATTTCTGATCCAAATAATTTTTGTGTGAATCTTTCATGTTAGTGTTGGTCTCTGTCTGATCAAGAACTCTGCATCATTCTGCCTTGAGCTTTACCAACCTGTTTGGAGGGCTAAAAGCAGAAGAGCCTCCAGTCAGCTTCTGCTTGCCTGACAAGCATCTTACAGAGCCCAGACCAACTTTGATGTAAATGAGAGTAAACATAACTCTTCAGAGTAACAGCTTTTCCAAATGTTGAGGGTTTGTGGGCACCATGCTAAAGCCTCAGTACCCTATAAAGAAGTCTTTATTATCTCTGTTTTCTCTTGTGGATCATTGAGTGCAGCTTCTAATGATTTGCTGGTGGCAAGTGGGATGTTTGGGGTTGTTGGATTTTTCACCCCACTAACTGGGACCTCTGAGGACTCGAACCTCCAACTGAAAAGTGTCACTGATTCCTATATTCTTTACTCAACTGAAATAGCTATATTTCAAGCTGTTGTGTTTTACACAGTTTCAGGTAAGGTATCAAAGACTGTTCTTTAGCAGTCCCTTTAGCCTACTTTATTAACTGGTATCTACTTGTTGTATTTTAATATTTTTAACAAGGAGATGCATAATCGTCAGTAATGATACCTTTAATTCATGTAACATGCATAACCTCAGTGCTGTTGGGTCTGTTTGCAACTCCTTCTGGCAAATTATTTTTTTTAATTTAAAATAGTGTTTTCTAAATCCTAGGCTAGAGTTTAGTATTTTAAGAATTGATTATTTATTTTTTTACATATCCTGAACTTTGTAAGCATAATAAAAATACATTTTCCACATGGTCTACTAGAACTGTGCTAGTAAAAGTTCCTGAAATCAGAAACCTCAAACTGTGCGTCTTTGTTAATCTTCAGTAGGCCTTGAAAGAATCTCAGTTTGAACACAATTAATGCAGTATTTTAAAATATGGAAACTTAAAATCAGTGGTTTTGTACAGGCACATTACAAAATTAGAAACATCCCAGCCTCTTGCTCAGCGCAGAATCCACCCTGAAGTTAAGGAGGAAAATAACAGAAAACTCCTTAGGGGATTTTTTTTTTAAGGAGAACTGTTTTGGCCTACATATGTTTAAGACTGCATAAGCACCACAGCGATGTGGGGAATGCCAGGAGAATCTCTTCTACTACACAGACCTTCAATCTTGTTCTCTGCTTCAGGGGAATACTATTGAAAATGTGCAAAGATTACTGTCATCAATCCACTTCTGGACTTTGGTTTTCTCTCCAGATAAGAACTGGGAAACTCTTTAGCTTTAGGAAGGACATCAGAAGGGGGTAATAAAGCATCCAAATGTTAATGCATTCCTCAGCTCAGGTCAAATTGACTTTGGTGTAACCATGGTGATTTACATCCACAAAGATTCTGGCATTTGGATGTGCATTTGACTTTTAACAACTTCATGGTCTCTGCACCTTGAGACTGAAAGTGGAATAATGTAACAACCTCTGTCTTAGCTTTGTATCTTTCTAGATCAAAAGAGGAAGGGCATCATACTGGAAAGCAGTATCGCGAACTCAAACTCAGGATAGAGGACTTGTTTATGTTAAGGATTCTCTAAAATCTTTTTCTCAGCACACAAGAAGCAAAGGCCCTATAAAGTCATCAAGATACTCCCACTGGGAGCCTGTTGCTTTCAAGTTTCCACCACAAACAAGTAAACAAAGTGATGTAACAGTCAACTAGTATTGAACAGCTGGAACAGTTATCAGTGATTTTACTATAAAATCTGAACAGCATCCACACTAGTTAAATAGAAAGTAAGAAATGTGCAAAGAAGAGCCATCCCCATGTAGTGAGCATAAATTAATTTTCAATATGCGAATGATTAGCTGAACTTTTCACATAAATTTTACTTAGTTCCTTGTTCTGTAAGTCCTGTATTTCTGGTAGATATTTGTAATAGAAACAGCCACAGTCTAGAAACTTGGAGAAGTAAGGAGTAAGACAGGGTAGTACATGTGTATAAAGTATTCAGAGGTCTTGAACTCCTATACTTTGCACAGAATATCATCAGTCTATTACCTTTCTGTAAACACCATTCATAAGGGTCGAAGTCCAAAATATTACATTAGGCTCTCTGGACTGTCAGCATTTGCTTATATTTAACTGGTTACTAGTGTTGTAATTATAATGAATTCCAGACTATTCATGCTCATAACTTGCTTTCTGCATTTGGAATTAAATTCAACCAATTCGTTCTAAAGAATTAGCTAATGAATGTTGTGGTGGAAAGCGATGAAATCTATAGAATGTATTTCACAGACATTTCATGGCAGTTAGTGAGCTCATGAGTTTATCTTTGAGAGAACTGCCCCCAAATCAGCATCTGCCTCTTATTTCCTTCGTGTTTTGCTTTTTTTCGGGTTTTTTTTTTTATCTTTCACAGTCTAAATACAGTTTCAAAAGAGTAATCTTGAGACACTTTTCCTATTGTTATTAATGCCATTTACTTCCACATAATCATTGTCTTTCGCTCTCATTACTTTGTTTTCCCATGAATGGTCTGCAAGTTCTCTGAAAGCAAAAGACTTTCACTGAAAAAGCAATATTGGCACACAATGGATCAATTAGGAAGGCATGTGGCACAGCAGAGTGAACAGATCTTGACCGTTTTGTAATAGTGAAGAACATTCTGATAATTACAGGTTGATATTTCTTTTAAACATTTATCCAGCTGGAATATTTTTACTTAAAATTGGTTATTTTGCAGATCCCTTTTTACACATCTGAATATCTATCTAGAATCTATTTTTGTACATAGATGTATATTAAGAAGCATAGCTATGCCATAAATAACATACACTAACACATATGGGAAACACACCAAAGTCGTCTGCAAAAGGACAGCAGCAGGGACCTGACACAGGACTGCTCTGTGTGTGTTGTAACCAGCATACTGAGGGCACTGCTGAAATAAAATGCATTGCTATATGCCAGGTATTTTCCTAAAAATATCATCTATAACTGAGGCTAATTCTTGATATTTTTTTGGTACAGTATTTGTCAGATTAACAGTGTAGGAATTCCATTCTTGGCTAAATAATTGAGAAGTCCAAGGTGGGTAATCTGTCTGTTTATGAGCTCTTTATGAGAATTAACTTTGTATGAATATCATACTTTGTGTAGGCACTTTCAAGAGGCAGATTGGTTTTTCAATGTGTTGCAAATTCTGTTGCCTGTTCCCCCCAGGCTTAGGTTCTTTGTCAAGGAGAGAGGTGGAAGGATCTCTATTGCAACAGCATCACTTTAGAGAATGCTGACTTCCTGCAAAATTGGCTTATCTGGGGAGAAACTGTCCATCTGGGATTGGATTTGGTCTCAAGATAGAGGAGTCTGTCAACATTTGGGAAAGCAGAAGCTGTTTACTAAAATAGCAAGGGGGGGGGGGGGGGCAAGGACTTCTTCACTTGAATCAAATAAGGAGAATTTACTGAAGGAATTGAACAAGGCAGAGGAAAGAGAAGGGGAAGGAAATAAAATGTCTTTTGAACATAGTTCCCTGAGGACTCTCCAAGATGGAGTGAATCGAAGTGTGGGTCACTGTGATAGTCAGTGTAGTTTCCTTACTGGAGCTTACCTGTTCTAAAAAACAAGTCTTATACTTGAATCATGGGAAAGATGTTGGTATTTCTGTGTGCATGGCGTTGTTTGGTTTTTGTTTTCAAAAGGCGAGCATAGATCCAGAAGCCCTGAATTTTGAGAGTATGCTGTAACTACTGCAGTATCTCTTGTGTCAGCAACAGTGTGTGATTTTTGGGACAATTGGATGGCAGGGCTCCAGATCCACAAGCTGGTACAGAAACAATGCTCTGAAAAAGTGCCAGAGAGACAATATAAAGCAGGAGTGCTGCAGTATATTTGGTACAGGCCAGCTTAAAGCAGAGGAGTGTGACACCCAAGGCTTCTGCACTAAATTAATTGGACTAGAGCTTCTGTTTCTGTGGAAATAAGTTCAAGAATAAAATGTGAGTTACACAATTATTACAGATAGGCAGGCATTAAAGACATCTCTGGTGCCTTCTAACATCTTGGCCAGGATGGCAGACTTCAAGTTATTTATGGGCAGCCAGAGCCTAATGCTTTTAATTTTCTAGATAGCTCAGGAGGCCAGTCAGATTGGCAATACTAGCAGAATGCATTAGGAAGCCCCAACTCCTACTGCCACAGATGAATAAAAGAAGGGGAAGTTTCACAGTGTTGGTAGACCTGGCTGTTCTATTCATGACTGAGAATGTGTCTCTTCTCACTCTCAGGGAGAAATCTTCTTTGGTTTACAGTGTGCTGTTACATTTTATTTTTTAATGTCAAACTCATTTAAATGGATTTGTCCTTGATTCTTTATACATACTACTGCCCATGCTGAATTCATTTTCTAATCATATGGAGGCCATATATATTCTTTACACATAGACTGTACTCCACTGCAGAATTTATTATCCTATCCTTTAAATATACTGCTGTTACATGCTCAAAATCCAGCATGTCTATATGCTGTAGATATGTTTACCACTACCAAATTATAAGGCAGTAGAAAAATTGTATTTATCCACAATGCAATCATTCTGCTTTCTGGGGTTTTTATTATACAGAAGGGATACCATCACGGTCTATGAGTTTGACCACTGCCTTTAAAATAGTAGTGCCCAAATGATGGTTCCCAGGCTGCATATTGCCTCTGATACTGGTCACAGTTACAAGGAAATTAAAACATTAAAAATGGGGCCAGGAGGTAGAGAAGTGTGTGATGCTGCTCTGTCATGTTTCCTGCTCAATACTGTTGCCCACTGGCCAAAGGAGGTGAGAGAGCCATTCTTAAACATGTCTGAAGAGCAATAGCTACCAGTCTCCTGTTTCAGCAGGTCTAATAGTATGACTTTGTTAGTTTTTGACATACGCACTTCAAAATATTTCCAGAGAAAACTGATGCATGCATAGGAATATTTTCTGTTAGGTATGCACATGGGTGTCCATGCATAAGGAGGGTCTGAACATTTCTCCCCACCACAACCTAATGCCTCTCTCCTCTCTTTCTCTAGGTACCAGATACACACCGGCCTTCAGCACTCCATTATACGGCCAAGCCAGCCCAACTGCTTACCTTTGGATAACATCACACTACCTCAGAAGCTGAAGGAGGTTGGTTATTCAACACACATGGTTGGCAAATGGCACTTGGGATTTTATCGCAGAGAATGCATGCCCACGCAGAGAGGATTTGACACTTTCTTTGGCTCCCTGTTAGGCAGCGGCGACTATTACACCCACTTCAAATGTGACAGCCCTGGAATATGTGGCTATGACCTGTACGAGAATGACAATGCAGCTTGGGATCACGACAGTGGCATCTACTCCACGCAGATGTACACACAGAAAGTACAACAAATCTTGGCTTCTCATAACCCCAGGAAACCTATATTCCTCTATATTGCTTACCAAGCTGTTCATTCACCTTTGCAGGCACCAGGCAAGTATTTTGAACATTATCGATCGATAAATAACATCAATAGGCGAAGATATGCTGCAATGCTGGCTTGTTTGGATGAAGCCATAAACAATGTAACCCTTGCGTTAAAACAGTATGGCTACTATAAGAATAGCATTATCATATATTCTTCAGATAATGGTGGGCAGCCAATGGCTGGAGGAAGCAACTGGCCTCTCCGAGGAAGCAAAGGGACCTATTGGGAAGGAGGGATCCGTGCTGTTGGGTTTGTCCATAGTCCCCTTCTGAAAAACAAAGGGTCTGTGTGTAAGGAGCTTGTGCACATCACAGACTGGTTCCCCACTTTGATCACCCTGGCAGAAGGTCAGATCGATGAAGATATCCAGCTGGATGGTTATGATATATGGGAAACCATTAGTGAAGGCAGACGTTCGCCACGGGTAGACATCCTGCACAACATTGACCCAATTTACACCAAAGCCAAAAATGGGTCCTGGGCAGCTGGCTATGGGATCTGGAACACTGCAATTCAGTCTGCCATCAGAGTGAATCATTGGAAACTACTGACAGGAAATCCAGGATACAGTGACTGGGTACCCCCCCAGGCCTTCAGTAATGCAGGCCCTAACCGCTGGCACAATGAACGCGTTTCTTGGTCAGCTGGCAAAACAGTGTGGCTCTTCAACATCACTGCTGATCCCTATGAACGAGTGGATCTCTCCACAAGGTATCCAGATGTAGTGAAGCAGCTGCTACGGAGGCTTTCACAGTTCAATAAGACGGCAGTTCCCGTTCGATACCCACCGAAGGACCCTCGGAGTAACCCGAAGCTGAATGGAGGAGTCTGGGGTCCGTGGTTTAAAGAGGATGAGAAGAAGAAGAAAGCTGATAAAAATAAAGGTGTGAATAAGCAAAAGAAGAACAAGAAAAAAACAAATCAGAAAAAAGGACAGTCATTACATTGCCATTCACATCTTGCTGGTGGATAAACTCTAAGCACGCTCTTTTGCCAAGTCCAAGTCAGCTTAGCCAAACTTCTTGAGGTTCATACAGAATATACTAGAAATGCTAGCTCTGGACTGTGGATGAAGGTTGTCATCTTTAATTTTGTTCTCTGATTTCACCAGCACAGGATATGTCAAAGCTTCGCCTTGAGTGTACGTAAGCATCTACATGACAAACTTTCTCCTATACAGGATGAATGGTGCTTGCCCATCACTGCTGAATTCTAGATAACAACGGCAGTAATATCTCATTTCTGTAAACTAATTTTTGATGGACAAATGGCGGTTTCTTGCCTAACTTAGTTGGAATATTTGGAGAGTATGGAGATGTTAGTGGCAGATGTTCTCAAATTTACAAAGTGATTCATAGAGAGAAAGGGAAAACAAAACTTGAGAAACTCTGTGGGTCAGAAAGTGTTAGTCACCAAGCCATGACCTTCTTTGATGCAGCAGCAAAAACCTGAAGCCACCAGAGTAACCTCTTGGAGGTGCTGGGCAGGGGGCCATGGCCATGATGGTGGGAGGAAAGCTGCTGTGAATTAGACTTTGTCTGTCTTACATAAATCAGAAATATTTTTTAAATGTCCTAGATGTGCTAAGCTCCCCCATTTGTAATAGAACAAGAAGGTTGTTATTCAACACACATGAAGAGCTAGCACATGCCAGATATAATTTATTATAGGCATAGAGAAAAACATATCACCAAAGTGAATGTAATATTTTAACACTTTAAGATAACTATACAGCAATATGTAAAAGACATAATTTATTTTACAGCACAGTACTTACTTCTCCTCCATTAAAACTTTAATTACAGGCTGACGCAAGGTACCCCTTTGGGTGCTAGGGTTGTTTGGGTTTTTTTCCTTTGATTTTTAATTTTATTTCCACTCTATTATTCAGAGATTTTATTTAACGAATCCATATCCTCAGAGTACTGTAAAAGAAAATACTGTATACACTGCTAGGAAGAGAAAGGAGAATGATTCAGGTGCATCATTTCATTATGTATTAACCTCCAATTACTTTGAATGTAACAGAATGATTATTTAATTTAGTAGTCACATGAATATTGTTCAGTTTCTGTACAGAAGCTAGGTCATCTTCATGTTTGGGGGGAAATTCTACTTTAAACCTTTTATTTATGTATGTATTAAAATGGTTTAATTTTTATGGCATTCATAAAAGTAACCTGCCTTTTTTTTTTTTTGCATTAAATACAGCAATTCTGTTCTTGTTTATTTTAAATACTCATATTTTAAAAAACTTATTTTTAAATTTCAGCTTTTTATTACTATTATTTTTGGTTCAGGGATGATATTTTATACCATTTCATTTCTGAAACAGAATTTCTTCTTGCAATATGTACATCATTTGAGACACAGTTCAAACTTTGCCCTTTTCCAAGGCGTCTGCATGGATGATTAACGGCTATACTGACTGCATATTCTTGGTGGTCTTGGCGATAATTGATACAATGCATACATACATATAAGTTTCAAGATAAATTATGTTAAGTAAAATTGATGATTCATTTGTTCAACAGCTGTAACATTTTGGTAAAATTTAAAATAAGGCTGCTTTTCAACTACCTCTCACTTGACTCAGAAGTCACATTTATATAAATGGATTAGAGTTGGAAAATTAAACATCCATAAAATTAGTGCACGCTAAAATATGAATCATATCAAATGCTCCAAAATTGCATGACCTTTTTTAAAAAGAAACTAACTGCAGACATATACTGCCAAACCCTAGTAATTTTCATATTTGCAGCTCTGAAACAGAATAAACCTGTTATTAACAAAAACTTACAAACAACACTTGTCATATTTTAGAATTATGTTTTGTAGTGAATATACTGGAGAGAGCACAGAAATGGAATCCTGGAAGTTACCTATAAATTGTAATTATAAAAAGATGATGTGTATCTGCATAAGTATTTAATATTCACTGTTATTTTTCATACTGTATGGTCCTTAGGAGGAGTAATTAATTTTCTTAGAAATCTGTCTAGCTTTAAGATTCAGACTATTCAGTGAGTGATCAGAAACTCAAATGTTCTCTGATTTCTCACTTTCTTTTTTTTTTAATGTACACTTGATGTCCTTAAAGGAAATATGAATAACTATAGTCCAAAATGTGATATATAAAATTCAGGTCTTTGAGAAAATACATCTGTTTTGTCTTGGAGGAAAAGTGAGACTTTTTAAGTTAGCCTGGTTCAGCTACCAATACACAGGTATACATACGAATGGGACAAAGATAGAAATTATGAGTTCGTGTACCTTTCTAGTTTAGGAAAGAATCTGCATTTTCTTACTAAACATTAGGAGAGAAATGAAGGAAGTAAGAACTGGTTTTGAAACATTATACTGTCTAGTTTACAACTTAATACATAAATCATTGTATTTGTGTTTAAAATACATCTGTGTTTCACACTGAGCATTCATTTTCCGTTTCAGCACTAGAAAGAAATAGTAAGCTTTCTGACTTTTCAAGGTAATTTTAAAAAACACCAAAATCAGAAGTGTAAGCTGAACTGGACATGAAGAAGGACTAAGATATTTTAATTTATTTTGTCATAGTAGAAACAAGGTGCTGTGATAAAGTGTTATCCTCATAAGAGTCAATGATCACCCTTTTCCGTGAAAGTTTTATGGTTGCTTTGGCTCTTATTGGACAAAAGCAACCAGACAGCATTATTCTGTGACAACATTTTATTCTGTAATAATTTGCATCTGTCCCCTCTCTGGAGAGATGGGGAGGCCTTGAAAGCTATTGGTTCAGAGCAGAACAGTGGATCAGTTCCATCATGCCTGTATATTAAGTAAATGTGCCACGAGAGTGTTTGCAGCTTACACAATGGGAGTAAGTTTTGTAAGGCTGCAGTGGCTCTTAGGCTGATTCCTTTGAAACTGACACTTGATCTGGTATGGGACAAAAGTTGGATTTAGAGGGAGTTAGAAAATAGTTATCATTTGGAAGCCTTTACAAATGTTTTGCTGAAAACAAAATCCTGATGATTTTGATGATCCTGATGTGAAAGAACCATGTTGCAATTTTCCTGTCTACTTTCAGGCAAAACTTCTTTTTTTCACTCCAATAACACAAAGGTCTATAGATTTTGGAAATACCATGTTGTGAGGTGTTCACACTCTCACAGCAGGATTTCACAGGTTAGTTATGTCTCAGAATGTGTTACATGCTTGGTCTCATGGAAGGTAAGAGAGGTAAACACAGCAAACAGTTCAAAACTGGCTATCAGACATACTGAAACACAGTCCTAAACTATGAAGGAGAACCAACTGTCCTCCTAATCGCTAGGCAGACATAGCACGGGAGTTACCACTTTACTCAGGCAGATATATGTGTGCAAAGTCATGCTTGAATACCAGTTGATATTTGGTGTAAGTCATTAACTGGTCTCTCTATCCGTGTTTTCTAAGACATCTAGAAAAAGAGTGGGTGGGGGGAGAGAGAGCAAGGGGAGATTTACTTGCTATTTTTAAGTTGTCTCAAGCCTTCTATTACTCTGCATGCTATATGGGTACTAGAAAAAGGCAGGTCTGATTGTAACTCTGATCTGGTCTTGGTGACATACATGCCTTTGGGAGGACCAGCCTGAGGAGGTTTATCTTCTTTTTCCATGTACCATAGATAGCTGTGATCCTGGATCATCATTTGTACGTCAAGGAAGCCTGAAGAGTGAGAAGGATAACTGCAGGGAAGAGAGGAAGAAAGAAATAAAAAGGGAAAACCAGAAGCAAGAATGTCTTGCCTTGTGATCTGTGGTCCCTGAACATAGTATACCATGCTGAATTGCTTTTTAAAATCGTGTAAGTGTGAAAAAATGTTATCATGTTAACTTCTGATTACTGTTGTGGTGGTGGTGGTGTAAAAGTATAAAGTTGGAGACAAACCACTATCCTTGCTACAGATAAAGACCAGTGGAAGGATGTGCCAAGGATGGTAAGTAAATCTAAAATGACCGTCTGTGTGGAGGTCATGTTGTAAGATGTGAAGTTCTGTCATGAAGCATGAGTTCTCACAACTAAATGAGGTCATTAGTGTCTGAAGACATCCAAAAGTTTTCTGCATCTGCTGGGACACGAGGCTTTCTCGAAAGTGAATCACACCATTAAAGCCTGCAAGTTTCTCTTTCTCCCTGGACGAAATGGGTGCTGATGGGATTTCAAGCTGATGAAAGTGCCCTCGTGTTTCCATCCATGCAGGATTGTACATAGTGGGCTATCTGAGGTATCATCTAAACAGCACTGAAATTTAGGAGTTTGTGATCACAATGCATAAACTGCTTTTTCTTTCTCTATGTTTCAGGCACTGCATGTTCAGCAGCCACCACTCATGCATTAACACAGCCATACACGCTTTAAAAGCTGCCTTTTATAAAGAGCATTAGCTTTCTAGCACAGAAAGAGACACAGCACCCAAAGTTAGAACATACAAGGTCAGATACTGGGCTGCAGCATTTGGGGAATAAAGTAGGAATGGAGTTGCTGTTAAAATTTCTTTCAGTTGAGGGAGCTTCAAATTTAGCTGATGGCAAAGAGTAAGAGCAATTTCCACAAAAGAAATGAGGATGTTTGTTCTCCTTAAACTACAAGGCGATACTGAATTCCTCTGAGTGGCATTATTCAGTGCAAATGGGGGTGCTGGATCAGGTTCTACTTAAAAAGTTGCTCAGAAAATTGCTGAAGAAAGAAAAAGAAAGGAGGAAAATAACATATGTTTTACAGGATATCCCTCTCCCCCCCATAGAGATCTATGAACAAAGGATTGTACCTTTTCTGGCTGTTATTTTCCATTGTACACCAGTCCTGGGAAGGAAAAATACTTGGTAGTTTTCAGTATGTAACATTTACAGACTAACTACAGGTTCCTTTTGTCATCATGTTTTAAACCCAGTGAACACTCCTTGTCAGTCTGCAAGCAAAGCAATTAAAATCTAGTTTACTTCATACTACACATACTATAAATTATGTTTAGCTCAGACAAAAATGCTGGAATACACAATATACCTGCTGACTACTGGCTTAGGAATCTCAATTTTTATATATTTTTTTTCCATTTCTAGGAGCAGGCAGAGAATGCACGGAGGGAAAAAAGAGTGTAAGATTTAATTAACATTTATATAACACAAGCTTCGCTTCAGCATCCCATTCCTCTTCAGCAGAGTACTTAATAACATACTTAAATTCATTTTTTGGGACCCATGTCAAAGTCTTGATGAAGTAGAGGGGTTTTGTAAAAGACCAGTGAGTGTGAAAATACAAAAATATTCTCTTTCCCTGAAAAAGAATTGTTTTCACCCCTGCCAAGCAGGTTAGTAATAATAGATAGAAATACAGTTTAACAGCATAAAAGAAAATCCAATTAAGTGTCTGGATTTGAGTTAATGTTGCAACAAAGGCATATTCCATGATATGGTTAAAAGTTATTTCATGAATTCCATTCATTTCAATTACAATCAGGGCAATGCTTCTAAAGTTTACCTTGTGATTGAAGTAATAAAACTGATTAATTAGTATTATTGTGAATTTCCATAACGAGTGGAGAACAGGGTCCTGAAATGTCAGACCAGTGTAGCCTGAAAAATGCATTTTTAAATTCCTTGTAAACATCAGACTTTCAGTAAAAGTCAAGTATTTAATCATCTAAAAGGCTGTGATGTTTGTTGTCATTCCTTCGATTTGCTTTAAAAGATCATTTTGGAGAATCACTGGCAAGGGCATGTTTATTCTTCTTTAAATGTGGCTTTGCTTCTGGATTAGCAGCCCAGAGCCACATGCAGGACAAAATCAAGAGGGCTCTAGAAGTACTAATGGCTCTTTATTATAAGAATATAGAGCACAGATTGGGAAAAGATGTCACTATTATCAGAATCCAGTATATCTGGAGAGATGGTCCTGTGTGAGTACCAAGCTGTGACTGGTATTGTACAGGGAATGGAGGAACTGCAAGTTGGTTAAAAGGAACATTTTGGGAGAGTGAACTGAATGTTATTAAAGAAATATTTCAGCTATTATCATCTGGTTTTCTTCTTAACAACACCAAACCAAAACAACAACAAAAAAGCCCTCAAAAGCCCCAAACCAAAACAAAAAACCCACACAAGCACCCCCCCAAAAAACAAACCAGAACAAAACAAAAAAAACCATCAAACCAAACAAACACCCCCCCCCCCAAAAAAAAGCCCCCCCCCAAAAAAACCAAAACCCAAACAAAAATTTGAATATTGGCAAAACTTTAAAGCTAAGAATGTAACTAGTGAAGTCATACATTTGGGCAACCCTTTTAACTCTGACAGCATACCTTTCTTACAGTGATTGGTTTCAGTTTTGTTTGGGCTTTCATTAGCAGATTTCATTACATTTCATCACTCCGGATGAAGTGAATATACTTAGTGCTGATTAAAGAGTATATTGGAGGTTTTTGGTCAATGTCATTTATTGTTACAAAATTGTTCAGGCTCTCAAGCAATTGCTAAGCAATTTCTTAGCAACACCTATTTCTAATATACTTAAATAATTGATCTGTTATTACTACGTAGCTATGGAGGATTTGGTAATTAATCATCTCCATTCTGCTTGGGCAACAGAAGAAAGTATCTGCAGCTAACAAACATTAACCTCCATGAAGAAGAATTTGCAGGGGTGCAGAGGGAGTGCACAGGCCTGGCGTTCAGTGCCAGTGAGCAACTCACAACCTCTGAGGTTTTTACTGCCACTTGATTTTGTTTCCTTCTCTTTGAAAGGAAGAAGGCTAAATGATTAATTTTGCTTTTGACATCATATGTGAAAGTCTGCTTAAAAGCACCCCTGCATAGAATGGCAACACAAGAAGGACAAGAAGTGCCTGGTGTGCGTCAGGAGGAACACTTTGTGCTGCTTCCATCCCACTGCACTCCTCAGCCTCCCACAGCCCCAGCTACAAGTCATTAACAGGGAAAGTCATTAAACTTGTTAGCATGTGAGTATCCCCAGATAACAAGCAAGTTGAGATGAAAAGGTGTCCTTCCTGTTTCCTGTTGTTTCTTTCCAATCACTTTCTTACTTCCATGTACTTACTAAACTTGTGGGATCATTATATTAAAATCAGTGAAAGATTTTCTCTATTACAGATTCAGCATGCTGAGATCTCACTGACATACGTTTCCTTCTCATCCATGCCAGCAAAGACCATCATGAGGGCTTGTACTAGAAGAAAGCCTTTGAAATGCAGCTAAAATCATGTCTTTCTCGTATTAGTCACAGTGTTCCTCAGAGAAAAGGAAATAATTTAATATAACGTGATCTTAAATTCAGCTGAATTCATGAATAACTGTTCTCATTGTCCTGTTTGCTTATACAGTACACTTGTTAAATATACAGTCTCTTGCTAAAGACAAGCTTACTAGGTTGCCATTTCCTATACTTTAATTCCTATTCCATTATCCAAACCTAGTAAATTGTTTAACTAGAAAGTAACCGTTACCTGATTAAACATGAAGAACAGTATCCAGTTATGATTCAAAGCAGAAAAATATGAAGAATCTATTACTTCCCATTGTAAATCTCTTTCAGTGGTTAATATCTGAGTTAAAAGTATGCATGCCTTCTTTCTAAGTTGATTTTTTGTCTGGCTACAGATTCCAGCCTTATACTATTGAGTCATTTGGCACCTGGTGTTTTTCTTTTATGATTGTACATCTGTATTCCAATTTTAAATTTTTTTAGAAGCTGAACAGATTGGGTCCTTAGAGTCTTACCATTATATGGCGCTTCCTCCATTCCTGAATAGGAGCTGAGGCTTTTTTGCACACCTTCTCCAGTGGACATGAAAAGTAAATACAGTATTTCAGTATTAGTGTCACTCAAGCTATTTAGAGGAAGAAATACCACCTCCTGAGAGGAAAGGAGTACTCCTCTGCCTCTAATGAACTGTGACTCCTTTGTGACTCTCAAAATTGATTTAAGGTTCCTCACCATACGAACCATTCTAGTGGAACGCTTTCATTCACGGTTATGCGTATTCATCAGTCTATAGTTGATTTCAGAAAAATACGTTTTGTTGAAGAGGGCGAATGTCTTATGATTCCATGAATTTTTCAGGTAATTTGCATCATTTTGCAGTTGCCCTGTCCTCCTTGTACACCATTCCAGCAGCCTTTGTGTCACCTGAAAATCTTGTCTGCAGTCATTTAGCATGGACTGGACCCAACACTGCTTCCCATTACAGCACCTCCTGTTAATGATGACTTTTCATTGACAGCCATGTTGAAGGCCTATAAGGTAGCTGTTGCTAATGCAATTTGGTGTATATTCTATCAGAGTTCTTTTAGTCTGTTGATTGTTTGCTTCAAATAGCAAAACAGTTTGGCATCCAGGAGTCCTGAAAGCCTAAATGTCATGTGGTGGATGGTAGCTGTAATGGTCGAACTCTGCCCTTGCAGGCTACACTGAGCCTAGAGCATCCCCTGCTGCTTCAGTCTCGGGATGGCACTCTCCATCGAGGAGCCCAGGCAGGGAACTGATTGTAGTTTGTGTTTATTTTTGCTGTTTCATGTGAGGCAATCTTTACTCCTTAAGTATTATTTATTATTCTACAAGGGAAAAAAATAAAGTTTGAAATTATCCTGGAAAAGTATTTTATGTTTTCTCACAGCAATTCAATATTTTGTTGCAACTTCTACAGCCATTTTCTAAAAGCTTCCTCTGCAAAATAGATGATGAAATTATATAAAATAAAGATGATATAGAATAAGCTGTTTAATTATATTTTATAACCCCAAATATCCTAACAGCAGCCATGCCTATAATGTTTAATTCAGGAAAAATACTAATATACTTCTCTAAGGAGTAAAT
The DNA here is from genome assembly GCF_033783945.1 of Neopsephotus bourkii. Taxonomy (NCBI): domain Eukaryota; kingdom Metazoa; phylum Chordata; class Aves; order Psittaciformes; family Psittacidae; genus Neopsephotus; species Neopsephotus bourkii. The sequence continues at coordinate 1,145,833 of NW_026902300.1, read as the reverse complement.
TTTCAAGAGTCACTTTTTCACATTTCATTATTCCAAAGGGTAGTCACTGCTTAACTCGCACTTACTTAAATCAGATATATTGTATTTATTCAGATACAGCCTTCAAGGTAGCATGTAAAACTGATCTGTTTTAGGAGTCACATTTTCCCAGCAGAACATGTTGAAGATCATGCAGGTAAGTAATCAGTGCTATGAAACAGCTACTCCATTCCCACTGCTGTGGGAAAATCCTCATTCTGATTTTCCTGGTTCTGGATCTGACCTGCGGGTTTATCACTGCTGGATGCTGAAATGCACTTCATCTCACTGAAACACTGCTGTGGTGCGTTTATCACAGTTATTTTTTCCACTGTTTTCCTTCACTGTGTACGCTCTTGGTTTTGAGCAGTTCCTGTACATTTACTAATTCTACCCTCACAGTCTGCAGTACAGGACATTATTTCTATCTCTGTTTTACCTACAGAAAATAAGATACAGGTTGTTCCAAGGTGACAGAGGAAGTCAGTGGCAAGGGCTGGCAAAAGCCTGGATGTCCTGAATGGGCATCTGATGCTTAAACCATAAGGCCATCATTCCTCAAACACTTCATCAGGTGGCCTCGCCTGGTGTTCTGAGGCAGCAGTGTTTAAATTAATGTGCAGTAGTACCACAGCAGCCTCTCAGTTGCCTGGTTTATCTGCTCTGGAAGGAGTTTGGAGTCAAAGAGCAGTTTTAGACATTCTCACCATCCTCCCAATAGACCACATCTAACAACAGCTACTAGCCATGCCTATGGTTCAGTTGGAAGGAGCAGAGGGTAGAGGAACACTCACTAAACTGTTTTGCTGCATCAGACAAGATGAGTAGTATTTTCCCTGTGACAGTATCAATTCTATTTGTAGAACTGTCTTCTAATTCCAGAATTTATATAGTCTGTAATTGCCTGGTGATATTGTTTCCCCGAAGATCATTAATTTTAATTTTTTCAATGAATACTTTCTGAAAATGCAAACAAAATAGAGCTGCGCTGCAAGGGCATCAGTACTGCTGGAAAACAGTAACAGCTTCAATAACGAAAATAGGGCAGGTCTGAGAGTTTGTAGCTACTGCCATTTACAGATCCAGGTGATATACTTACTGTCTTAAGCAGTCAGTTTAGGAATTAGTAAGGTAGATGTGAAAGCAGCAAGCCAAAATTGCTGCTTGTTTATTATGGGGAGAGTAGAAGGAAGAAAAACAACATAGCATAAAGTTACCACCACTCTTTTTTATTCCCAGAGGAAATGACATGTCAGTGAATCCCTTCTGCATTGTCTCCTGAGATAGTAGAAGACTTCCCAAGGTATGAAAGCATGATTCTAGTGCTGTCATTGAGATTTATCCATGTAATACTGTAACTGTGTCATATTATCATTCCTTAGTTTGCATTAAAGAAATGAAGAAAAACTTACTTTTGATTGTCTATCAAACTTACTGCATTTACCCAACACTGCTTCCACCACAACATCTCGGTGATATTTTAGGTATCTCCCATTTATTATAATCATGTTAGATTTTTCCTGATTTGCTCAGCTCTCGATCTCTCATTCCTTTCAATAATTTTATAAGCCTTGTTTGACTTTCCCTTCACTTGCAATTTTAATTTATTTTCATGAACAGCAGTACTGTGATATTGTGGTAATGCTGGTCATAATTCTGGATCTGCCCTAGTCCTGTCAGCATGTTAATTTTTAAGCAATGCAGATACTTCCTGATCCTTAATACTCAATACACAGGCTATCCTGTGCAACTAGATGGAAGATTAAACTGATGCTTTTGTTAGTTAGTTGAAGTGCAGGCTTTTGCTAAATTATCCAGAATGCCTTTGCCTGACCATTTTTTACAAACGGAAACGAATCTTTGGCTTTACTTATAAATCTCTTATGAATATTAGTTTTCTGCCCTTTTGGAGATTGCTTGAAATCTCCCTGTATCATATGAAAGGTAGGTGGGATTACCAGAGTAGCTGAGAGTGTGATTTCATTTTTTTTTATTAGCCTTCCTGTCAATGATTTTAAATCTGTATGTGCACTTGGTGCAAGTTGAAGCAAAAATCTGTGTTACCAAACTGTGTTTACAAATTTGCTACAAGATACCAAGTTATGAAGCAGTCTAAGTACAAACATGTTAAACTATATGGAAAATCCAGCCCAATCTTAATAAATTGTTCCAATGTTGAATTACCCAGATCATTAGAAGTGTGCACCCTCTTTCTGATAATTTTTTCTAATTTCATGGTCTAGCCTTCAGATCATCCCACAATTCCTTACATATTCCCCTTGAAGGTGTGCCTAGATTGAGACCAAACACAAAAAATTCCTACTTCAGGTGCTGTTCTCCAACAAAAATTACTTACCTCAGTAAGGCTTTCTCATTAAAGTGCTTTGTAGATTAATTATTTTTTTTCCCAAAGAAAGGGTGAAGTAATTCTTTTTATTTTAAATTAAATGGGAGTTAGGAAGAGGAGTTCTGGGCTGTGTATCGGAGGCATCCTTGCTATTGGTAAGATCTTCCCTGGAGCCCTTAGCTTTCATCTTGTAAGGAATGGGAAAAAGAGCTCCCCGTTCCCTTCCTCTGGTAGAGTGGCATCCTTTTAATTCATGTTGTAAGCAAAATGTTCTCCATTTGTTTTCTTCCAGCTGGCTTGACTAACATGTCCTGTACATCCAGCACATACTTTTCTCCCTGCCTACCCAGTCTGAATCACAGCACTGTCCTAACTTGCATCTTCTGTGGTGCAGAGCAGCAACTCCTTTTTATGACTGAGAATGAAAAGAAAAACAAACCAAGTTACACTTTTTTGGCACATTTTCCAGCTCCAGTAGAGAACTTGGCCCCTAGTCAGTAAGAAGACCTTGAGCAAGCAGAGGAATCTTTCCTGCCAAGCTGTGTTCCGAGCAGGGGCCAACTTGTAGCAGCACAGTGTGGAGATGAGTCAGTGAAAAATGGACTTTGGTAAACACTGTGAACTGGTATTACAGAAATTTCTGTCTCTCCAGAGAGAGATGATCCAAGAATCACTGAGACGGGAGGTATTTCCTAACTGTAATCCTAGGGTATGTGCTTGTCTCCTCCTAACTTTTAGCCTTTTCAAATTTCAGTTCTCACCCCTCCTCCTCATCAGCTGTTGGTGCATGTTACCACAATGCAGGACTACACATAGCACTGTTTATGAACAGAAAAAAGAGTTTAGCTCATTCTGTTCAAGGGATTTCAACTTTAGAAGGATGCCAGATTACCCGCTCATCTTCTTGATGGTATTTCCTCTCCAGAATGACCAGAGTAACTTTTATCAAAATGTACTTTACTGAAATGGTTTAATAAAATCCTTAAGTTAAAAGCAGTATTTTTAAAGAAATAAAGATAAAAATAAATAAAAATGAGAGGTATTTCTTGTTTTGTATAGCTTTCACTCTATAGGAGTTGATCCAGGCAAGGTGTACACAGGGTTCTTGCATTAAATAAAGACCTTTCATTTTTAAGTGAGAAATCTCTCCACTCTTCCCTTGTGGTCAGTTAGACTGTACTCATTACCCTTTCCACACAAATATACCTATAGATACATATACCAATGTGGGCTTCTTCTGGGGGCACAGACATCTTTGCTCTCATAGGGCAAATTTTCTTATTAACACTGTGCTTGGTGGAAGGCAGAGAATCCTTTGAAATCCCTTTGAAAGTGCTCAACCATCACAACCCTTCTTTATTCCCTTTGAATTGTGTCTGTCCGCCCACCACCATTAAATCAGCTTGTGCTGTTTTTTTTTCTGTATGATTTCACTCCACTAAGTGCTTGTACATAAAGTATCTAGACTAAATGTTTCATACAGCTTTTAAAGGAGTCCTGAGAAGGTTTAGCTATTACTTTATAGAATGACTGAGGCAAATATCTTCACATTTCCTCCCACATTTCTCTCCCCCTCCTATTCTGTACTATATTCAGTGAGTGAAAATGATTCAGTATGATTCATTCTCATTCCCTCCCAAGCTGTGTTCTTCCCTGAAAAGTACAATATTTCTTTTCATATTCTCCATGAATACTGTGGCTGTGACTTCTTTCTCCTGTGTTTCTGATAGAGAAGTTTAGCAGAAGCTCCTGTAAAAAATAGGCATCTAAGGAACATGAGAGAAAAGCTGATAGTATATCTGGAACCAGCTCTCTGCACCTTTCTGAGAAAGATACTCTGAGAATTTTTCAGCTGGACCTTGAAGTTTCTGGACTATAAAATGCAGAATAATAGGATTAGAGAAGCAAGAGATGGGGTCTCTCTTCACCTTTCTGCAAGCGAAGGCATTGGCTTTACACACTCAGCCTCTGAAAAAAGTACATCGGTGACCACACAGATAAAACTGGCTTGTGTAAAGTTCTTCATCTGTATTTGAAAGAAGACCTCCAAACAACATAAGCATTCATCTGGATTTTTACACCAGTAGATGACTGTTTAAAATATGTATTCTCAATCACTGTCTATCTGTATATTTAATATGATAAAAGATATACTAAGTAAATGATAAGCAATAAAAGATAAACCAAGAGACTCGCATGCATTATCATATGATGTTAGCAAAGTTACTCTCACAGCAAGACATACACTTGTATCAAGCAATCTGACCCTGGAATTTGAGCACCTTTTCTTTTCCATTGATATATTCTACTAAATCAGTGGCTTCTGGGTGTTTATCGATAGCATTAGGCCCTCTCTATATGGTCCTTAGGAAGTTAAGCTTTGAATGTTTGCTTCAGGATCCAGGTGCTCTGCTTTGGGATGTGAGAAGTGTGGTCAGACTCATTAAATCTGCAGGGCTTGGAAGCTCTTCTTGTGGTTATGCTACAGACAGCAGTGCCTGTGAGACCCAAGTGCTGTAATTCCTTCTTTGGCACAAAGCACAGCGCATGTAAGAGTTCAGCAGCGGCTCCAGAGCCAACTCTAATAAGTCCCCTTGTTTTACAGCTGATGGTGACAAGGTGCTTTTTTTAAAAAAAAAAAAAAAGTCAGAAGTTAAACAGGTGTCCTCAGAGAAGCTGAAGATTGAAATATTTCTCATGTGAGCGACTGTACACACATGGAAAGGAGGGTGCTTTGGTGGGTTTCTCAAAAGGCTGGCAACCTTTCCTTACAGGTCATAGGGAGCAGAGCTGCCTTCCTGTTTTTTTGCCTTGAATTTCATGGGTAAAACATGATATGGTTCTTGATGTTGAACTCTTAAGCACAGAGAGAATAAAGTCCTACAGGACTAGGTTTCCCCAGGCTAAGAGGGGGCAGCACCTTTTAAAAGCTTGGATAAACCAGATATGCTTCTGTACTACTTCAATTGTTTCCATCTATAAGCAGAGATCCAGAGGCTATTTGATATCCATGAAGTGTTTGCCTGTGGACTTTTTGTCTGAGAGGTCACTTTGCAGTTGCCAGTAAATAATAAGGCAGAAGCAACTTCTGGAACACTGTTGACAGATTACAGGGAAATCAGGAGGAAATATTAAGTAGGAAATTATTAGTTGGTGAAGGGAGGGAAAAAGAAGGAATCTTTTCCTTTCAGTGTGTTCGTTTCTTGAATTTAACACAGCGAACCTGAAATACTCTATTTCCTTTAAACTCTGCTTTTCCTTTTCTTTTTATTTGCTTTCATCTAGAGTGTGAAATTCCAAGTCATTGTGGAAAAACTGCCTTAGGAATATTCTTGGCAGTATTGCAAGCAGAAAGTACAGGAAACCTCACAAAAGAGTTTGTTCCAGTAACACTGCCATCCACATTTCACAGCTGCAAAGACATTCAAAGCAAATCCAAACCCCATCTTTTCTTTTTTAAAGAACCTTGCTGAGGTGGAAGTACCTGGGACTTGAGTTACTCCACAATCACAACCCACTGAAATAAAGGGGGGAAAAATTAATCCATGGGAAAAGTTTCACAAACCAAAAAATGGAGCAAGAGCAGGAAAAGGAAAGGAAGGTAAAGGGGAAAGATTGTTAAGGACAAACATTTCTCTACTGTCTATTGTAGCTACATATGGCAAACATTTGGAATTGAAGAGCCAGCGTGTGATGATTGTTAGAAAGAGGAAGGCAGTGTTGTTTCTGATATTTGTTTCCAGTGCTACCACTGTGTCAGTTCCAGTGAGCCAGTGAAGTTTTGTTAGTATGTGCTTTCAGTAACTGGTCATAGGTTAACTTTCTGAAAGCATATTTAAGTGAAAAAAGAGAGTGTACACAGTTATGGGGGAACTAACTATACTCTTACAGGTAGCCTAATGTAGCTTCTAAGCTTTACTGCACAGGCATACTGGCTTCACCAGTGGCTGAAATAAAGTCTATTACTGGTACAGGATCTTAAATATCATCAAGCTCTGCACTCCACCTAGAATTCTGTGAGATGGAAGAGGTGCTGATCACCCCACTTTGAGAAGGAGATTTTTCCTCCAGAGAAGACACAGCAGAGGAGATGTAAGGCTGTGCTGTGAAGACCCGACTGTCTCTTGAAGAGGTCAAGCCAGGTTGCTTTACCACTAAAATACAGAGCCTTTGGTGCTGAAGTTACATCAGAATTTAAAGGGAATAAATGTGATTCAGAACTTTACTTTTAGATTCTTTTCCTTTTAGGCAGTAGATGTGTTATTTATTGGTATTACTAAATTTTCTCAATTCTCTACTGGAACTGACAGATCTCTTTTTCTAATCCTGGCAACTGTAGTAACCACGTAAACCTGAACTTACTATTTGACCCACTTGCGTTCATTTAGACATCATCAGAGAGGTCTCCTACAGCTTAAAAAAAATATGTGTATCTATTAAAATATATAGCAGTGTGATTGTATGTGTAAACAGTGAGGCATATCAGAAACTAGTTTATTGGTAATTTTATCAGTACTTTTTATGCAGAAGTCTGACTATGTATCTAATACATAATATTGGAATAATACAGATTTCGCTAGGCAAATTAAGTGCTGAGAAAAATTTCTGTGAAGAAGCAAAGATATGGTTCAATGAATTAGAACGCCCTATGACTAGCCAGAACAAAGCAGTAAATGGTCAGATGCTAGGCTCTCGCATTTATTGTAAATAAAGTGTAATCTCTAGGAATGACTGCTTCTGGGCTCAAGCCTAACTGGCACAGGGTTCAGTAATTAAAAAGCTGGCCTCATATTAAGAATGTATCATGTACAGAAATGTAATTTTGGTAGAGTTCTGTTCCAACTTTTTAGGATACAGCACCAACTCCAAAAAGGCATTCAGGAGCCTATCTGTATTTTGTGATGCCTCAGCTCCAGCTCAATTTAGAGAGAAGTTAACTAATAGCATTTAATTATAGCTGTGCCAAAGGCTTGTGTCAAACGATGTAGGTAAGTCAAAATGGAATAAGTCAATTAATATGCTTTTGTGACAACATTTCCAAATATATTAAACCTAAGAATGTATCTATATGTATTATTAAGGTAGTATATGAATAGGGGATATACTTTTCTTGCAACAAATGACTTTCAAATAGAAAATAGCAACCTTGTAGAAGGGGAAAGCATTAACAAATGATTGCAGTAAATAAACCTCTTTAAAATTTTTCCTGATTGTGCTGACCTTTTCTTTTTCTCATTTTGCTGATCTGCGTTTTTATGAGATACCATTTGAATTGGGTGTAAAATGAAAAATAATAACCCCCCAAGTCTTTCAGAATAATTTAAGTGAAGCCAGATGACAGTTGGGAGATAGCTATGCTGAAACGACAGTATTCACTATTAAAGAAATTCATATACAGAAATAATAGTATATAAATATATATAAAGATAAAATAAAAATGTATCTAGAAATAATATATAGCAAGCTATATACAGCACAAGGGAAAACACTGGGGAGGGATAGTATATTTTTTCCCAGCTGTTACATTATCTTCCAAAAGAAGTCACATACACACATTGTAGTAAAATTGACACATGGAAATAAAAAGGTTCTGTAAAAATGTCAGCATTCAAGGAAAATTATTTCTTGTCCAGTGCATGCACACACACACATATCACCAACAGGCAACTTTTGTTGTTAATAGGAGTTTTCCTTGCATTTAAAAAAAAAAAAAGTACGAATTCTTTAAATCATGCCATATTGGTCAAGCTGTTACAGAAAGAAAGGATTATTCTGTATAGTTGTATTTTATACACCTGAGCTGATACTGCAAGGAAAAGAAGTACATTTATGTGTTAGGTTAAAATAGTAAACATGCAATGCCTCTGCCCTTTTCTTACTCATTTAACTTCAGAACCAAATTTTATTCTTTCTCTGTAATATCTGTGCCAGGTACTACAGGGCAAGATGCAAGAACCTACCTGTAGCTTCCCACACGCACTCTTGCCATAGGTTGGAAGTTATGTATTGGCCTAAATCACTGTTCATGGCATTTTGTATGATAAAACCTCAATAATCTTGATGTCTTTATAAATGTCTAGCCCTTCCTTGTCAGTTTTGCTAAGCTGCTGGATTTGGTGACTTTTGGTAGCATTGAGGTCCACAGTTCAGTTACTATGGAGAGGTATTTTTGTGTCAGTCCTGGTGTTCACACCTTCAATTTAATTGAATACTATCGTGTTCCTAGGTTGTGAGGTGCAGAGGCAGAAGCTTCTGAGTCACCTTCTTTATTTGATTTACTTGAACATATCTCTTCAGAAAGCAGAACCTTCATCTTTTCTGTCCTTGGTCATACCAGAGGTTTTACAGACCCATAATCACTTTTGTTCTCTTAATCATTCTGCTTCTGCAGCACACTATGAGGTACTGACTGCTGTACAGAGCAGCTGCAGAGGGCTGTGTTGTTGCTTCAGACAAAGGAATCAGAACTTTGCTCTTTTTATTCACTTATTTCTCATGCATCCTACCATCTTGCCAATGCTTTATTCACAGCTGCACATTTTTTAGAGACTTCAGTGAAGTTTCTTGTGAAGTATGAATGAAGTATATAAAATGGTAAACCGTTTAAAAAGAGATATAATTTATTAAAGATATTAATGATAAAGAGACCTTTCACCTTTTTTTGCACCCAGAGTGATTATAATATTGCAAAGAGTTAATGCAGGCTTTCATCTTTTGCTAAGGTTTTACTTTTTTGTGCATCTTTTTCCTTGTTTTCCTTGTGTTTAAAAGAAATCATCTGTGCAGACAATGAACAATAGTGGTGTAATTACTGAAAACCCAAACTAAACTGTAGACAGTAGAAGGAGAGTACTGTCTGGAGGTAGAGGGTATAGTTAGGACTTATTATATGCGTCTGGGCTATTTACTTTTGTTTTAAGAAACTGCTTAAGTGTCATTTTCAGTCACTTTACACACACACGCACACACACACACACACACAGAGTATGCTAGAGATTGGAAGGGACCTCAAAAGATCATCCAGTCCAATCCCCCTGCCGGAGCAGGAACACCTAGGTAAGTTTACACAGGAATGTATCCAGGTGGGGTTTGAATGTCTCCAGAGAAGGAGACTCCACAACCTCCCTGGGCAGCCTGTTCCAGTGTTCTGTCACCCTCACTGAGAAGAAGTTTCTTCTCAAGTTTAAGTGGAACCTCTTGTGTTACTGGCATGCTTGATTTGCATACGTATTCTCATGTTAGTGGTTGTACAAAATTATAGAGAGGTGAAAAACATGCCTGACAATTTCCTAACTATAGGAATGGTTTGTTATATACCATTTATGTTGCTGTGACTTTAAAACCAATAGCTAGCTGCACCTCCTGTGAATCCTGTTGGTTGGTAATTGTGACTTCCCACTTCAGGTCTAAACCAAAGTCTTAGCAGAGTGGGTGGAAAGAAATAGGTACAAAGTGAAAACAGCATCCTAATGCAGCAAAAGGTCCAGGCAGTGAGGCAGGATTTGGTATTATTAAATGTGATGGCCAAGGGAATGAGTTGTAATAGGCAAAAATTAACACGTATTTGCATCCACCACATACAGTAAACGTCATATAATATTGCTTTCATATGCCACATCTAATCAGGTGTTTTTCCTGGGAATGTATGGGAGTTGTAAGTTGGGAGTGGTGATGGTTTTCAAAGGTCACTCATTGTTAAGAGAAGTGTTTGGAAAAAGTTGGTCTATTCAGTTGAAATGCAGAGAAATTTCTAGGCAGGTGAGGTGTAGAGGCACTCATAAGACTGTAAACTCAGATTCTGCATTAACAAAATCTTACAAGACTTCTGTTTAATAGGTACATCATGGCCAAAAGGCAGTTTTACATCTTTAAAAGATGACATTCTGCTTTCCTACAGCAATACCTTAGCACCGCACATGAGCAGGTTCTTCCTGCTACCTTAGAAAGCTATTTTACCTACTGCAAACATGAAAACCCTTGGAAACAAACAGAGCTACAAATGAGTTCTGCAGATGTTGGATTAGGTACAAAATGATGTGACTTGACATGGTTACCCATATGCTTACACAAAAACTGCACAGACGTCTCTTCAGAAACTCTCCCCTGTAAAACCTTCCAAAATCTCCATTATTGCTCAGTCCATACTGATACTTTCTGTAGAAGGAGTGGATTTTTTTTCATAAATTGGCTGGAATCATCATAATGACTCTCAGCATGCAATAATATTTTCCCCTTGGAGTTTGGAGAGTAAGAGTTAGGAGAGCTCAAATCCTGTATTATTCTGGGCAGCTGTAGAGGAAAGTATTTTACGTTTGATCAAGAGAAATTACTTGAGTGTGTATTTTAGATTGAAAGTGTTCACAAAACCAAAGTGATCTAAATTGAAACTATCATAGTTGCTCACAAGATTTTATAGAAGGGACAAACCTATTACTAAAAAGTATGGACACCCTCACCTTCCACCCCTTGTTTACTATCTTTGCACTTCTTACAGGAAACTGATTAGTATACTTTTTATTTCTAGGAAGTGAATCAAGCCCTTGTTTAATTCACGTAGGGATCCGAATACTGTGACTGCACTGTTATCTATCAAATTTCAGTGGAACAGCTATTGAGTTTATGTAAACTGTCCAGGTAACCCTTAGGTTAGGCATTCTGGTTTTTATAGTTATTTTTCATTGGTAGCTGAGTTGTTAAAGCCTAAAGGGAAGCCCTGCATGTTGCAATAGAGACAGCATTCAAAAATACTTCCAGTCAAGAATAATGTAAAAAGAGGACAAGGGAAAGATAATATACACTATCAAAAATGTAAAAACCTTACTACCTTTAGAGAAAGGAAGAGATAATGTATATACAAGTGGTGCCTTAAACTCTCATTTATTGCTTTGATTTCTACATTAAAATAAAGGACATACCTAAGTACTGCTTTTACTGAAACTTAGGGATATGGGTATCTTCATTCATGTTAGAGGCTGAGAATATTGTCTAGGGTTGCAGTATAAATGTGCTGCATTCACAACAATTACAAAACTGCGATGCTTTTCCTTCTAGCACGGAGTGATCCTGGAGAAGTACTTTCTCCATTTTTAACACAGCTTATATTTTCTTTTGATTCCTGTAATAGGAAACACAGCAATGATGTTTATCTCCTGAACATGACACAGCAAATGGTAAAAGCAAACATCCATGGCTATGGAAATATTATCCTACCTGAAACAACAGTCATTTATGTTCTGTGACTCAGTGTTTAATTTATCCTTACCCCAAGCAGGCAATTGCATTCGTTCCACTAGAGACTGACTAGGTGGTTTGCATTTCTGGTGCTTTTACTTTATCTCCTCTACAAACAAGCAGCAAATTTCAGCACCTGTTACAGGCCTTCCATTATTTACACAAAAAGGAAAGGAGAAAAGGAAGAGGGAGATATTTGCAAAGCGCGGGGGAGGGGGGGATAAAATTGAAGCTGTAGGGCAAGTAATTGCACTTTTCTGAGTAGAGCACTTCAGATGTGTCATAAATGGGGTCAAATAAAACTAAATGTTATGAACCATACTAAATACGATGTGTTCTGTAATTTTATGGTTTAATCTCTTTGGTTCTTTCTGGGAAGTACCCCATATTGTCATGATTATTACTATTGATTATACCACGACTGTTACCATTGATACCATGATTATTACCGGTGACAGCTGTCATTTGTTGCTAGCTCCTCCCAAAGTGCTGAAGGTGATCAGATAAACAAGCATGCTCCCCTGCTATTACCATTTCTCACTTGCTCTGTTGCGTGGTTCCCTTTCTGCCAGAATGCTCTTCTCTGACCACCATACTCCAGTATTAAATTAGGAAATTGATTAAATAAGGAAATGCCACTTCTATGCATGAAATCTTTATAGACAATGAAGTATTGACTCATTGATATGTTTTTACTTTAAAATATATACATTGAAGAATTGTAAACATCTGCTCTCTTAAATATCATAAGTATTTTCCTCCAGAAGCCTTTGCAACTTTTCTGTAGAAAGATCCCTGTGTCAGATGGGGAATGCCTATAGACCAGTTATATTTTAGATAAAATAATAATGCTTAATTTTTTTATAATCCATCATCAATCTGTCACTTTAAAAATAATAAATTAAATTAATTATTCTCATATTGATTCCGCTTTGCCAGATTCATTAGATTATCCCTGTATAACCCCCCCAAACACCTGTCTGGGTAAAACTCGGCAGGAAAATGCACTGCCTCCACCAAATGACTAATTTATATTTCATTGTTTTAGGAGGTATCCTCTGTAAATGTTTAATAGATGATGTATATATCTAGATGAATATGGAAACAGAAAACTTACAAGAACCTGGATTGCAAACTTCCATGGTTCCTGAGAAGATGAACATTTTTAATCAGAAGGGAATTAGCAGCTCACTCCTAGCACCAGGTGATCAGAGTTTTACAAATTATGAGTAACTCTAAAAGTACTAACAGCTGTCCAAATACCTACCATTAACAAAAAGCATGAATTAGTAAATACGTGCGAACAAGATTGCAGCAGTGGTTCACCTGTATTCTTGCAAATGACTCTTACCAGTCACATCCAACAGCATTAGGCACAAGTTCTATTATGTGAATTAAAATTGTATTTTTATTTCATAATGTAGAACAGAGGAGGGGGTTATATATTTCTTCCATGCTTCTAGTATTTGACAGCAAAATCTTTGACTATTTGTTGGCTGTTCCTTTACATTTCAGTTGCTTTGGAGAAATCAAGTGTGCTTCAAGCTTCTTGTTTACATCAAGGATGAAGACAGCTACAAAGTAAGTACAGCCATAGTAACACACAGTGTAGTGACTCAGGAAGAATTTCATGTGGTAATTGATATGAAATGTAAATATTAAGCTTTTAAGCATACAGGGGCCATCAAAATTATTTTTACTGGAGTGTAAACTGTTGAAAAGCTAAATCTCTTAAGGGAACCATGTAAATTTGCATTGCAATAGCCTGTTTCCTGAGGTCTCCTTAGGGAGCATAGAGGATTTATAAGAAGGCTGTATTTTTTGTAGTTACACCACCTTTACTAGCTGCACAAAATCCCTTCTTGAATAGCTATGTTCCATAAAAGCAATCACAGAAAATTCTGAGATTCTTATTTTCATTTCCTTTAACAGTTCTGTAGACACAACTTCTCTTTAGCAAGTAACCAGAGCTTGCAGTGCTAGAGAACACTGTCAATGAGCCTGCATGTTTATTTATACTGAGGATATATGGAAAATGCTGTTATGTTTTCATGCATGCTGTATGCTACTCAATTGCAAAAATCTGTGTAATTTTATAAGAATTATTAAAAAGTGCATAAGAATACTTATTTGTTCTGCATGTGTTGGGTGGAACACACGAAGGGAAATACTGGAAGTCTTCAGGGCAAACACTTTTTGAGGAGGGACTGGCTACATAAGACCGTGCAGACCAGAGATTTAATTTCTGCTCTTTCCAAGTAACGTGGTACTCTTATCAATACAGGAAACAAGGTGTTTTCTTTCAAAGCAACTACACAGTAAGAGAGAGCAAAACCTGACCTCACTTGTCAGTCACAGCATTGAGATGAACTGCAGTTCTGACCTATTGCTCCACAGTTACAATTATCTGCTGTAATGGTACCACTTTGAGGTTTAGAGAAGTTAACTTCTTTCTGGTTATAGACCTTGTTACTTCAGGGGTAAGCCAGCATGAAGATTGAATGAATGCATGTGAATGAGCAACGACAATGTATGTGATCAAGTCATCATAATAAATTCGAAATTTTTATTTGAATGGGTTTATATATAATTTTATATTTTGTTTATAAGTTTTCTTTATGTACACATTTACATGTGTGTATGTATATATGTAGTTAAAATTAATTCTATACCCATATGTGTCCACACACACAAAGAATGATCTAAACTGAGGCCATATGGGGAGGGACTTAGGGTTTTTTCATTTCTTTGGCAGACTACATTTTGGTGAGATATGATCAGCCTTTCTATGCACCATGGGAACAATAAATCTAGAAGTATTTAAGAAATCAAGTTCTTACATGGTCAGAACCAAACCTCTTGGGGATAGAAGGTAACATAGCTGCCTGTTAAGTCAATTTAATACTTGCTGAAATCAGTGGTGGGAAAGGCAATTACATTACATGAGGGTCTGGTAATTATAATTTGTTTTTCTTTTATTAACGGTTATCTGACAATACAAATGAAACTTTTTTCCCCATAGTTTTATATTTGCCTATGTCATCAAAATGAGTAGAAAAATATATTCTTATGCTTTTCTGAATTAAATTTACGTTTTCCTTAGTAAATTTTCAGCCTTCAGAACATATCATCTTCATTTTACCACTCAGGATACTGTTAGCAGTATTCCTACCAACACTACACTGGTAACAAACATTGATCCCTGACAAACCAAGTCACACAGAAATCATTAATTAGGTTCCCGCAAAGTACAGGATTAGCTCTAAACCCAAGTTTTCAAGAAAATAAAACAAACAAACAAAACAAAACAAACAAAGCCTAGAAAACCAACTCATAAACCCTTCATTCACCCACTGCTTTCTAGCACATTTTAAGCTATTCTCCCATCTGTAAATGTAAAGATGTAAAAACACTTCACAAAGATGTGAAACACTTCACGAGTCTTATGCAGTCATATGCTAACTGCTATAAATGTCAATCTCCAATTTAAAGAACAGTACATAGACCACCCAGGCCATTTGTTTCACATAGGTTGGACTTACTCTGTTCAATCTTCCTATTTTTGTCTGCCTTTGGTTTAATGGAAAATCATTCCCTTTTTGATCACAGATCTATCTATACAAGGTGATTAAAAAAATATATATAAATAAAAGTGTTTTGGATCTTGGTTTTACTCTGTTGCCTTTCATCCCTGCCAGTAAGATGCTACAAGCACCTTCCACAGAATACATTAATTTTAAAGAGAGAAAGCCTTGCAGTGGTTGCAGAAGGCTGAGTTCAAGCAAGGATAAGAAAGTAAACTACAACTTGATTTCCTCTTAGCAAGAGGCCTCATTTGGTTTTGGATTCCTATGTGAAGTCATTCAGTTTGGCTGCAAGGGGAATGGTGCTCTGTGCAGTTTTCAGAAAGGCATTTATAGCTCCATCCCTGGAGGGCTGACATGCAGGCAAAGCATCTGCTAGCATCAACTGAATATGCAGAGGAGAATACAAGTATTTGGAGGAGCATGAGCATGAAATTTTGCCAATGAAGCTGAGATAGATAGATAGATGAAAAATTGCTGCTGTTACTTAAATTACTTACACAAATTTAAAATCTTTTCCTGTCCTTTTCCATCAAGGTAGCAAGAAGAGATTCGGATTCCACCAATGAAAGTTTTGGAACAGAAGTGAACAGAAGATATTGTTGTGATTTGCTCAAAAATGAGACAGAACATTTTCATTACTCCTTAGGGACATCTTTTGAGAACATGCAAAAGGTGGATGCATTTGAAGTGATAAGAAAGTTTTGTTATAAAAATGAGAACGTGCACTAAAATCTCCAACACTAACTATAAGACAAATATTTTCCTTGTTCTTAAAACAACTCAGCAAATATATCAGAAAAGGCAGATGAATAATCTATTCACTCTTGGTTCTCATCTCTCCAGGGAATTTCAGGTACTCATTAAATCCTGTGGCTGGTAGCATAGCAATATAATTTTCTTCTTTCTATCTACATAAAATTCTTCTGTGATGGCAAGATAGGTATGCTGTCTTCCACTATACAATCAATTACATAGTTATCATGGTTACTATCATAATAACTTTGCTTCCTAATAAAATACATAGTTAGTTGAAAGTTCAAGACAATTTATAAATATTCCAGTGTTTAACTATTACTCAATATATATTCAAGTAAAATTCCTAATAATATCAACAGGGATCTGGATATAGACTAAAAATTCTGAAGCTGGTTCTAAAGATTTTGTGACGGATAACAATTTCAGTTAGAGGAAGCCCATATTTAACCCTATTATCTAGTTGGACTAAACCTTATCAGAGAATAAACCAGACTGTACTGTCAGTCACTGTATAGACGGTGTTGGTTCCAGCTGAGCACAGTGTATTACTCCTTGTGTGTACTCAGAATCAAACACAGATATCAAAACAAAGGTTGTGGTGAAATTTATAGCAACAAGAAACATATTTCTAAGTTTCAGTCCTCCAGAACTATCACCCATGTCAGAATCAAACAGGGTCTGAGCTAAATTTCACCTATCATTTCCTGTCTGCTACAAACAGTACTTTTAAAGTATGTTATAAAGGATAACTTATATCAACAGCAATGTAATAATTTAATAGAGACAGAAATATACGTATATCAATTTGTATACATGTAATATAAATACTAATTATCTCTTACATGATGTAATGTTTAGTATTAGGTAATGTTTTTAGACTACACCTAAAATCTTGGATTATGAAGTGCATCCCATTGACATTTTTAGCTGTTTACCTCATCTTTCTAAACCAGAACCCTTTGCTACATGGAAATTATAGTAGCCATAATTTCCTCCTAAGAAAAAAACAAGAACACTATTTTTACAATGTAGCTTAACTTTGTTCCTTGTGATTAAAAACTTACAGTAACTTACAGATTGTATTTTGAGATCACTACATCTTAAAGACAAAAGCAGATGAACTTTATAAAGTAGATAACAGTTTGTCAGTTTTGAACTGTATTCAGAGAGTGAAATTTTGACCAAAACAGGGGAAAAAAATTTGCTTTTGTCTATAAAACTGGTCAGGTTTTAAATGCTGATTAAAAGCAAATATGTTTAAAATCTGAAGCATATGTCAAGCTCTCCCCCCTTCTCACCTTTTCCCTGCTAGCTCAAATAGTAATTTTGGAAGAAGAGGAAATAAAATTTTTCTTCACCATCTATCATTTGACATTTGCAAAAAGTCACTCTTTGACCACTAATGAGAGAGTTAGCAGCATCTAGGCTGTAAATCGTTTGTTCATTTTTAAAGGCAAAACAGATAATGCCCTGTGTAGAAATGGCCACATCACCTGAGATACAGAGCCTCATCCAAGCATTTAAATACAAAACAGATGGAGGAAAGCTTTCAAGGGAATATCTGCAGGGGAAAAAATTGCTGTGAAATACAAGGGAAGAAAACTCTGCCAAGCTCAACAGGACCAGACAGTTAATGACCCAAGGATTATCTTTTCCAAAACTAAATGGAAAAGACAACTACAAAGAAAGATGCTCTCCTTTCACAAACATCTAATGCAGAAATAACATATACTAACATGGGATTATCCCTGAAAGATTAAACTGAAGGGATTTCCCATCCTAGTGTCAACTTTCTAAGGACCAGGTTTAGAAAAAGTATCCCAAAAGTGACTTGACAACTTCACAGAATAAGGATAAAATAAATAAAAACAAAACCAGATATTCTGCATTACAGGAGACTTCATATTAATGAATCATATGCATCATATAAGCAAAGGACAACAAGAAAAAAAAGACCATCTGAAGGTCACAAAATAGATTGCTATCGTTCTGGACCTTGTGAAAGCACGGAGTACGAGACAGCTTCTGCCTGGATGGAGAAAGTGGCAGAATGGCTAGGAAGGTACTAGGTGGGTCTTACCTGGTGTTACTGTTCTGTTAATCCAGTGATGGTTATAGGAATTTGTGATATCAGAAACTGATGAATTGATGGATGGACAGATAAAGATATAGATTCTTTTTCTTAGCAGAAAAAGAGAAGGTAGTAAACTGCAGTAAAATACTGATTTCAACAAATGTAAGCAGTATTTGGGTAAGAAATCTGTGAATAATTTTTGTTGCTGTTTCTGCCTTCTGTGTCGTTTGCTTATAAGAGATTATTAACATGCCTCAACACTGGCAAAGAGCAGAGGCTCTGAAGGTTATACTTTGAAGCTTTTGAAGGTCACCTCTAAACCCACACTTTCCACACACCTAAGGCATGTAGGAATGAACGTTCGTGTTCTTGCCTGCTCTTACTATAGGGGTGCAAACATACCCTCTTGTATTACTAGATTAGCAGATCACTAATTGTCAGCACCTCATGAAGATACTTCTATGATGAAGGAACACTTGCATTACACAGGAATTTCTACATGTGTAATTAAGTGTGAAAGGGGCACCCTGAACAGAAGACAGAAGTGACTGTCTTTCTGGTATTTAACCTGAGATACAGTCTGTGCACTACATGAGTGGAAAGGGACCATGTTTCTTCTTAGACATCCAAAGTGAATGGAGTGGGAAGGTGGAATAAACCGATCTCTGCTGTGCTTAGGGCTGTGTTAAGAAAGCACCAGGACTCAGTGAATGACAGAGAAAATGGCTCTGCATGGAGGGGTTCTTTCTTCACGACATTCACTTCATCCTTTTTTGATAAAAAGCTCTGGAAAGGATTAGTTTTCACTGTTTGGCTCTGGGCAGAGAAAATGTAGTGTGTAAGCTGTGTAAAGTCAGCCGAGCTGTGCTTTGCTTAATCACCAGATCTTAACTGCTGTGTGCCCTGAAAGGACTTTTTTTTGTTTTTTACACTCTACCTTTGCTATGGCTCTCTTTTTTCCATTGTTCCTACAGTTTTTGTTTGCTTGCTCATGGGGGAAAAGCATTAGGTAAGAAAAGCCTAACTGAGCTAAGATTAATGCAGGTCCACTGAGAACAAGGAAAAGATTTATTCTTTCCCTCCCTTCCACAGATGTCTTGTTATCCTCACCTAACATATGTACTTTTTTATTCATTTACTTCCTTCTCGTCCTCTGGGAGAAGCCTATTTCATGTAATTTATTGATTTGGCTGGCTTGTTTGTATGCATGTTAATAGTAAGATGTATTGAGCACTCACATATTAGTCATGTTCTCAGATGCAAGTGAAGGAGTTTATCTATATTGAAAAATGTGTACTTTCGGCTTGCCACAATTAGGAGTTGCCATAAAGAAAATGCTGAAATTTGAGCCTCTAAGCTGGCAAGAAATGTAAAGGTTTGAAAGAATGGGATTGAGCAGAGCTGCTGAAATAAAGCATCAATGGGCAGTCTTGGGATCCTGCCTATGGTTTTCTTTCTCTTAGCTCTCATCTTGGGCTGAGAACTTCAGCTAATGCTGATGAACATTAGCAAGGGATGAAGGAAGGAAATACTTATTTTAAATAATGGTTTGATGAAAGGCTGTGAGAAGAGATGAGAAGAACATAGGAGTCCAATTTAATTTATACAGAATTGACTCAGGCAAGAGAGAAGAGCTTGGGCCAAACACTGTGTGCATTGCTTTCTTGCTAACCTTGTACTTGAGACTGGTACTACCAGAAAATACTTTACAGTCCCTTCTGGAAATAACAGCTTTGAAAGTCACCCTATGGCACCACTGTAAAGTTTTAAACTGTCCAAGGGACAGACCTTACATCAGAAGGTGTGTCTTTACTTGCTGTCAGATTAAAAAAACCTGCCATTGTCATTAATAAACTCTAAACAGGTTCTGGGCCTTTTTACCAGCCAGCTGCATTTACTGAAATTGTCTGTATTTTCCCCTATTCAAAATTACATTTTCATTTTTACTTTTCAGAAGAGGAAGGCTGCTGTTCTTTGATTTCTAATAGGCAATCTACCCTTGATATTTCACAACTTAGCATCTTGACTAACACGTAACTCCTGGAAACACTGTGCTTTTGGAGCAATGTAAGTAATGCTCCTGTTACTGTTCTTCAGTTTAATTTTTTTTCTCACTTTTTTTTGCATAAAATTGTTTTTGCTTGTAAAACTACCTCTTAAACACCAACTAATATACTATTACTCAGTGTTGAAACCAGCTTTTTGTTTGGCTATTCTATGATTTTCTGACTCTTCTGTAATTTGTAGAAATCCTAAGGCTGTTTCAGTAGTAGAGGCCTGAGGCTGCCATCAAATTATACACAGGTGCTTAATCCTATTGTCAGTGCTCAAGGTTGTTCTTGTAGCAGAAACTAATGATGAATTCCTCTGTGTGCTTCAGTTTGTACAGCTTTGTTCAAGACAAAGTGTCCAGTTTGTTGTCATCTTAGGACATGACTACCTATATTTTTTATAAGCTACTGGTATGAATTCCCTTTTACCCACCTGATTCTGGTTCCAACCAGTGATTTAACAGTTTATTTTTAAAGAACAAAACCAAAATTCCAATTTCTTTTTTTTTTTTTTTGGTCTGCTGCAGTAGATTTAAAGAATGTTTTTGATAATTTTGATCACTTTTAACAATTGGTATCTATCCTGGGTTTAGCAGCAGCAGTCATTTTTTCTCCTTCTTGGTAGCTGGTGCAGTGCTGTGTTTTGACTTTCAGCTGGGAACAGAGCTGAAAAACAATGATGTTTTGGTTTGGCCAAGGACTTTGTGAGCCTCATGCTCTGCCAGGGAGGAGGGGGAGCCGGGAGGAAGCAGAGACAGGACACCTGACCCAAACTGACCAAAGAGGTATTCCATACCACAGCACGTCATGCCCAGGATGTAACTGGGAGAGTGACCCGGAAGGGGCTAGGTGGACTGCAGGGTTGGAGGAGGTATGGGTCGGTGCTTGGTCGGGCTGGGGGGAGCGAGTTATCGGTCAGCTGGTGCTGAGGTGTTGTATTCTCTTCCCTTGTTATTTCCTTTATCATTACTATTATTGGTGGTAGCAGTAGTGATTTGTGTTATACCTTAGTTACTAAACTGTTCTTATCTCAACCCATGGGAGTTGCATTCTTTCTGATTCTCCTCTCCGTCCCTCCAGGAGTAGGGGGAGGGCAAGAAAGGGGGGGGGAGTGGGTAACAAGCTGTCTGGGTGGGTTTAAACCACGACAGTATCTTAATATTTTTCTCGTCATCTTGTCTCCTGCTAGGTGATTTTTGCTCTCTCGTATTTCTACTTTTCCATTCCATGTTGGCTGAAGGGTCTCCTTACCAGTATGCACTTGATTCACCACAACATGAGAACAGTGAAAGGAGCCTTAAAACTTTTTACACAGCTGATGGTGCACTTATGGATTTTCTCTTTTCCTGTGGGACAGGGAAGGTTTATAATAGGATTCTTTAAATATTCTTTTCTTCCATGTTCTTTTGTGCTATCTGAAATTTTATTGGGTAATTGGGAAGCTATAAATGCTGGTGTGCACTATTATTGATACAGGTTTGCCTGTTAGCTTCAGAAATTAAACACTCCTATACACCCAGATATCCTTGTTGAAGGATGACCTTTCATGCTCCTGCTGGTTTATTTTTTACTGCAGAAACTAAAATGAATTTCAGTTCATCTCAGCTACACTAAACTCTCTTAGGTTGGGATGCTCTGCAGTCTATGGCTGCACATTATAAATCTCTGCACACCAATCCTCCGGGTCAGCCTGGAGTATCTCAGTATTTTGAGATACCTTCTGCACAGCCTAAAACCAAGTCAAGAAAGCAAACTTGCCCTGTGCATTTCTTCATTCTCATCCAAACTCCTAACAGTCAGTCTGTTTGTTACAGACTGATTTTCTATCATTTGATTCCCTATATGAGCACACTGATCACATTTACTACCTTTTGTGGAAAGCAAGTGAGATGGTAATTTGGGAGTTATTTCTGAACAATGGTGTTCATTTTAAATAAGATAATTTCACTGCTGCAAGGAATTAGCAATTGTTTTCAGCTTGTGAATAATCAGTAATATTTAAAAACTATTTCCATTGATCCATCTTCAAATTAAAAAGTGGTATTATTCCTCTCAATCTGAGAGCAATGCAGAGAATTTAAGTTAATCTTTCCTAGATCATCCAACTTTCAAAACTAACAGTGTCAATCAGGCAGTGGGCAGGCCACTAATACCAGCCCAGTGAAAGGTTGTCACAACTGTGAGTATGCAATTTTACTGCTCGACAGATCACCAAGAGACATTTTAACCTGCACAATTTTTTTTTTCTCAAGGTCAATGACATCATGAAAGGAGACAGAATTGTACTTCTTTAGGTGGATTGCTCTGGACCTTGACATTTACAGGGTTCCAACCATCGAGAGGCTTGCAGTGAGTGAGTGAGGGAGGGAGGGAGGACGCCTGCAACACCCGAGCGGAACGAAGGCGTCCAGGAGCCTCACCTCGGAGCGACAAGAGCCACCGAGGAGGGAGCCTCAAGTCCTTCACAGAACTTGCTCAGGAGCCGGCAGCTCAGCTCAGCTCACTCGAGGAGCTGACTCACCGGGGGCGGAGCCAGGAGGCTCGGCGGCAGCTGTGAGCGGTTAAAAACCTGCCCTGGGAGTGCGTCGAGGCAGTTTGTGCAGCACTTCACGCGGGCAGGTGAGTGGGATGATGGCCTGATCAAGAGGACTCGCCTGGAGCGTAAAGGGAGGAAGGACTGTTTGCTTGTGCGGAGAGGCGTAGACTGACCGATCCACCAGATCATGGTCACAACATGATCAAAAGCTGTAGTGAGGAATGATGTGAGTACCCAGAATGAGCCTTCTTGCAGACATGTGGCGGTGCAGGTCTCTGGCTGCAGTAAATGCCTGAGCCTGGCACTTGTATTGGAGGGAGCCAGTGACACTGCTTGTGTGCGGTGTGAGCAAATAAATGACCTGCTCAGGCAGGTGGTTGAACTGAGGGAGGAGGTAGAAAGGTTGAGAGCCATCAGAGAATGCGAAAGGGAAATAGATTGGTGGAGCCACACCCTAAGGCAAGGGCAGAGGGAAGTGGTTGAGCAAGTGATGGATCCCTTTCCCTCCTACCATCAGACAGAAGGAGAGAACTTAAGGGACAGGGAGGTATGGCGGGAGGTCCCTCCTCAGGGAGGTAAGCGAAAACCCTCACAATCCCTTCCTTCCTCTCAGTTGCCCTTGAATAACAGGTATGAGGTCTTGGAACTACAGGGCCAGGTAAATGGAGATGGAGAGGTAAATCTTTCTAGTGAGTCACCTAGGGCTTGCCACTCTCCCCCATGCCTTAGAACTTCTACAACCAAGAAGAAAAGGAAGAGTAATTGTGGGTGACTCCCTTCTGAGGGGAACAGAAGGGCCCATTTGTCGACCAGATGCATCCCACAGGGATGTCTGCTGCCTACCTGGGGCTCAGATTGGAGATGTTGAAAAGAAACTCTCTGATCTGGTGCAGCCCTCTGACTACTATCCGCTGCTGGTTTTTCAGCTTGGTGGTGATGAAATTATTACAAGGAGGGCAAGGGCAATGAAGAGAGACTTCAGGGCCCTGGGACAGCTGGTTAAAGGGTCTGGTGCGCAAGTGGTGTTTGCCTCCATACCTGTTACAAGCAAGTGTGAAGAGATAAATAGGAAGAGTCTGCAGATTAATATATGGCTATGTGACTGGTGCCAAAGGCAGGGTTTTGGCTTTTTTAATCATGGGCTGCTGTATGAGACACTTGGTTTGCTGGTGGTGGGTGGGATACACCAGTCCCGGGGGGGGGGGGGGAAGGTTTTTTGGGGCAGGAGTTAGCAGGGCTCATTGGCAGGGCTTTAAACTAGATATGAAGTGGGAAGAGGAGATAACTGGGCCTGTTGGGGACAAGCCCAAGAGAAACATGCTAGGGCTTGAAGGATGGCGAACTAGGGAGGACTCTCAATCTATTGCTTCATTTCAGGAAAAGGATAGTTGTTTAGACCCCAGGGCAAGAGTTAGCAGAGCTCACTCACACAGCTTTAGGTTAGACTCAAAGTGCGAGGGGGTTGTAGCTGGATTTGAACTAGTGGGGCATTGTTCTAGTATTAATGAAGACCAGAAGGCCTCTCGCCTCCCAAGGGTGCCACTAGTGTGCTCTGCTCACTCCCTGAAATGCTTGTACACCAACGCACGCAGCATGGGGAATAAACAGGAGGAGTTAGAAGTCTGTGTGCGGTCTAAAGGTTATGATCTGGTGGCAATTACAGAGACATGGTGGGACAGCTCCCATGACTGGAATGTGGTCATGGATGGCTATGTCCTTTTTAGGAAAGATAGGTCAGCAAAGCGAGGTGGTGGAGTTGCTCTTTATGTGAGAGAGCAACTAGAATGGATTGAGTTCTGTCCGGGGGCAGGTGAGGAGCAACTGGAAAGTCTCTGGGTACGAATTAAGGGACTGGCTGGTACAGGTGATACAGCTGTGGGGGTCTATTAAAGACCTCCTGATCAGGACGAAGGAGTTATGAGGCTTTCTACAGGCAACTGAAATCAGCCTTACGACTACATGCCTTGGTCCTCATGGGGGATCTTAACTACCCCGATATTTGCTGGAAGACTTACACAACCAATCATTCACAGTCTAGGAGGTTCCTCCAGTGCACTGATGATAACTTCTTAATGCAAATGGTGGACAAACCAACTAGGAGAGGAGCACTGCTAGATTTAGTACTCACCAGCAAGGAGGGTTTGGTTGAAGGGGTGGTGATCAATGGCAGCCTTGGCTGCAGTGACCATGAGATGGTGGAGTTTAGGATCCTGTGTGGGAGGAATAGAATACCTAGCAAGGCCACAATTCTGCATTTCCGAAGGGCCAACTTTGGCCTGTTCAATCAATTGCTAAGGGAAGTTTCATGGGAAAGGGTATTAGGTGGTAAAGGGTCTCAAGATAGTTGGTCAGCATTTAAGGACCACTTCTTCCAAGCTCAGGATCAGAGTGTCCCATTGAGTAGGAAATCAAGTAAGGGAGCCAGGAGACCAGCATGGTTAAACAAGGAATTGCTGGGCAAACTCATGTGGGAAAAGAGAATCTATGGATTATGGAAAGAGGGGCTAGCCACTTTGGAGAAATATAGGACAGTTGTTAGAGGATGTAGGGAGGCAATTAGGACAGCTAAGGCCTCCTTGGAACTTAATCTTGCAAGTCGGGTTAAGGACAATAGAAAGGGCTTCTTCAAATACATAGCAGATAAAACTAACACAAGAGGCAATATAGGCCCACTGTTGAACGCAGTGGGTGCCCTGGAGACAGAGGATTTAAAGAAGGTAGAGGTGCTGAATGCCTTCTTTGCCTCTGTCTTTACTCCTGCGGACTCTCCCCGGGGGCCCCAGATTCCTATTGCCCCAGAAGGAGTCAGGACAAAGGAGGAGTTTGCTTTGTTAGATGAGGATCGGGTTAGGGATCAGTTAAGCAGTCTGGACGTCTATAAATCGATGGGTCCGAATGGAATACACCCACGGGTGCTGAGGGAGCTGGAGGAGGTCATTGCTAGGCCACTTTCCATCATCTTTGGTAAGTTGTGGGAAACAGGAGGTGCCTGAGGACTGGAGGATGGCAAATGTCATGCCAGTTTATAAGAAGGGCAAGAAGGAGGACCTGGGTAATTATAGACCGGTCAGCCTTACCTCCATCCCTGGAAAGGTGATGGAACAACTTATTCTTGACTCCATTTCTAGGCATACGAAGGATGAGGGTGTCATTAAGAGCAGCCAACATGGTACAGGTTGGGGGTTGACCTGCTGGAAAGTAGTGAAGGGGAAAGGGACCTGGGGGTCCTGGTGGATAGGAGGATGACCATGAGCCAGCAATGTGCCTTTGTGGCCAAGAAAACCAATGGCATCCTAGGGTGTATTAGAAAGGGTGTGGTTAGTAGGTCAAGGGAGGTTCTCCTCCCCCTCTACTCTGCCTTGGTGAGGCTGCATCTGGAATATTGTGTCCAGTTCTGGGCCCCTCAGTTCAAGAACGACAGGGAATTGCTTGAAAGAGTCCAGTGGAGAGCCACAAAGATGATTAAGGGAGTGGAACATCTCCCTTATGAGGAGAGGCTGAGGGAGCTGGGTCTCTTTAGCTTGGAGGAGACTGAGGGGTGACCTTATCAATTTTTACAAATATGTAAAGGGTGAGTGTCAGGATGATGGAGCTAGGTTTTTTTCAGTGATATCCAGTGATAGGACAAGGGGCAGTAGGTGTAAACTGGAGCATAGGAGGTTCCATGTACACATCAGGAAAAACTTCTTTACTGTGAGAGTGATAGAGCACTGGAACAGGTTGCCCAGGGGGGTTGTGGAGTCTCCTACGTTGGAGATATTCAAGGCCCGCCTGGACAAGTTCCTGTGTGATGTACTGTAGGTTACCCTGCTCTTGCAGGGGGGTTGGACTAGATGATCTTTTGAAGTCCCTTCCAACCCTTGGGATTCTGTGATTATATGTGTCTTCAGAGCAGCCCTGTCAAAACGTCGGACAAGTTCCACAATAACAATAACCCATGATTTCACTGTGCATGGATAATTGTTTTTTCTGAAAGAAAATCTCGCGTTTGGCAGATACCTGTGCAACAGAGATAGCAAGGACTGTAAATCCCTGAACATCTATTATTGCACAATCAAACCTTGTAACTCATATGTATGTCCCTTGGAAATACAGTAATACGCTGCTAAAGTAAAAAAACCAACATGTAATTTGGGGTCATGGTGTTTCATTCTAAGCTGTACAGAAGAAACATGAGACTTTTTAAAAGAAATTATTAGTTAGGAAATATATTGGAATGATTTGTACCTATGTGTATATATATGCAAGGCACATACAGTAACGTGGTCTACCAGTTCACTAAATGATAAAAGCTCACTATGTAGATGTATTTTTTTAAACAAAATGGGGGACAGAAACACAACCATTTCTCAGAGTGACAGTTTCTTTCTATCACTATTCACAAGTGAAAGGAGAGCACAGGTAAGAGTTAAACCACTGATGAAACAAAAATCTGCTCTGCTCTATTCATGCCACAGGCCAAACGCTCTTTTTTTCCACGGTGGTGAGGGGTTGTGCTGTGTCTCCTCTTTTGGTCTAAATCCCCACTGAACCTTAGCTGTCTCTAGTTGGATGTCTGAGCATCTAGTTTCCTTCATCACTTGGAAACAACTATTTGGAGATCACCTGTAAGCTAAAGCAAAGCTTATGGTTATATGGGATTTATGGTGCTAGAATTTATCAGAATTGGTATGGTTTTTCTATGTTTTAAGCAGAAATAGAGAAGGGCTAGTGAGATGTTCCCCCAAATAATAATTATAATGAGATTTAGACATGTAATTATAAGTCGTATTTAGAATTTGGCTTTACTGTATTTAAGAAAATCAAGTCTGAGCAGCTGCCAGGGACAGATTTGAGGATAAGAGGGAAAAGGAAAACTCTCTGATCAGAGACTGAGAGATGATGCAAACTGCACTCTTAACACACAAGTAGTATTAACAGCATTTGGGGACAAGCTTAATGGAAATTAAAGGACAACACTGGAACAGAACAAATGGCTCCAAGCTAAAAATGGCTGTGTAGGCTGGATATTAAACAGTTTTCTAATCATTAATGTTGTATTGGCATGGAGTAGAATTTTGATCTGATTAGCAGAAGATGAGAGGTGAAGCCTGGCCATATTATAAAAGCTAAAATGGTCCAGAAGCATCCTTCTAGTTCTGTATGTTTAATTCTTGGGTGTGACATGCCTAGAATAAAGACAAGGCTTACTTGCAATGGCATCAAGTAAGAAAACTTGAAAAAAACCACCCAAGTAGCTCATCAGTTTCTTGCTGAGATTTCCTGTTGCCTCAGATGTCATCCACATTGCCATTCAATCCATTCTGTTCATTTTTATGAAACAGATCAAAAGGAAGCAAAATAGCAAGTGTATTTCTAAACTAATTGAAGATGGGACAATGACCAAAAGCAGACTGTTGTTGATGGCATGAAACAGAACCAATTCTGTTCTACATGCTTTGCTCTCATCACCCTGTTTCCCATTTACCCTCTCAGGGGCCATTAATTTGGCAGCATTATAACTCATCTTCTGCACTTGTGCATTTCAGGTGGCAAGCAATCTTATTTTTTTTTTAGGCTGCTATAGACTATGATACTCCTGTAAAAATAATTTATATAAAATTTGTTAGATAATTTTTTAAATTTTTAAGAACATTTTCAAAATTTCTATCAAGAATAACTGGATTATTATATGCTGAGAAAACTTTTCTGAACATAAAACTCAGAATCTGAAAGTGGTCCTTTATACAAACAGATAACGTCGTTAGAAACATGTTTTTCTGTACAGCAGTACCGTCAGTGTTCCTTCAATTATTCAGTATTTTTTATCAGATAAGACTAAACCTTTTCCTGGCTCAATGGGAAATACAGCCGATTTATATTTTCCTTTTTAAAATATTTTTATTTTTAGTTTTTATCTAAAAATGTTGGCCACAAGCTTAACGTCCCAGTCATCTCCTGGCTTTGCATATGTTGAAGGGGTTGTTTCCTACATGATTATCCTTGCAGATTATATACCTTCAAACTGTGTATCAATTAGATTATTTTTCCTGATCCAGGATTTCCTACGAGAACCATTATTCCCTACCGCTATCTTTTAAATAAGCTCTTTCAGTTCGGATGATGACCAGGTAGCTTTCAAGCTCTCAGTAGATAACCTCTCCAGAAGGCTTGGCTGAAAAGCCAGCAATTAATCACAGGACTGAAGCCAGGCTCTCCTAAAAAGCCACCTTCTCGGTGATAAACTCATTATCTGCTGGCAACATTTAGATTCTCTGGTCAGCTATTAAAGCCAGAAGAGATGAATAACTCACCATGCCTGTCTCTCTTCATAAAACAGACCATTATGTTTCATGCAGTCACCACTGAACTAAACCTAGCAACTCGGATACGATGAAAATACCTTTGGGAAGAGCAGCCAGTGTTGCTTTAGGAGCATCAGAAGGCAAACATTCGGCTTGTGAGCAGTTTGTCTCCTGTTTAATCATTAGGAAAACTGGGAGATGCTTTTACCTTCAGTCTCCCTGGTTTGTGTTATTCCATTCAGTAGCTTACTGTAGCCTAAATTTTCAACCTGATCCAGAATGTCAGCTGACAAGCAGTATTTATAATGCCCATAACTTCAACTGTGGCATCTGCTTATAGACAACTTCACAGAATCATAGAATAGTTTGGGCTGGAAGGGAAACTGAGAGGTCATCTAGTCCAACTCCCCTGTAATGAGCAGGGACATCTCCAACTAAATCAGGTTGCCCAGAACCACTTCCAACCTCGCCTTGATCCTTGAATGTCTCCATTTGTCCTTTGTATAAAAGCATATGTTTTCCTTTTACAGAGACATGAGGTAATTCTCTTCTGAGTAGTTCAGCTATTAAAATGATTCATCCAACTCAGAAAAGTCTACAAGGCAAAGCAAATGTGCTGTACTGGAACAAT
Organism: Neopsephotus bourkii; assembly: GCF_033783945.1. Taxonomy (NCBI): domain Eukaryota; kingdom Metazoa; phylum Chordata; class Aves; order Psittaciformes; family Psittacidae; genus Neopsephotus; species Neopsephotus bourkii. Next base: position 1,116,318 of record NW_026902300.1, on the reverse strand, counting down.
GTTAGGGAGTGATGATATTCAACCCTACGTATTAGGAACAGCACACCTGAAGAAAGTATACAAGTTTCAACTAAATCCCTCTCCTTCATATTACCGGTATCTGTCTTTTTCACACCAGAAATTTGTAGTGTTTCTGTGAGCTTCCCAAAATGTGCATTATAGGTAAAGCCAGTACCATCACTGGTACTTAGAATCATAGGATACTTAGGGTTGGAAAAGACCTTAAGATCATCTAGTTCCAACCCCTGACTTGGTGTTTTTTTGTTTTTTTTTTTTTTTCTTTGGAAAGAAATGAGTAAACCTTGAAAATGACTGCAGGGAGGGCAGAGAACTTCATAGAACTACTTTGCTTTGATCATCTAGAAAGTATCTTTTCCTCAAATCAGTGGTTTCAAGGTCAAATAGGTGTCTTCTTTATCAGCTGAGATTGGGAAGGTGATGAAAGAAAAGATACAACCAGAGTCTTGTCTCCACATCCTGAAGTAAAGAAGCAATCTTACATCATGCATAAACTTATTCTTCTACAGATGTCAGGTTGGTTTTTTCATAAGCTATTGTTGGTCATAATTCCAGAGGTATTGCGTTATCAGTGCAAATGGGAGCAGTACTTCAATGCTCAGGAAGGAGCCTTTCTAACAATTTGGCAGGGGTGTTGAACTAAACACAAAGCTTTATCACTCAGTCTCTTGGGGTATATTAATCCTTCACTTGTAGGTTTGTCAGATGAAAAGCAGCTTGGATAGTTTGATACTTGTTTTAATTGTCTGAAATGCTGTATACAAAGCAGATAAAAGCCAGTGTCAAGACACCAAAATGTTTACGTGATGCCTCTTTCACCTGCAGGATACCCAGCTGACCAGCTGACCTGCTGCTGCTCAGAAGAGCAGTGGCTGAGGCTGAGGAACAGTCCACCTCTTGCAGTTTCCAGTAACAAGCCCATTAGCAATGGCGGGCAAGACCACTGTGGAATGAGTTTGTCTAGGAGGGTAAGACGGAAATTTACATGTATATATGTGATGTGTATATGTGTGTTTTGCTACTTGCTTCCTTCCCATCTCCTCTTGGCTATTTATATATGCAATATATAACATGTACTGTGGCAAAAGTCAGCTGTCCATGTGGTTTAGGGACAGCACTGGGGCAGGCTCTTGCTCTGATGCCTGGCGGCATTTCATTCTGCTGCTGAGAGAGACAAAATACGAGACTAGATGGTTTGACCCAGTAGGGCCTTCTGTATGCTCTTATACTAGTTTGTTCCTACAAATCCTTACTTATAAAGCAATCTTCTCTCATATAAGTAGCTTTGAGCACTCAGACAATATATGATTCTTTATCTGAGCATCAGCTCCACATCTTTTATAAAACAAAATGGGTCACAGTCATTTTTCTGTAAGTCTTTCACTCAAAAGATCTACACCAAAGGTGAATCTGCTTTGTTGGTTTTAAGAGGGAAGCCCGCTTTTCTGTGCCAAATACTTTGTAGCCATTTTTAAAGCTTATAATACCCAGGTATTCTACTCAAAAATGGTGCTTATTTTCTCAGCAAAATGGGAGAATAGCAGCCTTATTTAATGCAATCCCTGCAACATCTCTTCTGAAACTCAGGATTCAGAACTGCTCACTGTTCCAGTTCTGAACGGTTTTCTAAGTTTTGAAAATCTGATAATGAAATCTTTCTTTGCTTTTAATTTAGCTTTCTGCCCCTTTTTTCAGGGAATTTGTCAAAATCAAGGCAATAGCTTTTAAAGTATTTTCAGAGAGAAAACTTGATGGCTCTTTTCTATCCAGTCATGAAGTCAGGAAAACAGAAATATGAAGTGAGCAAGAAGACAGGCACTGGAGCAACATACAGTTAAGTTCCATTCCGTAAGTAGGCAGAGAAGTAATTTTGTGCCATGAGGAAGCTTTATCTTCATTAGCTTCCAAAGGATACCATTCCATTAACAGCAGTATCAGATTTTCAGCTTGCCATTTGTTGATTTGTTCATTTTCACACACTGGAGTAGTTGTACCTTCAATGTGAAAGTACAATGCATGCTGGAATCTTACCTGAAGCCTAATCATTTTTCCTCCACTTTCCCACCAGCAATCCAAAGGAGCTGTGACTTGCTTCATGCAGAGTTAGCCATAAATGTGAAAGGTGAATCATCGAATCATAGAATAGTTAGGGTTGGAAAGGACCTTAAGATCATCTAGTTCCAACCCCCCTGCCATGGGCAGGGACACCTCACACTAAACCATGTCACTCCAGGCTTCAAAGAGACCACATACATGTTCACCATCATTTAATGTAAGGTGTTTGGGACTCTAGTGTATTCTGCAGGTTTATAAAAATATAAGAAAGAGCAAAATGTATCTGGAATCTCATTGAAATTGATGATTAATATGTGAACACACAAAATTAATACATTGTTCTGATAGCAAGAAAAAGACAAGAACATGATCTATGGTTACACTTGTGCAGAACACTAGAGATTATGTAGGGGCACAAACAGTTCGCATTTCACATGTTCATATTTCATTTTTACATTTTACATTGATCATTAACTTTAAATAGTTTACAGTAAGAGACGGAAAAACAATGACATGGATAGGAGGAAGAAATGAAACCAAAAGAGACCAAAGAAAAAAAGAGACCAAAGAAAAAAAGAGACCAAAGAAAAAAAGAGACCAAAGAAAAAAAGAGACCAAAGAAAAAAGAGACCAAAGAAAAAAAGAGACCAAAGAAAAAAAGAGACCAAAGAAAAAAAGAGACCAAAGAAAAAAGTGTGAGACAAAAGAAAAAAGTGTGATTTACGCTATATGGTTCAATATGGCCATGAAAGAATGTGCATGTTCTTTTTGTGTTTTAACTAACTCATGTAGGTGACTCTGAAACTCTTTTTTTTTCTTTTTCTTTTCCCCAGGGAGGGGAAAAATGTAAGATATCTGTGTAAAATATATGGGTAGGCCAAGTAAGGAGGGTCTGAAGAACATCAACAAGGAAGCAATGCAGAAAGAGCAACCTGAGTCAATGTTCAGCCAAGCCCATTAATTATGTAATTTGTTTTGTGCTGATGTAAGTAGATCCTTATTCTGAAGCAGCTTGTGCCTAGGGCAAAGGAGTGGATGAGCCTGTTATGTTCCCATAGACAGCAGGTGATGGGGAGCTTGAGCCAGTGAAGAGGAGTATGACAGATGCAAAACCTCAAATGGTCTGAAATTCAGGAGCAGTGGGAGATACCCAAGGAAAGAGTATGGTCCTGAAGAGAATAACTTGTTTTAGAAGCATGGGTATATCTGAATTTAACCCATCTTTATATCAGAGGAGAGAGCTGATATAAAAAGAAATTTGTGATGAAAAGCAGAAGGCTGTCATCAAGCTATGGAAAAATGTCTTCACAAATTTATTACTTCTGTGTTGGAATTCAGAAACAGAGGAATGTAAAATCAAACTAGCTCACATGCTGCAACTCTTAAAGTAGCATTTTTAAAAAAATAGAAATCACGTTTGATCTCTGCCTTGGAAGAAAAAAAAATAAAAAATGTCTTCTGCAGAAAGTTGCAGAAAGTTACAGAAAGTCCTGGATCACATTCTATTGTCATCAGCTTAAGTAGCTTAATATGATCAAAACTCCAGTCGAGTTTTTTCAGAAGAGAGTTCAGATTCCTCTGTGTATATGTCTGTGCTCAAGTAATTGCAGCATTACAACCATCCAACGAGCAATAACTGACATTATGGAATAGCTGAAATGGAGGACAATGACAGCCAGCTTTGGGGTGGAACTCCAGATGAACCACTGTAAATCATGACCATCACTGGAGAATTAATTCCATTATGCCAGTCAATGTAAAGATGAAATATAACATCAAATTAGAGATACTATTCCAAAGAAAAATACTTCAAAAAGTTCCTGGTTTCAGACTACTCATGGTCTGAACTGTCTCTGGTAGCCTGCTGTATGCGGTGCAAATCAGATAAATATGTATATAGAAGGCTTGCAATGACAGCCCGCTGGGTCTGAACAACTCCTCTAAGTCTGGAAAGACAGACAGCATTTGAGCAGGCAGCAGCCTGGCAACTAACAAACAGCACATTACTCTGCATCTCATAAATCTCCATGAAGTTTATTTATTCTCTTCTGAGAATTAATAAGTAATGTGAAGCCTCTTCTTGCCAGTTATTGTAGCCCTACACAAAGCAACTCAGATGTGGAAGCTGCTATTAATAGCAGTGAACGAGCTACTAATTGGATAGTCATGTAATGACATTGTTATGAAACCTAGTTTGGATTTGACACCTTTTGTTTTCTAGAAACAACATTAAAATCCCCAAACAAATCCATGGTTAGTAGCATGTAGCATGAAATAAAGACTAAAAAATTACCAATTTTTCAAAACTCAGAGGACTAAAAAGGATAAAGAAAAAAATCATTTCTCTGAATTCTGGCAGAAATGAGCTGGAAGTGAATCATTCAACAGATCTGCCATTCAAAGGGATACTTTAAAGTAGCTTTATTTAACACCTGCCCTGCAAATACTGACAAAAATAGCCTGTTTCTGCAACTTGTGTAATCTCAGAAAGTTGGGCTTTTTTTCTATTAAAAAAATGGACTTTCAGTGAGTACCAAGAGAACATAGTTTAAGGGGAAAGAACGACCAGAAACTCTGTGACACACACTGATACAAATCATGCACTAGGATTAGGCATGGATCTCTGCTTTTGTAAATGACAATACAGATATACGTATACTGTCTGACTTTTTAAGTTAAAAAAAAAAAAAGGGGGGGGGGGGAAGGGGAAGAGAGAAACACCTGGGGATGACATTTTGTTCTCTTCCATATAGGAGAAAATTGCCCTCCATTAGGAGAGAAGCTTTTATCTGGGGTAGCTGTTGCAGTGCCTCTGTTCTCGGTTATTCTGAAGGCTGGGCATCACTAATGCAGTGTACAGCACCAGGAACTTACCCTCCTGATGAAACCCAGCTACTGTCCTCCTCTAGTTCTGATGATATTTTCATTTTGGTACATCAGATGAAACAACATACAGAGCATGTAAGAAAGATCCCTCCAGAGGTTTGTAGTTACGTATGTAGAATAATATTTGAAGAGATTGCACAGCTCTAACACCTCATTTTAATATTTGACCATGAAATTAGCTCTCAACATGGATGGTGCCAGGAGCTGTTGTTTGATTGGTGTTACAGGTGACTTACACCCAGACTTACTCAGCACAGTATGTTAGAGAGGTTTTCTATCAGTAAAGGAAAACTCCAGTTCTAAATTGTTAAATCACCAGTGGAAGCCACCAAGGGCGTACAGAGATCAGATGCACAATGTCCCAGCACCACAGTAATTAGAGCAAGCATGCCTAAAAAGCTGTGCTAACATAGGGTTCATCAACTTTGTAAATGAACAAGACATTATAGAGAGCAAGGAGGAATCTGGGTGGTCCAGGTGTCCTCCATGTGTATACAGTTAATTATCAAGAATAAGAATCTGTTATCCATTGCATCTGTGTGTGCATGTATAACAGTATGCATAAACATATATATTTCTATCTCCAGACTATTAACTTAATCAGAATACTTCAGAATCACGTGGCAAGTAATACCAGAATCTTCTCCTAAAATAACCAGCATGCTTTCCTGCTCCTACCCATCAGATGAAATTAGTTTTCTTTTAAATGGACCTCTTCACTAGTAGTATAGTTTACCTGTATTGTTACTGCTCTTCCATACTCTCACTTGTGGGAGAAGAGGGACATAGCAGCTCCTCTGAGTAGTAGCTCTACTTCCCATTTCTGTTTTGGCGGTACTGAAGAGTTCCAATAGGATACAAACTTACATCATCACTCATTTCATTGTAGGTCAGAGTTTACCAGACTTAGGAAGTTCACTCACAGTCCTACAATTTCATAATTCTCAATTATTATGACTTTATACTGCTGTAATTTTATATTTTTACAATACTTCAGTATTGTATTAAACAGTATTTAAAAAAAGATTGTCTAAATTTTTAAATGTTGTTTTCATTTTCCCTCAGTAATAGTGGTTTTTCCACCCTTTTTCCACTGCCAACCTGCAGCAATAGTACACTGAGCTACAACCTTCTCTGTATTTTCCTGCTGGTGAGTGCATGTAATTATTGCCTATTGATATCTGTTACCATTTCCTGCTGGGTTTATACAGACTTCATTTCATGTGTTGGTCATATTTTAATAGAGTTCTGGCATGTTATGCCAATGGCCAAAATTCATGGGAGAAATGAGCAGTCCATTAATTTCCAATGACAATTTTGCAGTCAGACTACTTGTTTGCATGGAAAAGTAGTTTATTTGCAACACTGCTTTGATGGTATTTTGGGAACTCAGCTTACAAATGTTAAAAATTCAAACTGTTCCTGGGCCTTCTGGTGTTGTAATTGGAAGGAAGAAACACGTAGGTATGTCAAGACTACAGCTGACTAAGGCTGGAACTGAAAAGCCTCCTGAGGTGATTAAGCTATTTGGGTGCTCTTTTCTCCTCTGTGTACTTAGTCATGGAAGATGGAATCACAGAGGGAAAGCAAGCTGAAGGAAAGATGGTTTTCCAGTGAAGAAACTGAGAACCTATTTCTTGTCAGGATAAGATCCAGGAAATATCTTTTTGTTTGTTTGTTGCCCCCTGGAATTTACTAGATCTTTTAAAACAAACCCAAAACTAAATGAATTGAAAGACCTTGCAATTCTGAATCAGAAACGTTCTCTAGACAGAATTCAGGGTGGGGGAGGAGTTTACCTACAGCTTACATCAACTGGAGGAGACGATGTTGAATATTCATGTATCTGATAGTGAATATTAATGTTATCTGGGTAAAACCCAGACTGTACATGAGTAATTCCTGTTGATCTTAAGCTACCTAGCTCCTGCAGTACAAACTGTGGCTATCATTTCACTTCTGGTACTGTTCTGTGCCAGTTACCAGCACTACGAGTTGTGGTAAAGTGTATTCAGGAAAAAAAAACAAAACCAAAAAAAGGCAGTTGATAAATTCTGGTAATTTGTGTTAAATCTGAATTTACAGACAAAATTACTACTAAAGGTATACATAAAGCATAAATGAAAACATTGCATAAGTCTAATCATTACTTGGAGTATGACACACATATTTCATGCTAATTGTTCAAAAAATATTTACTTGAGCCAAAGCTTAGATACAATTAAGGAGATGAATTTTATTCAGCAAGTTTCTATGTCCTGTATTGGCCATCAATTTTGCTTGAAATAAAATCAGTGCTAGCACATCCATCATACCTCACAGTTCCCAGAGAAAAATTAGTGCTCCAAGTGTGAAAAAATCCTTCTGATTATTTATACAAGTTATTTAGTGCTAACACATCTAAGGGAAAATAGTGCTGTAAACATAAAGACCCAGGTTGAGTTAAAGTTCTTTACTGTAACACAGTATTTCTGATATCTACTGGCAACAGATTTACTTGAATCTCTGAGACAAGGGGTGTCCATCCCACCTGAATCTGGCGAGCCACAGCCTCTGAGCTTCTTGGATGGTGCTCTGCAGCTATCCCAATATAGTAGCTGTCAAATCCAGTTATTATTTTCTCTTTTCAAAAAGGTGTGTAGTGAAGCTGCCTATTAATTCCATTTGCAGTGGAGGCTCATGTATGGCACTGTCTGTTTTAATCCATACAGAGAAGGGCTCAGCAAACAGAGAATGGTAAAGATCACAACAGAAGCCTTTTGCACTGTAAAAGCAGGGAGAACAAGCAATAGGTCAAGGGAAAATTGCTTCAGGTTGCACCAGGCAAGGTGGATATTAGGAATATTAGGATATTAGGAAAAATTCCTTCACTGAAAGGGTTGTCAAGAATTGGAACAGGCTGCCCAGGCCAGTGGTGGAGTTACCATCCCCTGCAGATTTAAAAGACATGTAGATATGGTGCTTAGGGACATGGTTCAGTGGTGGACTTGGCAATGCTGGGTTAATGCTTGGACTCAATGATCTTAGTCTCTTCCAATCCAAACAGTTCAATGATTCCATGCTATACGTAGCTGAAACACAGCAGTCACATTCACAGCTGTGCCTTTATCAAGATCTTTTGCACTACAACAATAGACGTCCTGTGGAGCTCCAGATAACACAATAAATGGGGCATTGAGAAATGTTTGCAACTTTCGCAAATGATTAAAATAAAAACAAAAAGCAGGAAAAAGGGATTTCTTGTTTTATTGTTTTACATTTTGCAATGTAAATCCACTTGAAAAGGAAACCAAAACTTTCCTTACTCAAGGATTTCTTTTTCCAGTGAACTGATTCAGACATTTGCACTTAATTCAAGTAATTACTTTTACTTGAAATGTTTTGGCTAGTAAACAAGAATATATTTTTTGCTCTGAGTATTCTGAAGTGTGCTGAGTGCAGTATGTGAAGATGTAAGAAATGGCATTCTAATGAAGTAAAATTAGTCTACCAGTTAGCTGTTTGAAAGCTGTACCTATCTTTATCCTTATTTCATTTCACTTTTCTCATACTAGTAGCACTCCCTGCTGTCCAGGTCACAAAACCAGAGACATACCAGAGGCATCTCCTCTGCTTATGTTTCAAGCCTCCACAAGCCTTACAACTGTGTCTCTGAAGTTAGCCTTCTTCCCACTCAATGGTGTCTCAGCACTAGCCTATGCACTAGTGAATTCAAGATCTTCCTCTTTCCTGATGAAATCTTTTCTCCCATCTTTGGTTCAATCTGTCAAAACTACTGCCATCAAAATACGGCAATATTTTCTCACCACGCTGATAATGCTCCCTTCTAAAATCTTAACATAGACTTCCCCCATAATTCAAGTCTGCCTCTTGTCTTAGCTCCATTACTACTTGGTAAGCCCTTTCTTCTCCAGTGGTGGGAACACCTCTGTATGGGAAGCAGGGGACACTGTTATTAATTTCTTCTTTAAATTTCTTCAACAAAAGCATGCTCTGAATCTAAAACCTATGGTAGATTAAATTAATTTGAAATGAGTCACCTCCCTCGTTTGTTTCAGGAAATGCCTGAAAATATTTACAAAGCCTTCACCAAAAAGCATTCATAATACAGATTCAGCATGACTGAAATGGTTGCATGAGATTTCTACTAAATGAATAGAGATGTTTTGAACTTTTATTCTATCCCCTTAAATTTGGTCCCTGGTTGGACCAGCCCAGGGCTTACTCCTCATTGTGATAACTGGCAATAATAGCCATCAGACTTTTAGGTGACTTAGCAATAATTGAAACACATTGCATTATTCCCATTCCTTTTCACTGCCTCTTCCTGTTCCAGTTCTTACGGGAGCTGTGGTACTGGATTTGGAAGGCCAGCGTGTAGTCACAGTGGGTCTGCAGTTATCTGCATCCTCTGATGCCTTTATAAGGCTTGCTTAATGCAAGGGAAGCACAGCAGATGAGTCTGTAGACCTGTGAGCTTCTGTGCAATATGCCAGCCAAGATCATAGTTAACTCATAAGCTTGAAGATACTTGTTAACTGATAGTTAACTCATAAGCTTGAAGATACTTGAAGATACTGATTCATTGCCAGTTTTGCCAGATGCACATATTTCTTTTGAATTTATATGACAAGGTTACACTAAAATCAGACTTCTTACCATGCCAGCGAAATTCATGTATTTCTGAGTCTTTCACCACTGAACCAAAAGTAACACCTGGGAACTCTGGAAGGAAATATATTTATCCTGAGTCATCTAATCATACAGGGCTCAAGGCTGGTGCTAAAACTTCCGGAAACATTTGGAAAGCAACCACAGAAATGAACACAAATTCAGGCTCTGACATGAGAAATGAGCACTGTCAGGAACAGATCTATAAGCTTGTACAGACAAGATTTCATGAGCAGTTTTCCAAAAATAACTTGAGTGCCTACGGTTGATCAGGTGAATTTTGTTCTTTCTCTTCCTTCACCTTTTCTTGGAAAGAGCTTTGTCAATGTGACGATTCTCCCTAGCATTTAACCTAAGGTCATTGTTCTACGTGGCAGATCTCTTTCCCATTCTTCCTCAATGGAGAGCAGGGAGGAATTTAATGAGGTCTGGACCTATACGAGTTTCAGATAAATTTGTAACAGTTATACCTGTATTTGTCACATCTATGTTTCAGACCAGAGCAGTTTTTTGTTGATGTTGGCAACTCTGAACAAAGAAAGTCTTGAAGTTATTAAATGTAAACAATGTTAGGCAGCTGCTGGGGAGGGAAATCCACACCACTTCAGTGGCATCTTGGAATCATTCAATTTTAATTGCTGAAATTAACATCAAAGATATTTTTGCTTTATAGAAAACTGTCATAATTTAATTTCTTTTTCTGTGCTTATCTGTTCCACTAGCTACAACCTAACTGTGCCATATGCATCTGTGCACCCCAATATATAGTTATTGACAGCATGTGGGACATAAGCTCCTGGGTATTGTATGTAATAAATACAGAGAAGCAGTTTACAGCCTTGTGAGGTCTTGCAGAATTCAGTCGGGGGACTCTTGTGGCTCTAGTGCCCAGTGAAACAATGTAGTCTGGAAAAATCTGTCCTGTCTTACTCCACAAAATGACCTTTGAGGTTCAGCAGCAATCTTGGCAGACTACACTAGCCTGTCTGATGAAGAATATTTAAAGCTCACTTGTCCAAGCTGTTACCTCTATTGTGCACACCAGGTGAACTACTGAAAACAAAGAAAAATATCCCATTGGCTTCAGAAACTACTAAGTCCTTATTCAACTCAGATGGGAAGGGTGATTTGCCTTCAGATAAATATAACTGATGCAAAACCCAGTAATAATCCAGCTGATCAAAGTCAATTTTGAGAAGGAGAAATATCCCCTTCCCCTTTTTAATGATATGTTGTTAACTATGAAGTAATGCTCCTAGATGTTACATGTCCTAGACGTTACAACATCCTAGATGTTACACGTTTACTGAAGCATTCTGAACACTTTAATTCAATCCCCAGTCTTTCCTTCAGTTAGATCTGAGGGTTCAAAATGTTCTTTCTTAGAGCAGTGGTGTTTGCTTACTTTGTCACTGAATTCCTGAATTTGGCATTCCTGAATTTGGTTTCAGCCATTAAGTGCTGTAAGACAGCAACCTTCTGCATGCTTTTCTAGGTTCTGCTATTTTCTCTCATGTCAGTACTTGCTCCATTGACTAACTCATTCATAGCTTAAAGTATATACTTTTTTTTTTTTTTTAATCATATCTATAATTTAAATTCATGCCATGGAAGTTACTGGCAAAAGATGTAATTCTTAGAGTGCTGCTGACTCTGCTACTTGCATGTAAGAAAAGCTGTGTAAATAATGTAGTATTTCAGTTGCTAGGAATTCATAAAAAATTACTAAGCTCAAAATTAAAGTGAAACCAGGGCAAGTGTATTAAAAAGAAATCACTCTCTTCAAAAGCATTAAAGGAACAGTCTTCATTAAAAATACCTTCAAATAAAAGAAAATTGCATTATTTTAAATTCTGAACTTGTATCTTAGAGCATTTCTATTTTGTTTCCAATGCAAACTAAAACATCTCAGTTTTGCTAAGCCTGTATTTTTGTCCTTGCGACACACACACACAAAGCTAAAACAACGTTAAACCTGCATTAATTTTTTGCTAGTTCTCCTTGTAGTGTTTCTAGAGGTAGGAGTTAAACAGACAGCAATGTCTTCTGATCTGTCAGGAATAATGCTTTTTTAGGCCAGAGAGAAGTTCTGGTCTCTTGCATACCAAGAGTGTGACATTATCACTGAACTATCTAACACATATCCACTGAACTATCCAGTTATTCTGCCAAGATCTTTCTGGCTCACTGAAGAGTAAATTAATCCTACCTAAGAGTGCTTCAGCAGGAGAGTAAGAGTGAGCACATACACATGACCATAGTCAGGTAGTAAGGTGCTTGCCAGGGGTATAAATAACGGATAAATAATTTGCTTTTGGGAGTCTTCAAGGATCTGCTTCTCTGGGTGCTTATGCACACATGGTGGAACAATGGCAGCAAGGGATTGAGCAAGAGAGCTTCTCCAGAGAAAAAACCCAAGTCCTAGGCAGGCTGCTCAGGGGCTCCACTGCGGTTTATTATGGCCTTCAGAGACCTGGGATATCTGGGACTGGTACCAGTTTCTGAAGCCAGCACCAATCAGAAAGTCTTTCGGTGGGAGCTGCTCCAGCAGATGTTAGGACACACTGTGGGCCACCAACACCACTTGGAAATGAAAGGCTATGACGAGTGAGTTTCTGGCACACTGACCAGATGATGTTACCAGGGCTCTCTCCTCCCCTTGCCCGTCCCCATTCCCGCAAATTTATTTAGGAAAGTTCAACAGCTCCAGTGGGAAAACAAAAAAGGTACAACATTATGGTGTAACAGATAATTCACTACTGACTGAAATCTCTTGCCTCCAGTCCAAACCATTACAGTGAACTGCAAACCCACATATTGTCGTCTTTGTGATTTCTCACAGTTGAGCCTTTCTTTTACCCTGTTTTTACATCTTTCCTTATTTCCACATATTGGTTTGATCTTTTCATTGATTGCCTCTCTCCATTTTTTCTGTGGTCTTTGGATATTCATTTTTCTATCCACTGTCACATCGATTATTTTGTTTCTGACTCTAATAAACATTCTACTTTCTTTCAATTTCTCTTTACATACTCCCTTTTTTTTTTAAAGAAGTTTTCTCCCTTTGTTGCCTGTCCTCTTCATTTGTTATGTTTCTGTGATTCTCTCCTATTATAAAACTGTAAAACTCTGTCCCTCTTCTCTCTCACTACAGGGCATGTAATTTCCATCAGCCACAGGTCTGCTGCTCTAATTTCCCCTTCTATCTCCTAACACCTCTACCTTCCTCTCACTCTCATGTATCACTCTCTCTTCCTTTTTTTGTTCCTAGTTCCATGTCTCTCCTCTGACTTTTCCATTGTACTCCTGACTTCTGCCCTCCCTGTTAGCAGAAACATTTACCTTCGGATGTAAGATCTTTATCCCACAGATCTTGGCTTCCTTCACCTCCTTGATGCTCTTTAGATCAAGCCCACAGCTACCTTCTTAGCCAGTTCAGGGATGTTTGTCATGCATTATCAATGCCAGCCTCTGCAGTAATGTACCTGAAACTGCTCCTGTGTTTCCCATCAGTTGCCCCAGTCGGATATGCACAAACCTGGGAAGCACCAAGGACTCCTGTTCATAAAGCAACTATCTATCTAAGGCCAAGGGTAGTCAGGTTTTCAGGCCATTTTCTGCCTGGACCTCTGCTGTAAATGCCTTTTCATTTGTTCAGTAACTAAAGATACAATATTCACAGCAGTCCTCGTAATGAGAAGTCTATAGGAATGATCTTTTGAAAGCTCTCCAACTCCTTCCCAGCATAAGCAAATAGAAAAGCTCTATTTGCAAGATCAGAAATAAAATGAAAATCTCACTTTGGCTGTCTAAAAATAAAGCCATATAAAGCAAAGGCCTTGCTGAAGAGTAAACTCTGAATACAATTTCCTTTGCCATAATAAATGTTTCAGATTCTGAAGTTGAATATGTAATTAATTCCACTGGTTAAGCTGCAGGAACTTTGGAGGAAGAGCTCTTCTTACAGACTTGAACTGCCTACTGCTCTCTCAGAAAAAAAGAAACAACCCCAAAACACACCACACACCCCCCAAAAAACCAAACCCAAACAAACCTGCTGAAGAAACACAGTCTGGGATGTTTTTTAAGCCCTTTTTTTTTTTGTTCATTACCAAGATCTGACTTTCTGCCTTCACTAGATCAACAACAGATTGTTTCTGTTGCCTTAATAGAAACCTGAAGCTCCAACCAGCTTTTAGAAGTTAACCTAGTGGGCCAGAGCCTTGGCTGCCATTCTGGCTGCTTCTGGTTACTTGGGAGGAATTTGGAGAATGTATGTAGTACTTAAATGGCAGCTCCAAATCACATCTTTGTTTCAGCTAAACAGTGAACTACATTTAAGAAATGACTGTTGTAACATGGAAAAAACCCTCTGAACTGCAGTGTTTCCAAGCTATTCTTGTTTCCCTAGTATCTCTCCTTATGGAGATTCTCCAAGTACTATGATACTGATCTTGTAAACAATTATTGTCTTTCCTTAGCTCCTGTAATAAAATTCATGCTTGATATTTGTTTTTTTTTAATCTCAGTGTGCATCTTGCATCCTTCTGTCATTAAAATACCACAAACCCAAAATTTTTTTCACTAAATAATAACTTTATGACACAGCATAAACAGATACTTTGGCCAAATGCTTGTTTTCAGAATATACTATTAGGAAAAAATTACATAGGACAAGAAGGGTATGTTTAATTTTTTTAATGTCTAAGTATATGTAGATAAGGAACCTGGCAGAGATGCCCCTGTAAATACTCAAAATCATCAGATGTCTCTAGGGTTTCAGTACTGCTGATAGTGTTATTTATGCAGATACATACAAAATTATGCACAACTTGCAAGTTAACATTTTTGTTAAAGGGAACTAAAAAGTCTGTCACCCTTCTGAATACTTTTTAAGGTACCTTTCCTTCACTGATCTGCGAAGAGATTCATTCTTGCTTCAGTGTAAATTTGCTGGTCTAAATTGAAACATTCTCCAGTCTTTTTGTACGTCTGCACATAACGTTTCCCCAGAGAGGAGCTTACAGTGTAAATGCTTTGTATTTGCTCACAGTTCTCAAATACTTCCTTTGCTGCTGCCTCTGTGCCATGAATTTAGTGTCTTTGTACAAGGTACAGCTGCATCACCCAGAATAAAATTACCCTAGTAGATGGACTTACATGTCCGCATTGCACACACACACACAGGCATTCACGCTCCTTTAGGGAAGAGTTGGCAGGTTTTAACTCTTCCTACAACACTGCAGCTCTGGATCTTTGTTCTAGAAACTCTGGAGCATTAAAGAAATGTTTGTGGAGGTATTTCATATGTGTGTCTTCTTGCATATCAAAATAGGATTTAGATGTTTTAGACCTCAGCTACACACTGCCTTTTATAGTGAAGCTCTACTTGCAGTACAAACTGACACATCCAATGATTTAAATGCTTAAAGCACTGTGCAGATGTTAATTTAACTCATTACTTCTTTCACCACCACTTAGCAGAAAGGAGTAACAACAAAGTGATACAGCTTGCCTAAGGTAAACAGCCACTGGCAAAGCCTAGATGAGAAGCAAGAATGAAGTTACAAAGGCTTTGGTGATGCATATACATTTAAAAAGATTCTTAAAGGAAAAATATCAAAGTTTCAAATGGCATGTTTTGGTTCTAGTTCCAATAACTAGCATTTCTGCATTGGCCACTATTACTCCAGCTTTAAATACTTTAGAAAAGGAAATATGAGAGATAAACCAAATCTAAACACGTGTTTTCCACTTGCCCCCCAAATTCCAGTACACAAATGCTGTACTTATTCCAACAGCATTTTTAGTGTTGCTTTCAGAATTAAAACAATTCCAAACACTTGGAAATCAAACACATTTGCAGTGTGTCACAGAATTCTCTCCTGACTTCCAGTACAGCTCAGGTGACCTGGTGACCCCTCATTTTGTGTCCATTTGTGGTCTCTGATGATGTGGTTGCATGGTATCTGAGCTGAGAAGCTTGCCCTTATTTGGGACAGGATTTACACCAAGGTATAACAATCCAGGCAGATGTTTACTATCACATTGTATCTTCATCACAAAAGCTTTTTGCTTTGTGCTCTCAACCCTCTCCGTCTATCTGTGCAGCAACTATAGTGTTATTTTCACTTCCGGGTGCTGCTGGGATTGGTGTGCATGGTGCTCCCTTCGCAGCACATCAACATCTCCTTAGCGTCCCTACATCTCAATGCCTTGGCCAAGATCTGCCCACGTCTTCACGTCCCTACAAGCTGGTACTGCCTTCCAGTGACCTCCACTGTCAGTGATTCTCCTCTAGCTGCTTCTGCTCTTCATCTCTCAGAACGGATCCCATCAGGGTGATGCAAAGTGATGGCTAGTTTAAGGAAGTCAACCACGGGTGCACGGATAAGGCCTTCATTCAGTTCTAAAACAGCTTACTCGTTTAACAGTGTGTTACGCTTAATCTGTGCCTAAGGAAGTAGTTGACTGCAATGAAGCCATTTACGCCATGGCAGACGGCTGTTGAAGAGCGGGCAGATTCTGCTACGCTTAGTGCTAAACACGGCTGTTGCTCCGTCCCAGCGTGCCGCCCGCTGCGCGGGAACCGCCGCCTCAGGCAACCGTCCCCTGAGGGAGAGCCGCTCCCGCGCTGAACTCTTGCCGCCTAAGCGCGGCGGCGCGGCCTCGCCCGCAACAGCTCTCGCCCCAGCCCTGGCGAGGAAAAGTGATGCAGCGCGAGCGCTCGGTGGGCAGTCGAACCCAGGCCACCTACAGAACCGCTACACCGCCTCATCCTCTACCCCGCGCACGCGCGCTGCCCCCCTCCCCCCCTACCCCTGCGGCCAGGGGGCTGTGACGCGATGGGGCGTGGTGCAAATAGCTTCTTGCGGCGGCCTTCCGCACCCCGCCTCCACGGCCGCGCGGTTCCCTCGCGCCGCACGAGCGTGTGCACGAGTGGCGGCTGTTGCCTCAACCTATTCTTCCCCCCCCTCCCCAGCTTTCCTCGGGTGGTGTGTGATGTCAGGCGGCCGCCGAGGCGCGGACTGCAGGTGCATCCGTTTCCTCGGCCAGGGGCGCTTCCCGCCGCCGCCGTCCTAGGGGCGCAGCGTCCAGTCCCGCTCCAGTCCCCTCACGCAGTGTGCGACTCGCCCACCGCAGCGTCCCCGACGGGTATGGGAAAAAAGCCGCGACGGGGCGGCCGCGGCCTGCGTCGCTAGGGGGAGGCACGGCACCGGCAGACCGGCATGAGGAGCGGCGGCTCCGCGAGAGGGCGGTCGCCGAGGGGGTTGGTGGTGGAAGGAGCGGAAGGCAGAGGCACCCCTCAGCCGGCGGCGCCGAGCCCCCCGTCCCGGTTTTACTTTCCGTTTGGGGGCCACCTTCCCCGGCGGGCTTGAGGGAGAGGTTTATTGGTGTGCCTGTGTCTGTCCCCAGAGGGCGCGGGGAGGACGCGCCAGCTGGCGGACAGGAGGGCGCGGAGACAGCCCTGTCACGGGAGGAGGAGGAGGTGGCTACGAAAAGGAGGAGGAGAAGCCGGCGCGGAGCCTCGCCTTTCTTCGCCTCGTAGCCTCTTCGCTGTTGCCACTTCGTCGTCCCTGGCCGCCGGAAAGACCGGCGGCCGCCCGTCCTCATGATGGCCTCAACCGCCACTTGCACCCGGTTCAGTGACGAATACCAGCTCTTCGAGGAGCTCGGGAAGTAAGGACGGAACCCGCCGGCCAAGTCGCGCCGCTGTCGGGACGGCGTGAGGCAGCCTGCTCGGGGCGGGGCGGGACGGGGGGGAAGGCGCGGCGGCTTCGGCTGTGAGGCCCCGGTGCGTGAGCCAGGCTCGGGGGATATCGCTGCCGGGAGACGCCTTACTGGTGCTGAAAGCCGGTCGGGGTGCCCCTCTGTTGGGCCACACCACGGGGAGCGCCTTATGCGCCAGCCTTTACACACACCCTCTTTCCCTCTCCCCCCAAACAGCGCCCAGGCTTTATGTGTCCGGGATGGGGGGCCCGGGCGGTTAGGGGCTCCCCCTGGCGTCTGGGCTAGAGGGGAAAGGGTCGGATGCTTTCTTAGTCGCGATCGCCATGTTGGCGGCCCGGCGGGAGCGGGCGGGAGGGCGGCGGTGTCACCGGGGATAAGGTATTGGGGGAAACGGTGCCGGGGCTGCCGCTGCTCAGTCCCCTTGGTGTGTACCGGTCTGGAGGTAGCGAAAAGATACCTTGCTCCCTGCCCAGCAAGCAGCCGTGGGTGGGTTCGGTCTTACGGCTTGCGCTAACCTTTCTGACGGGCGTAATCTTAAGTCTGAAAACATGGATTTTTTTAATTATATTATTTTTTTAAATTTTGCCGACATCACACCTCACGCTGAAAGCCTTTAAAACCCTCGCACCGGTAATGGCAGTGAACCAGTTCAGTTAGACTGACACTTTTGACCACTTCTTGATTTCCAGAGGGGCATTCTCCGTCGTGAGGAGGTGTATGAAAATCACTACAGGACAAGAGTACGCAGCCAAAATTATCAACACCAAAAAGCTTTCAGCTAGGGGTGGGTATATTTTAATCTAGTGTTTACAGTGTCTTCTCCCCTTTTTTTGCATTCTTGTGGCAGGCATTAAAAAAAGTAATAAAAATGGCTAAAGGATTTAATAAATTCCTTAATGCATTTTTATTCTCTTGGTTTTGTTTGGGTTTTGTTTGGTTGGTTTTTTTCCTTTTTTTTTTTTTTTTTCTGTGTTAAATGTTTCGTGGATTGTGTGGAGGTTTGAGGCAGTTGTAAAGTATTTCAAGGAAAGATGTACAGGTACTAAAAGAATTTCACATTCTTTGTTTTTTGTTCCTCTAAATAACACTGAATATCAGTTTGCAAGCATTCTGCAAGCTGATTTTTTTCTTTTTTAAGGTTGGGAAATAATGTTTCCACCATAGCTTTTATTTAAAATATTATACAGTTACTGAATTGTGTGTTGCTGTTACATTTAAACATGAAGAAGGCCTATCTAAGAGTACATGCGATAAAGTGTACTTTTACCTCATGCTAAACTTCATTATGAGAAGAAAATTTATGTTAAGGAAAGAAATTACAATTTTATGAACCAGCCAATTGTGAAGCAAGTCATTCTGATGAAGTGATGAACTGTTTTGCTGTTACAAGCCAGCAGTAACATGTGCTGTACAGCTTGTTAATATTGTCTATGTGATGTGTGTATTTCCTGGATAATTCAGTCTCGGGGGGGGGGGTTGAGGGGGATAGGATACATTTAAGGTAAACATACACATGACAGCAAGCCTTAATGGTGATCTGTCAAGTGCTTGTTAAGGCCAAGTCAGGGAGCATCTCTGAGGATATTGGGGATTATGGATTGTTCTCCGTTAACATTATCTGTGTTTTGATGTGAATTTGTGGTGTGGTGAAGAATGTGGGAGTGAATGAGCATATAGTGCCAGAGTGTAAACCTGCTTTGCTTCTGATGCAGAGGAACTGCTGCAGGTAAATGGCAGTTTGAATTAATACATTTAAACATAAAATAATACATATGATGTAGTAGCATGCTCTGGGAATATGCTGCTCATAAAGGTGTTATAACATTGTGGCATACTCTTATTTTCAGCTGATGAAAGTTGTGTGAAAATGTAATTTTTACCTTTTGTTGAATTTTAGTCTTTGTACTCTCAACTGCAAGATTTGTTTTCCTTTATTTTTCAAAAGGTACTTAAATTTAAAATACTTCTTTGCAGAGTTATGGATTTAAAGGCAGAGGGGCTAAGAAAATGGTAATACACAGATAAAATATTTCCACAAGTTTGCTAAAACCAGATCTTCCTTTTTTCTTTTGTTAGCGCAAAAATGTGGTCTGTTGAATCTTGATGTTTAACATAAACCACCACATTCTGTGTGATTTCATAGGTCTTTGTACCTTTTGACATGAGAAGCTGTAGGGAGATCAGCACCAGGTCACTTCTGTGCTGTGGGTTTTATGTCTGATGGGATAAGTCTTGAAATGTAATAATTTGATAAGTATACTATATGTTTCAAGCTTTAATTTTTGTACTACTTTGTGCAGACAGGACCAGGTTGGTCCTTGGTGTAGTCCATCAGTGAGTGGAAGTGTATTTAGGAAAAGTTGGCTTTTAAGATGGCATGAGGCAAGACATTACAGAGATTTTTGTACGGGTTTTGCACGTAATCACTTAAAGGAAGGGGTTACACTTTAAAGCTGGACCATGATGTACTCCTTATCAGAACATGTATGATACCACATCCATGAAGGGAGTGTGTTTCCATCTCTGTTTTCAGAGATCCCATAAATCTGAGGTTTTTTATTTGTTTGGGGTCTTTTTGTGGTGGTTGTTTCATTTTTTTTACTTTTTGAAATCTACTAGACAGCTGTTGAAGAGCAAGGTTCATGGAGAAATCATCAGATTTTTATTAGGCAGTTCTTTAATAGCAGAAATTGCACTTGTGGTGCAAAACTTAAGCATTAAAAGGCTTCAAACTGTGATGCTTTTTCCTGACTGGTAATAGCTATACAGCCTTTAACTATGATACTGGTCTCCAAATCTGAATTACAAGTTCCATTGTACTTGCATCTGATTACGATGAGGTACCAGTTCACTTTTGTGTTTTGTACTTACTTGAGATACCAGTTATAATGTCAACCTAAAGGAGTGTTTATTTCGCCTCAACTGTGAACAGTTAGGAGGTTCTTGGCTTCAAAATGCCTGTCCCTTGTACAGTACCTGACTCTCTGGAAGTCTTAATCACAGTGTTGAATTTGGGCCTTCTTGCTTGCAAGATTGAAGAACAGGAAGTTAAGTGTGTAACATGGAGAAGTCAAGACTCTAAAGACCAAATAAAACTTCGTTAGTGTAGCTTTGAAAGTAAGAGTTGTTTAGGTGGTTTCAGCACAGTCATGACAGTCCTTCTCTCTCCATCCCTCCCTCACCTCACTCCTTGGAGATTTATCCAAGTGCTTACTTTAGTAGTCCTTCTGAATTGTCTGTTCCCATTTATAGTTACAGGGAAATTTCAGAATAAGTGTCTGTGTGCAGACACACAGGCTTTGGTTTTGAGGGGAAAAGAAGATACGCCCCTGCTCTAGCAGAAGTAACATTTGTGTTTCTAAGTTGATCAGTTGTTTATATCTACCGTGCTCTTATTTACAAATTGTAGTCAAGAATGTTATGAACTGTTTGTTATAAATGTTTAAAGTTTTAAATACCTTAGGTGGCAATTCCTACTCCATGCTTTTCTGATTATAATAATTGAAATAATAAATGTCATTTAAATCTCTTCATGTCAGTATGCGACCTTTTTATGGGGGGGAGGGAAGGAACATACCCCTCTAGAGGTGTGTACAACGGTGAACAAGCATGCAGAAAACTAAGCATAAAATGAAGAATGTATGTTTACTAGTTCTTGGTTCTGTATCATTTCATCTGATGAGGTTTTTGGGAGTTTCTTACTACTGTTCATCAAGTATGCTCTTTTGAGTTCCTCTGTCTTGTTTTTCTTGCAGTTGAAAACAGTGTAGATAAAAGTGAACTTCTGTGAGCTGGCTTTTCCCTTGTCTGTTCTAAATACCAAATAATTAACAAATCATCTTTTTATCATTATCTGTACATCTTTTATCTTCTCTTTTGAGATGCTTTTGGCTTTGATCCAGATGGATTTCATACAAACAGATCTAATTTTCTTAAGAGGTTTGGTCCTCATTTTCTGACTAAAAAAAAAAAAAAAAATAGATGAGTGTTTGCTTTTCTGATAATTCTTGAAAAGATCAGTTACTAATAAGCTTTCACTGGATTTAATTTTTGGCAGTAACTCATACTGACATTTTCTCTGTAGTGGCTGAAACCACTGTGCCTTTGATAGTAGTTTGATGGCATCTGTGAGAGGAGGATGATGTTCCAGTCCATTTTCTTTTCAAAGGCTGTTGTAAACAATGCCTACACACACCTCTCCTGGCCCATAGATAGCTGCAGCAGAAATATGAACTGATTTGTTCATTGACATGAGTAGTGTTAAGAGTAATGTAAGAATCAGCTGGAGGTCTCCACTTCTTTGTGAAAAAGCTCTTGTGAGCTTTCAGGGACGAGCCGTTCCATTAGCTTCAGCGAGCTTCTGAGCTTTAAGCCTTGAAGGCTTCACTGGTTATTTATTTTCCTTCTTAGAAGGAAATTTCCCTAACCATTTTTCATCATCTTCCTATTCTTCAAACAAGAGAGGGTTTCCTCTGAGCTTGTGACTGCTGATGCAGTGCATAGCCAGAGGTGACTACAGTGATTGTGCTTCTCTTAAACAAGCTCTGATGGGTGAGGAGGCTGGAAACCCCACCCTTTTAGAACTGTGTTTTAGTGGCATTATTGAGTAGTCTTGCTGTGGGAAGGGTATTTCAGTATCTAAAGTTGTCCAAGTAGAGCATTTCATGATCCCTAAAGTGATTTAAAATGCATTAGGGAAATGAATGACATGTGAAGCATATAGGGTAGTATTTTTCAGTGCTGTGTTTCATGACACAGAGGTAAGTGTTTCTATTGTGTCACTAGACCGTTTAGTCAAGTAGCTGGTGTCAGCCCGTGCCAGATCTGTTACAGGAAGACAAGCTCTAATAAGGCTTTCAGCACTCCACAGGAGGAGAAAATAGTTCTTCCTAATCTAGCTAAAGATCTTAATCTCTGAAGCACACATATACCTGTGCAAGTACACTTTTAATGCTAATTTCTGGTCTTACATACATGTAAAGTTATTCCCACAAGTAGAGTACTATCCTTAAAGGCATTTAGATGCCAGCAAAGCAGACTTTGTCTATGGGAAGACAAGAATTAAGCTTGGGTTTTTAGCTGTTTTCAGTATCTAGCTTTGGTCTATTTCTCAGGTTAATCACCTGTCAGAAGCAGTATGTTTACCTTTCTCCATGTGATAAGAATGTTTATTAAAATATTTTCCTGTAGTAAGGAGGCTTACCTTCTAAGGGTGTGGTTGCCCTTTTTTAATGCTTACGCTCCTGTCTTCAGCTTAGTCATGGCATACTTTTTGGTTAGATGTAAATGTGATTTAACGTGGATGATTTATCTGCATATTTATCTGCAAGTATTTGTTTCAGTTGCAAATTGCCATAAGTTTTGAATCTACCACTTCTGTCTGTTCAAATTGAGTCCATTCAGAAAGCTCAGAGCAGTAGAGAGCACTCATACAATGGTTATTAAAAAAGAACAAATATTTGGTTAGGTGTTTTTGTTTTGAAGTTGTTCAGCTTTTGGTTTGATTTGACATTTTTTACCAGTGAGAATGAAAACTTTGAAACTTATTGTGATGAACATTGGTTGGTAGTAATTTCTTCTCAATTTAAATGAGATTTTATATAAATTTTCCTGGCAGTTCATAATTAAATTACCTATAGCAAATATTATATAATTTTGAGAATCATAGAATCATGAATAATTGGAGTTGGAGAGGACCTTAAGATCATCTTATTCCAGTCCCCTGGGCAGGGACGCCTCATACTATACCATGTTGTCTAAGGCTCTGTCCAAACTGGGCTTGAACAGTGCCAGGGAGGGGGAACTTACCACTTCTTTGGGCAATCTGTTCCACTGCCTCACCACCTTCACAGTAAAGAGCTTCTTCCTTGTATCTAACCTGAACTTTCCCTGGTTAAGTCTGAACCCGTTACCCCATGTTCTATCACTGCAGTCCCTGATGAAGAGCCTCTCTCCGGCATCCTTGTAGGTTCCTTGCAGATACTGGAAGGCTGCTCTGAGGTCTCCACGCAGCTTCTCTTCAGGCTGAACAGCTCCAACTTTCTCAGCCTGTCTTTGTATGGGAGATGCTTCAGCCCCTGATGGTCCTTGTGGCCTCTGCACTTGCTCCAACAGCTCCATGTCCTTTTTAGAGTGAGGACACCAGAACTGTACACAGTTCTCCAAGTGGGGTCTCATGAGAGTGGAGTGGAGTGGCAGGATCACCTCCTCCAAGCTGCTGGTCAGTCCTTTTGATACAGTGCAGTTATTAATCATGCATCAAGTCAGAAATTATTTGAATGTATCTGTCCCTCTTAGGAGCTTCCAGTTTTCTCTCATTATGTTTCACCACTGCTTTGGCCTGGACCTCTTCTTCACTTTCACAGCTGTTCCACTTAAGTGCTAACAACAAAGGGGTTCTTGGGGACTTACTTAGCTACTGCTTTCCTGCTGTTTTTTGTCAGAAGTTGTGAATTCTGGCACCAATATGTGCTTCTGTTCTGTGTGTTCACTTACTGCAAGCTAAAGGCTTAACTGCACGTCTAAACAGCTCCACTTTGAGAATTGTTTCTGTTGGGAGAGAAGAAAGAGCTAAACAGAGGGGAAAATATGAGCTGATTACCTTCATGCACTGTTCACATCTGCATTCTGATACCTGAATATGGATGTGTTTTCTTCCTCCTGGTCTGAGGGAAGGTGTATTCCCTGGTAATGTTTTAGTAGTTAACGTCCAAATCAGATTTCCAGATGAAAGCTTTCTGTCAAATACACAAAGAAGGAAACAAGCGCAATGGCAAATACTTAACCTTTGTTGTAGATTGGTTCTGTCTTTTTGCACAGAATGCTGTACACAGAAAGCACTCTTTTATGTTTGTGGCAATCTGAAGCTACAGGTCAGCTGAGCTATTTTCAGTGACTTCTTGACAGCAAGGTAGAAATATACTTGTTCCTGGAAGAATTGAGAAATGTAGGCTAGGTTATTTCAGTATGTCAGGATCTAGCTTCCACCTTTGTAAACATTTATTGCACATTTGTCAAATACTATGTAAGGATATTGTATATATTTTTTTTAAGATTATGTGAAAAACGTAACTTCCTCTGTTCATTGAAATAGGTTAATAGAGAACAAACCCCTAACTTAAAGATGTTTGTCCCTTTTCTTTAATTCCTCATTCAAAATAATTATGCCTTGAATTTGAAGAAACATCTGCTGTGCTTTGTTGAGACAAATCCAATGTCTGTCTGTTCCTTATATGTATTGAGCTCTCTGTATATCTTTGTCTGCATGTTTGTGCAAACAACTCTGTTTAATCCTGGTATTATGAGAAATGTCTTGTGTATGGTATCAGAGTGGAGAATTTGAATGACATGGTTTAGCATGTTTCTTCCAGGGCAAACAGTTGCACTGTAATCCAGTGTCAATTTCTAGATTGTAGTTGTCTTGTTCTGAAATGCAGTTTTGGTGGTTTGAATTAGGAAACTCTCTTTAAAGCTTTGCAGCCCTGTTAATTCCTGTTGCATCTGATTGGATGTATTCTGCTGAACTTAGAGTTTACTTAATTTCTCTTGAATATGTTGCTTCTTTATGTGCCACTGGATAGAAATAGCTGAGAGTCAAAAAAGCTGGGGAGGGACAGTTTATGCAAATTTGCAAATACATCTGATTCCTGATTTAGCTTTTATTCTAGTCCAGGGCATGTTTAGTTGAAATTGAGGAGCATAAATTGTGCTACAGCATATATTTGGTTTTTGTAGTTGGGTTTTTAAGTCCAGAGAATGATAAATAATATGCTGAGCAAGCTGTTGCAAATAAGCCTATGCAACTTCTGGTTTAAGTTGGTTGTGTTTGATGAAAAGGAACTTTGCCTACCTGAGGATTTGAGGTAACTACTGTTACATTAATTCCTGGCCTTCTGTAAGTAATATATATTCCACAGGAAACTTGGGAGAGTAAAACATGCAGGCTTAATTTAAAAAACAACCCCCAAAAACTTCTCAAAAGAAAAAAAGTGGATTTTATCAAATGATGGAAATATGATACTGCAGATATTTGCTGGTCAGGATGAAACATTCTGTCTTGCAATAGGAGGCTTTTATTATTCTTCTCACTAACCAAGAATTTACACGCTGCTGCAACAAGTTAACATCCTGGTGATGCTTTCCAAGAGAACTGTCTGGCGTACATAAAGCAAGAATAAATTTATGTTTTGGCAGTCACTTTCACCTTGAATGTAGAGCATGCTTTGTGAAGAAGCTCAGATTGGTCATGTGGTTTCTTTTCCTCACTTACAGCTAAGTCAGTCAACTAGGCTGTAAGCTGGACAGCCTCTCCCCCCATCCTGAACGTGCTCGGGAGGGAATTGACTCTTCTAATTGTACATCAGTTTTTGCTCTGCCAACACAAAGCTGGCAGTTCTGTGGAAAGCAAAAGCATAGCTATGGTTACATTCCACTGCATGTAGAACTTGACCCAAACCAATCTTTAGTCAAAGGTTGTTATTTGCAGAATTAAAAACTTCAGAATCTGATCTGTAAGTCAAAAAAAAAAAAAAAAGATACGAACTGCATGTTTGCTGAGTGAGCATGTGCATGAGTGTTGACAGATGTAAGGTATATAAAGGAATAGAATACACCAAACCCCTGATGGTAAAGTTAGTTGACGGTTGTTAGGTGTGTGGTCTACAGGCAAGTACAGAGCGCTTCTGAGCAGCTCATCCAGCCCTACAGCCTGCAGCTAGCAGCATTCCTTACCTGTTAAACAGGTACCTTGAACCTTACCTGTGAGCAGTGTACCTTGCCCAACAAGGGAGATGAGCAAACCTCAGTCTAAGCGGGGAGGATAACACACCTCTGCTCTAAAGTTTCATCATCTTGGCACGTGAGAAGGAAACAGAAATGTCCAGCATCAAAGCTCATGTTTGTGGCAAGCAGTCTACTGCATGTGTTTTCAGAACTTTGTTCCTGATTTAATTGTAGTCAGGAAGTGCTTGCTTCTAAATTTTCTGCAATGTGAATGGAAGCGTTGCAGCAGCAGTCATGTTGCATGTTCATGTTGCTGCATGAACAGATGGGGTTCCTACATAATATCCATATTTGACAGTCTGATGGGATTTACCAAGCCTAAGCTTTCATTTGTATTTTAACTTATTGGAGAGATAGGTTTGTGATTTAATCAGTCAAGGGAGGCCTTGAAGTTACTTGTACTGTGTAGCAGATTTTGAGCAGTGCTTAGGTATGATTTTGATTTGGGAGACTTCTTGTAGGAGTGGTTTTAATAGGCTACTGCTCATTAGAATAAATGGTCACCTAATTCAAAGGTTTCCCTTGAAACCTTCCTCATTTGGCTGACTTTATTCATATTCTTCAGTAAGTGAAGATGTGTTGTATATTCACTTGAAACATGTAACGTGGACAAAGTTCTGTTGCTGTGGTACTGCCTTGGAGGGAGGATTTTGTACTGTAGAGCAGATGACCTTTGGTTTCCCTTGGGGCAGCTCCAGGTGCTGGTGAACTTTGGTTACTAAAACTCCCTTAAGAACATGTTTTCCACCTTTTTTTTTTTTTTTGTAGAAAGATACCACAAATATTAAGTGTCTGCAATATGCAATTACATTTCAGTATAGAATGCAACCTTCAAACTATAATTTTTTGCTTACTTATGAAACACTAGAGCTATGAAAATCTAAAGCTCACCTTGGTGCTTTTTATACTTGTATACTGCTTTTAAAATTACAAAAAATGAAGCTCAGGGATAAGGTA
The DNA here is from genome assembly GCF_033783945.1 of Neopsephotus bourkii. NCBI lineage: Eukaryota > Metazoa > Chordata > Aves > Psittaciformes > Psittacidae > Neopsephotus > Neopsephotus bourkii. The sequence continues at coordinate 1,089,219 of NW_026902300.1, read as the reverse complement.
AATTGCTTAGTATTACCATTCTTCATACAGCATAGGCAGCTATGAAACTTTGGTTAGGGTTGCACTGGTATATGCTCATGGGGGTTTTCTGTCAGATTTCTGCATCTTTCTGTGGTGCTTTTGCTGATATTCATAATTTATGCTTAGTAAGTTTAGCATATTAAAAACAGTTCTGGTTGCTTAGTCTTTCAGTTAAATCCTCTCAGTAGTCTTTTAATACCAGAGAAGTCTAAAATTTATAAGATCATGCGTACTGGTGCTGGATGGAAGAGCTTCCAAAACCCAGTGACATTGCTTTGTACCTATAGCACTTTATGGTATTTTGTAACTGTTGCATTTGTGTTTTTGGGGGAAAGGAAGGAAGGAAAAATAAAGTCACTGGTATAGCACTCTGTGCGTGCATGTGTGTTACATGCAGAAAAAGATGCATCAGAGCTTGGCAAAGTATGTGTGTACTCAGTGAGCTTGTCTGCTGTAGGAAAATGTTTCATGCTAAAGGACTTATTAACTAAAGTAACTTTACTTGTAATGAGGGCATGAATTAGTGTCTTTAAATTTTTGTTTATTTGTGGTTAACGTGATTTATCTGTCTAAATTAAGTAATAAATTGCTTTCAATGGCACGTTAATCAAAACATGCAATGAGATTAGTTTTCCCAGAGTAGAAGAAAGTGCTGATGTGTGGTCCATCTACCCTCCTAGGAGATATCTGTTAATATTACACAGGCTGGGAGGACCAGATCAATGGTACAGCTCACCTTACATACTTAATGGTGGTAAGTTTAGCATAGCAACCTGGGGAATTACAGACCAGTCAGTCTCACCTCTGTGCCTGTCAAAATCTTGGAGCAGATTCTCCTGGAAGGCATGCTAAGGCACATGAACAATAACAAGGTCCTTGGTGACAGCCAGCATGGCTTCACTAAGGGGAAATTCTGCCTGACCAATTTGATGGCCTTCTGTGATGGGGCTACAGAACTGATGGATGGACAGGGGTAGAGCAGTTGATGTCATCTACCTGGACTTGTGTAAAGCATTCGACACTGTCCCACACAACATTCTTGTCTATAAATTGGAGAGACATCAATTTGATAGGTGGACCACTCTGTGGATAAAGAACTGGCTGGATGGCCACACACAAGGAGTTGTGGTCAATGGCTCAGTGTCCAGCTGGAGACCAGTAACGAGTGGTGTCCCTCAGGGATCAGTGTTGGGGCCAGTCTTGTCTAACATCTTTGTCGGTGACATGGACAGTGGGATTGAGTGCGCCATCAACAAGCTTGCCAATGACACCAAGCTGTGTGGTTCAGTTGATACGCTGGAGGGAAGGAATGCCATCCAGAGGGACCTTGACACGCTTGTGAGGTGGGCTGATGCCAACCTTATGAAGTTTACCCATGACAGGTGCAAGGTCCTACACCTGGATTGGAGCAATCCCAGGCACAGCTACAGGCTGGGCAGAGAAGAGATTCAGAGCAGCCCTGGAGAGAAGGACTTAGGGGTGTTGGTCAATGAGCAAATGAATGTGAGCCAGCTTCAGTGTGCGCTCACAGCCCAGAATGCCAACTGTATCCTAGGCTACATCAAAAGGAGCATGACCAGCAGGTCGAAGGAGGTGATCCTGCCCCTCTACTCTGCTCTTGTGAGACCTCACTTGGAGTACTGTGTGCAGTTCCGGTGTCCTCAACATAAAAAGGACATGGAACCGTTGGAACAAGTCCAGAGGAGGGCCAGAGGATGATCAGGGGACTGGAGCACCTCCCGTATGAAGACAGGCTGAGAAAGTTGGGGCTGTTCAGCCTGGAGAAGGCTGCGTGGAGACCTCCTAGCAGCCTTCCAGTATCTGAAGGGGGCCTATAAGGATGCTGGTGAGGGGCTCTTCATTAGGGACTGTAGTGACAGGACAAGGGGTAACAGTTTAAAACCTAAACAGGGGAAGTTTAGATTGGATATAAGGAAGAAGTTCTTTACGGTAAGCGTGTTGAGACACTGGAATAGGTTGCCCAGGGAGGTTGTGAATGCTCCTTCCCTCACAGTGTTCAAGGCCAGGTTGGATGAAGCCTTGGGTGATATGGTTTAGTGTGAGGTATCCCTGCCCATGGCAGGGAGGTTAGAACTAGATCTTAAGGTCCTTTCCAATCCTAACTAATCTCAGAGATGGTTTTAAGAAACCTGAAGTTAGCGGATTGATGTGTTAGGTGTATTTCAAATCTGTAATAGATGGTGGGGATTTTTAACTCTCGAAACCGTTGAGGTTTAATGTTCTAAGTTTTTTACATTATTTTGGTTACAGGACATTCTTTACCAATGTAAATTTCACATGTCAACAAATCTTGTAGTCATTAAAGCACAGAATGGTTGAAAATACACTGTATTGTCCTTTAAGTAGGGTCAATTTACCTCCATCCCCTTTAAATAGGATTGATGCCTTTTTTCTCCCCAGCTGTCTTGCTTAGTTTTTTGAATGGTAGCAATTGGTCACATACCAATACTTGAAAGTAAAATTTAGTCAGGTTTTTCTATTGTTGTTATTTAGTGGTCTGTTCTTCGTTTTCCTCTCTCATGTGACAGATTAAATCTAGCTAAAACTGATACCTTCTGCTTCCAAATCACATTTATCCACTGTCAGACTTGTACAGAATAACATTTGAGCATCTTATCATCTGGGGTTGGCCTTCAGTGGAAAATGGGAGATAAAATGTATCCAAGGTGAAGTTGAGTCTTTCAACAAAGGCAACGATTTTACTTGGTAATCAAGCTCTATTTTAAAATTAACTGGGGAGGTGAGGGTCTTGCTTTCCTGGAGAGAGAATTTGGTACTACACTCTTTTACTTTGACGATTTTTCTAATGTACATCCTGGATTTATTCATGGACAGTGTTTGCTGTCTGTTCGTCTGACAGAAATTCCTTCAGAGGATTCTTAATCTTTCATCAGTGTATTCATCAAGGACAGTCTTGTCTCCATTATTATTTTTTTTTTTAACAGCTGTCTTCCTTCAGCCTCCCTCTGTATGATGCTTGCCATTATTACAGCCATTCTTCCTTACGTGTGCTCTAAGCTAATTTATGCATTATATATGGGTGTTTGAAATGGGGGATTGGAATTGACCAGGAAAAACAAAATAAGGTGAGACCTCATGAGTGGTTTTATTAACCACCTGTATCTGCATGAGAGGATCTTGTCTGGTAAATTCCAGTGTTTATTTACAGATTGATTCCCCTCATTCTGAGACAGATAATGTCTTTAGTAATTTCACTTCAGCTTTCCCTTTCATGACTACATTTCCTGTCACCTCTTTTACTACTTTCCTACTAATTTCAAAGCTATTTTGGTAATCTCCATTTTTACTAATCCCCACATGTCTCATTTTCTTTGCTTCTGCAGTTTGAACAATGAATCCTTGCAGAAGGCATTGATTCCTGCCAGAAAAGTCCGACAGAGTAGTGTTTTAGAAGACTTACTATAACCCAACCTGATATGCGTAGATGTAGATAGGTGGGTTTTTTTTTGTTCGTTTTTTTTTTTTTTTGACACATTTTCTCAAGATCACATGTATTTGAGACCAAAGACAAAAACCCAGTTCTTTCCGTCACAGAGGTGGTGTTCAGTTCATGACATAGTAGCTTTCTACAGCCTGCTATTATTCTCACCTCTGTGCAAGGTCGAGTAGAAACTGCTGTGAAAATAGCTCCATGAAATGAAGCTAAATTAGGAATAGTGCTTGTCAAGTGTTGACTTCTGTTTCTGCAACCACAGATGCTCATCTATTCAACAAAATGCCTAAAAAAACCCAACCCAACTGTGCAAATGTACTTAGAGCAGCTTAGTTCTTGTTTGTTTAAAGAACAGTCACATTGATTAACACACTAAAAAAACTGAAACACTTTAAAAATGTTGCTAATTGTTGTTGACTGGTTCAGTCAATAAAATGTGTGAAATGGCCCAACTAGCTCAATATGGATTTTCAGTTTTCCTCTGAATGCATTGCCTGGCATTTTAACTTTATTCCCCGAGTAGAGGCCACTTCCAGTCGTGTTTTCAAACCCTAGTTTATAGGAAATTGATGTTTCATAAAGCCTTGAGAGTGGACAGTAGAAGCTTCCTGAACAGGGAAAATGAATGAGCTTCTGGTTACATGAATTGTTGCATGCAGTTCTCTTGACTGGTTTGTATTTTTAGCATTTTGTGAGGAAATTCTGTCAGTCACCAGTGTTTATGTGGGTCTGAGGGGTTGTGTAAGAGGTCTCAGATGCTGCTTTGCTCAGGTATGCATGGTGGAGCTCCATAGAGTAGACTGTTAGAGCTTTCCCTGTGAGAGGGCCTAGCAACTGTGGTGGCTGTGGGAGCTGGGCCCTTGATGTCAGTTCCAGTTCCGTGCTATAAGTGCATCCAGAGCTTCTGGAAATAAGGGCTAAGTAGGTGGGTTAAAGGTCTTGAGCTTTGTGAATGTGTTTTGGAACAGAAAAGTTAATTGTATCAAGTCTCCACATCTAATCTTGGAAAGGAGGTGATCATACATCAGTCAACAGTGGCTTTGTATTTAGTAATACAGGTAAGTGTGACAACTAACATGGTGAATTTTGCTAACTGGCGTAAGCATTCATGAGATCAGTACCTGGATTTGCATCTGTCTCGTTTACTGTCCTACACAGAATATAGTAATTTTTATTAAAGACTATATGAAATGGGGTTTTAAGCAAAAGTATTTATTAGTAGTGAACGAGACAGCTTCATGTAAAGCCACATGCTGTTTGGCATGACCTTGTTTTGTTAAAACATTTGAATAGTTTTTTTATAAAAATGGGAGGTATGATTTCAAATGAAGGGAGTATTAAGCTTCCTCAGCCTTGTAAATATTCAGGTTGTTTGACTGATTTAACTTTCTAAAGTAGATGCGTGTACCTTGATGTTGGGTTTGTTACTTAATGAATTTTAATGACAAATCAAAAACTGATGCTAGACGGATTAAAAATCAAAACAACAAACGAAACTCCTATTATTTTCAGTACAGTGTTTCGATAATTTGTTGAGATTCTCCCTTTCCTGCTTCACTTAGAAGGAGGAAGGGAAAGAGGTCCCTACAAAGAGAGTAATGCTCCCTTAGAGGGTGATCAACAAACTGCAAGATGTAGTTCTGCAGAAACGGAAAAAAGAAGAAAAGACAATAGCTTGTTTCCAGTACTGAAATACGAGCTATGAGTACTGAATACATGAGGTATGAAACAAGCTTGTGGTAATTCAGAATTAACAGTGGCTTCTTCAGTAAATAATAGGATTCTGTAATCATACCAGGTTAATACTAATATTATCAGACTTTTACAGCAAAAGTCAGTTGAATCAGGTGCATATTCTTTACATCTCTTAAATGTTCAGCAGACTGTGCAAATTCTATATAGAAAATAGGATTATGGGACTGCAAACTATGTACCAAATGTAATGATCTATGTACCTAATGCTACAATCACATTCCTTGCAAAAACATTAGCAACACATCAAAGCTCAGGTATCTGAAGTTACCCCACCTGAATCTGTAATTCATAGCACAGTTACTGACCAATCTCAGCTGTAATTAGAGAAAAAAAAAAACACAACCTCTTTAATTATATTATGTGAATGCATTTTCAGTGTGAGAATGACATATACAACAGCTATCTGTATTACTCCAAGTGGCTTCAAAATAAGAGGTAAAAGCCCCAACAGTTGTCTTATTGAGCAGAGATTGTCAACTCTGGGAGTTTTACTAGTCCCCCCAAAACCCAGAAGGTTTTTATGACATCACAAGATGTAGGTGTATAAAATTATCCATGTGAATGTGGGGTATTTGCAGACTAAATCTGCTTCTGTGCTTGCATGCTGGGATGAACAGAATGCAAGCATATGCATTTTGATGTTTTGTCTTTAAAGGATTCCCCCGCCCCCTCCATGTTCTTAACATACTGTTTTGGTTTTTTTTTGCCAAGAGAAGAGTGTCTAAAGGAACCATTGAAGAAACTGTGCATATAGACTTTGTCTGAGAACCTCAGTAGATGATGTTTAAGCTCAGGTACTTTATTTTAAAACTGTAGCAGATACAATTACATCCAGCCAGGAAATTCCACTGGTGGGCAGTAATTTTCTTCAACTGCTGTAACCTGATCATGTTTAGTCTAGTACCTGTATCCTTTGTGACTTCTGATGAGATACTAGAAGGATGTGGATAGTGGTGTTCATATATCCTTCCCATGCACCTTACTCCACCAGGTTTGTTAGGTATTAAACAGCTCCTGGTTTGAGGACTGTTGTTCTCAAGTTGGATCCTTGAGGCAGTTTATAAAATGGACCTCTGAGTTTGGCATGTGTAGGTTTGGTGTGCTTTTTGTTTGTTTGCTTTGGTGGGGTTTGTGGTGTCTCTGAGACGGGGCCCTTATAACCTCATTACAAGGTAATTAGATTATTTTAAACAGTCTCATACTGCTCCAATTGCTCAAAATGTGCTTGTTTTCCTTTTCTGTATTGTGTAAATAGTCAGTGGAATGAAATTTCTTGTAGTTAAAATGTTAGAAAAGTCCTTTTTTTGAAATTCATGCCTATTTGAATTGAATGTGCTTTGGATATATCTCAATTCTGGCATATGTTTTGACCAAAATAATTTCATGTACAGTATTTAAGCGCCTTAAATGGGCAGTTAGTACCACTGCAAACTCTACACTTAACCAGGACTCTCCGTGAAACTACACGTTTGAGCTTAGATTTGCTATGGTTTTATATTACATACTTAATCTTTGAACTCAAGTCTGCTCTGATACCACAAACATATCCTTCATGTGTATTAGTGCTTTCTGAAGGCTGCTCTTCTCTTACAGTAACATTTACCTATTCCTACCAGAAAACCCTGCTGCTTTAACTTCAGTTCAGCTTTCTGAATTTCAGTTTGAATCTATCTATAAAAATGTGAAAATAATACATCGGGTGCCTGCTGGGACCTCTTGGTGTACCAGGGGTTCTTCCATTTTGTGAGTGTGGACTACCTGCCATATAAGAGGAGAAGAGGCTGTAGAGGAAAGGAAATATTGGCATGGATAATAGTCACCAAGAGAGAAAACCTCATGGTTATTTTTAAAGGGTTAAGAATTTGAAGGGGGAAGATCTGGTTATCTTATCTGGAAGGCGTGATGTTCATTTATCCTGTTTATTGGTAGTTTTGCCTTTTCAAGAAATGAAAATACTATGCTGGCATCCCATTTTGCTGTCATACCTGTCTGCAGCTAATGAACTGTTTTGTAGTCAACTATTAAAGGTTTGTCCTGAATGATTTTATATCCAAATATAAAGCAGAGTAAGACTTTGCAATACAGTTAACATTGTGTGCTTACAGTGATACCTTTACGTCATTAGTGTGGGAAGATTCTTCATATCTTCATGAGACTTTCTATGAAACAGCTGAATGAAATGGCCCACCACTACTTCAATCTGATTCTCATTAAATAAATGTATGCTCTGTAGTGGATTGTTGAGTGACAAGCACTGCAAATGCACTTGAAGTTTTCCTTAATGACTAAGCTTTCTTGCCTACGATAAAAATGAAGGGCTGCGCAGGAGGGAGCAATGTTGTCAAACCTGTCGTCAAGTTCTCAGAGCTGGTTTGAGTACTTGTAATGTTCTTCCTTTTATTGACTTGGAAATTTGCAAAGGTTGATTATAAAAGGGGAAAATAAATGTTTAAAAATGGTGGAAAAAAATAGCTTTATCTGTACAAAGGCCTAAATACATTTTTATTGCCTGCTTATAGCATTTGATTGAAACAGATTTTTGTCAGCTTGGACTTTTATCTATTTTGGGGATGGGTTAAATAAATTATTGATGATTCTACAGTCCTTTGAGAGTGTTTGGATGGTGAACTAAAAAAAGTAATTCAGAAAATCTTCTATTTGATTGTTTGATGTGAGGCTGTCATCATTACCTGAATGTCACTGTTTTTTGTAATTGAAAAGGAAAAAACCCTACCCCACTAATGAAGGAGTCTAAAATATGAGCTTTTAGTGTTTTAACAAATGACAAACAGCAATTGTTGGTAACAACAGTTTGAAAAAGAAAAAAAAGGCAAAACCAAACCAACCAACCAGAAAAAAAAAACCCAAAACCCTAGAAAGCACAATGTTCTTGAGGTTTTATGTTTTCCTCTGCTGCAGAGGTGGTAGTTAGAAAGTTAAGTGTGCAACAGCACAGCAAGAACTTCTTTTAATGCCCTAATAATCATCCGTGGAAAAGCCTGGAAAGCTTTGGATGTACAGCAAGGTGGAGATCTGGGAAGAATCTGATGGACTCTCCTTTGTCTGGTCTTTGTGTTACAAGCTTTGGCGTAATCCCCCACATCTGTCAGAGCCAAAGGGTAGGGTAGCATTGTTGGACAGCCTTTTGCTGCATTCATCACCAGCGTAGCCACCAACACCTAGATGGCACTTCTATTATAATCTTGTCATGGGCTGTGTTTGATGGGATCATAATGATACATAGTTCCTACTCTGAACTCTGTTTTTCTGATTTGTTGTCTGAGCAGGATTAACTTTAACTTGTGGAACTGTTGTATTTTTATGCAGTTGTACAGCGTCATGGACAAGTGAGGAGGCAGTGCTACTAACATGGCAGATGGCTATCTTGTGCCCTCTGCTAAAGAAATCAGAATAAACAACCAAGTGTTTCCTTTAATTTTTGATTTCTGATGTTTCATTTAGGAAATAGCATGTTGTATTTTCACTCTTGTGTACTTCTTCAGTGATTCCCCTTGGAACATCAAGAGCTAAATCAGGAACCTGTGAATTGCCCTGAGAAGACTATAAAAAAATCACAGTATATAGGGCTGATTTCAAAATTGCCTTTTGTCCTTTAAAAATTAGCACGATTGAAATGACATCAGTAATTCTGTTTGTAACACTGCATCCAGTGTGAAACCAAGCATAGGATTCTGAGAGTGATCTCTTTGCCAGCCTTGGCTGAATCCAAGGAGAGTTGAAATTGGTCAGAGCATGTGGGTGAAAACTGTACCGTAATATTGACAGGTGCCAGTCAGTAAAATCACAGTTTCCATTCCTTTCTAAAACATGCAGGTAACTTTAACATTTACTTGTACATTTTTACGACACGGAATGGCATTACACAGCAAGTGACCACTAGAAGTAGTCTGTCAGTGCTTTATCCCCATTGAGCTGATAGGAAAATCGCAGAATATGTCACAAACATTTCATGTATGTATGATATTACTGCCACTCATCCAGGCAATGTCAAACCAAATAAAGATCACTTGAACTTGTCCTATTAGTAAAGCATATTCACTGATTGTAGTAAAGGGGCTATGGAAAGAGTTTTCAGACTCGGTCTATTGAAAACTCCTTTCCATTCTCCTTTACACGCAGTGCTAAGTAATGTTTGCCTTGCTGCTCCTCCAGTGAATACAGGGGGGGTGTGTATGACTTCTTTGTGTAAAATTCTAGGTCTCTTTCTTGCCTCTCCTTTTTGGGTATAGAAAGGGGAAATGCTTTGCAGGTATCACTGGAAACAGGCTGAGAAATTTTAGATGCTTGTGTGGGGTGTGACAGAATAACAAGCAAGATAAGCATGTTTGGCACCTTGCTTGTACTCTGCCTGACTACTGCAGCTTCTGCAGCTTCAGGTGTAATCATGTTAAGGAGCTTCTTCAGTGGTATATTTTTCTCTTGCTGCTGATACAGCACAAGCATAGGCTTCACTTAGGAACACCAGTACAATATAATGCATCAAAGATGTGAAAGGGCTGATATGCAGTACAGAACGTTTGAATTAGCGTATCTGAGTTTTAACAACATGCAGAAGGGGAATGTAGGCTTCCGGTTTAAGATATTTCAAACCCATGTAATCAAAATGTCTTTACCTTCAGAAATGAGCTACTGGTGTTGATGGAATATGGTGTTAACCTGTGTTACTTCTTGGTCTTCATTTTCATATGCCATAGTAAAACATTCTTTAACTGGAATAGTTTTATGCCATCAGTTGACTAAAAATAGCCTAAATCGATATTCAACATCTTAAGACTCAAAGGATGAAATGCTTTGATTAATATTAAAAACTCAGTAGAAAAAACTAGGAGTAACTGACATTGAAAACACTAAGGGTTTGGGTTTTTTTACTGGGAGGAAAGGAGCATGATGATAAAAGGTGAAAGGCTGTTTTGCTTTTAGTCCTAATTTTGTTCATATTTGGCACACTGTTTAAAATTAGTGGTTGATCATGTTACCATAAAATATCTACAACATTCTTGAAATGATATTATTTCTGGCAGAAATTGTTGCGAGTCAGGGAATAACGTGCTGCTTAACTGCTGCAAAATACCTGTTAGAGAAATGAGGTGTGCTTCTGCCTGGGATGATGTATTCTTGTTTGCAGTGAGATTTGTAAGCGATGCAATTACTGTTAGTGAAGAAGGTGTTGTGCAGAGGAGATTGCCAAATTGAGCTTCTCTTAATGAAAGTCTGACATAGAATGCTTGCCATGGTTCCTAGTTTCAGATCTATTGCTACAGAGGTGCTGCACATTCTCCATGAAATACAGATCTCATAATGCTTGTTCACCTTTCTCAATGTCTTTGCATGTTCCTGAAAGGGATTATCTCTGTCTGCTAAGCTCCTTAGTTGCTTTGCACAGCCCTTTCCTTCCCAGCTGTTCCCTCAAGACATTTATAGGTACATCATTAACAGCGTATGCCTTCTTAAAGGGCTGAGATGGATATTTATATAGGCTTTTACAGGCTTAGTTGGCTGCTGAGGAAATTCACTTATAGGGTGAAGATGGTCATAGAGAGTTCCATTCATATGGAATATTTGTTTCTTGTAAGCAATGGCCGTGCTAGGTTTTTTCACCCCTCTTCCTGCATTTCTGTGTTCTACATGAGACAGTGGTGGCTTGCGAACATGAAGAAAATGCAGTAGGAGGAAAGAGCAGATAGAGAGGGCGAGGATGGAACCAAAAGCATTTTTTTTTATTTGTGATGTTGGAAGGCTGTGAAAGCATATTGGCTGTTTAACTTCCCTTATGATGCTTTGCCATGACACCACAGAATCAACCTTCAAGGGATAGAAAATGTCCTTTTGCAGTACAGAGTTACTCAAAGAACACATTTAGACTATGAAGCAGGCTGTAATCGGAAAGGCTATTTCTCTGTTGTAATTACCTAGTATATGTTTATGTATGCAATCTCTTCACAAGAAACTCTTTGAAAAGATGACTCCAAATCAAATGATGCTTTTGGAATGGGAAGTAAAAAGTGCATGTAAAAGGTTAGAACAACAGTTTCTTAAAAACCTACTTTACTGAGAAGGAGGAACTATCACGTCAGTTTTCATTAAGAAGTCTGTCATGTAGCTTAAGGTCATTTTCACATGAAGTGTTCAGGCTAATGTTCCATACTTAAGTGTGCCTGTAAGCTATCATTAGTTACTGTATAGATGTATAAATCTTCTGAGAAAGTTCTTCAACTGTTATTTCTGTGCATAAACTCTTCGCAAAGAAATGCTAAGCTGTTAATACTAAGTTATTTTAGAGTAGTCTGTCCTAGCTGTTCTTCCCTTTCTGGCAAAATTAGGAACTATATCTTGTCTTTTTGCTGAAAGCAAACATGTCATTGCTGTTTAACTTGTTTTAAAGCAGTAATGTAAAAAAGGCTTCAATGATGATTTACCCAGTAAATTCTTTTGCGTGTTTTTAGACTTTCTAGTATGCAGTCTCTTCATAAGGCATTTCACTGTTAAAGAAGCAGCCTTGGTCTCACTTACTTCCCTTACAATGACAGAATAACCCTGGGTAATAGAATAATTTCAAAGAACAACTAGTGAGTGTCGTTAAAATAATTCTGTATATGTGATACTTGTAAATGCAGCTGGAGATCTCTGGATGAGTATCTTGTTAACCTCATAAATTTTAAAGTGGATAACTCAGAAAAGATTATTTTGGGATAATTAGGTGAAGTAGAATCTTTTTCCAAGCAAGTTGACTAAAGACTGCAATAACGTTTTGATAATTTCAGAAGGGCAGTGAAACATGCTGATCAGGCTCTTACGATTTGGAAGAGGAAGAGGGGAGTTCCCCTTAGTGGGGGGGGGGCAGACACGATGACAGGACGGGACTGAAACCAAAACTGCAACAAAAAACACATAACTGATTCCCTAGAGCAAAACAGACAATTGAGAAACTTCCCTGAGAAGTTTTGTTACCTTTTGCCCAAATTGTTAATCAGAATCTGGCTGAACTGCTGATGGAGGAAAGGGAATGGGAAACACTGCAGTTCTCATATACAGTGGAGGAACTAAATATACTTCTGAAGAATTTTCTTCTTTTCTGTCCTGCCAGAATGAGTTCTTGACTTATTTTAAACTAGGAGAAATTCCTGTGAATTCTTCTGAATATTAAAGAAGAGCTGAATAATATTTCTGCCTAGTCTTCCGTTTACTCAAAGCTAAGAGATTACCTAACCCCGCTCGGTTATGTATGTAGGTCATAAAGAAGCACCAGCCAAATATAAAACAAACCTAAGGAAGCAGAGCAGAGGCGTAACACAGTCTTCAATTCTTAATGCTGAAAGGAACGTAAATACTTCTAAATTTTCAGTAGAAGTATTGAACTGTGTGATTCTGAAATCCAGTAATTAAAAGTTGCCAAGATCTTTGCTATAGCTGAATGACTGATTTAGCTTTGTAGGCTTGTTTTTTTTTAACAGGTTATCTACGGCAGGCCTTTTTTATTTGGAGTAAATCAAATTTACACCTTTACATTTTTTAGGCATGTTTATCCTCTTACAACCTCTCACACATTCAGTACTAACAACTATTCAGGTTCAATGGCAAAATGATATGATTATTAAAAAAATAAAGGCCTTCCAGCTCCCCCAAAACTTGGTAAACCAACATTTACTTGGTAAAACTTGATAAACTCGGCAAAATTATCCAGATACTCATCATAGTTCGTAATTTAAAAAAAAATAATTATTGCTTAGAGGTGTTTTGGTTTTTGTTTTTTTTTTTTTTTTCTTTCTGGGTGTGATCATAATGCTGTTTTCAACAAAGCATCTTAAGTCCTCTAGCCTTAGTGAAAATGCTTCTCAACATGTTTGCTTTACTGGCTGTTTACTGATGTACTAGTATCTAGAGTCATCTGAAGAGCCAAAGGATTTTACCACCAAGCAGATGTGAGTTAGAGAAGCTTTTCTGATCAAAGGATAACTCTTTTCAAGAGACTTTTTCTGGACAGCTCCTGGAATGGTTTTTGGGCACAAAATTCCTCAGTGTTTCAACCTCGTCTGAATCCTTGGGTACCATCCCAGTCCTTTTGGATACTTGAGTTGTCTTCATTGAGTCCAGATTTGAAATGCTTGCTTTTGACAGTATTTTTCTCCTGGTACTTTTGCTTTGAATCTTCACTATATTTTCTTTTCTTTTTGTTTTCTGTTGGGTCTGCCTGCTATGTAGTAATAAGCATGGGCAGTTATTTCAGGTTCTTGTGTCGTGTGATGTTTTTTTTTCTCCAGCTCTTGACTTCAACTTCCTTTTAATGTTTTGCAGTGAAGACTTTTCTGTGCATCACTCAGTAGAAGATGACAGTAAGACACTCTTCATTTCTGTGGTTTAGATTCTACCCCCATCTCCCAGATTGAGAAAGGAAAATAACTGTCAACTTTAATTGGTTAATCAGAAGGGGTTTTGAAAGTCTGTGGAGTATAATTTCAAAAAATAAGTGTAGGTGATAGAGTGTTTGTACCAGGGAATTGTCAGAAAAGGTGGGGCTGCTGAGGCCAAAGTTAGACCAGCTCTGTGCATGGAAAGCCAAACATAGCCATTCTGTGAACATCCTTTTGAGCGCACTCAGATGTGCTGAAGCTTTAGTTCACAAATAATCAAGTAGTAGATCGGAAGCGTTGAAACACATGGATATGCAGTGTTTAACTGCCATCAGAATGCACATTTTGATCTCTTAAGACTCAAATTTTATTTCATATTTTTAGAACCATTGGAAAAGGGATAAAGAAGAAAAAACTTATTGTTAATTACGAATGGACTGGTTTGTTCAGTCTGGAATACCTTCTGCATCCCATTAAACCCTTTGAACTGTCTGATTTAATCTATAAGCTGAAATGCTGGCACATGGTCCCTAACTGTGTATATGTTAAGTTGAGATATGAGTGGACAATTAGAAGTATATCTTTAAATGGAAGTGCTAGCAATACAGTATCCAGCCCATTAAACAAACTGTCAGGCTGTAGGCTGGAATTCCTTTTGCTGAGGGAAATTGGAATTTAATGTTTTTCAAGTAGTTAACTAGTGACGAAAATAAAAACAAGGATAAGAAAATAAAAGTGAAGGTAAGGGGGATGGAAGATGGGATATGAAAAAGATGGGGCATGTTTAAATTTCACATGTTTATTGAAGTAATCTAGAAGTGGAAGATTTAGAACCTTCTGTGGGAGATGGCTGATATTCCACATTATTACACTGAACAAATGCATAAGGGTGGGGGAGCACTTCTATTAATTTTATAGCAGTTTAACCATGGAACGATGGCTTTACATGACTCTCTGTGCTGCACCTGATCTGTAGCTTCTGTACATCCTTTCAGGATGTTTCATGATGTGGGTTAACTTAGCTATGTGATAGAGGTGTAGTTGTATCTCATACAGTGCTGTAGTGGTTCAGAAATACACCTAGAAAATAGGAAGTGGTTGTAGGATATTAGTTTACCTGAAGGGCTACGCAGGATATGGAGAAAGCAGAAGTATTCAGTGTGAGACTGTATTCATTTCCTGTGTAACTGCAAGGTGTGTTTTCTTGTTTGGCACAAAAGCTCCATTTATTTAATTCTGTGGAGCTTTCTTTTTTTTTTTTTTTGGTAATAGTGGGATACCTAATTTAAAAAAAGAAAAAAGTAGAAAAGTAGTCATAATATTTTGTTGGGTTTTTTTTTAATATAAATGTGCCTCTAATTCTTTGTCATATTTAATGAAAATTGTGAGAAAATGCGATAATGGCTCTGTGGTCTGGTGTGTATTTACTGATAAGTTGGTACAGTGTGTTCCTTTTAAAACAAACAAACCTTAGTTCCTGCTTTGCTTTCTTGGGCTATACTAATGTGTTACATATAGTGATGTCTCTTCTCCCTGTGGAGTTGAACAAAGTAAAAATAAAGCTCATAAAGCCGTCACTTGTTGCTCATGCTTAGGCAACAGACCAACAGAGAGCAGTCCCAGCTGTGGTGGTGTTTGGCAGAGTGATTTCTTTCGTATGTACTCTGCTCCAGCTTTTGTACATGACAGAGTGAATTCAGATAGGCTGTTGCTATTTCTGTTTGGATCTGTTGGTGGATTCCTACATCAGAAGAGCTTAGATTGTCCTGGTGGTCCATGTTTCTACTGCACAGAAAAAGCTGGCGTGCAAATGCAGAGGGAAATCTCCGTAAAAGCGTGGCTAGATTTTTTATTTTTTTTTTAGTTGGTTGGTTTTGTTTTTCACTGGGAGTTACCAGAGCTGTCTTTGGTAGTAGCAAGAAAAGCCTTATGTGAAGAGCTTAAAGCTATTTGAGGATTTGACACATTGATCTCACTTTCTGCTAAGTTAGGATGGACAGTTAATTGGCTGTAGAAACCTGATAAACTTCCAGTTGCTCAACAATGTCAAAGCAAACAATAACTACCACATGTATTGTCTAAGCTTGTTTGTATTTAAAATAGCCCTAAACATATCAAGTGGGGACATTAATAAAATGCTGTCCAGATAAGCTACTTGCATAATTACATTAAATTGAGTTTTAAATACTCATTTGTTTCATTTGATGATGTTGCATTGTGTAAAACCACATTAATTTTTTTTGGTGCAGCATCATTTGCTTTGGGACCCAAAGGTCAGCTTGTGTTTCAGGTGTTAAAACCCTGGTTGAGTGCCACGGGTGCCCAGACTTCACAGCTTTTGGAAGTTTCCTGGTAGGTTGAGAATGATGAAGGAAATGAATTGTGTAGTAATGTCTAGTTACATACGTACTTTGGAGTAAATCAGTTGTATAATCAAACCACAGATCATTTGGCTTCATGAATTAGAAGTATTAATTTTGTTATTAAGGCAAATAGCAATTGATGCAAATGGGATTAGTGGGCTATGGGAAACATTTTTACATGAGGGTTGCTAGA
Source organism: Neopsephotus bourkii (assembly GCF_033783945.1). Classification (NCBI taxonomy): domain Eukaryota; kingdom Metazoa; phylum Chordata; class Aves; order Psittaciformes; family Psittacidae; genus Neopsephotus; species Neopsephotus bourkii. The sequence goes on along the minus strand of NW_026902300.1, from coordinate 1,073,043 downwards.
TTAAGTGGAAAACTTTGGACATGTTTTTATAATTAGAGTTTTTCCTTTATTTAAATAAAATTAAGTCTAGAAGTCGATTCCCTCCATTATATCTGAACTGCTGAGTACACTAGGAATACTGTTTTTATAATTCAGCTGGATAGCCTTCAGGCAGTACCCAGCGATATGTGCCCCGTTGTGCACAGGAATGAGTTTCAGGCATGTTTTGGCATGCAGGCAGCTCTTTAGTGTCCACTTGCTGCTTCTGCTTCCAGAAATGTTGGTTGGCTTGGTGGAGAGAAGCTGTGAACCTCCAGAATGATAGCTGAAATGATAACTGAAAAGTTCTGAAGCTTACTGCATTGTAAAATAGTTGATGAAAAATAATTTTGTGGCCTTGGAAGGGGTAAGTATTACAATGCTGCTGTTTAGATGGGGTACTCAGTCAGTTTTTTACAAAGAATAATTCATAGAAAATGACTTAAGACCTTATTTATAGCAGTATGTGTATACAAGAGCCTTTAATAGGAATGTGAGCAAAGGTTGCTTAGTTACATGTTACTTTGGGAAGTTGTAAGTGAAAGTTCAGAACTACGTAGGAGAGTTCAGGTCGCCTGGTATTTTGTACAGTAGGAGAACTTCAGCTTGGGACCAATTTACTCTCGGATGCATTATTCTGGGGAGAGGAATAAAATAAGTAATTGCTTAAACAAGTTATGTAGTATTTCTTTCCTTTTGGATCAAGGGTTCCTTAACTGAAAGCAGAGCAGAATATTATTCATTCTGTTAGTAGCCAAAATAGATTTTAAAAATTATTAGAAGTGAACAAAGAAAAGGAGGTTAGATGAGATTCAAAGCCACAGCAGTTCACCTGCAGTTGAGTTGTATCGTTTGTTCACAATTGTGAATTGTTTGCATTTCATCAGAGGTCCTTGGTGGCAGCCTTGCTCCTTTAAATGTATGTAAACTGCTGCATTTTTATCCAAACAACAAATAAATATTTAAAAAATTGACTAATACTTCAGAAGTATTAGAACTAAGTATGTCAGTATAATAAAAATTATTAAAAGGAGGGATGGGGAGAGCCTCTGGTATAAAGGTAAATTCTAATTTTTCACTTATCCAAGAAATGGGTGTCTCACTTGACAGCAGAATGCATGTGATTTCTGAACTATGTGAGACGATCAATGGTGGTAGGACATAATGCTGCGTACCTCAAGTGCCATTCTGACTGCATATTATAGTTGGTCTAGGCCTTATGGGGTTTTTAATTATTGTTGGATTATCTTATTTCACCATAAACAAATGACTAATAAATATGTTTTATTCCAGATTAATGTTAGTCTTACTACTTTATAAATTAAAACAGACATCACTGTTTGAGTTAGTGTATTATTTTGCAAGGAGAATTTCATAGGTGATAAATTTTTGATTAAGGTACTTACTGCAAGTCAACTGTACATGATTATTTTTCGTTGTAATGGTTTAAAATTAATTTGTAGCAGTTAAGGTTTGTTTTCTAGTAATAACATGTTGTATGGCATCAAATAAAACTGTCTCATCTTCTATACTAATGCTTCCAGGTATAAATAGAAGAGTTACTGTTCATAACTTACAGCTGACGATTAGCCACTTAGCTGTTTAATCTCTGTCTCGACCCTCTAAAATCTGGGAAGTCTTTTATTGTGTGACATGCTCTGAAGTGAAAGCCTATGTTGAACCAGAGTTCTTTGGTAAGATCAGGTTTGTGGATTTGGGGTTATCCCTACAGAGATATACCAGACTGCAATACTTCATAGGAAATGTGTCATTTTTCTGCAATGGCTTTGTGAATGAGTAGAATGCTAATCGAAAATGTGAAGGGGCAATCCCTGGGCAGTCCAGTATGGCTGGAGAAAAAATATGCACATGCATGTATATACAGGCGCATACACTCTTCAGTTCTTTCATTCATTAAACTGTATAGTGTTGTTTTGTTTATAGTTCTCTTGAAATATACATGATTTAGTTAAGAAGATCATCAGAATAGGTAACTCATGTCAGACTGCCTCCTGTAATAGGAGTTCTTAACAGAAGCTATGATCTTCCAATATTTAGTAGCTGAATTACTTGAGTTTCAAAGTGTATCATCCCTGAGGCAATCCAGAAGGGTTTTTTCCCCTCTCTTTGTTAGCTGAAGTCTAAAAAATGACTAAAAGAAATGATACCACTTTAGTGAAATGGCAGCATGTAACGTGTGCTCAGCAATTTACCTGCTCACTAAGCGTGTTTCATACCTCAACTTAGGACCTTCAGGGTGCACTTGGTCATACATTTGCTGGTTCTGTGACCCTCCCCTGGACATGTTCCAACAGTTCCATGTCCTTTTTATGTTGAGGACACCAGAACTGCACACAATACTCCAGGTGAGGTCTCACAGGAGCAGAGTAGAGGGGCAGGATGACCTCCTTCGACCTGTTGTTCACGCTCCTTTTGATGCAGCCCAGGAATATCGTTGGCTTTCTGGGCTGGGATTGCACACTGAAGCCGGCTCATTTTCATTTTCTCATTGACCAACACCCCAAGTCCTTCTCTGCAGGGCTGCTCTGGATCCCTTCTGCCCAACCTATAGCTGTGTCTGGGATTGCTCCAACCCAAGTATAGGACCTTGCACTTGGCGTGGTTAAACTTCATGAGGTTGGCATCAGCCCACCTCACAAGCATGTCAAGGACCCTCTGGATGGCATTCCGTCCCTCCAGCATATCAACAGAATGACACAGCTTGGTGCCACCAGCAAACTTGCTGAGGGTGCACTCAATCCCATTGTCCATGCCACTGACAAAGGTGTTGAAGAAGACCGGTCCCAGCACCAGTCCGTGAGGGACGCCACTCGTTACTGGTCTCCAGCTGGACATTGAGTCATTGACTGCAACTCTTTGTGTGTGGCCATCCAGCCAGTTCTTTCTCTCTACTTCAGTATAGGTTCAGAAATCTCTAAAATCTGTCTGGTTTTACCAGCGTTACATAGCCATGTGTAATAACAGTAAAAGGAGGATGCTCAGGAGAGCAGGGGAGCCTTTGCTCCAGCCATGAAGAGCAGTGGAGCTGCTTTGAAACTTGCACTGCTTTAAGATGCTCTTCCTTCTTGAACCTGGGGGCAGGAGCTGTCACTCTACAGTCCCTCAGTCAGCCAGCCTTTCTTCTGTAGGTCTTTGTGCAGTTTTTCTCCATTCTCTGCTATTTTTCCTCACATCTGCCTGTCCATGTTTGTGGGAACACGTGTATTTACTTAAAATGTATTCTTAACTGCCAGAAAACTTACCTGAAGCTCAGTCAAGTTAGGCAGACCTGCCATGTGCCAGTTTAACAGCTGTCAATTGAGGCTTTTACATGAAGAATGGCTGTGTTGTGCAACTGCAAGATGTAGTTTCATGATGATATTTGATAAGCACTCATGACCAAGCTTGGTATATTGGGTCAACTAGGCATGCAGTGCTTTTGTCCTGGAAGTGCTTTGGAGCACTGGTGTCCTGATGTGGCCAGCAGGATGAGAAGCATTTCATTGTTTTAGACAGATATGATTAGTTATTTCTTCAAATAGAGTACACTAACTAGGAATTTGAAAGAGGTTGCATTCAAAATCGTGTCTGTTTGGAGCTTATATCACCTTTCAGTACTTAACTGTTCTTAGTGGTTCACCAATTAGATTGTTGAAAGGGAGTTTTGGGGTTCATAACTTGCTGAACTTATTTGAAGTTGATGAAAGTAATTAATATTAGTCAGTTTTGGATAAGGCATATTAATCAAGAATGCTGTTTTGGGGGGCAATGGTACCTCTGCTTCTTTTCAGTTAGATTCAGAACTTTTTGTCTGATTTTCTTACGTGCATCAGCAGTAAAAATGCTGGCCTGATTCCTTATGTTATAAGGAGTCAGTTGCACAGAGATGTTGTTTGCAGGCAAAAATATAAATAAAAACCCGATTTTATTTATTGAGGTTTGTTGCTGGTGATAATACGACTTGATTTTTGAACTCTGGGATAAGATTGCATTTCAGAAAAATGTTAATTTTGCTACAGAGACTGTATGGATATAGAAGTTGAGAGAATGCCAAATTACTTTGTTCCATCATTTTTATAAAGCTGTTCTCAAAATATGATCACAGTAATAAAATAGAATGTGCCATAATATCTGTGTTATGCTACCAAGTGAAATCGTTTACTGGTTATACTTAACACAGGTAATTACTAGCTTGAATGCCTTATTTCTGGTATTAAATCTTGACCTTATTGATTGGCACTTTCCGTTTTGAGCTTCAAGTTAGAATTTATAATCCAGATACAGGTTTCTAAATCTGCAGCTTCCTTCCTGTGTTGAAATTACACTTTTTGTTCCAATAATCAAGTTTAAAAAATATGTAAGTTGTGGTTGCAGTATTTGTAAGGGACACACCCAGGAATGTTGAAGTAAGCACTTGACCAATATGAGCTTTACATAGAGATACAGTGCTTTTCTGAGTGCGTGCTATCCTTTTGTAGGTCTCAACCTTGAGAAGAACTGCCTCTAAATGCCTGTGTTTGTGATCAAAAGTTAATCTGTTGCAAGTTTTCATGTGGTCTGTTCTATTTACTCTTAACATTTATAAATGCAACTTGAATTGCGTGTGAGTCTGTGTGTACATGAACACTGAAATATACTGCCAGGTGTTACTGTGAAGGTACAGTGTATTGGTGTGCCTATATGAAGCCATGAACTTCCACTTCGTCTGTGAACATCCACTGACTGTAATGAGTACGTCATACGCTTTTCATAATGTTTTTTTAACTACTTCATGGACTGAACTCTGTGGTGTTCAGTGACAGAGAAAATGCTGACGGACACAAGGTGCCACTGAATGGTTCTTTTATGGAACCATTAAGTGGGTATGGTAAAGAACATGGGGAATCCCCACCCCCAGAAACAGTAAGAAAAAGAGAAGCCTCCATTCTTTTTCACTTTTTCATCCTGAATTTTGGATGGGTAGAAATCAAGTAATAAAGCGCTTGATTGGAAAACCCCCTTGATACTATGAATGAAGATTTGGACGTTTTCCTTGGTGATTTATTTGGCAAAAGCAGAGGAGAAACCGTAAGAACAGTTTGTGGTACAAAAAGGTGGAAGGAGCAGGAGAAATAGATCAAGAGGGGTTGTACAACCAAAGATAATGGAAAGCAGTGCTACACAAGGATGCTGAAAGTGTGATAAGACTTTTTATCTCATTATTTAGTTGGTGATATTTCTTTCTTAAATCTCCCGCGTGATTTTGAGAGTAGCATGTGCTTTTTGCAAGTGGTCTGTGGAGCCAAATTTGCCTATAATACTGTGGTCTAGAGGAAAAGCTCAACTCAAGAATGTATGAAGGTTCTTTTTGCAATGAGACTCAAGCGTCACAGATATTCTGGTACCACCCTTGCCATAAATGATACTGTGTCTGTGCCCTGACAACTCCAAAGCATACGTGTTTTCTTTATCAGAATGCTCAACAAGGTCTGTGACCACTGATTTCCCTCTTTTAGTTTCATTTGCTTGACATCTCAAGCTGTGAGTGCTTGCAAGGGCTGCTGAAATATTTCAGTGCTTCTGCTTCAGCCTTTTGGTGTATTAGAACATTCCTATGCATACACAGCTATTGAAAACACAGGCCTCATTAACACATTCTTGTTTTGCTTTTTGGCAAAGCAGTTACACATTTAAGCGAAGCACTACTTGCAGCTAAGTTGCTGATTTTCTTAATCTTACCAAAGATACTAAGTGGACAAAAATAAACATGTCTCAGTCTTAAAAAATGAGTTGCTAAAACTGCACATGGTGGGTGGTGGCTTCTTAAAACACATTTTGCTTACACCTGAAGCTGTAAAATAGCTCTTCTCAGGAGCTCTGTTTCTGAATTCAGTCTTACAAATAAATCACTGGAGTTGTGGAATCTTGTATTTTGTTGCAGCATTGACACATTTTTGAATACTGCTATCAGATGCTTTTAGGATGGAAACTCCAATGTTAGGAGTGGTGCTATTTTTTTTAAATACCTACCAAAAGTTGCTGACTAGGGAAAAGCATTTATTTTATTGTAAAACAATGGGGAAAGTAGGAAAACAGTATCTCAGCGTTACCAAAACTACATTTACACCAGGGATGCTGCAAATGCCCTAAATAAATGTATTTTTTGAAGGGTCACTTAATGCCATAGGCAGTCTTAGAAGTTTGTGGCACTGAAATAATTTAGCTTTGCAGTTGCTCCTTCTGTTTTAAATTTTTGCTTGAGTTTTTATAGATTGGTTTCCCTGAGATCAAGGTCTTGCGTGTTTAAATTCTTACTGGCCAGTCCTTTCTTTACGTAAGATTGGATGTTACTGTGTACAGCTGCTATGCTGTGAAAACAGCGGTGTGAGGAGGAAAAAAATTGTGGTTTTGTGTTTGTCTTCTCTTTATTGTATGCATGCATGTATAATCCCAGTGTTTTCCCTTCAAATTCATTATGGTTTAGATATTCTCTGCACACTTGCCATTTAACTGAGTGAAAAGCTGGTGCAGGTTTCTTCAGAATTAGAAGAGGTAGAGATGTGAGGGTGATGAGGCACTAGCACAGGTTTCCCAAAGAAGGGGTAAATGCTCCACCCTTAGCAGTGTTCAAGGCCAGGTTTGACAGAGCCTTAGGCAACATGGTCTGGTGTGAAGCATCCCTGCCCGTGGCAGAGGATTAGAGCTGGATGATCTTAAGGTTCTTTCCAACCCAAACCATTCTATGGTTCTACGTTTCAGTGCATACTGCACATCTAAGGAGAGAGTTACAGTTGTCTGTGACCTTCCTGCAGTTCCTTCTTAATGCTTCTCAAAAGCTGTTTGTTTAAAATGATTTTAAAGAAGCTGTCTGGACTTCGTTGTCCGTAAATAATTTTGATCAAGTGTCCGCAGTATCTGGGGAGGAAGCACATTCTCTGATTATACTTGCAGGTATATCATGTTAGCATTAAAGCCTTACTCCAGAAGGGTTGGTCAGCACTATCAGCTGGAACAAGAAGACAACTAATTTTGCTAAAGCTGGAAAACTTACTGTACCAGATGGTTGAAACAGACTTACCTTGTTCTTTAAGTCCAACTAAGTAGGATTTGTGGAATTTGCTATCAGTGAACTCTTCAGTTGTGGGTTGGCTTTAGTAACAAGTTGTCAGGCTAGTGCTATATGACTGGAGAGTATCTCTTTTCCTGACTCTTAAACTGTCAGGCTAACTGCATGTTTAAACTTACAGAATGAAAAGTCATTTTCACAGTGGATGCCGAATCTGTAATGCCTGAAGATACTTTTTAAGACTATTTTAGCTTGAGGTGTCTAGGTGAAGTGGAATTTCAGTTGTTAGTACTTTAGCACTGCGGTCAAACACTTTTTAGATTTGTTTTTATTCCCTCTACTCTTAGTAAGTCTGTAGTTTGCTTTTGCCATTTTTGCCTGCCCCTGACATTCATGTTGGCACTTCACCCTTGCTCAGTCATTTTGTCTTTGCAAATTCCATGCCTCCAGCTACTTTACACCTGTATCACTGTAGTGGCTTGAAACACATTTGAACAGGAGAATATTCTCAAGGTTGACTTTTCTTTCTTTCTACTGTAGTCAATAGTTGCACAGTATAAATTGCTAGATGTCTGTATCCATTACTTTGAGAGCATGGCATTCTGTACTAAATATAATTGAGAATACAGACTGAAAGGTTTTTACCCAGGGAAATTCCACTCTGGTGAGAAAGGCTGTTAGAGGCAAATAGCTTATTCTGCCTCAGTTGAGAGTGATTGCTCAATGTCCAAAAATAATTTTTTCTTTCTTTTTTTTCCTTTTTTTTTTTTTTTTTTCTTGCTCCTGAGTTGCAAATGGCTTCTGCTGTTTGTTTCTCGGTTTTTGTTTTGTATCTAGTACTGAAGCTCTGAAACCGTTACAGGATTTGCTTTATGTTCTGGATTACACTAAACTCTGGTGAGCTGAGGAGAGGAAAAGTTCACGTTAGTGGTTAATTTTAGCTGCAGTGAGCAAGGCAGCTCACTCAGCTTGCCTTTGTTGATCTGAATGTTACATTTGCAGTTTGTGACCTGAAGAGAAGTTGTTACAGAAATAGTGACACAGAAATAGGTTTAAATCTCAGTGCAATATTATAGTTCTGGCTTCAAGTAAAAGTTGGTTAAGTGTTCCATGGCACTACTAGGTGGTTCAAATTTAGTTCTCTGTGTTACTGTCTTCTGCCTCATGGAAGACTCTAGAAAAAATGTGCAATCTGTTTTGGTTTTCCCCATCATTGAAATGCAAATTATTGCTGTTTTCTGTAGAAATAATAAATAGCTTGTCACTATTTGTAGAGGAATAAAGAGCTAGTATATTTTGCAAAATGGAGCACACTTTATAAAGCAGTTTTTTGAAAAGTAGGTATAAGATCTTAACTGGTTAAATTTCATATTTGTGATTTTCCTTCCTTTTGCGAGTATTTTCAGTGACTACGTAGAAACTGGATAAAAAAAACCCAAAACCAACAAGCATCTCAAAAAGTACTTTACTAAAATACACTTCTTCAGTACTGTAATTTAGAACAGCTCTTTACTATTAGCAGGAAGTCTTGAGGTAGCTTTTCTAATAAACCTTGAAGCCTTAAAGGTTTTTCTAATGAATCAGGTCTTTCTTCAGACAGACCCAAATTTGTTCTGTCTTGTAGCCATGGCTGATTATTTTGTATTTTTCATGAAGTGGTATTTCATTATTTTTAAAACTCACATGTAGAATTATTTATGAATGTAGAAGGGATTTCTAAATACACAAAAGTGGATGAAGGCCCAAGGCCTGTATCTGGGGAAGGGAAGCCCTAGAAATAGGATACACAATAGAACTGTGCTTTGCTTTTTATAAACCTGTTCCAGTTTGAGAATTAAGAGGAAAATGCAAATCTTGCATCCGAAAGCTGTCACTTCACCTCGGAGCTTTGCTATCTGCCTAGCTCACTGATTGCTGGTGATAATATTTTCACATTTTATCTTGAGATGCTGGGATCCAGATAAGAAATACCTTTCTTCTTTTGAGAGTTTTCCTAAACTTTATTGTACAGAGAACTTATAAATTAAGCTGATTGTGACTCCTTCCTGGTATAGGACATGAGGTTATTCACAGAGGTACAGAAAGCAGGTCTAGAAATGCTTTGTGGTAGATAAAGGGGGAAGCTGACTGGTTTTGCACAGAAACCCATCAGACTGAAGTTTAACTTTGTGTACTTATACCTGATCTGCTGTGCAACTGCACAGTAAATTTTATTAATCTGTTCACTAGACTTTGTGCTCTTATTCTGTATGGACTGTGATTTTCTCAGCCCATAATGATTAATGGACAGTGATGGAAAATGGAACAGTCTCTGAAAGCCTGGTGAAAGTATTTGTGCTATTCTTACATGGCCCTTGCAAAGGTAAAGTCTTGGTGTTCCCAGTAGTAAAGTACAATACCTAAATATTTTGCTTGCTGACATAGTTTCTCGTAGAGCTCTGTGTAAATGGTCACAGTGTGACCATTTCAAGGCTATCTTGACTGGGAATAGTTAGGGGTCCAGAGTGAGGGCATCTTTTCCCAAAACTGTGAACAAAATATAGCAGTGGATAACACTACAGTTAAATCAGTAGCCTAATTTGGACATTGCAGATGATGAGAAATGATTATGCTACAGAAGGAGATACTTGCTAGTAGAGTCATAGAATAGTTAGGGTTGGAAAGGACCTTAAGATCATCAAGTTCCAACCCCCTGCCATGGGCAGGGACACCTCACACTAAACCATATCACCCAAGGCTTCATCAAACCTGCTCTTGAACACTGCCAGGGATGGAGCATTCACAACCTCCCTGGGCAACCTATTCCAGTGCCTCACCACCCTAACAGGAAAGAACTTCCTCCTTATATCCAATCTAAACTTCCCCTGTTTAGGTTTTAAACTGTTAACCTTTGTCCTGTTACTACAGTCCCTAATGAAGAGTCCCTCCCCAGCATCCCTATAGGCCCCCTTCAGATACTGGAAGGCTGCTATGAGGTCTTCAGGCTGAACAGCCCCAACTTTCTCAGCCTGTCTTCATATGGGAGGTGCTCCAGTCCCCTGACCATAGTTGTGGCCCTCCTCTGGGCTTCTTCCAACAGTTCCATGTCCTTTTTATGTTGAGGACACTAGAACTGCACACAATACTCCAGGTGAAGTCTCACGAGAGCAGAGTAAAGTGGCAGGATCACCTCCTTCGACCTGTTGGTCACGCTCCTTTTGATGCAGCCAAGGATATGGTTGGCTTTCTGGGCTGTGAGCACACACTGAAGCCGACTCATGTTCATTTTCACATCAACCAGCACCCCCAAGTCCTTCTCTGCCAGGCTGCTCTGAATCTCTTCTCTGCCCAGCCTGTAGCTGTGCCTGGGATTGCTTCAACCCAAGTATAGGACCTTGCACTTGTCATGGTTAAACTTCATAAGGTTGACATCAGCCCACCTCACAAGCGTGTCAAGGTCCCTCTGGATGGCATTCCTTCCCTCCAACATGTCAACCGAACCACACAGCTTGGTGTCATCGGCAAACTTGCTGAGGGCACACTCAATCCCATTGTCCATGTCAGCGACAAAGATGTTAAACAAGACCGGTTCCAACACCAGTCCCTGAGGGACAACACTTGTTACTGGTCTCCAGCTGGATGTTGAGCCCTTGACCACAACTCCTTGTGTGTGGCCATCCAGCCAGTTCTTTACCCACCGAGTGGTCCATCTATCAAATTGATGTCTCTCCAACTTATAGACAAGGATGTCATGTGGGACAGTGTTGAACGCTTTACACAATTCCAGGTAGATGACATCAACTGCTCTACCTCTGTTCTCCATCAGTTCTGTAGCCCCATCATAGAAGGCCACCAAATTGGTCAGGCAGGATTTCCCCTTAGTGAAGCCATGCTGGCTGTCACCAAGCACCTTGTTGATTTTCATGTGCCTTAGCATGCCTTCCAGGAGAATCTGCTCCAAGATTTTGCCAGGCACAGAGGTGAGACTGACTGGTCTGTAATTCCCTGGGTCATCCATTTTTCCCTTCTTGAAAATGGGGGTTATATTTCCCTTTTTCCAGTCACCGGGAACTTCACCTGACTGCCATGGTTTTTCAAATATGATGGCCAGCAGCTTAGCAACTTTATTTGCCAGCTCCTTCAGGATTTCATCAGGACCGATTGACTTGTGCTCGTTCAGATTTTTAAGATGGTCTCGAACCAGTTTCTCTCCTACAGTGGGCCCAAGGTTTTCATTCTCATAGTCCTTGTGTTTGCCTTCCTTGGGCAAACCTTGGGTGGTGTGGTTAGAGCATTTGCCAGTGAAGACCAAGGCAAAGAAGTCATTCAGAACCTCAGCCTTCTCCAAATCCAGGGTAGCCTGTTCTCCTGATAGCTTCGAGAGAGCCCACGTTGTCCCTAGTCTGTCTTTTATTCGCAGTGTACCTATAGAATCCCTTCCTGTTATATTTCACATCCCTAGCCAAGTTTAATTCTAACTGTGCCTTAGCTTTCCTAACCTCGTCCCTAGCTTCCTAGACAGCATTCCTGTACTCTTCCCAGGCTGCCTGTCCTTGCTTCCACTTTTTATAAGCCTCTTTTTTCATTTGAATTTTCCTCAGCAGCTCCTTATCCATCCATTTAGGTCTCCTGGCCCTCCTGGTGCTCTTCCTTCTAGTTGGGATGCAACACTCCTGAGCTTGCAGTAGGTGATCCTTGAATATTAACCAACAGTCTTGGGCCCCCTTGCCCTCTAGGGCTATATCCCATGAAACCTTACTAAGCACGTTCCTGAAGAGGCCACAGTCTGCTCTTTTGAAGTCCAGGGCAGTGAGCTTGCTGCACGCCCTTCTCACTGTCCTGAGGATCTCAAATTCGACCATCTCGTGATCACTTCATCCAAGTCTGCCCTGGAGCATCACATTTCCAACGAGCCCTTCCCTGTTGGTGAGTACGAGATCAAGCGTGGCACCTCTCCTTGTCGGCTCCTCTATTACTTGCAGAAGGAAGTTGTCTTCCACACAATTGATGAACCTCCTGGATTGCTTGTGCCGGGCCGTTCCATCATTCCAACAGATGTCAGGGTGGTTGAAGTCCCCCATGAGAACAAGGGCCTGTGAGCGTGAGGCTTTTCCTGTCTGTCTATAGAGTGCTTCATCCACAGGTTCTCCTTGATCAGGCGGTCTGTAACAGATCCCCACAGTAATGTCTCCCATTGCTGTTTTCCCTTTAATCCTGACCCACAAACTCTCTGTTAACTGCTGACCTGCCCCCAGACAGAGTTCCATACTCTCCAGCCTATCCCTAACAAAAGGGCAACTCCCCGTCGGCACCTGCCAGGCCTGTCTTTTCTAAAAAGCCTGTAACCTTCCATTCTAACACTCCAGTCATAGGAGCCATCCCACCATGTTTCTGCGATGCCTATTATACCCCCATAGATGAGCACACATCTCTTAATTCCTCTTGTTTGTTACCCATGGTACAGGCATTTGTATAGAGGCATCTGATCTGAGCTCCAAATGAAGCTGGCTCATTGGCTGGAGCAGCTGGAATATCTCTACATTGCTCCAAGCATTTATTATAGGTACTGGCAACTGACTGGGTGTATTGGGATGGAATGATGCCCCCCTCTCCCAACACATCTAGTTTAAAGCCTCCTTGACCAGTCTGGCAAGCCTCCTACCAAAACTGCTCTTCCCCTTAGGCCAGCTCCACCAGCCCCCACTAGACCATGCCTACAAACTTGGGTCCCATGTTCAAGACACCCAAACCCCTGACTATGACACCACTCTTTTAAGCATTTATTAACCTGGCTAATCCTCCTAGCTTTTTTTAGGTCCTCCCCTGTATCCTGGAGAACTGATGAAAAGACTATCTGAGCTCCAGAGCCCCTAACCACCTCTCCCAGGGCTCTGTAGTCCTTCATGTTCCCCAGGCTATGACTGTCTATATCCCTAGCACCCACATGTATCACTAGAAGTGGGCAGTAGTCCATGGGACTTACTAGAACAGGCAGCCTCTCTGCCACATCCCTGGTCTGTCCCCCTGGTAGGCAACACACCTTCCTTGAGACCGGGTCAGGCCAACAGATGAGTGCTTCTGTCCCTTTCAAAGTAGAGTCCCCTGCTACTACGACCCACTGCTTTTTCCTGGCAGCACCAGTAGAGATCTTCTTTACCAAGTGCATCAGCCGGCTGTTTCTGGCGCGAGTGTGTTTCCTCATGAGCCCCTTGCAGGACAGCAAAGTGGTTTGAGAGCCATCAGAGAATGCGAAAGGGAAATAGATTGGTGGAGCCACACCCTAAGGCAAGGGCAGAGGGAAGTGGTTGAACAAGTGGTGGATCCCCTTCTCTCCCACCATCAGATAGAAGGAGTGAACTTAAGGGACAAGGAGGTGTGGAGGAACGTCCCTCCTCGGAGAGGTAAGCAAAAACCCCCACAACCCCTTCTTTCCTCCCAGTTGCCCTTGATTAACAGGTGTGAGGTCTTGGAACTACAGTGCCAGGTAAATGGAGGTGGAGGGGTTGATCTATCTAGTGAGTCACCTAGGGCTTGCCACTCACCCTCATGCCTTAGAACTTCTTCAACCAAGAAGAAAAGAAGAGCAATTGTGGTGGGTGACTCCCTTCTGAGGGAACAGAAGGATCTATTTGTCGACCACATCCATCCCACAGGGAAGTCTGCTGCCTACCTGGAGCTCAGATTAGAGATGTTAAAAGGAAACTCTCTGACCTGGTGCAGCCCTCTCACTACTATCTGCTGCTGGTTTTTCAGGTTGGAAGTGATGAAATTATTACAAGGAGGGCAAGGGCAATGAAGAGAGACTGCAGAGCCCTGGGACGGTTGGTTAGAGGGTCTGGAGCGCAAGTGGTGTTTGCCTCCATACCTGTTACAAGCAAGGGTGAAGAGATAAATAGGAAGAGTCTGCAGATGAATGTATGGCTACGTGACTGGTGCCAAAGGGAGGGGTTTGGGTTTTTCAACCACGGGCTGCTGTATGAGACACCTGGTTTGCTGGTGGCAGGTGGGATACACCAGTCCCAGAGAGGGAAAAGAGTTTTGGGGCAGGAGTTAGCAGCGCTTATTGACAGGGCTTTAAACTAGATATGAAGGGGGGAGGGGATTTATCTGGGCCTGTTGGGGCCAAGCCCAAGAGAAACATGCTAGGGCTTAAAGGATGGCGGACTAGGGAGGACTATTGTTGTAGTATTAATGAAGACCAGAAGGCTTCATGCCTCCCGAGGGAGACATCAGCATGCTCTGCTCGCTTCCTGAAATGCCTGTATACCAATGCACGCAGCATGGGGAATAAACAGGAGGAGTTAGAAGTCTGTGTGCAGTCTAAAGGCTATGATCTAGTGGCAATTACAGAGACATGGTGGGACAGCTCCCATGACTGGAATGTGGTCATGGATGGCTATGTCCTTTTTAGGAAAGATAGGTCAGCAAAGCGAGGTGGTGGAGTTGCTCTTTATGTGAGAGAGCAACTAGAATGGATTGAGTTCTGTCCAGGGGCAGGTGAGGAGCAAGTGGAATGTCTGTGGGTACGAATTAAGGGACTGGCTGGTATGGGTGATACAGTTGTGGGGGTCTATTACAGATCTCCTGATCAGGATGAAGGAGTTGATGAGGCTTTCTACAGGCAACTGGAAGTAGCCTCAAGACTACATGCCTTAGTCCTCATGGGGGATTTTAACTATCCTGATATTTGCTGGAAGACTCACACAGCCAATCATTCACAGTCTAGGAGGTTCCTCCAGTGCATTGATGATAACTTCTTAATGCAAATGGTGGACAAACCAACTAGGAAAAGAGCACTGCTAGATTTAGTACTCACCAGCAAGGAGGGTTTGGTTGAAGGGTGGTGATCAATGGCAGCCTTGGCTGCAGTGACCATGAGATGGTGGAGTTTAGGATCCTGTGTGGCAGGAATAGAATACCTAGCAAGGCCACAGTTCTAGATTTCCGAAGGGCCGACTTTGGCCTGTTCAATCAACTGCTAAGAGAAGTCTCATGGAAAAGGATACTAGGTGATAAAGGGGCTCAAGATAGCTGGTCAGCATTTAAGGACCGCTTCTTCCAAGCTCAGGATCTGAGCGTCCCAATGGTCAGGAAATCAAGTAAGGGAGCTAGGAGACCAGCGTGGTTAAACAAGGAGCTGCTGGGCAAACTCATGTGGAAAAGGAGAATCTATGGATTATGGAAAGAGGGGCTGGCCACTTGGGAGGAATATAGAACAGTTGTTAGAGGATGTAGGGAGGCAATGGACAGCTAAGGCCTCTTGAACTTAATCTTGCTAGTTGGGTTAAGGACAATAGAAAGGGCTTCTTCAAATACATAGCAAATAAAACTAACACAAGAGGCAATATAGGCCCACTGCTGAACGAGGTGGGTGCCCTGGAGACAGAGGATATAAAGAAGGCAGAGGTGCTGAATGCCTTCTTTGCCTCTGTCTTTACTCCTGCAGACTCTCCCCGGGGGCCCCAGATTCCTATTGCCCCAGAAGGAGTCAGGACAAAGGAGGAGTTTGCTTTGGTAGATGAGGATTGGGTTAGGGATCAGCTATGCAATCTGGACATCTATAAATCGATGGGTCTGGATGGAATGCACCCACGGGTGCTGAGGGAGCTGGCGGAGGTCATTGCTAGGCCACTCTCCATCATCTTTGGTAAGTCGTGGGAAACGGGAGAGGTGCCTGAGGATTGGAGGATGGCAAATGTCACACCAGTCTATAAGAAGGGCAAGAAGGAGGACCTGGGTAATTATAGACCGGTCAGCCTTACCTCCGTCCCTGGAAAGGTGATGGAACAACTTATTCTTGACTCCATTTCTAGGCATATCAAGGATAAGGGGTTTATTAAGAACAGCCAACATGGTTTTATGAGGGGGAAGTCATGTTTGACCAACCTTATAGCCTTCTATGAGGAAGTGACTAGGTGGATGGATGATGGTAGAGCAGTAGATGTGTTTTTTCTTGATTTCAATAAGGCACTTGATACTGTCTCCCACAGCATTCTCATAGATAAGCTAAGGAAGTGTGGGCTTCATGATCAGGTAGTGAGGTGGATCAAGAACAGGTTGAAAGGAAGAAGGCAGAGAGTTGTGGTCAATGGTGCAGAATCTAGCTGGAGGTCTGTGACTAGTGGAGTACCTCAGGGGTTGGTGCTGGGACCAGTGCTGTTTAATATTTTCATCAACGACCTGGATGAGGGAGCTGAGTGTACCCTCAGCAAGTTGGCTGGTGATACTGAACTGGGAGGAATGGCTGACACACCAGAAGGCTGTGCTGCCATTCAGTGAGACCTGGATAGGTTGGAGAGTTAGGGTGGGGAGAAATTTGATGAAATTCAACAAGGGCAAGTGTAGAGTCTTGCGTCTGGGGAAGAACAGCCCCATGTACCAGTACAGGTTGGGGACTGACCTGCTGGAAAGTAGCGAAGGGGAAAGGGACCTGGGGGTCCTGGTGGATAGGAGGATGACCATGAGCCAGCAATGTGCCCTTGTGGCCAAGAAGGCAAATGGCATCCTGGGGTGCATTAGAAAGGGTGTGGTTAGTAGGTCAAGAGAGGTTTTCCTCCCCTTCTATTCTGCCTTTGTTAGGCCGCATCTGGAATATTGCGTCCAGTTCTGGGCCCCTCAGTTCAAGAAGAACAGGGAATTGCTTGAAAGAGTCCAACGCAGAGCCACAAAGATGATTAAGGGAGTGGAACATCTCCCTTATGAGGAGAGGCTGAAGGAGCTGGGTCTCTTCAGCTTGGAGAAGAGGGAGACTGAGGGGTGACCTCATCAGTGTTTACAAATATGTAACGGGTGGGTGTCAGGATGATGGAGCTAGGCTTTTTTCAGTGATATCCAGTGATAGGACAAGGGGCAATGGGTGTAAACTGGAGCATAGAAGGTTCCACGTTAACATCAGGAAGAACTTCTTTACTGTGAGAGTGACAGAGCACTGGAACAGGTTGCCCAGGGGGGTTGTGGAGTCTCCCACATTGGAGATATTCAAGGCCCGCCTGGACAAGTTCCTGTGTGATGTACTCTAGGTTACCCTGCTCCCTTCCAACCCGTGGGATTCTGTGGATTCTGCGTGGGGACAACAGATTTAGAAGGAAGCCCCTTGCTTTTAATTGTCCTTTTCCTCCTTTTTTGTCGTTTTGTAGTAATAGAAGAGTCAATTGCCTCTGTGTTTTTAAAGGTCTGAAGAACAGCATTTATAGTCTAGCAGAAAAGTCACTACTTTTCCTTTCCAGGTTGTATCTTCTTGCTAACCAGTATCAGCCAGTATCTCAGACATGAGAGTCACTAACGGTGTTCATGTGTCTGCAATTCACGGAACTTACAAGATACGCCAGTATTAAAAGCAGCTTCCCGCCATCCTTAAATGATTCAGTTAGCTCTCTTAAGCCTTACATTTCAGTAGAGAAGCCATAGCAGGTAGTTTTACCTCAGCCAGGTGTGTTTCTAAGCTACTGTAAACAAAGCGTGATGAGTGTCAGTGGCTTCAGCCAGCTTGAAGAACCTTCAGCTACTGCTTGCATATGGAAGGACTGGAAGCATAAGCGGGCACATAACAGAAGGTATAACTACCAGCTTTTGTTCTCTAGGTTGCTTTCTGTGTTTAGGTATGCACAACGTCCCCATGGCTTTGGTTTTGGTGGGGAGGGGTTTATGTTTTGTTTTGTAGTTTTTGTTTTGCTCTGTTCTTAACATTAAGCAGGAATTGTTTATGGATTGGGATTTTAATTACTCAAGTAGTTAAGTTCTCTGATAATACAGAACATTAAATTAGCAGAATGCTAGTCTGTTTTTAAAGGCAAGGCTGACTCAGTGAGCACATAGGCTTGTAAAGGAAACCTGTTTATTTTGGACTTAAATGTATTTTTTCATTCTTTTAAGCCTTTTGTACTTTGATTATAGATAAAAAAATGGGTTAGGTTTTTATTCTGGAAAGCAATGTTGTTTTTACTTTTTCTGTATTGCTGCTGCTGATGACTGCATTTTGTTTTTCTCCACAGGCCAAGACAATAATACTAAGTATTTAATCTCTTTATGTACTTAGTCTATGCTGAAGAAACTTTTAAGTCTAACTTCGTTTTAGCAGCTACCTGGCAATCTTATGTGACAGTGACACTGGCTTTGCTTGTGGCTTGATCCACAAGGTTGCATAAAGAGACAAACCCAGGGTATCTTTTTTTGCAAGAGAAAAATCTTCCTGTATTATGTTGTCTCATTCCCATGTGCTAGATAGTTGCACAGGTCACTAAATCTTCACTGGTATTTTTTGGACTACATTTGAGAATGAGAAGTGGCAATTGAGGAATTTCTCAACGGAGTTTGAGCAGAAATAAAACCAATTAAAGTAAATGAACATTGCTTCAAAACAGCCAATAAAAAATAAAAGGCAATGGAAGGGATTTTCTCCTCCTGTGGGAGGAAAAAGTGAAGGCAAACTATGTTCAAAAATCTTTTAGGCTAGCCTAAAATACATGGACACAGTTTACTTTTTGCATATGTGTTTCTTTTGCACTGTAGTACTGCTGCTTCCATCAATTCTTTAAAAAAAAAAAAAAGAAAGTAGGAGCTTCATTTCTGGCTGCCTGTAACTGGGTCCTATGAGTAGAGAGGCAACAAAATAGACCATTTTGCATGTCTCTTTCAGTATTATGTGTATGTGGTACCTCGAGAGCCAGTTTGCGGTGCTGAACAGTCTTTTGGCAGCAGACACAGATACCGATATTGTTATGGTAAAAGCCAGACTGTGGGATGTTTGAGGGAATTTTAATTAGATGGGAAACAACTACAGGAGCCAAGTTTTTGTAGCATGACTCGTAAGTTGCACACTGTGGACCAGTTCCATCAGTGAGAGCTCTCCCAGAGTAATGACTATAGTGACTGGGCCCTCTGCCAATGAAGGGCGTGAGTGTCTGGTTTTGCGTGCTTACCAAGTGGCCTAGTAGTGCTCTTCTGAGTAAGAGCTCCTCTAAGTCCTTAATTTTAAAAAGTCTGTCTTTTGAAGGCTGTCCTTGCTCAGGACTAAATTCAGAAATGTTCAGATTATCAGTGGGCATTGCTGTGGAGGAGGTAGTTGCACTACTATTATTTCCAGTGGTAATCAAGATTCTGGTGCTCTATCATACCTCCAGGCCGCAGCTGGATTCTTGGTATTTACCTTGTATTGCACAGGTTTTACTTCAGTACTGTACATGTAGGAGCTGGGTGGATGAAGACTCAAGACAACTGTGTTCATACATGATGTATAATAACCTTGCACACAGTTCAGCAGCAGTACAGTTTCTGAATCAGACTTGAAGAATGTGGGAGTTAAGCAATTCAAAGTAATGTTTTCCATGGCGCTATCACTCAGTTCTTCTGCGTAGTTGTACTCATGCAGAAGTGAGAGGGTGGTGCAAGGAAGCTGTGTAGGGCTTGCTAATCGTCAAAGCTGCTTTAGCCCTTGTGTGTATGTATCTGGGATAGGCTGATGCTGCACAGCATACTAATGCTTTCTCTCTGTAATATTCTCTCATCATTGATACATCCATTCAAGGGAAAATGTGGAGCAAAGGTGGAAACAGATATCCCTTTTGAAAAGGAAATTTTCTGCTTCTTTGCAGACACTCTACCTTCTATGTTGCCTGAGGAGCAAAGCAGGCAGATTCCAAAGGAAAATCTAGTCAGCTGTATTTTTGGTAGATGTTGTTGCATGTTGTATTCAGTAGGTGCAACAGCAAGTGCCAGAAATCAACATTGGTCCACGCCTAGTCTGGGGAATTAAAGTTTTTTTCAGCTGTCAGCCTAATCCTGACAGCCTAAGCCTAACAGACAGCAGTCTGTGATAGCGAGATTCTGGTCATGATGGACATCCCATTTAGCTAACAGATATTCTTTCACCTGTAGTTACCTAAGCAATCTCATACTATCCCTTGCTACTTCGGAGAAGAGACCAATGCCTATCTCGCTACTAGCTCCTTTCAGGTAGTTCTAAAGTGTAATAAGGTTTCCCTGCAGCCTCTTTTTCTCCAGACTATACAACCCCAGTTCCCTCAGCTTCTCAGAGGACTTGTTCTCTAGACCAGCTCCACTGCCCTTCTCTGGACCTGCTCCAGCAACTCAGTATCTTTCTTGTAGTGAGGGGTCCAAAACTGAGCACAGGATTTGAGGTGCAACCTCAGCAGTGTGAGTACAGAGGGATGATCACTGCCCTGGTCCTGCTGGCTACACTGGTGCTGATATAAGCCAGAATGCTGTTGGCCTTCTTGGCTGCCTGGGCACAAGCTGTCTCATGTTCAGTCAGCAGCTCACCAACACCCCCAGGTCCCTTTCCCCCAAGCATCTTTCCAGCCACTCTTCCTCAAGCCTGTAGCATTGCATAGGGTTGTTGTGGCCCAAGTGCAGGACCTGGCACTTTGCCTTGTTGAGCCTCATAATATTGGCCTTCACCCATCGATCCAGCCGGTCCAGATCCCTCTGTAGAGCCTTCTTGCCCTTGAGCAGATCAACACTCCTGCCCAACTTGGTGTCATCTGCAAACTGATGGAGGGTGCACTCGATCCCCTCATCTGAATGATTGATAAAGGATATTAAACAGCCCTGAGCCCTAGCGAACAACACTTGTGACTGGCCTCCAGCTGGATTTAACTGTGTTCAGCACCATGCCTTGGGATCCAGCCAGCCAGCCGGTGTTTTACCTATGAAGAGTACATCTGTCCAAGCAATTAGCACCCAGTTTCTCCAAGAGAATGCTGTGAGAAATGGTGTCAAGAGCTATAGATAGACAACATCCACAGCCTTTCCCTCATTCACTAAGTGGCTCACCTTGTCATAGACGGAGATAGATTAGGCAAGCAGGACGCACCTTTTACAAACCCTGGGCCTGATCACCTGGCTGTCCTGTACATGCCATGTGATGGCACTCGAGACGATCTGCTCCGTAACCTCCCTGGCACTGTGGTCACACTGACAGGCATGTAGTTTGCTGTGTCCTCCTTCTGGCCCTTCAGGTGGGCATCATTTTCCTTGTAGAAGAGATTATTCAGTCCCTATGTTACCTTTGTGGCCCTTCACTGGGCTATTGTTAGTCGCTTCTGAGCTGTCTTGTACTGAGGAGCCCACAGCTGGACATAGCACTGAGGGGGTGCCCACACCAGTGCAGTGTAGAGAAGTCATCTGTTAATGAATTATTCTGAAGAGTTTATTTTATTAGCTACCTTCCTGTCACAGTCTTGTTCTTTCAAAAGCCATAGGCAGCAGAGAAACTACTGCCACAGGTGCATGAGAGGTGGTGGAAGGAAATAAAGTGCAGATTTGATTTTGAAACTGATGAGCTGTATTGGGAAGAAGCAGAAATTGCTGAGATTTGCTTTTGTGCATCGTCAGTACTTTCTGTGTCAATTCTCATGGATATTTTGGAAGAAGTGCTGTGGTCCTTTTTCCTCTCCTGAACTACAAAGCCTTGCCATCTCCTGCAGCTGTTCCGTGCGTACAGTGGCTGTGAGCTCTTGGAATTAGCCGAAAAGGGCTTTGGGCAAATACAATCAATGAGTAATGAATTTCTGTTTCATAAATTCGATGTAACAGTGGTACTATTTCCCTAGTGCTTTGCCAGCAATTTAATTAGAAGTGGCAATTTTAATTAAGTAGCACAACTTGAGGCTGGGTTATTTCCCTCCTCCAGTTTCAGAAGACAGAGGGTTTTTTTCTGTGGTTAGATTCAGTTGGTGGAAAAGTGTATATGGCGAGTAGAATATTCAGCTGTACCATGGAAAACATGTGAAATCTGTTATTAATAGTGGTACATAACAGTCGTACTTTAAAGTATTTCTGCTAAATAACTTTGTCAGATATGCTGCAGATCCTAGAAAAAGCAAAGCCAATCATAGAGGCTGATACTGGAGGGAAGGGGAATTGAACAGAATGCCAGTTTTTCTTGTTGGAAATAGCCTCTATCAAGTCAAGAGTTTTTCTGCTGAGTAAATTGCAATTTCTGACCTAAAGTGGCAACATGGGTATTTTGACCAAATCATGTTGCTGTGAATACATTATTATATACTTAGTCTCACTAAATCATCAGGCTAATCAAATTCAGTAGTTTCCCAGTTACACTGCTGGCTTTCTTGTTGTCTTTTGCAATATCAGTAAAATACTGTGCAATGATGACCTTTTAAAATATTCCAGTTTGACCATTTCAGACAGCTATTAATAGTCACTGTATCAGCATTTGAACTCTCTGAAATATTAGAATATTTTCCCTGGAGGCTTTTTCTTTTTTCCAAAAACAAGGGATGAACATTCATTAACTGGGATGGCCTACTGACTGGGTTTGGTTTATCCCTGAAAGCTGCATGTGGTTTTAAAAGATTGATCGTATCATTAATGCTGAAGTTGTAGCAGGGATGAACCTGACACCGTGAGAAACTGCAATGCATCAAGTGTATTTTTACATAGAAGGACGATGAGTTTTTTTTTCTCCTTTTGACAGCTTTTCCTCACAGTTCTGTTCTGCTCTCATGCTCCACGTACTCTAGGATCTTTTTATTTTCCTGAACCACAGAACAATTTACTTACTCTATTCATTTTGCCAACAGAGAGATAACCCAGTTCTGCAGTGTTTTCCAAGAAGCTAGGTAGCTAGGGAACAGGCTAGCAGCTTGGGAATTAACACTACACATGCAAATACCCAAGTGTCTGTTGCCTTAATAGTGGGAGAAAAGCTTAAATCCCTTTACGCAGGTTTTGTGCAACCACTGACCATTAAAGAAGACAGCTTGCCTTATGGGACTTCCTGATGCAGCACTAGATGGCTTAATCTGGTAGAGGACTTCTGTAGACTACAGTTCCTTTGGTTGTCCTCTGGATGTAATGTATGGCACAGAGTGCAGAACCACACGTAAGGCAGACAGCTTGTTCTCACAGTAAATGCCAGAAATTTGCCAAAAGCAGAAGTTTAAATACCTCATAGTGCTTGCTTTTACTTTGTTTTGTGTCTGGTTTTAATAATAGTGTTTATTCTATCCTCACCTTAATTGAGGGAAGAAAAAAGGAGCCTCAAGCTTACTTGCCTGGGAGCATCTTGATTCACTGTAGAAGGAGTGAAATGGCGGCAAGTGTTGAACGAGGCAAAGTATTTTGGTGTGAATGTCCTTCTGAAATAAGACAAATTAGGAGGCAAAACACTTGGAGGATTTGGGCATTTATCCTTTGCTTCAGGATTGGATACTTTTGCCTTTTCATAGTTCAGTCAGTTACATTGGGGTTAGGAAATCAAGCTGAAAGAAAAAGAGATCTATTCAAACTGACAGAACTCTAGATTAATGTTAGACCAGTAACCTTCAATAAAGGATTCACCAGTTAACACTAACTGAAATTACTATGGTGGTACTTCAACAATACCACCTCTGAGACTTACTTTCTTTGAGAAGAGACTCTGTTTAGGTACTATATCTCTTAGTAGTATGTCTCTGCAAGACTAATAGTCTTTAAAAACATACTAAGTTTTACAAACTCAGTGAATTGAGTTACAAGTCAGTGATTCTAAAAACAATGTCAAGAGGATCCACGTTGAAAACCAGACCCTACTCATTTAGCTTGGAGGTAATGGCATCAGAATCCTGATATTAAAGATGGCTGTGACATAAAGCTTCAAATGGTTAAACCTATTCGTACACATGGTATTTGAGGAGGAGTTTTGTTATTCTTATGAACAAAGACTTTGCAGCTTGGCAGAACAGAAGAAAATTAATATGATGGGTTAGTCATAAACCACTTTCTTTTCGAATCAGTTATTGGAAGGAAGATAATCAAATTACTATTTAACGTTAAACTCCTTGGTGAGTTTAGTGTTATTACTGTGTTAGCTTTTTATAGGCCACGTAGAAATAAATACCTGCTTTATTGATTACCTACTATTTAGTAAATACTGAGGTTTAGTCATTAGGATACTTTTATTAATGCAGTGGTATCTTTAGTCATAAAGCACTAGTACAGCCTCCTCTTGGTTTTGAAGAAATACTCCTGTAGGCGTGTGCTTATTTATTCTTAGCATTTCTTTTTGTTATAAAAAACTTTGGCTTTGATGTGCTCAATGAATTTCCTGTGAGTCATAATGATAGTTGCGAAACCATTGTTTTTGTTCTTCCTGGAGTTGATTCTGCTTCTGCAGTTGTTTCCTCCTAGGGGTTAAAGTCCCTGAGCTTTTATTAAGATAAATGTCAGTGATTTCAAGTGGAATTGCATAAAAGAAGCCCTTAGTCTCTGGTAGAACAAGTAATGTGTAATGTTTAGTTTTAAAGTAGCACTGACTACAGGAAATATTAGAAATAAAAATTGTTGACCTTTTCTGCACAACAGAATTTCTGCCTCTTTCCCTTCTCTTCAATATGGAATGCTCTAGCATCCATAAGCTATCAGAACTGAATATCTCATTGATCAACTTCTATTCAAGAAACTAAAAAAGGTTCTGAACAATTAATGCAATATCTTCTTCTAGAAATTACATCAAGGCAGAAGATGGTGAACATTGATATGATTTCTAAAAATAAACATTGGCTAAGTGAAGAACTTAAAGTCAGAGTTCAGTTGTTCTTTGCAGCAGCTTCAAAATCAGGAACTTCGTCGTGTCTGTCCAAGTGCATATCCTAGGCACTCATCGTGACTTAGTGTCCTTATATGTAGGATTTACTCATTTTTACGGGCTGGTGTCCGCATTCATTTATTTCCAGTAAAAAAAAAATAAATCATTTGCTATTGCAGCTGACATAGTGCTATAGCTGACTGTTTTGGGTGCTTATAGTAAGCTGCATTTTTTCTCTTTTTACTGTTAGAAAATGTTGGCTTATAACATTTGGAGAGGAAATGAGTATGTGTCATGTATGTTTCACAGAATGATTTTAGAAACATAGATACTTGAAAGTGCCTTCAAAATTTTAGTTGTCAAACAAAAGTCTGTTCAGAGTTTATTATGCTCATAGTGTATTTGGTGGTGGTATAAAAGGACTGCAGCTTGACAAGGCATTCAAGTATGTGCTGAAGCTTATCCGTCTCCAGTGAAGTATTTGAGGGCAAGTGGGTACTTTAGTGCTTGTTCATCTCCTGAATCAATGACTGAAATTCCAGGCATCCCTCATATAGACAGAATCATAGAATCCTAGAATGGTTTGGGTTGGAAAGGATCATCCAATTCCAACCCCCTGCAGTGGGCAGGGGCACCTCACTCTAGACCAAGTCAGCCAAGGCTCTGTGCAGGCTGGCCTTGAACACTGCCGCGGATGGAGCATTTACCACTTCAGGCAACCTTTGCCAGTGCCTCACCACCCTCACAGTAAAGAACTTCTGCCTTTTATCTAATCTGAACTTCCTCTTTTTAAGTTTAAACCCTTTGTCCTATCACTGCAGTCCCTGATGAAGAGTGCCTCTCTGAACTTTCAATTCCTAAGAATTAGTTTTCCAAATACTGTTGTTTTCTGCAAACTCACTGCAACTTTCTGCAGGAAATGAGTTAAGAAATGGAAAATAAAATATTTCACTAATTATGGTTTAGAACTATTCCTTCAGGAGCAGTTGTATAACATTTCCAGTGTTATAAACAGGGGTTCTGAAAATATGTGGGAGCAAGTACTCGAGGATTTAGTGTTTTGCAGACTGACTTCTTTGTGTTGGCTCGTTGGAATATAGTACTGGAAAATAAAACATCTATACTTAACAGAAGATAGCCACCAAATGTCTGTTACACAAATCTAATAGATTTGTCAGGTTCCATTTATAAGCAACAAGTCATGAAACTGCTCACCAAGTTTGAAGTGTCCCCCATGTGAGATGAAGCTGTCACTTCCATTAGCTGTACATGCTGACTCACTTTGTGCTGTGAATGTCCTTGTACTTTAGGGATTTCTAATGAATCAGGGAGCCAAATTTGAGATTTTTGGGAATACGTTGTATAGCTTTCACATCTACTGCACAAGGGGATATGTAGAAAGGCTTTCAGAAAGATGCTTTGTGGAACTAAACTGCGGGTTCAGCAGCATTTTGTATTTACAGACAGTTTCAGTATTTCAGAAGGTAGATGTATGAGGCATTTAGAGTTTTCTTCAGATTGCATTCCCCACACTTGTCAAATAGCGTGATGCAAAAGCAGGTAAGCACCCTGAAACTCCTGTTGCTGAGGTGTCACTTATTTCTGTGTAAAATCTGAAAAAATGGAAGCTGCCTTTGGCTGAAATGCGTTGTGCTAAAGCAGCCCGAGTGCTTTGGTTGGCTTACGTGTGTGCTCTGCTTCAGCTCCTACAAGACAGAGAGGAAGTGGCTGCAAGGACAAAATTAGAAGAGCTTTCGAAACCTAGTGTATAAACATTGTGCAAAAGGGGACAAGTGAATTGAGGAAGACCAGGAGAGTCACCTGGTAAAAGTGGTGGGGAGCAGCTGGTTTGAGGTGCCAGATGAGGGGAGGTAAGAATTCTGAGAGGCTGTACTGTGTGAAGTCACAGTGTTCGAGCCAGAAAAGGGAAACTGAGACTGAGGCAATAGGAAACATAAGTGGTCAGTCTGAAAAGAAACCGTCTGATTCTACTTTTAAATATGCTCAGGCTTTGCATATAGAGTTGTTACCAAAACCAAATTTTGGTCCAAAAAGAGTAAGGGTTGAAGATCTGGCTGGCTGTCGGTTGTAAGATTTTGTAAGTTTGAGTCACAAAGGAAAATAATACTGCTGTAGAGACAAAAGGAGGTAGTAAGAAGATTCGGGATGAAATGTACATTCAGGTTTTCCTGCTAAGGCAAATGTAAGTCTTGCATGAAGATGATTAAATAGACGGTACAAGATGCGGCACTGTGCAGTTAAATGTCACGTGAAGATTGCTTGCCACAGGTGACAAAACTTGCATTTACTGGCTCTCAGGGCCTTTCTGTTGACATTAGCACGGAAGAGTTTTACACCCTCTTAATTTCAGTAGATGTGCTGTTTCTGTAATACCTAAATTATATGATACATACAATTACTATGTATGATTGTGCATATATATCTATATAGTATATAAACTAACAATGTTTAATATCTTCATAAGTTATGTGGAAGATGGGATCATAGAACCATAGAATAGTTAGACTTGGAAAGGACCTTAAGATCATCCAGCTCCAACCCCCCTGCCATGGGCAGGGACGCCTGACACTAAACCATGTCACCCAAGGCTCTGTCCAACCTGGCCTTAAAGACCTCCAGGGATGGAGGGTTCACCACTTCCCCTGGGCAGCCCATTCCAGTGCCTCACCACCCTCACAGTAAAGAAATTCTTCATTATATCCATTCTAAACTTCCCCTGTTTAAGTTTTAACCCGTTACCCCTTGTCCTATCACTACAGTCCCTAATGAAGAGTCCCTCCCCAGCATCCTTATAGGCCCCTTTCACTACTGGAAGGCTGCTATGAGGTCTCCACACAGCTTCTCTTCTCCAGGTTGAACAGCCCCAACTTTCTCAGCCTATCTTCATACAGGAGGTGCTCCAGCCCCTGATCATCCTTGTGGCCCTCCTCTGGACTTGTTCCAACAGTTCCATGTCCTTTTTATGTTGAGGACACCAGAACTGCACACAATACTCCAGGTGGGGTCTCAGGAGAGCAAAGGGGCAGGATCACCTCCTTCGACCTGCTGGTCACGCTCCTTTTGATGCAGCCCAGGATACAGTTGGCTTTCTGGGCTGGGAGTGCACACTGAAGCTGTCTCGTGTTCATTTTCTCATGGACCAGCACCCCCACGTCCTTCTCTGCAGGGCTGCTCTGAATCTCTTCTCTGCCCAACCTGTAGCTGTGCCTGGGTTTGCTCCCACCCAGGTGTAGGACCTTGCACTTGGTGTGGACCAAGTGTACTCTGACCAAGTTTGCTGATGACACCAAACTGGGTGGGGAAGTGGATGCATTGGTCAGGAGAGCCACCCTGCAGGAAGACCTGGATAGGCTGGAAGAGCGGGCTAAGAAGAACCTTGTGGAGTTCAGTAAGGACGAGTGTAAGGTCTTGCACCTGAGTAGACACAATCTAAGAGTGCAGTGCAGGCTTGGATCTTATTGGGGAATAGCTCTATGGAAAGGGATCTGGGCATCGTGGTAGACACAAGCTCTGTAAAAGTGAACACTGTGCAGCTGTGGCAAAGCCAACAAGGACATCACCGGCAGAGATAACGAAGTCTTCATTGCTCTGCTTCTGGAGAGGCACTCTACTCTGTGCTTCTGAGACCACACCTGGAATATTTCTTTGGCTTTGGTCCCTGCAATACAAAAAAAGGTGTGGACAGGCTGGAGAGGGTCCAGGGAAGTGTCATAGGGATGATTAGAAGACTGGGAAGCCACGCGAAGAAAGGCTGAGAGAGCTGGGTTTGTTTAGCCTTGAGTAAAGAAGTCTCAGGGGAGACCTTATCACCATGTTCCAGTGTTTAAAGGGTAGCTATAAAGATTATTTCCCTTTTCATAAGGATTCACATGGAAAAGGTGATGAGTCATGGCCACAAGGTACTCCTGGGGAGATTCCGACTGGACACAAGAGGAAAATTTTTCCCAATGAGAACAATCAGCCATCAGAATAATCTCCCCAGGGAGTGGTGGATTCACAGCATTGGACACTGTTAAGATTTGTCTGAACAGGGTGTTGGGCCATCTTGTCTAGACCATGGTTTTGCCAGGAAAGGTTGGACCAGGTGATCCTTGAGGTTCCTTCCAACCTAGAATTCTATGATAAAACATAAATAAATGGAGATTTATCTCCTCTAATGTGGTGAGGGTATTTAACCCAGAAATATGGCAAAATGCATATAAATAATAAGTTTTTGTTCTCTGGGGACTGTTGATTAGTTATTTTCACTTGTTGCCAGTGTGGCTTGCTGGGACAGTGCAGCATTTTCGGACTCTTAATGGTGCTTCACTTTTCTGAGTCACTTCTCTCAGAAGAGTCACTTGCCAGCTGGCTGTTTAAATCCCAACAAATCAGAGTTTAAGGGAAGAAAAAAATAGGATTTATTAGTTTGAACTTAGCCTTGTGTGACTGTGTGCTGTGAAGAACTGTTTAAAAGCTCCCAGTGTTTGAGAAAATCCGTTCTGCATTCTTAGAATTATCCTGTTCGTCTCTGCTGTTCATTTTGGATACCATTAAACACAAATCATGTCGAAAAAGTCAAATTTTCTTAGCTCAGTGCTTTGCTATTAATGTCAAATGTTCTTTGTACTCCTTTTGTCATCTCACTTTAAAGTATATCACTGGCTCCCCCATTTCAGCATTGGTGCTAGAAAAAGAAGAAACACGCGAATATCCTGCAACTTTATTTTTTGGTTGTAGTTGTCATAGAAATCAAGGCTAATGTGTCTTGATAAAGTGGCATGAAGACACTTTACCATCTCTGACTCTGTAGTCTGTGCTCTTTAGGTAGGAGTGAAGTCTCTGTGTCTGTTTATCAAATTTGCACACACCATGAAGGCTAAAATATTAACACAGAAAGTGGGTGGGAAGTGGAAGAAAGCCCTGCCAGGAGCATTAGTCAACTGCAAATTGCTATTGTTGGTAGCCTTTGCAGCTGAGCACAAATGTGTCTTTTTGTTTTCTTAGTGCCCTGGGGCAGAATTTGAAAATTAACAGGTGTGGCTTTTATTGATTATTTCACAAAGAATCTTGGATTAATATCTTTTGCTTTTTCTTGATATTTAGAAACACGATTGAATAGAGGTGTGTATGCGAACAGAGCCACAGAAATAATGGGAGGCGGATTTCTATGCCCTGATTTCTGGACTGTTGATGTTTTGACCAATGGCTCTGCTATTGATTGGTGCATGTTCTTGCCCATTATGGACCCAGGTATCCATGGAAAAGATGACTTTATAGCAATGAACATCTGGTCTGAACTGCTGTTCAGGAAGCATGAGGCAGGGTGGGTCAAAGGAGTACTCACAGTGTCTATAACTGGTTATTATAAGAATGTCCTGCTTTCTTGGCTATAAATACCAGGAAGAGAGGAATAAGTAAAGCCTGACTTGGCAGATACTTCCCCAAGAGCAGGGAGTAAATGATAGGGCATTCATTTTGAAAAAGTGCTTTTGGGAACTGAAGGACCCTATTCCTTAGCATTTACCTTCTTTAAGCATAGTGGAGAGGGCAAGGAAGGTTTATCTGCAAGCATTTCTGTAGCATGAATGGACAATACAGAGGGCTGTGTGATGAACTGTTAGATGAATAAATGTGGTCTTGTGTCTTAGAGCCTGAAAATGACTGCAAATTGCTTAAGTTCTTTAAATTTATCAGAATCAGCTCAGTCAGGGCCTTAGCAGTACTGTTGGTCCCCACTGTTACAATTTAACCCAGCAGGCAGCTAAACACCCACATGGTGGTTTGCTGACTCCTGCCTGCAGTGGGATGGGGGAGAAGAAGAAAGGAAAAAAGTAAAATTCATGGGTTTAACAGGACAGAAAAGGAAGGAAAAATAATAATAATGATATTGATAATGATAATTAAAAAATTAGAATGTACAAAACCAGTGATGCACAGTGCAGTTGCTCACCATCCAGTGAGTGGTGCCCAGCCAGTTCTCGTGCAGCAGCCCTGGCCAGCTTTCCCTGCATTTATATACTGAGCATGATGCAGGATGGAATGGGGTAGTCCTTGGGTCAGTTAGAGTCATTTGTTCCTGCTGTGTTTCCCTCATCTTCTTGTGCTCCTCACCTGCTTGCTGTGAGGTGAGAAGCTGAAAAGCCCTTGGCTCTGTGTAAACCCTGCTTAGCAACAGCTAGAACTTTGGTGTGTGATCGACATTGTTCTGAAATCCAAAACACAGCACTGTGCCAGCTTCTAGGAAAATAAATTAACTCTATCCTGGCCAAAACCAGGACACCCACTGATGAATTGAACTTACAGAAATGATCAGTTCTAACAAATAGAACTGGACTGTTTCTAGGGCCTTATTACTAGTCCAGACAGGGTTTAAAAAAGCTATTTGATGAAGATAGGAAGCATACTTTGCCTGCTGTTCCCAGGTATGGCCAGGCTCTGCCATGGCTGTGGGAAGTGGGCAGGATTGCTGCAAGTCTGATTTTTCCTGTGTGTCAGTATGGCCTTGGCACTTCATGGTGTCAGTGCAACTTGTGAACTGGCCCCAGAACTTCTGCTTCAGGAAGATACATTCTGAATGAATGAATTAATAAAGCATAAGAATACAGGGAACCAGTGCAAAGTAGGAGAGGTCGTGGCCTGGAAGTCTGTAGCAGCACTAGATGTGCTGGTGGTGTGTGGTGGAAAAGCTTCGTAGCTGTGCCCTTGTTGCATAGCTTGGAATATCTACGCATAAGAGAGCATCAGCTTGGTTATGTGCCTCCCTTCCTCGCTTAGGTTAGAAAAAAACACTTGGTGATCCTATGATAGAGGAGCACAAAGAACAGGGGTTTTTCCCCAGTGAAACCTTCACAGACTCACTGAGCTGTTCTCAGTTCATAGAATCATAGAATCAACTGGGTCAGAGAAGACCTTTAAGTTCTAAACCCTTCATCTTACAAATGGGCTGGATATGGTGAATATTGTCAGACCTGACACACAGGGTGTTAGCTGACCTCTGGTGCCTTGCACCTATGTTTGGCCCATGAAAACTGCCTAAACATTACCAGGAGTTAGGTGTGTCTTCGCAGAGCCCAGAAACTGCTGAAAGGTTGCGTGGTTGGGTTCTACCTGGCAACTGGATTGCATGGAGATTATGTGGAGCAGGGCTTAACATTTCTAGCCAAGGGCTTCATCTCCTAAACAGGATCAATGCTTTCTGACACTTGAAACACTTTTGATTCAAAAGCTTTGAGCACCTTTTATCTCAGGGAATAGTCTCTTCATCTCTCTTGTTAGGATAGAAGAGCTTATTCTGGTGAGATTTTAGGTGTCCAGAGGTTATGTTCTCCAACCATAAAGTTTTAAATTCTAATAGAAACAAAAATAACATGGAGAAAGATTTTAATATATCGCAAGGTGTCATTTTAATAGGAGCTTTGTTTTTCTGTGAAGGAGAGGGAGCAAATTTTTTTGTTGTTGTTGCTCTTTTTCTTTTGTTTTGTTTTGTAAAAATAATACACTAGTACAGCTGTGTTCTGGTGCATTCTCTTGCCAGAATTTCTGCAGTTTTTGTCTCATCTCCATGGGAGAATGGAAGAAGCACAAGGTGGGCTAGGGCAGGCATTAAGGCATGACACAGTGCCATCTGGAGAGCCTCTTGGGGCTTAGAGCTCCTTGTTTTCTCTTCATTTAGCTGTCTAAAAGAAAAACATGGGAAAACCTGAAGAGTGTTGAACTATATTGCAGAGTAGGAAGCAGCTTGTAGAGACCATCCTCAGAAAGATTAAGCAAGCTATGTGAGAAAACATGCATCATCTCACACTGAATAGTAATTGAGAAATAGTAATATATGAGAGGAAAAAAAGACATTGTCAGGGGGTACAAAGTGGCTTAAAGATGTGAAAGTTAGCAGAGGGGAGATGAGCCTACATTGTTCACTGTGCAAGCTCAATAGGAAACATAAAAGTTACTACAGATTTTTCTAAGAAAGAGGCTTTGCTTTGAGGAAGTTTGAATTTTACATACCTTTATTGGTAGATGGTGAGTGGTAGACATTTCTGCCACAGTGATAGGCTCAATTTGGGTGATCATGCAGGATCAGCATTTTGGATTAAAATCAGTACACCATAGTAGAAGACATTTATGCTGAAGACATTAATTACATTCCTCTTTGATTATAAAATATATTCTGACTTAATCCAAGAAATAGGTATAGTAAGTTTTTTGTAAGAAAGTACATTTTGATGCTTCTTAAACAGTTTGTTATTTTATTTGCCTATGCAATATAAACTCCATCCAGACAGTCTTATTTTCTGATGCAGACATCATAAATTGTAGGATGAGATTTTGGTCTACTAGAATATTGTCATATGAATTAGGATCAAGGCATTACATTCATATATAGTCTGTCAGTACCCCAAATTTTATACATCCATATTCTGTTTCAGGTTTCAGAGAAACCTTCCTTTTTCTTGACTGTGTATCACATAAAAGCTGTTTGTAGCTAGCTGCAAGATTTTTTCCATTAATAAACCAGTATTATCCTCACTACTACCTTCTTTCTGATTCTGTCAGTGTTTCACAGGCAGTGATCTTTTTCCGGTCTTGATAATGAGTTGGTGGTGTGATAGTTGCCACAGTTCACAAATGGAGACCTGCTTTCAAAAATTAATGTAGAATTTATAAATTCTGCTTCTGTATTTGCTACTTTTTGAGCTTCTTATCTGTATTGTTCATTTAATTTTCTTGCAGTTTATTATGTAGACAGTGTAGGAGACCTTTTTGTAATTAAGTATAGGTAATTAGATGAGAGCAATGGAAGCAAGTATATAAATGTACTTAAACGTTCCCTTTTTATTATATGTTTAGCATTAAAGCTTGGCTTCTTCTTAGTGAAAAAAAAATTCTCTTTCATACTGGCAGGTGAACACAGTTTCAGCTAATGAATTATATACTGTCAAAAATGAGAGGAAATAGCTTTTTAGTAAGTGAACAACTGTTGAATTTCTGTTTTCTAGAGCTTTTCATCTGCTGCTGTTGTAGCATAAATATTTTAAGCTAGAGGCTATCATGAACTTTCTCAGGGTTCATGGGATTTTGCTGCCTGCTAGGTAATTTCTCTGGCTGTACTGGTCATGGCAGGACACTTTCCTCCTCAACTCCTGGTGCAGCGGCAACACCTTCTTACGATTCAGATGTTTGGGAACCCAGTGCTGGAAGTTGCAGTTTGACCTGCCCTTTGACATTCACCTTCAGATCACCAGCAATTGAAACCTGGCTTAAAACAGGGTAACAGAAATAGATGTTTATGTGCAGCACTTGTAAATAAGCTGGGTGGAGGAAGGAAGAAGCGCGGTATTTCCTGAAACTTGTGGAAGAAACATTCAGGCTTTAAAGATGAGTAGTCTTCTTGGATACCCTGTGAGGTTAAATATGCATTTGGTCCCCCCACCCCACCCCAAAACTCACCTACTGCAGACTGACTCAGAAGGTTTCTGACACTCCTCCAACAATGCTAAGAATTACCTTATTTTTTTGGTAGTGCAGTTGTCATCTTCTGGACCTTAATGTCCACTTACATCCCTGACCCAGGGAATAATCTTTTTTTCTGCTTTTTCATGATAATGTACATGGAGTGAGGTGCCTCTGTTCTCTTGGCATTTTTTAGGTATAATAACAACTACTGTGAAACAAGCAACTGAAGAAAGTAAATGCAGAGAGCTCATTATTATAATTTATGTGACACCAGATACCACCTGATTGGCACCAGTCAATATACTGTTTCAATCTGGGGTGAAAATCTGGGACTATTACAATGCAATCAGTAATAAACATAATGATGATTCAGTGATGTAGCCTTGTTATATTACAGTGCATCCAGCAACATATCCTGAGTAACATGGTTTTATTGTGATTTACAAAAATGAGGTGTGCTTTTTAAATCAATAGAGTTATTCTTAAATCATGCAGTAACAGTTTAGCCTAACTTCATACCTGAAAATGTTCGGCTTTAGTATTTGTTATTTGAGCACACTACCATGGCTCTAAATGAGAGCTGAATATTAACCCAATCCCATCATGGTGTGCTGCTTACCCTTTTACTAGAACGTGATCATTCTGTGAATTATCCTCTTGTTTTATGGCACAGTCTGAAACAGTATCCATAGGCGCAGCTACCTCTGGCTGAGCACTGTGGGCATATGGTACAATGCGCATGTTCTTGCCTGGGCACGTGAGCTGGAAGTGTGAGTAGTAGTCGTTTCATTGGGTGCTCTTAATTGGTAGGCCTTGCAGTGTGAAGCTTTGTCTCTAAAAAATTGTAGTAATTTACTAATTCGAGGGAAATTTATTTCCTTCAGATAAATGTACTAGCTGAAGCATCAGTTAGCAATATGCAGTTCAGTATGCAAGAAGAATTTATGTGGTTGAATAAATAAAGTACATTGTTCAGTTTTGTGGGTTTCGTTTCAAAGTACTTTGGCACATGAATTGTGCATATAACCTTTATTTTTTATGCAGTTGATGCTAAAGTCTGTGACATCAGTGGGAACTGAGGACTGACAGAATCTTGCAGGTTTGGACTCGGTAAGTTGTTTAAAGTTAAATGCGAGCACTACATCTGGTCATCTAGTTTATGCTCTGTCACTAAAGAGTTTATTTCACCTGGTAAATTGTGAAGTCGTGTTTATTTATATGGTTTTTCACCTTTCTCAATTTACTGTCTGTCTGCTGGTGCAGGAGGAAGATTTATACTGCATTCACTGTGCACTGTATGAGTTAGTACTCCAGATTGCCTGACTCAAGTGATAACCTGCCAGCACTGGAGTTTCAGAGTGCCCTTAGGTGTCCTATGGTAACAGTTAAATGAGAATGTCTAGTGTGTAAGAAATTAATTGTATATAATGTCACTTCAGTATCTGTGGCATAGCAATTAATAGCAAAACAATTTCAGTGTCTGTATTCAAAATCTGAGATGAAGTGCTTTGTGGTATCTGTGTTATTCCTGAAGAGTCCATGTAGGATATATTTGGGACTTCACAGAAGACTCTGTGACACCTTCCAGGTTTCTAGCTATGCTGGGTAATCCTATAACTATAGTTTGAGGTAGTACAGAAGACCCTTTTAAAATAGTGCTGGTGGTAGAGCAGAGGCAGACAAGGCAAATGACCAGTAGTCCCTTGCTATTTCCTCCCTCCCCGGGACACTGACTGTATTTCCATCTTTCTTCTAAACCAAGCTTAGTTTAGTTTGTGTTTCAGACCGTCTTCCCGTGTACTGTGGGTAATACGGTAATTGGTCAAGCCATGATTAAGTTTCAGCCGAGCTGATGGGTATTAAGATGCTGTAACTGTAGATGTGTGTGCTTGTGTTTCAGACTTGCTGCAACTGAAGTTAAAAATATTGATTTAAAACCTCTGTAAGAGTTTGAGTTTATAGAAGTACTCTGGGCTCCTCTTGTGGATTTGGAGAACATTTGTTTTTATGTTCTGAGCTAATGAAACCTAGAATTTAAAAATGATCAACACAAATGCAGAGAAAGGTTAAGCTGACAAATTTTCTCATGCAAGTGGGATAGACTTTGAGGCCTCAAAGAGAATTCTTACGGGAATATTGGGAAGTACTAATTATAGAAAAACTAATGAATTTTACTTTCTTGATTTTTCCCCCCCTCCATATTTAAAAAGTGTTTTGCAAACTTGAAGTGCTAGCTATTTTAAAGATGGGGTTTGCTTTTTATGTTTTATTTTAAAACTGTTGTTATAGTTGTTTTAAACATATGTATCTGACTATCTGCTTTGCAGTAAGGATTGAGTTTAATTTCCTTATCAACTGATGCTTAATAGCTTGTTAAATTTCCTAACATCTGAAGTTCAGGTTGGATATAAGGCAGAACTTCTTTACTGTGAGGGCGGTGAGGCACTGGCACAGGTCGCCCAGAGAAGTGGTGAATGCTCCATCCCTGGCAGTGTTCAAGGCCAGATTGAGCGATGGTCTAGTGTGAGACATCCCTGCCCATAGCAGGGGGCTGGAACTAGATGATCTTAAGGTCCTTTCACAACCCAAACCATTCTGATATTCTGTGATGCTGTATTGTTGATTCTGAGAGGTGTAATCCAAAACAACTTTTTCTAAACTTGTTCATTCCTTAGTGTTTTCGGTACTAACCTTACTATGTAGATATTGTGACACACGATAATTTTTGTAAGGGTTAAAGCACTATATTTCAGTTGCAACAAATTTGTACAACCCAAACAGCTGTATTTTCCAAAGTTGATTTTGGGCAATATGTGATGTTTATTGACGTCTTGTTGTAGTATATCTTTTTTGTTCACCTCCTTCGTTTAAAAGAGTATAGTTATTGTACAGAAAACAAAGTGAATTGTGCTGTACATCTGTGTGGGCTTCAAAAAGTCTTAGAAACTTCTAGCAAATAATACTGTATTAAAAAATTAAGTCATCATTGGAATGATTTGAATGAAAACTGCTAGCTTTTTATGAGTTCTATTTATATGAAAAATAGGTGAGAATAACATCCCTAACAGAAGGGAAGATGTACTGAAGAGCTCCCTGCTAATGAACTGATATTTAAGTATGCTTCAGGTGCATGTTACTTGCCTTCAGAAGGTGTTACTTCGGCTCAGTTTTTTCAGACAGTTTGCATGATAGTGCTTATTTTTCTAGTAAATTGGTATATTTTTCTTGTCAATGCATTACATTAGATTTGCAATGTGGAAACCAAGTACTTGAATTTTTCTGAGAAAGTACATTTGTTACATGTTTCTATATTTATTGTTCTTATAATTCTGCCTGTAGAGGCTGACATTTTGTATTGTGACTGGTTTTACCATTTATTATAGAGGGAATTGCGAAAGCAGCAGAACTCCATGTTTGCCTTAATCTCTGCTGCTTAATCGGTGCCTTCTTTATTGTTATTCAACTTTGGAAATCTGTTTTAATTTCAAAGAATGTAAAAGTAACGTGCCTTTATATGTAGTTCTACCTCATATATTTATCAATGTCCTCATATTTCCTTTTTTTTTTTGTTATGATAGCATTTAAGTGTTGCTGACAGCTGTGTCCAGGTTATTTTGATATTTCCTTAACATTCAGATCGAATACAATTTTTGATGACTTTTTATTATTGCAGTCAGTGGATCTTTGATTTAGATCCCCTCTTGATTCATGAGCAGGCCCTACACAAATGCTGCATATATTTTCCGCAAAGCAATATGGCTAGAAGCAATCCAGTTACAGTTTCTGCTTGTTTTCATGCTTTTTTTGGTGTTTTACTTTACACTTCAGGTCTATGTTGATGAGTCATCAGCCAGTTTATGTGTGAAACCTGGTACTCTGTTCTTCTTGGAACAGGGCTTCAGCACCCTTCTTCTAGTATCCCGTCTGCTGGAGCTTCAGGGCAGTGCTTATGTCACAAATACAGATTTGCTTGGTTTTAACACACAAAATTTAGTGGATAAAGACAATGTGTCCCTCCCCTATTTCTTGACATTGTCCTGATTTAAAATGTGTTGCAGTAGTTGAGCAGCTATCATTTTTACAGCACTTCTTGCATTCATATTCATTGCTGGTTTTGGTGACTTCTGTTGACACATTAATTGTGCTTAAGTCTCTACTTACTATGCCCTAAACAGTTGGATGTGTGAACTACCATAAATAGTGCTCATTAATTGAGGACAGTTACAGTCAAGATCTGTCAGGAGAGCTGGAGACTTAATATATCTCTTCTGTCACTATTTGCTGTGATTTAAGAGTTTACTTTCCAAATACATGTAAAATAGGCCAGTCTGTCTCTCTTCAGCCTGACTTGGATGAGGTTGGCTTTAAGGAGGTGGGTCTGAATGTGTCAGACCCGGAGCTGTCTGCAAAGCGTCTCTGATGTAAGGCTGTATGCTACACCAGAGACATCTTCTGTAGGAGAAGGTTAAGATTTTCCTGCCCTGCTTGTCCCTTTATTTCCATGCACTTTTAAACACAGGAGTCAAATGTCATCTTACTGTGTGTGTTAATCTTTGATATATTCCTCTAGACATCATTGCTTTTGTAACCACTAAAATATGCCAGAAGATTGGAATTGTTGCCATTTGTTATTTTACTTCTGTCATTCTCACACTTGGGAGGTTGTGCCTGCAGTCAGGTGGTTCAGTGCACTGTGTAGGCAGGCAGCGGAAGCTGGCTAGCTGCTTATGGACACAGCCAGTGGCAGGAGAGCAGCACTCAAGATCCCAGTTCAGTCCTTGGTAATCAATGTTAGTAATCAATCCCATGTTAATCAATAGTAATCACTACTAGAACAACTGGGATATGGAAGTAATTTTAGTGGGAAGATGCCTTGTTTGTGTTTATGGATCCCAGCACAGCTCACGTGTTTTATGCAGGGGCTGGTGATGCCACCCTTGTCATGCTGTGCTGCTCTGTCTCCCTTGGGCTGACAGAGCCCTCTGTCTAGAATTTTATTTTCCCACTTTTGGGGTGACTCTGCTGATCTATGTTTAGATTAAATTCTCTAAAAGAGTAGCACCCAATGCTGGATTGGGAAGAGCAGAGCTGGAAGTGCACTTTCCACAGAGCCTGGTAACTGCCTGTGCTTAAATGCGGCTGCAAATCTGCCTGTCCCCTCTTGGCTGTTTTGGGAAGGAGAAGTTTCTGGATTGTGGTTGGCTTGAAAGGGAACGTGAGGGCTCCCCGCAGAAGAGAAGGGTGAAAGGAGGAGTGCTGAGGCAATTTGCGGAGCCAAGTACTAGCTAAAAGGAGGGTGTCAGGACCACATTACTATATTCAGGCACTCAGGAGGGGGTTGTCTACAGTATGTTTTCTCTTGAGGCCCATTCTGACTTTTGTCCAAGAAACTGATGTTAAATTGGTTTTCAGAGGTTTTATTTATGATTTACCAGCTTGGAAAGATAACCTAATTACACTGGTGGTATTATGAGATGGTATTATGAGAGTGAACAGTTACCATAATAGACCTGTAGGAGTTATATTACAAAACCAGGTAATTTCTTCATTCTTGCTGTCATATTCTGATGTCTAATATTCTTTTGTAGATTAAAAATCTTGTATTCTCTAAATATTGGTTATTCCACTCAAAGCTTACTGTGCAGACTGCTGTTTTTATGGGGTGGAAGGGCAGTTAAGAATTTCCCCTTTTAGTTGTTAGGTTAATTAGGATTGCAGAGATAGATGCCACAACCCAAATTGTCTTTGTGACGTTTTAAGTATGAGTTTTTATGAAGCACTGTTTATTACAATATCCTTGAATATCAAATTGGAGCTAGTTAAAAGCAAAAGAGCCTCATCTCCAAGAACATTTTACAGTTCATTTATCTTCTAATTTTGAAAAGTTATTTTAGCTAATATAAGATTGAATCTGTGCTGCTTTTCTGCCTCTTGACAAAAGCTTTGTTCTTAGGAGCCATTGAAATTATGCTGCAGAAAGTGAGGATATATGCAGTGGAAGTCTGCTGAAGTTACAGGATTACATGCGGCAGTAGCTGGCTATTTTTATCATCTCCAAATGGCATATTTTGTTGCCAGCTTACCTGTGTGTGTTTTATACTGCCTAACACTAGGCATTTTAACATACCTGAAGACTTTCAGGTATTTCCAGGATAAATAATTTATGAATCCCTTGAAAACTCTCATGTGTATTATGTGAAACAAGTACTATATTACTTAATGTTAACCAAAATGCAGTAGTCCTATAAATGGTAGTGTTTGGAGCAAATATACAAGTGTGTAACATGGGAAAAAAACCCCACAAATAGCTTAAGTAAACTGGAGCTTGATGAAGGTGGTATTCCATCTCCAGACGTGTCATTAGGGCTGTGTGGTATACAGGTTCAGACCTAAAGCCTGCTCTCTACCCAAAGGTTAAAAAAACTCAAATGGCCAGGAGAAGAGGCACCAACAGATGGTACATCAGGACCTACATGTGCAGGGTATCTTCAGGTTACTGAATCATCATTCTGAGAGAGTGATGAGCCCTGCTGGGAAAATAATAACTGCTGGTCATTAGTTACTGGCAGTTGCTGTAGCATCCTATGGCAGTGGGAGGAGGGCTGGCATTTGTCGTCAGCTGCCTCATGTTGAACTGTATACCTGGTGCACTAGGTATCATTAAAGCAGTTAGCAGATAGGATTTCAGGCAAGAGGTGCAGGTTGTCCTTCTTTTGATTCGTGTTGCAATGTGGTTTATTGCCTGATAATTACAGGTTGTGGCATGCCTATTTCCTGTTCTCTGTGGTAAATTGGCAGCTTTCTAATGGAACTACCTGTGGTAGTCCATCAGAGTGGTTGGATGCCATAGCCTAATTCAATATTACAGGTGTTTTGAATGTTAAATCTTAATGGATCTAAATAAAGGATGTTAAAGTTCACATGAAACAATGTTGTTTGGTTGAGGGGTTTTTTTGTGCTTCTGGAAAGCAAATACATTGAACTATGTAAATCTTCATACTAAAAGCAACTGTTTTGCTTTCCTTTGTTGCAGATCACCAGAAACTGGAAAGAGAAGCTAGAATCTGTCGCCTCTTGAAGCATCCCAATATTGGTAGGAACATTTAATTGCTTTATACAATAGATAACCAGTTTAGAAAATTGAGGGAAAATGCAAAATAACAAATACAAATAACAGCTCAGAGAAGTCAAGTGGAAATATCTCTAGGCAAGACTAGATACTATTCCTTTATATGGTGGTGCTCCTGTCTAATTCTGCTATGGGATGTAATATCCCAGAAGATCATCTAAAGCAACATGTGCTGTTTGCATCTTCTTTGAGTTATTGCTCTGCCATCAATGAGCTGTCTATGCCAGGTGTTTGGGACTTTCTTGAGCAGTGTGTAGGAGGAGTTATTTGCAGAACTGCTCATGACTTTTTGAGACCTGCAGAAGAATTTCACCTAACAACATATGTTGCAAATTGAGATAGACCAGTGTCGACAGAGTTAGTGTTGTTTTTACTGAGATGCTTATTTTATCCTGCTTTATTTTGTGTTTGAGATTCTGTTCTTCTATAGAAAAGAGAGTTAGATGCAAAAAGAAGTGTCCTCCTTTTATTTCCAGAACTGTATGTTTTCAACCCAAGCTTTCATGGAAAGCGTTCCTTGTTTTAGAGACAGTAGAAACAGAGATGTGGATGTTTAGGGAGTTGTATCTGGGTGTTTCAGACACTTAATTATAATGCCAAGGGTATCTCTCATAAGAATATTCCCTGTACCTGAGACTTTTTGGAAGGGTAGGATTTTTCTGCTCATCTTCTTTCCCTGTCCCCATGCATGTCCTTAAAAGTTGTCAGAAAAAGTAGTAATCTGAGTGTTTTAAATAAACACTCTTGGTAAACAAAAAGCACTTGGCAACTTTCTTGCTCTTCCTTCTGGTTAGTTTTTCTCCTTTTCATTTTCAACTAACAAATGTTGGTCTTTGTGACATTTTTAGATTAATATAATTGTTTCATGCCTGGGAAAGAAGCAGCTCCTTCCTCTTAATAATAACCATAAATTGAAAGCAAATGTACCACAATTCAAAATGAAATGTCCACTCCCTGAAAAAGCTCTCTGATGCAATCTCAAAAGCATAGAGGTTTCACATGCACATTTGGCTAACAAGGAAATGTACTGGTATCTGTGTTATTTTATCCCAACCAAAATGTTTGCATTGTAAAGTAATGCAAGACAAGGGAATGTACAGCTTGTTGAGGGGAGGAGGTGCAGCTCGTCTGCAGTATGGAAGGCAGTGTTTACACATACAGTGCTAGCCTGACTCTAGAATCATTTGCCTGTACCTTGCTGTAACTAGAGTATATTTGTGAGTTTGAGCAAGCCAGGGAAGACACATTAAAAACTCATAATAAATTGTTGAAGTGGAACAGCTGAAGTGCACAAAAGAACTCAGTTGAAACAAATGCCTACATTAATTTCCTGAGATCACGTTTGTTGAGTTGCTTGGACCAATATTAGGATGCAGTCCAGGTCCTCTGTGACAGGCCAGCTATTCTATGTAGAGTGTTTGTGTTTGTGAATGTATGACTTGAAATGCAAGCAGGCAGTGACAGTTTTGGTGACAGCCAGGTAGGGATCTGTAAATCAGCACAAATTCCATGCATTGCTGCCTGCACCAAGGTACACAGTTCAGTCAAAGGACTGCATACAAATTGCTCTTGTCTTGTTTCAGAAAAGATGCTATATTCTAGATCTGTCTGAGAGATTTTCATGACTTGGAATCTGACAGCAGGCGTTATATTCTGTCGCCATTCTGTTTCTCCTGTCAGCTGTTCTGCCAGCCCTGTGTGTGTGTCTGACCGGAAACAACCTTATCCAATTAGAGTGGTTACAATAGTTCCTTGTCTGCATAATTGCTTGAGTGATGTCCACTTTATATCTGCTTTCTCTCTTGGAGAAAGGTCATAACTGTGCTCTGAAGAAGAGGGACATGTAAATACTATATACAGTAATTATTTCAGGCCTCTTAAGTCCTCTATCACATGAGCTGCTGGGCTGAAGAGTTTATGTTTGCATGCTGAGCTGGGTGTTCAGCCTTCAACACAGTGGGCACCTACCCTCTCCCTTGCCCTAGGGCTGCAGTCTAGCCCTGGCAGTGGTTTGCTTCCACCCCTTCTCGTGGAGCCATGCCCTCAACTAGCTAAATGATGACCCTAAAATCATTCTAAATGCATGCTGTCTGTACCCCACTGATTTCTTATTCTTGGGTTTGTATCACATCTCTTTTTAAAATAATCATCGCTAGTGAGTAATAATACTGTATCACAGTGCACAACACTAAGAGTGAAAAAGGAAGTGTACCAGAGTATGGTAAATTGACTGTAACAGCAGAGGTTATACTGTATTTTATATGTCTCAAAATTGTAAAGATTAACCCCTGTAAACAAGTTTTACTTGCACTGCATGTATGACAAAAAGTATGCGTGTTTAAACGTATTAGCAAGTCCATGGATGTAAAATGCATGGTGTTTTCTTCATTTGTATTTTTCCTGATTTTACTGCCTTCGGTTAATTTTTGATAGTCCAGAAAATAAAGGATTTTTTGAAAAGGAAGTTATCATGTTAGACACAGAGTGTGTATAATTTAAGAAAATGAACTAAAAAATGATAAATATTTCTTTCAAATGTGATCTCTGTAGAAGAGGAGAGGTCTAGTTTAGTTGGGTGGGTAGTTTCTGTCGGTGGTTTTCTTTGTTTTCCTTATTTTCCTCCAGTGTAGTTCTTCTTGATTACTTATCTTTTGAATTACATCCTTATTGCAGGGCAGGAGACTTCTGAAGTTAGCATTCAGTAATCCTTTCCCTTTCAAGCTTCTTTATTCCTCCTTAGGTACCTGGCGTAA
Source organism: Neopsephotus bourkii (assembly GCF_033783945.1). NCBI lineage: Eukaryota > Metazoa > Chordata > Aves > Psittaciformes > Psittacidae > Neopsephotus > Neopsephotus bourkii. Next base: position 1,029,118 of record NW_026902300.1, on the reverse strand, counting down.
ATCTCCCTTCTAAAAGTCCAGAGGAGTTAGTTTCAGGGTAACTTTATTTCTAAAGTAATACAGAAATAATAGTTCTCCCTTTCAGAGGAGTGTAGTCTCTTTGGTTAATTATCTCACAAGTCTTAAGACTGTACCTTATACTTGAGGGTGGAAAACTCCCTCTTTAGTTACCTTCCGTATACTTTCCCTCCAGTCAGAGTAATGCAGCACAGCTGAGGTGAATCACTTTATTACATATCAGCCTGTGAGGAAACACATTGTAGTTTTCATATGAGAAAGTTTTTGTTTTCCTTTAAATAAATGGAGTTTTAAAGAAAATAATGTAAACCACTGCTAGAACCAAAGCTTATTTTCCAATTACCTTTCCAGAGAAAAGCTTTCATAGATCGTGGCTTTTGTATTTCTAAGGTAGGTGCCTAATTAGTACCTAACTAGGAAAATACTTAATAATTAAGTACTTCATCAGGATGAGAAAGAATACAGAACTAAACTTCTTAATGATCGACATAGCCATTTTAGCATCCCAACAATACAATTTTTATATCCATTTCATATCTGACTTGATGGTGGTTTTATTTAATGAGTGCCATTATGCAGTTAGGAAATCTTAGGATGGCATTTACAAAAGGCTTTAGATTTTAGTCTGTTTTCATATGCACTAAACTTCAGAAGTTACTCTGGTGTTGGCAGTCTTAAAATTGGATGTGTTTTAATGTGGGTTTTTTTTTAATATAGAATTTGAACAAAAGATCTGGAAAAGCACAGCAGATGGGGGGAAGCAGAAGACTAAATCAGAATGCTTTCTTTCTGAAGGAAAAAGATGTGACATTTGGAAATTAAGGAGACACATCTGAAAATACTTTCATTGAAGTTCTTGATTTGAGTCTCCCCAGGTAGTCACTGTGAAATGTTAAACACAAAAAACAGACAAAACAAACATATTTTCTGCTGCCTTTTTTGCAAGTATTTATGATACCAGATTATTATTTCAGGAATCAACATACTTACCAAATGCTCACAAGTAAAATATTCCAGTATGTGTCAAGGAAGCATAAATTTCATTTGGCATTTCTACTGAAAGAATGTTTTTTGAGCTAGAGTGAGATACCACGTTCTGAATTCATGTATGAGAACTTAAACCCCTGATGATGATTCTCACTAGACAAGTACCAGGAAGGGAAGCTGATTACAGCAAAATCCAGCTATCTGGTACTTCCAGATCCTTACATTCATCATTCATTTTGATACACAGATGTTGTGTTGCTTGATACGGATACATGTATTTATGCATAGCTAAGCCTGTAGGAGTATACAGTTGCTTTTTAGATATTCAAATTTTTTAATTTTTTTTCAACAGATCTTGCCAAGTGCTCTTGATGTCATAGAATCACAGAATGGTTTGAGTTGCAAGTTAAAGATCATCTGGTTCCAACCCCGTTTTAATGAAGTAATTTTAACTAGTGTCAGCTACCTTCTCTAAGGCGTTTGTTCTACTTCTGTATTCTGTGCTATTTTTTTTTTTAATTATGGAAAATCAGCATTTATTAAGGAGATTAGGAAGACAGACAACCACAATAAAAATGTAAGATGTTCTCATATGATGGGATTATCTGGGACAGAGTTCTCATTCAATATTTTCCTCAACCAATGTAAAAAAAAAAGAATCAAAGTGTTACCAGTTTGTTGTGAGCCTTACAGCCAATAGATGTGAGCTCACGTTTCCAAGAACTCAGAAAGTGTGTCAGTTTTAAAAGAGAAGTGACTGCATCTTGGAAAAGAGTGACTTTGAAAAGCCTATGATGACAGGAAATAACTATTAGAGGAGAAATTGCTGAGGTGCTGAAACACAGTGGGGAAATACCATTCTCAGATGCATGGAAGTAATGGTCAGAAAGAGGAAAATAGTATTTATTTTTCATCTGCCAACAGCAGTCACTTGTAGAGTGCTGTGCTGAGCTTTCACATCCACATGGCAATAATCATGATCTAGGTAAAGGGGGTAATTTGAGGAGGTCTACCAAGGTGACCAGTAAACATTATCCATCATGAAAAAGGCAAAAAGCAACGTGACTATAGTGATGAAGTTAAGCACAGGAGTCAGGGTTTTGGCAATGAAAGTATGAGAATAGCTTACAGATATGATGCTTTCTGACTTGACGTGTGGAATTTTTTTTTTATTTTTTTTTAATCTTTATACTAACAACTGTCTCTTGCTGAAGGTATATAATACTCCTGGTTTCAGAACTAAGTACAGGCCATTATTTTTTAAAGCTGAGTATTGTTGAAGAAAGACTGAAAGGTTGTGATTCTGTTTCTGTGGTACTTGGGAAGTTGGACAGTCCTTACTGGTTATGTTTATATCTGACATACAAGCATCATGGAAATCTTCCTGGAAGAAGACGTTTTCAATTTATGTAGAGCTCCAGGATATTTCTGAAAGTTGAATATCTCTGTCCAGACACTGCTTTGTGTATAAATAACTCAGTTTTTAGCATCTCTTTATTTATTCATTTTTTTAATTGAAGAAATCCATTATTTCTTCTTCTCTATCCAGCTATGTAGTCAAAATGCCTAATGAATGCTGTAGGAAAAATGCTTAAAAGGAAAGCATGTTAGAAATAGTGTTTCCTGTTCTCCTTTTTCAAATCTCCGTTTCCCAATGAAATAATGTATATAAGAAAGTGTGCTTAAAAATACAGGACTCCCTCATCCTTTTCACCTGCAATTATTTCTTAACAATACTCACTGCTTATGTTGTGATATCTGCCTCTCCTCACCTTAGCTCATCTTACGAAAGTAATGGTAGTAGAAAACAAGTTCTGCAGAATTTTGTGTGAGAATTATGCAGAATCCATTAGTGGAGCTGTTAGGCCTTTGGCAATACTGGTGTTTTCTCTTTTTCTAGCATTTCGTGAGTAATCTGGACAGCTTCTTCTGTTACAACGTGGTAGGAAATTTCTAGCCAAGCATAGCTCCAGTTCCTGCACTAGCAGAGCTCAAACAGCTTGTGCTGGCATTTGGACTTTGTACATTAGTACAAAGGGGAGAACTGCCTACCCTCGATTTGGAGAAGGCTGAGGTTCCTAATGACTTCTTTGCCTCAGTGTTCACTGGCAACTGCTCTAACCACACCACCCAAATCTTGGAAGGCAGATGCAGGGACTGTGAGAATGAAGACCTTAGGCCCACTGTAGGAGAGGATCTGGTTCGAGACCATCTTAAAAACCTGAATGTGCACAAGTCCATGGGACCTGATGATATCCATCCGCGGGTCCTGAGGGAGCTGGCAAATGAAGCTACTAAGCCACTGGCCATCATATCTGAAAAATCGTGGCAGTCAGGTGAAGTTCCGGACGATTGGAAAAAGGGAAATATAACCCCCATTTTCAAGAAGGGGAAATGGATGACCCAGGGAATTACAGACCAGTCAGTCTCACCTCTGTGCCTGGCAAAATCTTGGCGCAGATTCTCCTGGAAGGCATGCTAAGGCACATGAAAATCAACAAGGTGCTTGGTGACAGCCAGCATGGCTTCACTAAGGGGAAATCCTACCTGACCAATTTGGTGGCCTTCTGTGATGGGGCTGCAGAACTGATGGACAGGGGTAGAGCAGTGGACATCATCTACCTGGACTTGTGCAATGCGTTTGACACTGTCCCACACGATATTCTTGTCTCTAAATTGAGAGACATCAATTTGATAGGTGATATCCACTCTGTGGATAAAGAACTGGGTGGATGGCTGCACACAAAGAGTCGTGGTCAATGGCTCAACATCCAGCTGGGGACCAGAAACGAGTGGTGTCCCTCAGGGGTTGGTGTTGTTAACGTCTTTCTTGGTGACATGGATAGCGGGATTAAGAGCACCCTCAGCAAGTTTGCCAATGACACCAAGCTGTGTGGTTTGGTTGATATGCTGGAGGGAAGGAATGCCATCCAGAGGGACCTTGACACGCTTGTGAGGTGGGCTGATGCCAACCTTATGAAGTTTAACCATGCCAAGTGCAAGGTCCTACACCTGGGTCGGAGCAATCCCAGACACAGCTACAGGCTGGGCAGAGAAGAGATTCAGAGCAGCCCTGGGGAGAAGGACTTGGGGGTGTTGGTCAATGAGAAAATGTGCATGAGCTGGCAGCATGCGCTCGCAGCTGAGAAAGCCAGCTGAATCCTGATCTGCATCAAAAGTAGCGTGACCAAGCAGGTTGAAGGAGGTGATCCTGCCCCTCTGCTCTGCTCTCGTGAGACCTCACTTGGAGTATTGTGTGCAGTTCTGGTGTCCTCAACATAAAAAGGACATGGAACTGTTGGAACAATTCCAGACGAGGGCCACAAGGATGATCAGGGGACTGGAGCACCTCCCGTGTGAAGACAGGCTGAGAAAGTTGGGGCTGTTCAGCCTGGAGAAGAGAAGGCTGTGTGGAGACCTCATAGCAGCCTTCCAGTATCTGAAGGGACCCTATAAGGATGCTGGTGAAGGACTCTTCATTAGGGACTGTAGTGGTAGGACAAGGGGTAACAGTTTAAAACTTAAACAGGGGAAGTTTAGATTGGATATCATGAAGAAGTTCTTTAAGGGTGGTGAAGCACTGGTATGGGTTGCCCAAGAAAGTTGTGAATGCTCCATCCTTGGCAGTGTTCAAGGCCAGGTTGGACAGAGCCTTGGGTGACATGGTTTAATGTGAGGTGTCCCTGCCCATGGCAGGGGGATTGGAACTAGATGATCTTAAGGTCCTTTCCAACCCTAACTATTCTATGACTTCATGATTAGTCTGATTTTCACCATTGCTATGTTTTTCAGGTATTTATCATTCTTATCATCTCATCTTAGATGACTATAACAAAATTAGTGTGTATAGGTTTTCTTTTTTTACTTATTACAGTTTACTAACAGAGTTAAAAATGAAAGGTGTAAATAAAAGTTAAGCCTTAGTTTTTGGAGAGCCTAGTCCTTTTCCTTTGTGAGATTAAACATCCAACTGTATTAAAAGCTTGCATCCTTTGCTGAACAAATACCCACAAAAGATTTGTCATCTTGTGTAACTATTACAGCTGTTTTGTATACTTATGTTTACAATTTTTTAATTTGGAAATTTGGAAGGCAGATTTGTAGGGAAAATAATCATCTCTTCACCAAGAAATCCACTGTCATTGTCCCATTTTCTGGACTTTATCTTCTGTTAGTAAACTTGGTTTTCTCAGTCTTCTTTTAACATTAGGTAAGTTGTCTTTTAGCATTCTGATTTCTAGTCTAAGAATCTAGATATTTTTCATGGTGTAATGCTGTTGTACCATCTTATGACTTTTGATGGTGATTTTGAGTCTGCTTTGATAATTTTGATTTATGTGGTCCCAATAGATGATAAATCTGCATTAGCCTGATGGTGTAGTTGTGACCCAGTCTGAAAAACTGCTGATTCAAACCTGGTAAAAATGTGGGGGTTTGCCAGATTGAGCTTGTTCTTGCAGAATTTTGCTAAGTTTGGGTAGTGATTTTCTAATTCGGAGTTACATTGTCTTTCTGTAGCTACTGCTTCTGCTGTTTTTCCACTTACACTTGTCAAAAGCTGTACACAGCAAAATGGTATGTTCAGTGTAGTAAAATCAGGTAAACCAGAATGTTCTGGTTTTCTCATGGCAGTGCTAACATGTCTGGCTTCATTACAGCACATAGTTCCCTGCCTGCTGCTACCTCCTCCCTTTGCTTTAAAATGGTTTGTAAGATACATCAAGCAGACAGGATCCATTACCTAGCTACATCAGGTTCAAGTCTGACTGTGGTCAATCTTCAGCCCTTCCCAAAAGGCCACAGTAGATAATACTGACATGTGGCAGGCCTTCAGGTGATAAATGAAGTCCTTTTGGCAACAGGACAGGTTGTCCCTGAACGGCTTTCTAAGTCAGGATACTTAGAGGTAAAGTAGGACTCCCAAGCAGAAACGGTGTCTTATCAGCTACAATAGGCTTGAGCCAGTTGCGTGTAGATCTGCTTGCATGGCCTCAGTGAGCTGGAGCTGTGGCATTGCCGACTAGCATGAGCTGCCATGCTTTGGAAGGCAGAGAAGTCTTTCTTCCATGAACTATAGCTGGACCAGCATATGGCGAGTACGGAGCAGCATCTTACCAAGGAAGAGTGGCTTACCAAGGTCAGGAGGCAGGTTAGAATCAGGATGGTCTGGGACACCAGAAAACAAGACAGTTCACAAAACTGATTTCATAAATGTATTGGTTTCTATTTGCAGTCTGCTCTGGTTTCTGTACTTTGAGCTGGGAATTTCTGTTAAATTGCTGAGGAAATTGATGTCTCCCAGACTTGGCGCTGCTCATCAAACTCTTCATGCCTGTGTTCAGCTTGCTTATTCAGGAGCAGAGCCCTTTGCCTGAAGGAGAGGAGGGCAAGGCTGCATTTTGGGGTTTTCTCATCGCTCCCCACAAAATACGAGCATAGAAGTTGTTAAATCTTTTGGGGGGGGGGATGGGGGGATAATAAATTCCATACTGTCTTGTCCTTTTTGGACAGAGGGCAATTACAGATATGTGGGTTTTCTTTGTCCTTCATGTTTTATATTCAGAAAGTTTGTGCATGGGATGTCACTTAGATTTACAAAAATCTAAAGAGAAATGCTATTAATATACAGCAAATGTGGATTTACTAAATTCTGAATTGCATTTTACTTACTGTGGCAAAGTTGGGAGTAGCTCAACTGGCATTAGTTAAGTTGCTGTATAAACCAGACATGGAATAAAAATTGGGCCTCTTCAGGTTTAGTGGATGTAGTTCTTTAACATAATATTTTTTCAGAGTTTAGTGTCAGGCTTCACACTTTACATGAAAAACTAATTAATACAGACTTAAAAGGTAATAGTGCAATTCTTTCCTGATGCAGTGGAAATCAAACAAATCCTTAACTATATAAGTTTATGATCAATAAACATTGTCCTCAAGAATATATTATCTATGCATGTAAATATATAGAGAGAGCTTTTATATATATATATATTTTTTTTAATTTATTTATTTTTTTTAAATATTCATGCACTTTACCCCAGAGGAACAGGAAATCTGTGGGACTGATCCATGTAGAGGATCTCACTTCCTTTAATTAGTTTTATCACTTAGATGATCTCATGATTTCAACAATTTGGAATCTCATCCATTCTGTTGAATTAATTAGATTAGTAATTTGCGTGATGAATAAGGTGAACCATAGTCCTTGAGAGAATTAAAACTTCAAGAAACCAAATAAACCAGTGATATAACATGATTTCATACTTAATGTAAAAGCCGGTTTAGTGAGTATTATGAAATAATAGATTGTTTAAACTCAGCTGTGGGTACAGCATGCAGATGAACAGGGAATTGCAACAACAGAATACAGAAGCTATTTTTGTAGTAGCTATTTGTGAATTAAATGTACTGTAACAAGACTGAACAGCAAGAATACACACAAAGGGCATCATGGGTTTTGCTGCAACTGGCTTTTCTGCACTCTTTCTCATTCTCAGCAGTTGTTGTTACTATATGCACTTGATTTCTTTTAACTGGTGATGTTGTGAGCGTCTGGTTGATGTTTAGATGAAAAGACTGAAATTTTTCACTTCCAATGTTGTAAAGATTTGGTGGGGTAGAGTTTTATGTAGAGCTGTTGGTGGCCCTAACAGTGAGCTATCAATAAAACCACAGTAGTTGAAAGACTGCATATTGTTTAGTGAGAACCAACGTGTCAGTAATTTTCAATGTGTGACATAGGAAATGTCAGATAATGTGGTATGTTGGAATGTAAAAGCACAGACGTGTGAAGGCAGCTTTATTAGGTGTAATGTCGGAGTGGGAGTCGGGCCCGGAGTAACGGCGCAACCTCAATATGAGTATGATCGTTCTCCCCTATTGTTTGCATACACAGTGTTTATATAGGATTCTAAATAAGCCACGCACCTAAAGCAAAGCTATCATTGGTCCCCAACAACTGTTCACGTGCCTGTCTATACATTGCTATTGGCTAAGCTAAGTTTTACACACATATCTCTGCAACAGCAGGGTGCATGCCTTGTGATAAGCGGTGCATTCCTTGTGGCCAGCAACCTCCTGTTTCAGCGTTCTGCTTACATTTCTTCGACTCCAGGCCTCCCCGGCTCAGCTGAGTCAGAGAGAGTTCAAGGCTGTCTCACTCGGCTCTAATCCTGGGTTGTGCAGGCCCTCATGAGAATAACCATTGCTCCACAGTGTAAATGCTTTTTTGTTTCAGTTACAGCATAATCCCTTTATTCTGGTAAGAGTGGTTTTGAATCTTTAGGCTTTCCTCTTCTGAGTTACTGTGTTACTGCCTTTTAGTAGAGATGATACTGCCCTTTGCCACACTTGGTTAATTCTCTTTCCTTTCAATGGAGGACAGGATTATTCTAGCTCAAGTGAAACACTGCTGGTTGTAATATCCCCAGTAACTGTAGCAACATCCATAATATACCAAGGAAATGAGGTTTCACTCAGGTTTGACACAAATTTTGTAATTTTTTGCCTCAGAAACTATATGTGTAATTTGCACAGAAATAGGAAATGAAAAAGCACGAATCAAGTACGAACCAGACTTTGAAGGTTTTCCAGTGAGTGCTTATGGCTAGGTTTATATACGTTTTCCTTTTCTTAAATGCTTGAATATTCTTTTCATAGTGTATCCAAATTATTCTAAACATTTTATCTTTCCATAAAGTCAGTGGTGCTTGTGTAGCCAGTCATTTCAAATATAAAACAGAGTAATCCACAGAAACAGGAAGTGGAATTTAAACATCTCTCTTGAGTAACCTGCTGTTGGGGGTGAGTACTAGGGTGACTGCCACACTTCCTATTTGTATTTTGATCTCTTACTCTGTTTTCCTTTCTATATATGCTGTCCTGGGTTTAGCAGTAGCAGTCAATTTTTCTCCTTCTTGGTAGCTGGTGCAGCGTCGTGTTTTGACTTTCAGCCTCGGAACAGTGCTGACAACACTGATGTTTTTAGTTGTTGCTAAGTAATGTTTACCCTGACCAAGGACTTTGTGAGGCTCATGCTCTGCCAGGAGGGAGGGGAAGCCGGGAGGAAGCAGAGACAGGACACTTGACCCAAGCTAGCCAAAGAGGTATTCCATACCACAGCAAGTCATGCCTGGGGGGGTAACTGGAAATTACCCGGAAGGACACAGGGTCTTCTTTGTTGGACTCGTTTTTGGCGGGTGGTATCATATTTTCTTCTCTTGTTATTTTCTCATATCATTATCATTATTGTTGGTAGCAGTCGTGATTTGTGTTATACCTTAGTTACTGGACTGTTCTTATCTCAACCTGTGGGAGTTACATTCTTTTGATTCTCCTCCCCATCCCTCTGTGAGTGGGGAAGGGGGGAGGGGGTGTGAAGGAAAGGTAGAGGAAAAGGGGGCAGTGAGTGAACGAGCTGTCTGGCTGGAAAGAAGAGTTTCATAACTGCATTGCTGACTTAGGGAACCATGTAAACAAGCTAGATGAAAATGAATTGCTGTCTTTTTACACACACAGAATGAATCTTTGAGAACTTTTTTTTTTGTTTGACAGCTTGGTTTATTATGAATCTACAACCACGTGTTATGCATACGGATAGACATCATGACTCCCATCTAAACCACAAATATGTAATTTTCCTCTGGACCCTTTCCTCAGAAACCATAGATCTGTACTACTTCAGCTAAAGTAAGCTTGCTCTTTCAGTAAAGCTAGCACAGACATCTTTAAGGGATTTTGTAGGTTTTATTCCCTTTGCTGTGTACAGACAATGTTGTTGACAGTTCAATAGGTGAATTCTGCACTGGTTCTTGGATCAGTACCCAAATGCTGGAAAAAAACATTGTGAACCTCTTACTTGAGCTGGGGAAAGGGGAGATGGGACAGGACACCAAACCCAAACTGAAAAAAGGTTGCAGTATATTTGATGTGGGTGTCCCTGCTTGAATGGCATTAGTGCAGCTCCTGTATGAGTGGCAAAATTGTTGTCAGGTGGTTTCCATTATAAACCTAGTTCCAGCCTTTACATTTGTGGCTGTGGACTAAACCCACTCTGTGGGATACTTTTATCTTGGCCTGTGTTCCTTCCCAAGAGAAAACAGAGCATTGTCATTCAAGCAGCAAGTTTACCATGCAGCCTAAACCTGTTCATTTGGAGTATTTGGCATCCTGCCTGCTAAGCAAGGAGGGAGGCTGGGGGCAGGAATCAGCACACACCTGCTTCTGTAAGACATCTCTCCAAAGAGGAAGTGCTTGCCTTCATGCATCACCTCAGAGCTGACTCCCATCCTTACCCCTCCTCTCTGCTGTCTTGACTTCAGCTTCCTCTAATGTGCAGAAAAGGATAAACTCGGTGATGGGGACAGAGAGAAGGAAAGGAGAACAGGTGGCATGACTGGTGGGCAGGAAGAAACGGCTGAGTGATGGTTTGGGGGAAAGGTAGGGATCAGAGCAGGCAGCAGTAAGAGGCGAATTGAAGGTCTCCTGACTTTGGACCATGGATCATGTTTTGACTTAAGTGATCATAAATCAGGAGTGGCACTTAGGGAGCATGCTGTGGAGCTTAGAAATATCTGCAAACCCAGAAAGCTTATTAGGAGAGGTGATCCTCAAGGATACTCCCATCTGCACAGATATCTTTACTTACGTACTCTGCCTCCTGAGAAAAAGCATTGTAAATTATGGGATCATGTGGGTTGGAAGGGGTCTGTGAAGGTTATCCAGTCCCAACCCCCTGCTCAAGCCATATCCAGAAAATTAGGTTACTCAGGGCCTGTTGTGCTAAGTTTGGACAATGTCCAGGGAAGGAGGTTGCACAGCCACCTGGGGCCCTGTTCCAGTGTGTCTACCTTCCTGTCAACATAAATGAATTAATAAATAAACAGATGTGTCTTTTTGCCTAGCTGGGATTTTCCATACTGCAGCAAGTGTCTGTTGCCTCTTACCTTGCTGTCTGCACCCTACAGAAGACTGTCCCTGTCATCTCAACAGCCTCCCTGCTGGCAGCTGATGGCAGGAGGGAAACATGTTCCAGCCTTCCCTTTTTAGAGCCACCTGTAGCCTCTTGGGCATTGTGATGGCTGTCTACTGGAGAGAACCTGAGAGAAAGGATAGCTAGCAACAAATTAAGCTGTCCTAGTAAGTACTTAGACTGGGCTATAATAGTTAATATCACTGGTTACTTCAAGTGCACGAAATAGGATGTAATTCAGGGTATGGTCTGGTTTTGTGCTCATAATTTTAGATCTGTGCATTGCACTAGTCTGCTCTTAGGATGCTTCCTTGGGCAATATGCTGCAGAATAGTTAAGGGCAAAGAGCCAGGCATTTGCAATGATTTGTTCTCTAAAATCTTTTCTGCTGATCAGCAAGCTGGATACTGGAAGGAAAAGTGTGTGTTCATGAATACAACCACATCCCTGTTAGACTGGTTTTCTTCATTTCTTCAAAATACATCCACTTGCATGTTTAAATATTGTGACATAAATTCTTAGTGAAAGTGTAATTTAACTGAAAGCTGTAAGCAGGACTTGGTGCTTTGGAATACAGTGTTTAATTAGTTGCAAGGTGTGCATTTGGAAGTATATTTTATAGACCGAGCTTGCCTGTTATCTCACATGCAGAAATACGTTTTCTTCTTGCTTTTTGCATTTCATATGTATCTTCTGCATTTCTACCAATGTAATCCTGCTCAGTAAGAGATTTTATAAAATCTCTGATGTTATATATTGAGAGCATGGAAAATCTGATTTATTACTAAAAATGTAAAATTTCACATGGTAGATAATGAACAAAACACATTGAAACTATACCACTGTGACACCAGGAAGCTGGCTGAACATCAGTCCATGGCTCATCTCTAGCAACATAGACCCAAGGTATGTTTTATGTCTATGCGAATGCACCTTATGAGAAGTGGCAGTATAAGTTACCCCCAGCTCATGTTCTGGAGATGTTAGGAAAGAGGAAAATATGTAATACAGATTCTTTCCTTGCTCAGATTCTGGTAACTGTGGTGATCTAATGATGACTACAGCAGCCTGCTAGAGACTGCTGGCCAGTACACATCATAAACATCACCACACGCTTCTAGATTTTGAAGAACTTCTTTTCTACGTTTGTGTTTCCCTAAGGGGAGTTCTCTTCTAAACTACTTAGCACAACAAAATGATTTTTCAGTAGCTGCATTCTCTCCTCATCAGGACTCAGGATTGCTGGCTTAGCCTGGCGTGTCCATAGCTCTGCTGGGGTGTTGCCCTTCACTGCATGGCTTGTGCCAGTCTGACCAATCTTCCCGTCGTGCTTGAGGGCGGGGGCACAGAATCACGGGTTGACAGTCACCCCTCTAACTGTCCAGTCTTGTAGCATTTCAGGTGTCCTTTAGGGTTTTCCTCGCTCCTTCAAATGTTTGCCTTAAAAAAATCATTAATTTTTTATCACAATGTGAAGCTGTTGCTCCACTCCTGAAAGCATCTGTTAAAGCTATGGCAATACCAAAGTGTGCTAGCTGGGCTGGTCTCGTGGCTTTTCATGCACTGCAGTCCAGCACAGAGGGAATGTTGTTACCCTGCAAATACCACTAACCTCCATCACTGGTAATGGATTATACCTTGTAATTGCTCAGTTCAGTCTGTTTTTTACAGATTTCTGCACTGAGGACTCTTTCACTCCTGCAGAATTGCGGATACAGGATTCTTTCTGGTTGATAGTGGTTTAATGATACCTCTCTCTTCACAGTCACCTTCCAAATTTGGAAGTTCTTTTTTTAGTGGCTTCACCAGTGTGTTAGTATTCTCATGGACTGCTCGTGGATATGTGCTTCTAATTTTAGTTTGTCCTCTAGATGTCTGTCTCATTTAAATACATCCAACTTCTCATTATGGCCACGCTGGGCCAAGCATGGCACTCTGCTCCTGGTATTTGTATATTGGAGATGTTCTGGTACTGTAATAAAATCCACAGCTTCTGTTCTTGTTCTGCATAGCAGTAAATAGCACTTGTGTATCAGCAATTGTACCGTACAAATAATGCTTTTTAATTAATATACTTGTTGTGCATTTATGTACAAGGTGTCCTTGAGAGTTGCTTCATTGTATTTCATCCATGTAAACTTAATCTGATATTGATGGTGTTAACGCTAGCATGATGTTAAATTTGGCTGTGCAGTCTTGCTGCGTTGATGATCTAAAGCCATAATTGCAGCTGAATGGTTTTGAGCTCTCTTCTGTAGGATATGTATTTTGGGAGTTGGGGGATGTGCTAAATAAGAGGAATATTCCAAGAGATGTTTCAACTGCAACTAACAGTCTGGTTCTGTGACTAGAGACTGGCTTCCAGCTCTCTGTTGCAGTTTCTCTTACATCCAAGTTTATGTGGGTTTTCACTGAGCTAATTACAATCTTACAAATGGTTACATGGGACAGGACAAACTCTCTAATTTGCATTTATTGTGAGACTGTGATTAAAAGACAATGGCAGTTTCTCATCATAAACCTCAAGTTTATCTGTTAAGTTAATACGCATTCTCTGCTTTTTGTGAAACAAACCCTTTCAGTCATGCGGTATCACCATTCACTTGTAAACTTGCCTCTTATGAAATGATAGTAATTTATAGTTGTCTTCAGTTAAAGGTAACATGACTTACTATGATAGCTGGTTGATAGATGGGGAAGCCACATTCAGTCAGAAAATAATACAGATGGTTTTGAGCCCAGGCCACCGGATAGGGATGGAGTGGATTACTGTGGAAACACCCTGTCTTGGTATAGTACTTGGAATCTCTCCATTTTGTACTCTTAAATCACTGATATACTGCTTATGTTGTCTTGATTAATTATAGAAGCATATGGTTATTTAGGTTACACCAAATTTTAGTTCCTTACATTTGATGGTGTATGCATGTCGGCAGCATCATACACACAGGTAGAAATGAGACCAATTACATAAACCTAATGGGTTTTTTCCTTTTTTTCAGACTTACAGTGGCTATTAGAAACAGACTTTGTACCTTCACTGTAACCTGTAGCTTAGTGCAAAGATGCCTAGGCTTGCTTTTTGGTTTGCTCTTGTGAAAGAGCAGCTTAAATGCTGATACAGTTAAACTAATAGAGATGTACACACCAGCTTGCTGAAAGTCAGTTTGGATATCTCTACACCATGTTCCCATCTACACTAAAGGGCATGCCCTAGGAAGCATGCTCTAAGTACAAATGGAAGTATTTATCTACAATTGTGTGCTAACTCATGTCCTTCTAGGAGAAGAGGAAGTAGCAGCAGAATCCTTCTGCAAAGTCAGTAATATTTGGCAACATCTTGAACTCTGCAGTGTAAGGCTAGAAAGCCTCCCTTTCTGTGCTGCTGGCTCTGTGGGAAGCTCTGCCTTGGCTCCTTGGTCAGAGGAGGCAGGCATTTCCACCTACAGTAGCCTATTGCTTCTCTGTGCACTAGCACAGCACAGTACTCGATTAAAATGAGATAAATGAATGGTATAGTTTTAGTTTGATATTTAGCAAGGATGCATTAGCCTGTTTGCTCCCTGACTACATATGCTCAGGGAGTTTTCACTGCATAGCGACCAGTATATTGTCATGATAAACTAATCAGGTCCTAATAAGCTCCATGGAATTGCTCTTTTCACAATAGTTACGGCTTCCTCAGGAAACAAATAGAAAAACTTACAAGGAAATAATAGATTCATTTCCCAAAATATCAAATATGAAAAAAGATGTTTCCTTCTACCTTGATTCACTTGTATTATTTCAATTCACATTTTGTGAATGAAAAGGTCATCTTATAGAAATGTTCAGACAGGCTTCATCATCTATAAAGTATAGCCACATATAACAATTTGATGAAGCAATCCACAGAACTGAAAGATTAGCCAAGTAGGTGTAAAATGCAACAAAATACATGTAGCAAGATATATTAACAGTTGCAAAACATGAAAAGTTTGAGGTGGTCCATTTTGTGTTAAGTCCTTTGCTCCCGTGAGAGGTGCAGGAGTGGCTGCACTGGTTTAGA
The DNA here is from genome assembly GCF_033783945.1 of Neopsephotus bourkii. Taxonomy (NCBI): domain Eukaryota; kingdom Metazoa; phylum Chordata; class Aves; order Psittaciformes; family Psittacidae; genus Neopsephotus; species Neopsephotus bourkii. The sequence continues at coordinate 1,014,095 of NW_026902300.1, read as the reverse complement.
TATAAAGCTGGTCTGTCTGGTGTCTGATAGTAGCTGTGGAGGCATGGGAAAGACTGTGGAGATGCACATAGTGATAATTCCCCTGACTACTTCCACGGTTTCCAGTATTGGCAGTTCAGGAGCTTCCAAAGGAAATGAAAGTGTGTATGTATTTTAGAGCAGCAGTGTGGGTCTCTTCCCTGAAGATGACTTTATTGTCCTAGAACACTTTTGCTGGAGCAGGTCCATGGCCTGCAAATGCTGCCATAGCTTCAGAATACAGCATTTTCATGGAATCACAGAATGATTATTATTGGAAAGGACCTTAAGATCATCTAATTCCAGCCCCCCTGCCATGGGCAGGGATGCCTCACGCTAGACCATGTTGCCAAGCCTCTGTCCAACCTGGCCTTGAACAACTTTGCAAGATGGCAAATTACAGCACATGTAATGTATTTGTCAGACTGTAGGTCTGGTTCTTCAACCCTGCTTCATTTCCACAGTGTTACAAAGTAGGGGTAATATAATGCTATAATAATAAAGTAAAGGTAATATAATGAAAGATAATCATGAGAAGAATAGCTTCATGCTCTAGTTATCTCCAGCTGCCAGAATGACCTGTTTGAAAACATTGAAAGACCAAAAAAAAATGGCCGTGTATGTAAATACTACATTTACATTTAGACCTGCTCTGGGTGGCAAGGAGGTTGGACTAGGTGATTTACAAAGGTCCCTTTCAACTGTATCGATTCTGTGATTTTCAGTATTGCCCTTGGTTAAATCATTAGTTCAGATTAATTACAAATATTCTTTGTTAGGATAGTTATACAGGAGCGGTCACTCAGTTCAGATTGCATGCAAGAATTGGATTATTGCTCAAGTACTAAAAAAAGAAATCACCATCTGACATTAATATCAGTAAAGATCCTCTTTTTTCTCTTCTTACTCCTATGAGCTATCACAGTTTTAATCAACTTTCAAATGAAGATTGTTTATTAAGTTACCTTGAATACAGTCATCTGCTTTGGTTTTACTTTATGGTCTTTACTTTGGTAAACTAATAAATAAGCTTCTAAACATGAAAAAATTAAAAAAAAAAAAAAAGCTAAAAGTTTTAGGAAATTTAGCTGTAGTAATTGCTGCTACCTAGTGAAAGAATTTGACCTGGGCTTTCTGAAAGCGATTGTTACTGGAAGTCTCTTAGGTACAGTGCTAATTGCTTTGAAAACATTACCAACCATGCTTGATATGTGCCTTGCTCCTTTAGGAGAGGTTCTGGTAGAATACATGACATTTCATTTATTTTCTGTGGTATTTCTTGAGTCATACTGTAGGATTATGTCCCTGCCCATGGCAGGGGGGGTTAGAACTAGATGATCTTCAGGTCCTTTCCAACCCTAACTGTTCCATGATTCTATTCTATGATTACAGTTTTCTGCTTTCTTTTCTGTTGAAAAAAGTTGAAGTAGAGTGTTTTTGTAAGCTGATGCCTTTAAATACCTTGGGACCTCCTCCTGGTGAAAAGGGAGCATTTAAAAATAAACATATTGGTCTGAGTGGGCATTATGGAAATTATTTAGTTTTCTGTGTCTATTAATGTGTTTTGAGAGAGGAAAGATGAGAAGGGAGGTGGTGTCCTCCTCAATGATTACAACTCCCAAACATGCAATTTTGCAGACATGCAGGTCCTACATATTATTTCTATAGATTTGTTTCAATGTTGGCCAGCACTGTAGGTATTAAAAGGGACATAACCTAATTTTGACAATTGGGTGATTCTGTCTGAGGTTTTCTTTTCTTGTGATGCATCCAGAGTCTAAATGAAAGCTTTCTTCCACTATATTTACAGTTGGTAAAAGTATCTGTCAAAACCTTACAGAAGTGTATCTTTCCAGGAGGGACTGAGAGACTCTTGCTTCTCTAAGTAGGACGTTAGACTATGTGCGTAGATATTTCATTCAGTTTTCATTTGATCTGTTTTATTACTTCCGTTTCTTGAATGGCTAAAATTCTGTATGTCACTTCATAATGAATCTTGGCAGTCAGTGAGTTGCCCAACCATTGTGACAATCACTGGTCTATAAAAAGACTGTGAGGGTGATGTGGTGCTGGTACAGGTTGCCCAGAGAAGCTGTGGCTGCTCCATCCCTGGCAGCATTTAAGGTTAAGTTAGAGCCTTGAGTGACATGGTCTAGCGTGAGAGGCATCCCTGCCCATGGCTGGGGGTTGAAACTAGATGATCTTAAGGTCCTTTCCAACCCAAACCATTCTAGGATTCTAATACTTGTTTTAACAGGAGAACTAGGCCCTTCTTTTATAAAAATTAAGTAACTTTTCTTTCGTGCATGTATGCTGCATGGTTTTCTGAACCTGATAAGTTCAATTAATGTAATATCTCTTGTTATAGCTTTTCCTTTTATTAGTTAACACTCCATGAAATTCTTGTGTAAACTGTCATTATTCCTCTCCTTACATGTTCTGATGCATGCTGAAATGGTTAAAAACCATGAGTGCTTAAAGCATCAACACTGGCAGCTGAGATGTTGGTTTGCTATTAGCAAAAATTTGTGTCAGACTTTCTTTTAATCCATGCAGCTATCCTCATAAGGTTTAATCTGAGTCTATTTGTAAGGCTTTCTGTTGTGTTGCAAAAAAAACTTGTTACACTTACAAATTCAGGGCTTTACCTGCAAAGAGGAATTAGCTTAACCTCAAATGCAGGATTTCTAGTAAATGACACGATCATATATTCATTAAAGACATGAAGATACAGCTGTACATTTTAGTACACTGGGTTTCAAACAACTATATAAAACTTTGCTGTATTCATACATGAATAATTAAAGGTGTGTAGCTGTTGGTTTTAACTGCAAGGATATAGTTTATGATTGCACAGTACTCCTCTGCGCCTTTTTGCGCACCTAATGCACACATGCCTGTGTTGTGGCGCAATGAAAAGCAACAAAAGTCTGTTTGCCGATGATAGGAAGCTGGGGGCAGTGACTGATACACCTAAGCTGTGCTGCCATTCAGCAGGACCTGAGTAGGCTGGAGAATTGGGCAGAGAGAAACCTCATGAGGTTCAACAAGGGCAAGTGTAGGGTACTGTACCTGGGGAGGAAGAACCCCAAGTACCAGCACAGGTTGAGGCTGACCCTACTAGAGATCAGCTCAGCTGAGAAGGACCCGGGAGTATTTGTAGATGATAAGTTGACTAGGAGCCGGCCCTTGCATAGGCTCCACAGGAGGGACAAGTGTATCCTGGGAGGCATGTGGCAGCAGGTTGAGGGAGGTGATCCTTCCCCTCTACTGACCCTGGTGAGGCCACATCTGGATCCAGTTACGTGCTTCTCGCACAAGACAGACAAGGAGCTGCTGGAGAGGGGTCCAGTGGAGGCCACAGGGACCATCAGGGGTTTAGAACATCCTTCTTATGAGGAGAGATTGAGGGAACTGGGCCTGTTCAGTCTAGAGAAGACTGAGGGGGATCTCATAATGTGTATAAATCTCTCAAGATACCTCTTTTGAGATATTTATGTGTATTTATGGTTCCAGACAATTTTCAGTGGTGCCCAGCAACAGAACAAGGAGCAATGGTCATAAACTAAACCACAAGAAGTTTCACCTCAGTATGAGGAAGAACTTCTTCACACTGAGGGTGGCAGAGCTCTGGAACAGGCTGCCCAGGGGGGTTGTGGAGTCTCCCTCTCTGGAGATATTCCAAAACCGCCTGGACATGTTCCTGTGTAACATGCTCTGGGTGGCCCTGCCTTGGCAGGGGCTTAGACTGGATTATTTCCAGAGGTTCCTTCAAGCCCTAATGATTCTGTGGTAAAAACCTGTTGGTTAAAGAAAAAAGTTATTACAGCTACTCTCCCTGGAGACTAGTAATACAGAATTACAAGATTTGGAATACCTGTTGACTTTTTTCTTAGTTTTCAATTAGTTAATTTTATTTGGGATGTTCTGTCTTCAGCAGCTAGATTTCTAATGTTAGGTTAAATTGGTTTCCATCTTTTAAGTTTCATTTGTTTTCACATAGTGCCTGAAGCCTGCACAGAACGTAGACCTGGAGATCTGTCTGTGATTACACATCATTGTAAAGCTGCTTAGGTTTATTGAGGGTGCTTAGTAGTGCAGTAAGTCTCCTTTTACCACAAAATGTACTTTTCCTAAAGCATTATTCCTTTTTCCTCTCTCCCTGTCATTTCTCACAAGTATTGGCGACTGTTTAAACTGTCCGTCTTGATCCAGAAGGAATGTAGCTCAAGTCTCATCATGACGACAGAGTTGGTAACCTGAGACCACCTGCTTTGACATCAGTGTCTGAATTTACTTAGTCTCACTTCAAAAGCTGGTCCTTCATCTACTTTGGGAAATACTTTTTTTAATATATTTTTCCATGTAGCAAGAACATTTAACCAAAGGTAACAGTTTGACAGACCAACTTCTGAGCAGGCATTAGGCTTAAGTGGGTTTAGTGAAGGCAGTGAATGTCACCATTACTAGCGTTTAATCAGAGTACAGAAGTTTGTTCAGTGAGTGCCCTGATGGGACAGTTTTGGCCACTAAAGAGTATTTTTAGAATGTATGGCTTTTTCTTCATACTGGTTAAGATTTACTGTTACAGTGCCTTGGGGACCCATGCAGTCTTTCCAGATAGTAAGCTGCCTAATTATTTTTCCTGTCATTTTTCATTATGCCAGTACAGATGCAGATTAATAGGATTTTTTTCTCAAGCTGTTGACCCTAAGTAACCATGAATTTGCACTGTAATAAAAAGTTGTTTCTTTTGAATGCATTTGGAAGCTATACAGGTTTGATTCACTGTTGGTGAACATAGACACTTTTAATAGCATACACAGCACTGCTGACTTACATGAATCATTGAATAATAGTATTACAGTATACCCCTTGTATTTTTAATAGTGTGTGTAGGGGATTATTTTCTTAGATAGGCAAAATCATAGAATCATAGAATGGTTTGGGTTGGAAGGGACCATAAAGCTCATCCAGTTCCAACCCCCTGCTGTAGTCAGAAACACCTTCCCCTCGACCAGGTTGGTTACAGCCCTGTTCAACCTGGCCTTGAACACTGACAGGGATGGGGAATCCACAAACTTCTGTGGGCAGCCTGTGCCAGTGTCTCACCACCCTCATAGTAAAGAGGAGCATGTGGCACACCAGGCAGATCCCACAGTGGCATCTGCTGCCCTTAACTCACTCCACCAAAACGTTACTATGTTTAATGTCTTTCAGAAATCAGCTGCCTGAGAGCATTGCTGCTGTACTCATTTTACCAGATTAGTGTCTAAATATTTCATATTGTTAGGTAATGGCTTTTATTAAAATTTCCAAAGTTCTTTCTACTGTAACTGAGCAGCTTTATTACAGAGGGCCCCAGGCTGTCATGGTCTCAGTGTAATAGTATTGTATATGAGGAAGGATAAACAGGAGGAGCAATCTCAACTTTAACTGTACTGCCGAATGACCTCCTGGCATTTGAGCAGGGGGGAAGCTTATCCTACGCAGAGTGGCAGGCAGATACCAATTCATAGAAACCTCTGGATTAAATGAAGTCATCCCATTAAGTTCCTTCCATTAGTAATTAAGTTAATTTTTCAAAGTTGCTTTTATTTTTCTTACAGAGTGATCACATAAGATCTGCATAAATACTTTAATGCACTTTGGGAAGAAGCCAGCATGGAGAGAAAGCACATCTGTCCCTTTCTCACTCTTCTTTCAGGAAGGCAGGAACTCGAAGAAGTAGTTTGCATATTTCAGCAAATACAACATACACTTTTGAGACTTTCAAACCCCTTTCAAACCTTTACTACTGATGAATGACCCCTGTAACTTCCTAACAGTGCAGGAATTTGAGACACTGAGCTTCATAGTTATAGGATTAATGCTTCTGGCAGTCCATAGATCTTAATCTTTAGCACTTCAGAGGGAAAATTAGTGTCTTTAACTACATTACCATTAACTACAGGTATCCCTTTCCATGCTGTATTAATAAGCAGAATGAATGGGATTGCATGGAAAGAGTCTTCCCTAAAGAGCGGTGCTCTGGCAATTTGACACCTCCATGCACATTTGTGCAGCTGTCATACTGGCTATACCTGCTTTCTGAAGATCAGCCTTCTCAAATATGTTGTCTTTGTAACCTGAACTAATTCAGATACCAAATGAGCAAAATTATCACTTCAGCAATTTCACAAAACCAAATATTTTAGGCAATAATTTTAGATATGGGTAGGTATCTTTATCAGAAGGATTTTTTAGCTGACTTTATCAGCTGTTTGACTTGTCTTCTTACCTGGACCGATTTGTTTTTCATTGGAGTTGATTTTTAAATTTCTCTTTAAGGCAGAAATTCAGAAAGAAGATAATAAGGTTGCTTGATCATTATATCATTTTTTTTTTCTGTAGATCAAACACAAAATACTGTGGCTCAGCACAAAAAGCCAAATAAAGGAGATGATTTGAGCTTGCCCACACTAATACCTAAATAAAAGCCTAATAAAGCTAACAGGAGTTCTGCCTTGAATTATTATGACTATCACAGTGTGGTGATTGGAAAGTATTTCAGATTAAAATCAGTGCAGAAGACAAAGAGATATTCCTCATATTTTCTGGCCTTACAGTATTATTCCAAAAGCAAGAGCTGTGTGCTCCCTAGGTTCTGGTCAGGTATTTCAAGTGGTTTGTTGAAGGGCAACGACTTTGTTGTCAAAGGTTGTTAAATACCTTCTCTGTAAGCCACTGGAGGAGAATAACCATAGTGCTACAGCAGGCAAGAGGGAAGAAATTATTACTCTTGGGTCCTTTCCACTATATAATGTGTTTGTTCATGACAGCACTCATAAAATAACTCCAATTAATAATGATTAGGTCTAACTGTAATCTTTTCAAAATAGATAAATGGCACAGTTTCTACTAGTGAATGCTTTTTGTGTCTCTGGAGGAATAGGAATTGCAGTGTGGGTTACTGTTGGGAGTTCTTACATTGGATGAATAATCTTTGTAATTGCTGCCTTTGGGTTTGTCGTGCCTGAATCCTGCCTGATGCATGTGTGTGTGTAAATCTAGATAGGATTGAAGTGAATACACGAATATTTATATTTTTTTTAGTGAATCACCTCTTAAACTTTGTGAATAGCTTCTCAAATTTTCATCAAGACATCCTTTCCCTTTCCTAGTGAAAAGCTGAGTTGCAGGCAGAATGCAGTAGCAAAGACTGGTCCATGCTGGACTTGCCCCTGTGCTGTTGTGCACCCTGTATTCTGGATTGCCCGTCTGTCTTGTCTTCATAACAGATTCTTCTTCTTTCCCCATGCTTATTTGGGATTTTCACCCAGCAGGCTTATTGGCATGACACTGTATCTAAACTGACCGAAGAAGCCAATATAAGCACTTGCCAAAAGGCAGTTTTGATCTTCCCTGGCTGCCTCAGTCTTTTTTTCGGATGCAATCAGGGGCATGTGATCCTGATTCAGAGGATTCATCCCATCTCATGTCTATGATTCAGACATTTCAGAGGAAAGAAAAAAAAGAATGCTATCCTTGAAGAAGGTAACTCCGTGTCAGACTAGAGTTTAGCTAGTAAGGAATTTGCCTCACCAGGCTGAGAAAAAAACATAATAATTAATAAAACAAAGATTGTGCGCAGAAGCAAAGGAGAACAAAAGACTTTATTCTCTACTTCCCATCAGCAGGCAATGGCTGGCCACTTCCTGGGAAGCAGGGCCTCAGGTAGGCATAGTGGTTGCTCCAGAAGATAAACATCATGAATAACAAATGCCCCCCCTTCCTTCTCCTTTCTCTTAGCTTTTGTTGCTGAGCAGATGTCATATGGTCTGCAATATCCCTTTGGTCATTTTGGGGTATCTGTCCTGGCTGTGTCCCCATCACAGATCTTGCTCACCCTCAGCCTCCTGGTGAGGGGGAATGTTGGAGAGACAGCTTTGATGCTGTGAAGCGCTGCTCAGCGCTGCTCAGCAGCAGCCAAAGCACTGGTGTGTTACCCACACCTTTCCAGCTACCAGTACACAGCACAGCACTGTGAGTGCTGCTGGGGGGGAAAACTAGCTCCATCCTGGGGAAAACTAGCTCCATCTCAGCCAGACCCAGTACATAGGGATATGACAGATGCCTCCATCCAAGATAAAACTTGTACTCTTGGCTCTAGTTTTGATATGCTGTGTGTGTGGTGCTGGACAGTAGACATGATTATTTTTTGTTTTAGAAAAAAAAAGCGGGTTTGTACTGCCTTGAACCGAAGGTAATGCAGTGCAGCTTATTCTTCTCCCATGACTTTGTTGCTTCAGGAACACAGTTCTCAAACTGCCTTAATGACTGCAGGTTCAGATTGACTTCATTCTTACCTAGGAGAATACTTTCTCATGAATGCGTGTTAGAAAGTCATTCTGTGTTTACAGACACAGTGGTAATTAACACAGTCCTTTGCTTCAGCTGGCTAACAGAAAATCCATGCTGGAGCAGGAGGAAGAGTGAACCAGGAAAACTGGGTATGTGCATGAATAAGCTGCTGTTTTGTAGCCAAGCTCAAGCCAAGACTGTCTGCTTTTAATACCAAAGTAATACTTTAAAGATGGATTTATTTTCTAAATTTTAGGGTTTGATACTTTGTTTCAAGTCACTAAAGACATCTAAAAAATCAGGGTGATTTTATAGGCTTCAGAGCTCCTTGAAAGCAGTTGGCAGCAAATAATCTGCCTCACCAGAAGTTATTTGGTAGTTCTCACTATCTGTACATGACACAGGAAATCGAATATGAAGGCTTCTGTCTGAATAGAATGCTCTTAGCGAGCAGGGAGGAAAGAGGAATGCGGCTTTGAATCAAAAAAAGTGTTCAGAGAAAAAACATCCTTTGAGTTCTTATAAATCTATTTCAGGAGCAGGCAGTTTCTATCAAAAGGTATAATTTGCTATGTATGAAAATCTTCAAAGTTTTAAACTTTGTTGGAGAGAGATAAGCAAAGTGGGCTAGCTGCACTCCAGAGTTTACTGATTTATGTCATGTTGCATCTCTGTGACACACCCAAGGCTTTGTACTAAATTCCAGTCCTGAGCAGAATCTTTGATGCTACTCGGCCAAGTGTTGTGCTCAAAAGTTCAGAGTTTTACAGGCTTGTTCTGACCTAGAATTTTCAGGATACTGTTCTAGACTAGTACTCGGTGTCACATTTTGTTTAAGGAGAAGACGTTTGGGGTATTGAAATCTCAACTCAAAGAACGCAAGCAGAAAGAAAGTTGATTCTGGGTTTTGGGGTTATTTTTTATTGGCAGCAGTGTATTACCTTGGTCTTTTATGCTCAGGGCTTGCACTTCATAAAAACTTAGACAAATCTAGGCTATAGAGCCAGCCAAACCCACAATTCTGACTGAGACCTACTTGGTTTTGCTGAATCATCACAAGCTCTGGGCAGTGAGTGAGCCAAGAGATGCTTTTCTCTTCAGTATTGTGTAAACACAAGATGTTTCCCTGGGCTAAATATTATAAAGTAAAAAAGACATGTTTATTTGATCTTTTTTTCTTTTTATGTCATGTGTTGTAGAAAAAATGATTAATACATAAAGCTACCATCTGGGGCCTCTGAAAATCTGAAAATCCTTTTCTTTTACGTTTTTATCAGCTCAGTCCTAAACATGAAGCAGTTCAGTATAACCTCATCATTTTGTTTCTATAAGTGATAATGATTTGGATTAAACTGCTGACAAGTCTTCATTTATTGTAGGGAAATCAGTTTTGGAAATTGCCGTTTCATTTAAAGTAAGAACAAAAAAAAAAAAAACACCACAGGACTTAATTCATAACTCTACCACAATGTGATTTGAACTCTTAAAATTCAAAGTGAAGGTTCAGTAGCTGACTTGTGCGTTTTCTGGGAAAACTTGGGTATGGATACATTGGTGTATGTAAGTATCGCATGAGGTTTTAATCATTAGCATACTATAAGTTCGTTGGCTGTGACAAGCACTGGAAAAGCTAATGAATTTTCTAGGCATCACATCCTTTTGCTTCTGGCAAGTCCTTTCATGTATCTTACATCTTTCCAGAAATGGCTCTTCATGGGGATTTAGTGGGAGGTTTTACCTCGCTGAGCTGTCAGACCCACAAACACTTGCTTAGTTGCTCTTTCTGCCCACCCCTGCTTCCTGCAGGTCTGGCTAAGCACCTGCAGCTGGGCAGGGAGTAGTCCCAGTCCCTTTGCTTTAGGTTTTCAGCTCTAGTGGTGGCTGCCACTGTGGAAATTCAACATGGATTGGTGGGCATCAGTCTGCCCACGGATTTATCCCTTCAGCAGCCCCTCACCATTCATGTGGTTGAAGTGGATGGCAGGTAGGAATATATAATAATATGTATATAATATATATGTACATGTAATAGAAATGCGAGCTGGAATATAACTTACTCCCTTTTTGACCCCATTTACTTTAGTATGATCAAATGCTTTTAGTTTGCAGCGATGCTTTGTCTTTCAAAATCTGCATCTATTGTCAGATTATGGAATTTGTTAACATAGCTCTTCAAGTTTGTTATTCTGCTGATATCTGTGATTAATTGTGGCTTCTTTTTTCCCATCTTATATTGTTTACAACTTTTAAGATGTAATACTGCTGAAAAAAAACAGTTGTCTGACATTAAGAATAGTGTTTCAGGATAATAAAAGTCCAGTGACTGGTACTGCTGCTTATGGTATTTACAAGACTGAATAATAGTTCTTCCTAGCAAAAAAGCTGTTGAATTATATTAATACAATATAGTAAGATAAAGTCTGACTGTGCTTTTAGTGCATGTTTAGTCATGATTCAGCGTGAAGGGCAAAGGCAGGGTGCAGTGTGTGCATATGTGCCTGTACATGCAGGAGGTGGTAGGAAATGGCTGCAGCATTCTTCTGTGGCACAGCAAAAGCAGAGCTCCTTCAAAAAGAGCTGTACAGGTGAGCAGTCTTTTGGCTTCTTTGTTTATCTCACTTTACAAAATAGATGATCCTCAGGGTAGAGAATTAAAAAAACAACAATCCACAACAAAAAACAACAAAGCCCTGATGAGGACATGCACAGATGCAGTACCAGCTCCACAGTAGAATTATAATCCTCCCTTCTGTCCCAAAATCAAAGACAAATGTTAAAGATATGAAAAAGGTGACTGGTGTTTATCTTTTTTTCCCCCTTTTGATAGTGCGGCTTCATGACAGCATATCAGAAGAAGGATTCCATTACTTAGTCTTTGACTTGTAAGTATGAATTTTGCATATATGTAGCATGTTGGGGATGTGGTACTCAAACTTTTAGATGTAAATACAAGTTCACAAGGTAAATGCGTGGTTCTGGTGCACTGAGTTGGACAAACATGTAAACAGAGCTGCAAGGACGTATTTGGTCATTGGCATGTGCAAGAACTGATTTGCGTCACACATTAAATTCCATATTAAATGAATATTAATTCCACATTAAAAACTTTGAATAAGCAGGGCCACTGTTGAAGTTGATTTTAGTATCAAATATAAGTATGTAAGTACATTTGCATGATATCTGCCAAAGCTAAGCAAACACAGGACTCAGAAAAAATAGTTTGCTGCAAGCCAGTTACCTGTAAAGGAACAAAAAAAAAAACCACCAACATGTGGAACAATAGTTTCTCTACAGAAAATTTCCACTGTGGGACTGAAAGGTAAGCCTGAGTTTCCTAGAGGGAAAGATTCTTTCAGTATATTATTCTCAATTCATGTCTTACCAGTAGAATGTTTCATTTTGACATCATTCAGACTATAAAATGCCTGGCATATTAGAAAGGAAGTTTGCTATTTACTTCCATTTTACTTCAGGACTCTGAGTCCTGTGAGTTGTTCACGTAGTGACTGTATATGTGGAACTTGTTTCTCCCAGATCAGGCTGTTCAGTGGAAGAAGGAATTATGACAACATGAACTGTGTGTCTCATACTCTCAACTTAAAAAAAGACACTGACATTCTTCATTATGGCTGGGACAAACGAACTTTTCTAGTCACCAGAAAAGTTACAGCTTTTAGTTCTGGGTATGGGCAAACATGAATGATTAGGGATTATTTTACAAAACTTCAGTTATTTGAATATAATTACCTATTTCAATTGCAAAGTTTTCCAGGCAGTTTATGATTTTGACAAACATGACCACCACTCCCCCAAGAGCTTTGTTAGATCCAACATGCTGGTTAAAATGAAAATATGTTCTTTCCCCTAGATATGTGGAACAGCTAATTTCTGAGCATACAAACTGAAATACTTTTATTCAGTGCAAGTAGGTTAGAACTTGGGTCTTCCACAATCAATTTTGTGCTCTCATGTCCAGGTTATGTTCTGGTTTATCTTCTCACTTAGTTTCTTTAAAGAAATTTGTGAAGAATTCTTCCAGGTTAGATTTCAGACTAGTAGTACAAAAATATTAAATAGCCTGTCTGCAGTGAAGGTGTTCAGGTTTCAGTGCTCAAATCCTAACAGGGCTCAGAAGGAACTTGTATCTGGCTTGTCTATATCCCAGGTAAGTGCTCTGACTATTGGCTTAGAAATGGCTTTAGAGCACAACACGCATACTTGTTCTCTGACATGCACTGGGGTTTTCTTCTGCTTGGGGGGGGGGGGGGGGGGGGTCGGTTGTTGTGGGGTTTTTAGTTGTTTTGTTTTGTTTTTTAAGAGGAAATCTTTCTATGTGGATGTCGTGGTTTAACCCCAGACAGACAGCTTGTCCACTCACTCCCCCACCTTCTTCTTGCCCTTCCCCTGCTCCTGGAGGGACAGAGAGGAGAATCAGAAAGAATGCAACTCCCATGGGTTGAGATAAGAACAGTCCAGTAACTAAGGTATAACACAAATCACTACTGCTACCACCAGTAATAGTAATGATAAAGGAAATAACAAGGGAAGAGAATACAACACCTCATCACCAGGCGACCGATAACTTGCCCCCCCAGCCTGATCAAGCACTGACTGATACCTCCTCCAACCCTGCAGTCCACCCTAGCCCCTTCCGGGTCACTCCCTAGTTACACCCAGGGCATGACGTGCTGTGGTATGGAATACTTCTTTGGTCAGTTTGGGTCAGGTGTCCTGTCTCTGCTTCCTCCCAGCTTCCCCTCCTCCCTGGCAGAGCATGAGGCTCACAAAGTCCTTGGCCAAACCAAAACACCATTTTTATCAGCTTTGTTCCCAGCCCAAAAGTCAAAACACAGCACTGAACCAGCTACCAAGAAAGAGAAAAATGACTGCTACTGCTAAACCCAGGGCATTATCCACCCCTTATTCCATACCATTCACGTCATGCTCAGATCCCACATTTTCAATATACCATCACTCTTATCTAAGTGCACTCTCATCGTAGTACATGGGCCAGTCCCTATAAAGCTGCTGAGTCCATCTGGTCCATGATGCCAGGCTCCATCTCTTGTAACAGTCTTTCGGAGCACAAGAGGCTATGTGCAGTGTTCACACTTGTGAATAACCTGGGCAACAGTGTCCATTGCTAAGTCCACCCCTCGATCATGAGTCCATCTCTATGTTGCATCTCTGCTCTGTTGGCCTTAAGGATCATGGGCCCACCAGGCTCAAAATAATTCACTGTCCCCTTCAGCAGTTTCTGCAGTTTGTTGCTGGGGACTCCATAGGGGTGCCTTCCATCTCCAATGTTTCCAAAGCTCTGGAGGGGCCCAGTGGACTAGATACCTGCCTATACTGTTCCACACACCCTGCCACTCATGGCTGTCCAACCTTGGGGGAAGTCTCTTGGTCCTCCATATCATCATCTAACTCCAGACAAGACCCAAACCCGACTCTGCTTAACTTTTGAGATCAGACAAAATGGTGGTGGGTAAAACACAGTCTGTGTGTGTGCCAACATGCTGATCCCCATCACAATCAGCAGGCAGGTCCCAAGGATACCCAAAGGCCATCCAAAACCTTCAGAACTCTCAAGCGATGCTGCTGTACTTGTCACTGGGGCTGGTGTAGCTGCTGTGCTTGCCGGCTCTCCCACCACCAGCTTCTCTTTTCCTGAGTCCAGATCTTCCTCCTCTGCCTTGCTGGGAAATGCTGTGGGGCCTCCTGTGTCCTCCTGGGGCTTGGCGGGCGGCTTCCGGGGAATGCTCTCGGCCGTCGCAGGGATGAGCTCGGCCGCGGGGCTTGGCTCCTCTGCGGGGCTCGGCTCCTCCGCCGCCTTCTCCTGCTGCTTGGCAGCCGCCTCCTCCCACTCCTCGACCACCCCGATCTCCTCCACCGGCAGCCGTCCCCTTGCGGCCTCTGGTCCCGCTCCAGCTTGGTCCCCGGGGCCGCTCTCCCGGGCCGCTTCAGCAGCCGCCGGCTCCCGGGGCCCCACCCCCTTGGCTTCTCCGTCACACAGACGGAGGCAAGGGCGAGGGCCAGGACGGTGAGGAGCAGCCGGACGGCCAGGGACCAGTCCACGGCCACGTCCGTTCTGCCCTGCTGCTGGAGCCCGCCCATATTACAAGTCATTGCCATAAAGTACAGTGAGAGAGGAATCTTAGCCCAAGCCCCACACTTGATAAACACTAACACAGCAAATACCGGCTCTGAGTAAGTTACAACATTCTGAAGCTGTGAGATCAAGAGGAACAACTCTGAGAGCCAATAAATCAGCATTGTGACAAGTGTTTATTAATCCGGTCAGATCTGTCGTTATCTCAACCCCTTTGAGCCCCATGTTGGGCACCAAAAAGAACTGTTGTGGTTTAACCCCAGCCAGACAGCTTGTCCACTCACTCCCCCCCCTTCTTGCCCTCCCCCTATTCCCGGAGGGACAGAGAGGAGAATCAAAAAGAATGCAACTCCCACGGGTTGAGATAAGAACAGTTTAGTAACTAAGGTATGACACAAATCACTACTGCTACCACCAATAATAGTGACGATGAAGGAAATAACAAGGGAAGAGAATACAACACCTCATCACCAGGCGACTGATAACTTGCCCCCCCAGCCCGACCAAGCACTGACTGATACCTCCTCCAACCCTGCAGTCCACCCTAGCCCCTTCCGGGTCACTCCCCAGTTACCTCCTGGGCATGACGTGCTGTGGTATGGAATACCTCTTTGGTCAGTTTGGGTCAGGTGTCCTGTCTCTGCTTCCTCCCAGCTTCCCCTTCCTCCCTGGCAGAGCATGAGGCTAACAAAGTCCTTGGCCAAACCAAAACATCATTTTTATCAGCTTTGTTCCCAGCCTGAAAGTCAAAATGCAGCACTGCACCAGCTACCAAGAAAGAGAAAAATGACTGCCACTGCTAAACCCAGGACAGTGGAATTGGAAAAATCTTCTTAATCCTGAACCTTTCCAAGAAGTGCATGCAGAATTCTTGGTTCTAAGGACAATATCACTAGTGTGGCATTTTTATTTTTTTGTTGTGCTGTTGTACTTTTAGAAGCTATAGCCTACTGTAATTGCAGTGAGTCAACTTCTGCATTAAATTTCATATATCGTCCCAGGCATATCTCAGGAGATTATGACTGCAGTGTGAACTAGAAGGCATTTGAACAGCTACGGAGTTGTAGTTACCAGTACCTATATCTCAGTAGTAACAGAACAAATACAAGCCTGTATTCCGCAATAAAAATCAACACCTAACCAGAAAATACAGCCTTGGCAGAAAACTAGATTCTGCAAGAAACATTCTGCACTGGCTGAAGCTTTTCCCTGTCAGTCCTCTTCAGGACAAACATAGGAACAGACTTACACATGTGCTGTTGATCAAGAGCAGCATGAGTTTGTGTTTCATCCTCTTCAAAGAAAGAGGGCTTCAACACACACACACACACAAACACACACACACATTTGCAGCTTATTATGTTTAGATCATTTGGTTTTGGGGATTTTTTTGTCAAAATAAATTACTTTGCAAAAAAAAGAGACCATCTAAATAGCAGAGGCAATGACTGTACCTACTGATCATTGTCTTTGGAAAAACAACATCTTACATTTGTAAAGAACATTTGCCTCATTAGTAAGGATGTTTGCTCAGTTATTTTTTCATTCAGACTAAGAAATTACAGCTTTAATGCTCACTAATTCCATTTTTTTTAGTGAAACTTCATCTTCACTGCAGTTACAAATATATGGTTTGTTTAAATGTACATAAATGAGCGGCCACAAAAAAAGGTACCATATCTGCTTCTTTAATTTGAAGGCCAAGTACATACTTTCATTTATTTATTTATTTATTTTCTATTTGACAGGAGCCTGACTGTGGTGTAACACTGTCACTCCACCCACACATACCATCATGTCATTTTCTTAATGAATTCTTTCAGACTGTGTGGGATTCAGTGGAACTGTTTCTTTAGAAATTTCTTTCAGACTGCATCCCACATAGGAAAGTGAAGACTGCTTTTTTTTTGTTAATAAAAAAAAAAAGCCTAATCATTGCCACTTTCTACTTTGAATTTCTAATAAACTGTGTTGAATTAATATCATGGGGATGCCTACAATCTGAAGGAGAAGCCTGTTGCTTCACTTCTATAGCTGTGCTTTTACCTGGAATAAAAGAGATTAATGTATTCTGAAGGCATGCATTTGAGTGAAGACTTCTTGTGCCAAAATGTAAAGGTGAAAGTCTTCTAAAATCCATGTGGAAACTGGACATTGAACAATGAAAGATGTGCTTCCTGATAAAATGTGGTGTTGGGGTATTCATGCAAGAAGCCCTGCATAGGAAAGAAATAGATGCACTAAAGTATTCACACATACACACACACACACACATATATATATATATTTGTTGGTCATTCCCCATCTCTGAAATACATACATGATGGTGCCATTCTGGAGTGTGGTAGTTTTGCACTTGAGTAGACAAAATTTTTTTCAAGGTCCTGTTGACATCCCTTTCAAGGAGTGGAGGCGTCTTACTGGTCTACCAACATGGTCCCTGTAAGGTTTGATCCTTCTCCCAAGCAAAGAATTTCTTCCTGTTATATTTCTCTCAGTAGATATAGTGAAGTGATTAGCAGAATAGGAAAACGTGTGAAGGAAGACTAGTAATGGACTTCATGAAGTTTGTTACTCCTCCTCCCTTACTGCTTGAGGCAAGTGTGATTAGGATTGCATCTCTTAGCCCATTTCAGTTGCTAAGCACAAATGAGATTGTCTTCAGTGTTAATGATGTTAAATGATTTAAAATCCAATCAATTCAGTCGTTATTAATTGCTGTGTCTGAATGGAAACAGCTGTAGCACTTGAAGACTCTCTTGTGCAAGTCAGTAATATTCAGTGTTGCCCATTTTAATGCACTTGAGATGCAACAATTGGTACATTAAGACTGCTGGTGTTGCTGTTGAATCCAAGTGGAGGGACTGTATGCGTAGAAGAAACCAAAATACAAAAAAAATAATCCTAATTGCAAAACAGTGTTTGCTTTAGTTTACATGTTCTGGACTCGTGTTTTCACAGGGTACATGCGTGAACTGCTCTTTTGGGGAAGTAGAAAGGTCACAGATAAATGTACCAAGTATACGGCCATTGTAATTTTGTAAGACTGCTTCCTTGCACCTTCATTATGAAAACAATTTAAGAAATAAGAAGTTAAGTCTAGGAGGAAACAATGCCAGTGTGATCATCAGCAGCAGAGGCTTTTGTAGCCAGCTTTGCTAATTTGGCAGTTCCTTTTAAATGTCTTAAAAATATAGATTTTCCTAATCAATCATATGGTATATGAAGTTGAGTATTTTTGTATGTGTTGTTACAAATGTTTCCAACAAAAGAAAGTGGCATTTAACACTGTAAATGTAGTAATTTGTTTACTGAGTGTTAAAACTCAGTTGAATGAAGTAGTTAAAAATTGCACTGTGATGTACCTCTTCTGTCAGGTGAGCAGAAATAGCATCCTTTGGACATGGAATCCTTCTTTCTCCCTCTTTGCAGGTTTCCTGGAAGCATACCTGGTGTAGAGGGCCTTGGTGTTTCTACATGCTGCTTGTACTTCTGTTTGAACAAACCCACTTGCTTTATTTGTTGCCATTTTAGTGTACTCTTCAGAAAATTATGGAAGAAGAGTAATAACTTGTGAGAGGCAGTGGCTTTTAATTTGTATCCTGAGAGTTACCAGAGCTCATATCAGCATGTCCTGTTGTGAAACAGGATCTCACTGAAGTTGACAATTTATCTGTATCAGAAAGGCACTGAGATAGATTTACTTCCCATTCTAATCTTGTGAACAGAACAGCTCAGCAGGTGTTCATGTAGCTTTATACTGAAGGACCAAAGTTGGTTCCTTTTTTTTTTTTTTAACTTTTTGCCCTCTGCTTTACGTTCTTCACTTATATTTTGTAAAAGATACAAGGGAAAAAAATCCTAACAAAATGACATCTAATAAGGAGTAGTATGCTTTATCACAACTTTGACATTAAACTGTATGGACTACAGTTTTATAGCAGGTTATTGTATCTGCTCTGTTCTTTATTTATAAAATCAGTGAGTAACATAGGTTGGTAAAGATCCCTAGAAGTTTTCTGGTCTAGCCCCCTTCTACAACATGGTTCAATTGAATCAGTTTTCTCAGAGGATTTTCAAGGTTGGAACATCTTCAAGGATGGAAATTCCACAACCTCTTTGAGCAACAAATGCATAGTAAATAATTATGATAACAATAAAGGAAGAAGAATCCTTATATCTATTTGATATTTCCAGTGTTTCAGCTTGTCTGTTGTCTTTCATGCTGTCTCTGCGTACCTACCCATTAGGGGGTTGTAAGCAGCAATGAGATGTCCCCTGAGCCTTTCCATCTTAATGGTGGAAAGATCTAATTATCTCAGGCTCTCCATGGGCATCCAACTCTGATGAATTTGATTGCCCTTCATTAAACACCGTTGTGTCAATGTTGTTCATGTTCTGGGGAGCCCAGAAGGGGACATGATCCAGGTGTGTTCTCACGTGTGCCAAATGCCAGAGAAGAATTGCTTCCTTCAACCTCCTGGCTCTTCTATATATATCATGATGCAGCAGACCTTTGCTGCTGCAAGGGCTCATTGCTCATGCACTCTTAGTGTGCAAAGGCCACTAACATGGCTATAATGATTTTCTGAGTCAGAGGCTCAGGAGATGCAGGAGAGTTCTGGCTTCTCTTAATCCCCTGTGCTACCTTCCTTCATTATGGCCATGTAGCTACCTTCTGAGAACGATTCCTGATGAATCCTTCAGAGTGACAGGGCATGGGAGTTGCTGACTTACTGTTCGTCAGTGAAATTCACCTTCTCTGTTCCTGCTTTCATTTTTTTCATCATGTAGCAGTGGGTATGAATGCTAAGCAAATGTTTAGTGTCAGCAAATAAGAATGCATATCCCCCTCTTTTCTCCATGCTCAAGAAGAATAAGCGTCAGCTCAGTGTTCTCTCCCACTGAAATGCACTTTGATGACAAAAACTTTTTCTTTCTTGGCTTGCATCAAAATGAATGTTTTAGGGAAAAGTAAGATCAAATGATGCTTTTTTCATTCATCACAAAGTGAGAATTATTTCTCTTCACCACAACTGTGGTAGACAAATATACATGCAAAATGGCGGTATCAAAGACTGTCAAAATATGCATCAATCAAACTTTTTGTGTTACAGGAGCCAAAACCAGTTTCTGGAAGGTAAAAGACAAAAGAGAATACAAATAAGGCAACAAGCTATTTTACCTCCTTCTGCTTTTATTGCAGACTTTTGTACAAAATAGCATTGTTATCTGAAAGTCATTACTTTCCAAGTCAGCAAGGTGTAAACTCAGAAAAAGGATGATGTATCCCAAATGTAAATGGAAACATGAAAATAAAGTTCTTTAACTGGCCTTCTTGAGGAAAGGAACTGTGCTGCTGATTGAGCAGGTCATTTCTGTCATTATCTAATGTGACTAAATAAACTGAGATCCACAATGAACAGTTAGTACAGCAATTTGCAAACGAGTGTTACGGCTCTGGAGGTTACAAGTATCCCCACTTTTAATTTTTTTATCCTTTTAAACTTAACCGTATTCATTGTAATACAGATTTTCAAGCATCTTAATCTTTAAGCATCTTGTAACCCACTCTACTTTTTATGTTAGGGAATTATTGAGATTATAATGTGCTATATGAAAAATCACTCTATTCATAAACGGCAAAGAAATATGAGCACTGATCTTCCATCTAGGAGTTATTTATGTTGGCACATCAGTAGGATGAAGGTTTTTGAAAGCAGGAATCAGACTAACTCGTGCATCCTGCCTGCTGAGGCTGTGTTACGGTGCGCTGGTTAGCTTGTGCTCCTGATTTTAACCTTATATTTATTCACAGTTATTGTGTGCTTATTCATTAGTCTACCAATATTGTCCCTTACAGCTCTCTTCTATGGAGAGCATGGTTCCTGTTCTTTGTCTTCAGTAGTTATTTTCATCCCTCTTAAACTTTGTTTTGCCAAGGTAAACTGTCTTGGCTTCTGTGGGAAGACACAAGTAAGTGAATAGACGGACTAGTAGTAATTTTCTGGTCATACTGCTGATTAAATTCCCTTTTCTGAATGACAAGAACTGTATATCATATGAGGAGGTATTTTACTGTGGTGTGTCAAAACATTGCTGTCACCTTTTTTCAAATGCATTCCAAGCATCCTGCTGGTGACTCATTGTGAACTGTCATCTTTCAGTTATAACAACACAGTTTTATTTCTTTTTAACCACTTCCTACTGTTAAATCATTGGCTCTACAATGAAACTCTTGAGTATGCAGCCATGCTTGGCTGCTTCTGTTACTGGTTCCCTGGATCATGCAGTTCTTCTTTCATACCATTAATGCCTCTTAAATTATTTGAAGTGACACTTTTTCTAAACTATTTCTACTTTCTTGACAAAGACAAGTGAAAATTTTGTAGAAAAAAAAAAACAACTTATCATTTAACTGATTAAGGTACTCTGCTTCTAATGATACTCTCCTTCCAACTCAGTAATCGTCTTTCTAGCAAAAGCACAAGTACCCTCAGGCACATGGGTATCCCTCTGTTGTGGCCTATGCTTAAAGTCCCTTTTCCCTTTTTAGCCTTTCTAGCATTATCTTATTGTCCTTCCTTACATCTGTCTTTACATTGCAGTTTTCTATCCTTAAGTGTTCTGAACTTCATTCAGAATTTCCTATGCTGGTCTGCTCCCTTTAATCTGTAGTTTTACTGCTTATTCTTGACATCCTTAATTGGTGTATGGTATCTTGCCCAATAAGCTGCTGCTCTTTGCTTTTATTTTCTATCAGTGATTGATCTCCCACCACATTCATTTTATTCATGTAATAATTTGAATGGGCAGACTTTCCACTTGAGTCCCTTCACCTTGCTGGTCAAGACCTCTTGCATTTCTGTGCAAATGTTTCAGTTACTCCTCTCTGACTTCTCCCTGTCAAGTTAATTTATGATGCATGTTTTCACTTCTGAAATCTCCATTCGCACCTTGTTTTATCTAACAGAGTCACTGGAGGTGAATTATTTGAAGATATAGTTGCAAGAGAATATTATAGTGAAGCAGATGCTAGGTAAGTAATTTGGTCTTCTAACGTTGCCTTTAGTAACTATAGGATAGTTACTTACATCTCTCATGGTGTTTGGCATCAGTTTCACTAGCACAGCCTGTGAAACTAGGGTTTGTCCTAGAGACTCTTAGACTTGGAAGGGCACAGTTTGCTGTTTTGAGCTTATGACTGTGTGGTGGAGAATTTGTATGAAGTCTTGACATCTGCTGATCTGAAAAGGATTAAATCACTTCTCACTTTGTTAAAATCTTTGTGAATTTGTGAAATAGTTAAAATCCTAACCAGTTTTCTCCTCTGCAGACTGGACATAACATTTCAGCTGTCTCATCTAGGGATTCTTAAATGTACTGATCAAAGTTTGAAATATATGCTGGTCTTGAAAAAATTTTACATTAAATACCATTCTTGTTCTCAGACCACAAGTACTAATTTCCTTTTCATATTTAAACATTTCTGTTGTGTATCATCAATAAGCAATTACACTGTACATCTCATAGTCTGAGCTCAAATATGAAATCTCTAGCAATTTTCTGCAAGTGCTTGTTGAAAAACTTGAAGAGTAAATTGACAATTACCATAATTTGCATGCTGACATAAAGTGTCAGGGCCTTTTTTTTCATCTCAGAATCTGTTTGCCCTCATATAATAATAAATCTTGAACACTCTTATGTAATTATGAATCTTAAACTTTGTGGTCAATTACTGTAAAGAAAATATGCTCTACCATTAAACTCTTCACAGAAAATTTCTCTCAAAGAATCCTCATGGTTTTGTGTGTTCATAGTCACACACCACCATTGATATATATTTAAATTTCAGTTATTCCTTGGAATTAATTGGCAGATGATTGGGAAACATTAAGTGTCATTAGCAACAGTGGTAGGATAATAATGAACAAACAAGAAACAATATTTCTCTTGAATATTAGGAAGCTTCTACTAATTTTTGTAGGAGTACTAGAAAACATCATTCCTTGAAGCATTTAAATGCAGAACAATACATAGTAAAACACATTGTAGAAGAGAAGATAAAATTGTTAATTTAAGTGAGATGGAAGAAGAGGAGTTACGTTTAAAAATTTTTTAATTACTTTCTGCCTGTTGTGATTCAAGCAAAATTTTAAATATTGATGCCAAAGGCCAGCATATGGTGTCATTGTGTGTTTTTAAGATACCCGTGATTTAAAAGGAAAAATTGCAATGATTTATTTTTCTGTTTTGGAATTGTGACATATTGGAAGGGGCTGTGCATATATATATACGATATATGATATATATATATCGTATATATATATATGTGTGTGCATTTTATATATCCAGTAAAACTTGACCAAATAAGTGAAATAGTTACAATGCATCTCTGTATATTTATATATATACATTTGTTTGTGTGTGTGTTCGTATATATATCAATATAGTGTGTGTGTGTCTATGTATATCCCTATAGAAATAGTTAATGAAATGTATAGCTGCATATCTTAGGACTATGATACTGGTCTGCAAGTCCTTACTCATGCAAGTAGTCTTTACTCATACAAGTAGTCCAGTTCAGTGAGTTGTGAACTACTTGCAGAGGAAAGGGTTTTCAGGCTTGGGCTCCAGTTACTGATTTATGACCATTCCTTCTGAATTCCATGGTCAAAATGTTTAAAAATGTAGATGGTTGAAAATTTAGATCAGTATCAAATCTGTGGCCCTTGATTACTACTTACCATCACTTACTTCTGCCACAAGATGATACTTAAAAACAAAAAAGTAAGCTGTTGTGATACCAAAAAACATCTGAAAAGTTCCAGTGATCTAGAGGATGAACACTTCAGTTGTGCTTTTTTGGCATCATAGGCTGGCCAAAACTTGCAAACTTGGGCATGGAAAAATTAGGTGCTAATTAAATGATTTAAAGCAGCAAAATAAAATGGTTTTCCACATTTTTAACATGGGTTTCCATTTCATGAGTGACTAGTGCTTGATGATATTTTAAATGAAAGTGCATGCCACCTTTTTGAATGACTTGGCTTTATTCTACTAATAGATTTTAAGAAACCTTTAAATTCAAAATGAGAAATGTTTTGCTTTTCATAAGTTTTTCACCTTTTTTTTTTTTATTTCATTTGTTTTCTGTGTATCATTGCATTTCTGAGCATTTCCTTGTGTCAGCAAGTGTTGTAAAGTTAATTTCACCCTAAAAATTCTAAAACCCCCAAACATACCAGTAATTGTTTTACTGCCTGCACATTATTTTTCCTGTAGCAGTTTTTTGGAAACTGGACAAAGGTTCCATACTGCTGAATGAAAAAACAAAATAATGATTCTGTCTCACAGGTGTCATCTGTACCATGTTCAGTGTCTTTTATTGGTTTGTTTTTGGTTTTGTGGGGGTTTTGTTTGGCTTTGATGTACTTTTTTTTTCTTTTTTGATGCGTTACAGCTGGAGATCTCTCTATATCCAACATTGCTTTGGTCAATGTGCAATCGAGACATGTCAGGAAGTGTAAAATTGTTTTTGTTCTTTATCTTTTTTCTTTAAGTTTTATTTTATTTTGTATTTGATGTGATTATGTGCCTTTAAAATGTTCTCCCTTCCATTCTGCCCTTGTATCTTTGCAGTCATTGTATACAGCAGATTCTAGAAAGTGTTAATCATTGTCATCTAAATGGCATAGTTCACAGAGACCTGAAGGTCAGTATCTGGTGCCCATCAATTGGCTATAAGAGTTTGGGGATTTATTTTTTGCTGGGTAGGGGCAGAGGGTGGGTTGTCTGCGATGTTTCCTTGCCTATCCTATTCACCCTCAAAACAACTAGTCAGCCAAATAATGCATGATACCTCTTTCCAGTTTGCAAGTCTACAGGCCTAGTATACATCATGGCAAAAGGGGGAATGGTTGCCAAAAACCTGTCTCCTTCCAAGGCGCTGGAGTTACCCTGTGCTGTTGAATGTGTTCTGGTATCTATCTGTTGAGGCTGTCCATGTACCGCTGTGTCCGCACATGGAGGTGAACTTTGGCAGTGATGTATGTCGGCTTGCAGATTTAATAACCACTTGTGTTCCAAGGCCCGGGGTTGCAGTTGCAGAACCGCTGGTCGCACATGGCTGTGTTAGAGTATGACGAATCCTCAGGCAAGTGATGCTAATTGCCGGCAAAATGGGAGCTGGAGAAGTTAATCACTGACCTCACCTGCATCGCTTGGAGGCGGGGGGAGAGGGAGGGGAATTACTCAATGGCCACTACAATTTGTGAGTGAATGTGTGAGGAAGGGCCGAAAAAGTGCAGAGGATGCTAAATGTTTAATACGACCTCGCCAATGAAATATTGGCAAAATTGGTGCGCGTTCCCGACAATTTGCCTTTTACAAATTGCCATTAAAAAATAATAGTAAATTAAACTAAGACCAAAGCAAAGCAGCCGACCCGCAGCACGTCTCCGAGGCTGTCCCTTACGGATCCCACAGCGGCGGTGCCTGAGGCCGTCGTGCTCTGAGCGGCGCGGAGCAGAGCGGGGCGGAACGGGGAGCGGGGACTCCGCACGGCCCCTTCCCCGCTCCCGCCGCTGCCCCGGCCCCTCCTGGCTGCGGGCGTGCGGGCGGCAAGTTCACGCTTGGGACTAACACGCGCCCCTGGTGTTTGCATGCAGTCATTGCATTCAGCAGATCCTGGAGGCCGTGCTACACTGCCATCAGATGGGCGTAGTCCATCGGGACCTCAAGGTGAGTGCTGCTGCCCGACGAGCCCTCTCCACGCCGTGCGACAGCAGGGAGCAGGAAACCCTATCAAAAACGCGACCTTGAGCAGTTTTCTTTTTTGTTTTAGCGTTTTCCTTTTTGCTTTCCCCTTTTCTTCACCTATGCACAAGAACGAACCATAGAATGGTTTGGATTAGAAAGGACCTTAAGATCACCCAGTTCCAACCCCCATGTGACACCTCACACTAAACCATGTTGCCCAAAGCTCTGTCCAGCCTGGCCTTGAGCACTGCCAGGGATGGGGCATTTACCACTTCCTTGGGCAGCCTGTGCCAGTGCCTCACCACCCTCACAGTAAAGAACTTCTTCCTTAGAGCTAACTTGAACTTCCCCTGGTTAAGTTTGTACCCATCATTCTTGTCCTATTGCTAAAGTTCCTGATGAAGAATCCCTCTCCGGCATCCTTATAGGCCCCCTTCAGATACTGGAAGACTGCTGTGAGGTCTCCACACATCTTCACCAGGCTGAACAGCCCAAATCTGCTTAGCCTGGCTTCATACAGGAGGTGTTCCAGCCCCTGATCATCCTCGTGGACCTCCTCTGGCCTTGTTCCAACAGTTCCATGTCCTTTTTATGTTGAGGACACCAGAATTGTACACAGTACACCAAGTGAGGTCTCACAAGAGCAGAGTAGAGGGGCAGAATCACCTCCTTTGACCTGCTGGTCACGCTCCTTTTGGTGCAGCCCAGGATACAGTTGGTGTTCTGGGCTGTGAGCGCACACTGAAGTGAGCTCATGTTCAGTTTCTCATTGACCAACACCCCCAAGTCCTTCTCCTCTGGATCACTTCTCTGCCAAACCACAGAAGAAAATCTTCTCAAGACTTCTCATTACCTCACTATCCAGATCCACAGTCCGCTGGCACCCGGTGTCAGTACCAGGGAGAACAGGAGTTGCTTTTCAAGCATTTGGTGTATCCATCAAATACATGATCTTCCTCTCTGTCATGCAGAGCTTTTGGGGCAGGGTGTGTGGGGAACTTTCTCATCAGTATAACTTGGAGTTCTTCTGGGAAGCACACTTACGCTCTCATGGCACCCATTTCAGTGATGAAAAGCCAGCTGCTCTGAGGCTCCTGGCACAAAGACCTCCTCCAGATGATGGCTGGGCTTCAGAACACCTTTAAAAAGTGAATTTCTACAGTGTTCTCTCCATGATCACCTAAGGAATCAAGCTCCTTCTGGATGAACAGTACTGTTGGGATAGAAGCCTCGGAAAGCAAGCTCTTGTGTTGAGAAGAGCATTATCTCTCCCTTACCCATCCTAATAGCTGGAGACATCTACTGCAAAAATGCTGTCTACATTTCAAGCATGTTGGCACAGAAATAAACAAATAAAGATCTTTTTTTTCTAGTGGGAAGCTCAGAGAGGCAAGTCTGCAAACTAGCTAGTAGTGTGGATAAGGAGAGGACTTAATTTGAACTCTTAGGCTTCAAGATCCTCAAGTAAAAGAAGATTGTTTATTTTGAAATGAAGTGGAGGGGCACTGTCTGAAATATCAGACCCTTTACAAAGGCAGCAAGAAATGGCCTGTGGGCTAAAGCAGTGAGACATGCCAGTTTCTTCTAGCACAGCTTCTTTGCTTCTGAGTTTCCTTTCTGAATGAGTTATGGGGAGCAGGAATTTCCTTCCAGGATAAGTATTTTCCAGTACTTGTTATTAGTAATAATGCTGGAATCAGGATGCCATCATCTTTTTTTTTTCTTTTGCCTTCACTTCCAAGTAAACAATTGTTCCTGTCTGATTTATAAAATCCCAGTTCTTTTCCTCTAGGAACAGAAGGGTTACATTCTGAAAGTTCAGAGAGCATCATGGAACTCAAGGATACATACACTAAATTCTCTACCCATTTTGCGCTTCTGGATTTTCCTGTGTCATGGCTGCATAACAGGAGGCTGACAAGTCTATCAAATCCATAAATCTTGCATGTCGGCCTGCTCACGTGGAGTACGTTTAAATTCATTTCAGGGATGTCACATTTCTCTAGCTGCTCCAACCATTCCTGTCCCCAGTGTACATGCACAAGAAGGAATTGAAATAAAAGATTGCAGCTGTGCAATCTGGCAAAATGAGGAATGCTTGCTAGAACTTTTCACACATTCAGGCAAAATAACATTTCTTTGAAAATGCATTAAGTCCAGGTGTTACCTGCTCCAAACCAAAATGTGGAATTCTTACTTTGGCAAATCCAGGGTGAACTTGAAAAACTGTGAGAAAAAATGCTTTTGCCAAGCTGTAGTGTACCCAGTTTATTTTCTGACAGTGAAAACTTCAGGAAGCAGAAAACCATTCTTCAGTTACTACTTTGTGGCAAAAGAAAAAAGCCAAAGTGATACAGAAGATTCTGGTGAAGTCGCAGCCTAAGATGCCAAGGCCTAAGGCCAGAATGGCAAGATATGCAGAAGATGGTTATGGCCTGACATGAATCCTTACTCTGCAAAACTTGATGGATTTCTGTCAGTAACTCAGGCCACCGTTTGATGGCATGTTTGGGGCTGGGGAGGGCAATGTGAGGGAGAGATTTTGAGCAATCTCGTTTTATTCACCTTTCTTTTAGCATAATTTAGTAGGAGAGAGGAGGTTCTGCAGTCCTTTACAACCTGCAGAAGTACTTGTTGCTGCTCTGTTTGTAATCCATGGTGTAAGTCAAAATGGTGGTGGAACTAAAACCAGAAAAAATTAGCCTGTTAGTGGCAGCCTTTCTTTAACAGATGGTGAAAGTGCACTTCAGGGTAGAAATTCAGCTCTTGGCAGTTAACAGCATTGCTGCTTTTGTGAAGTTCTGTGATTATGACCCTCTTGCATTCCCCCCAAAAAGCAGACGCCCTGGTTGTATTCAAGCAAAAATACACAGAGGCATAAGTACTTGATCTCCAAGATTTCAAGACCTTTGGAAAAGTAAGGCATAAATCATGTTCATTTACTTGTAAGTAATAGTAGTAGTTAACACTGCCATTCTACACGCTTGACTGCAGTCAGTCCTGTGCTGGTGGCACAGGGTGACACTATTGACTCCAAAGTATGAGTCCAGAGTGGTCCAAGCTGCGCTGTTAATGTTTTCCAAGTAATTGCATTCATTCTAAGTTAATGCATGGTAAATATCTAATATGCCTCCTGTCATCCTGGAATGAGAGCTGTGTGTTGCTTAAGCACACAGTCCCACACAATGTTGTCTTTGGCAGAGGAGCAAATCAGGAAATCTGCTTCAGTTTCTGTTGAAACGTACGTATGACAGTGGTAATTATCTAGAGTGCTGTAATTGGCAGGGGATAGACATAGAATGGAATTAAAAAAAATATATCCTAAGGGAAAAAAAAAGAAGCAACCAAAGAAAACCAGCAGCAAAAATCGCAAAACTCTTCCGTATGAAATCCCATGGTGTAAGGTGGTATGTGTTTGTCAAATTAGTGCTTGTGTTCAAACAAGAGGGTGAGGAGTTTCCCTGCTTTTGGCTTGCAGAAGGTCACAACCAAGTATGATCATCTGTTGCTTTGAGGGGTTTTGAGAAGAAAGTGCATTCCAAGAAGTAATGACTAAATGTCTCTCACTTTCATAGGAAACCTTCAAGAACTGTGTGACTACATGTGTGAATTAGTGTAGTTGAATGACAGTGTGACATTGCTTAAATCAGTGCTGATGAACCTTGCAAAGAGTCTTCAGCTATTCAGTGTTTGAGATCATGTAGTTGAAGTGGTTACTAATAATTCAAGTTGCTTCAAAATTAAGATTATATTTTATTCTGAGTGATCTTAATCTTCTGTTTCCACACTTTTAAAAATCAAGTTGATGAATTGGCAAAAGGTTTTTAATACTCTCTTTTCCATGACATAGCAACAAAGGAATGATTGTAAATAACTGAAAAAAAATGTTCCTGTACAGTTTGATGAGTGGGGGAAAAAACACCTTTAGACTAAGGAGTTTGTCAGGGCCAGTTGTGTTGTTAATTAGTATCACAGTTGAGGCTTAATTAGGCTCAAGCATATTTTGCTGAATAGTTGATAGATGTATTAAGGATAGCCTTTGCTGAAATGAAAGAAGCTTATGATGGCAGTTGTTTCCAGACGTAGTACTTGCATGGGATTAACTGTAATCACATAAATAGTCCCTTGGAAACCTATAGGATTGCTGCTGGATTTAAAAGGAAATCGGAGTTTAAGAGTTTGCAGAATTAAGTCCCCAGTGCCAGACTGGATATGGTGAATTCCCCTGTGACCTATTGCTACAGAAATTGCTTCTGCAATGCCCTTGAAAATGAAGTTTTGTTACTATGTACATGCAGAACAAAACCTTTTTAAAAAATAATGGAGATAGAAAAGAAAGAAATGTCAAGACAATACCATAGAGCTCACATTTCTCTGAAATTATCTGTTGAATTCTTGGACAATTTACATTTGATATGTTTGCTAAATGAAGTTAAACGGATTCATTATGAACAGCAGAATGAACACCACTGTTCTGTTCAGATCCTTTTCTTTTAATTCTATGAGTGTACTATAGCATTTGATTTCACATATGACCAACATTCCCTAAAAGCAAAAAAGCAGAGAGGGAACTTTTGCAGACTTGCATTATTATTTGCAATAGGTTCTTTGCAAGCACAGACGTGGGCATGCTAGTTTGGCTGAAGGATTTGCAATGTAAATGCACCTACCCTCTAAATACAAATGTAATAATAAGTCTGTTATTGTTAAGCTGTCATGCAAAACAAATTTATGTATGACAGTACAGATGCCTAATCCTGGAAACTGCATAGGATAGACTATTGATCAAAGAAAAGGCATCTTTCAGGAGAGTTTTCATTATTTTTCTAGTAGTGGACCCTGAGGAGTCTTTGGATGGTCCTGTCACACAGACGGGTGTTGCAATTCCATATGAACATTATGGCTGACCTCCTTCACTAGCAGATCTGCATGCTTTCTATAGTCATGCTGTCATAGGGTACTAAAGGCTCTTTACAGGCCTGGTGGTTCTTTCCAAGTAGGACTAGGAAGTTCAATTTTTGCAGTTTCATGGAGAAAACACATGGGTTTCTTCTCTTTTTCACTCCTCTAAGTATTTCTTCTTTCCCAGACGGCTGTAGCTAAGAAAAAGCGAAAACTTGTCTAAAGTATATTTTCTTATCTTTACATTTCAATTTTTTTCTCTGTCTGAATAAAGCCTGAGAACTTACTTCTAGCTAGCAAATCCAAGGGAGCAGCAGTAAAATTGGCGGACTTTGGATTAGCTATAGAAGTCCAAGGAGAACAACAGGCTTGGTTTGGTAAGTAAATACTATTCTTTTTCCCTTGCAGGAAGAATGTTATCTGTAATTCTTACTGAATTAAACTTTACTGAATTAAAGCTTGGCAGCAGAGCTTATGTGTTTAAAAACTAAAAATAAATTAAAAAAAACACCAAGAAACAAAAATAAATCCCCCAACACTTCAGAAGTGACCTGTGGCTACATTTCCAAATCTCAGAGCTAACTTGACAAGAAGTGGGTCTTCTTTTTCTCATAGCTTCCTCTTTACTAGCAAAGGTAAGTCACCTACCAACAACATAGAAGAAATTGGCAAAAGTCTCTTGTGTTGGCACAACTATGTTCATACTGGGGATTTTGCCAGCACAGCAGTACTGGTACAGGGCAGGATGGAGGGAGAGGGTTTTATAATCCATGCTTCTAGTAAATACAGCGTTACAGATGTTCCTTTTGACTGTAGTCTGTGTGCCATTGACGTTTCTTGACCTGGAAACTTAGGTTTCCTGATTCCTGCTTGTCCTAGCTTTTGTCAGCCTGTAGGTTTGACTTAGGTGCATACCACCCCCTTGTCCCCCACTTTCACCTGTGTATCTAGATGAAGGAAATACAGGTGTAGAGCCTGGGATGAAGACAGGCACCTTCCAGTCAGGTGCTTGTGTGACTGAAGAGTAAGGCTGTGGGTTAATCGTGCTGAGTGTACCCACCCAGTCATCAAAAACATTTTGTCTGAAAAATTTTCTGTCAACTGGTAATACCTGAAAATTTGCACTTAGGAATGTGACTTGAATGAAAATAAAAGGGGGCTGGGTACCTGAGGCTGTACACAGTCCACATCAAGATCTTGCTGTGACAGTGCAAGTTGTCTGTCACAACTCTTTATATTGCTGCCCTAGAGGTGACTGCCTCTTCACATCTGCAAATAAAGCTGTTTGTAAAACTGGTCTTTGACCCACTGAGGTCAAAATAAGCTGGCTTATTAAAAATGTACATTCATTAGTATATAAGCAGCTCATGTAGTACATCATGGAAAGCATAAACCCAGGAAGGTAAGGTATGGCTAAAAGCATCTGGAACCTTGCACAGTTGTCGGGAAAGGGTTGTCTGTCCACAGCTTACACCATCTTCAGAAGTTGATACTGGAGTTTCTGTCTGAAAACATTAGCTTCATCTGGGAGTGATCAAGAGTATGCTTTCTTGATGGAGAAGGTGACAAAGATGTATGCAAATGTGGAAGCAAACTCAGCCTGTGCATGTGACCACTTGAAGAGAGGACAGATCTGCTCATGAAATGTTGTAAAGGGAGGGTGTCTGCCCTCCTGAGGGTGGCCCTTGGTGGTGTGATCCAGTTCTCCAGAACTGACACCTCAGATGTAGCTTAGGTGTCCTGCACAATGCTTCTCCTCAGGTTCTAAGAGGATGGAAGATAGTAAATTAAATATAGTGCATTTCTCTCCAATTTCACTAAACTCTTCTCTTTTTTTGTTGTTGTTAATTAAAAAAACCAAAATGCTGAATATAGATTGTTACAGTTACCAAGCAGACAAAGGAAAACAGTGGAAAAGATTGAATACTGGTCATTGTAAGTAATAGGACATCTACAAATGCAATGCATCTGTCTCATACACCACCCTCTGAACAGATGTGAAGCACAGGACAAAATTTAATTGTAAATCCCAAGAGGTAAAAATACAGAATAGAATATAGCAGCTATGTCTTTTCACTCAGAGCAACTAGAAAGTGTCATTTGAAATTGAATAAAGTAGTTGTGAGGTTGCTGTCAAATCTTAGAATGACAGAACAAAGGATTTTGTGAGAGACTGGGGCTGTAAATCTAGGATATAACTACACATGGATTCACAGGCAGTACTGCTGGACACATGTTAGTAGATCTGTAAACTAGCCTGTTGTTTTAAATCCCAGCTTTTACATAAATGGATTTCAGTAATCCACAAAACACAGAGGAGATTGCTCTTGCACATTAACAAATAGTTCAGGTAAATAGGAAGTGTCTCAAGAAAAAAATCAGCAGAATGAACTTGACTTCAGGGTTATTTTCGGTAAAGAATACATCTGTGTGGATGCAGATGACCCACAGAAGGCTGCAATTCCCTGTGAAATAATGCACTTTATCTTTTGGTCTGGTTCCTGTGAAGTACTTGGTTTAGACTTGTAGCTACTGCCATGCTGAACTTGGGAGAAAGGGGATGGAAAAGAATGTCTTCAAAATACACATGTAAGGAAGAGGTAAGCTGGCAACGAGGTAATAGAAAATAGAGTAAGTAGTCAAATGTGGCTCTTTTATTGTTGTTGGTATTTGATAAGACTAGTGGGTTCTGTACCTTTTCTGGAACTTCCTCTGCAAAACCTTTCTGTAATGATCTGAGTACCTTCTTTCAACTTTATGACTGCTTTAAGAAGGCAGAAAACTCAGATGTGCTTGGTATTTTGAACTTCTTATTGCTCCCTTCTGAAAGATTTTTCAGCTTTCCACTGGATTCTGCAGCACTTGGTGACTCACAGCATGCTCTGATTCCAATTATAGCTGTGCAGTAGTATGTTTTTCTTTTTACATCTTTTACTGTCTCCCCCTCCTCCCTCCCCCACCCCCCCCTTTTTTTTTCTTTTCTTTCAGGTGTAGTCCTCCGATGTGATGGTTGCTGTTCTGCTTAAGCCGGAACTATGTCTCAGCAGGAAACTGGCTAGAGCCCTGTGTGTTCCAATACAAGGGAACACTTTGATGCTTTGCCTGTTGACAAAACAAACCTGTTCTGTAAAGTGTCACAGGGTTTAGCTGAAACACCCTGCCCCATCAGCAGGTGTACTGGGAAAGAGGCAGGCTCCACTGACTCACTGTCCCTTGTTGAAGTCAGTGGAAGAGCTGCAGTTAACTCACTGGTAGCTAGATATAGTCCTAGCTGCATCCCAAATTAAGCCCAGCCCTGCATCTAGAACTAAAAGATGCACCACTTAAGTAATTTGAGTAGTTCCACTGAATTAATTTGTTGGTTGCATTAAATTTAGGTTTTCTACAGTTAGTCTTTTGGATCCAGCTGTGCAGGAGGAGAAGGCTACTACTGCATACTTACTCTCAGCTGCTTGCTGTTGCTCCTTGTTGCCACCTTCTCTGTATGTCCTCACCAGATGTCTCATTTGAATTTTTGTTCCTGACTCAAAGGGAGGTATCTTAACAAAGAAGTACAATTTAAGACTGTTTAAACTAACATGGTTTATTATGCCATTTTAGTTTGGAATCCTTGCATTAGAAGTGTTGAGAAGGTTGTAAAGTCTAGCAAGGGGATGATGAAAGCATAGGGCAGATTTTAGAGCAGTAATCTCTTCTGCTGATGTTGTGGAATTATAGTTAACCTTCAGCCCAGGTTTGACTCCAGAGACATGGATGCTCTCCATTTACGTTAAGTAGTAACATTATGATGTAGTCTTTCCGTAAGAGGGTTTTGAGACTGTAAGCTGAGTACCATGCACTGTGTAGCAGTGTGCCACTGAACTCAACAAAGCACAGCATATGTCTTGGACCTTTGAATAGTTACTTAAGTCATATGATGATGGGAGTACCAGGTGATGCAGTCTTTTCTGGTCACTGTACTGCCACAGTCTCCAGCTTTGTGAGTTGTTTCAGCTAAAGTAATTGCTACTGTTACCAGTGGTTTTCTGGAAGATACACAGTTGCATTGGGATCCCTCTGACCACTTACAGAATTACCTTATACGCAGTTAACAATTTCAGTATGCTTTTCTTTTTCCCTGAAATAATTTCTGTGTACTCTTCTGTGTTTGCTGCTTTAAACAAGTTCAGAATATATACTAAAATATAACAATTACTTTTGTTTAAACCCATCCTGTATCTTCATCAGAAGATCAAGTTAGCAAAGTGCTATATTATTTTCAAGTGATGCATAGTAATGTTTATGGAAACACAATAAGCTTGAAAATTGAGACAACTTTACATCCCTTTTAAAATAATCAAAAATATTAGTAAAAATAAATAAATAAAAAATGAAAGTATTAATGTAAAGCACTACAGCCAAGAAGAGATACAAAATATTATCTTCAAAGCTATTTAGAACGTACAGTTTTCAGTTTCTCGAAAGAGCTTAAGTATGTTTCCTGTGTGATAGTACTCTAACAGTTCATAGCTTTCATATCAGGACGCTGGGAAAAACCAAGCCTATTTTTCATGAAAATATTTTAGCTATGTTCTCAGTAGAGTAGACAAAATGTGTTCCTTCATTGCCCCCTCCCACTCTAAACTGATTGCCAACTGCAGAGCAAAGGCTTACTTTATCTGTAGCTGTACAATTTATACATTATCGCCATGTCTCATAAGTTTTGTGGAATCCAGTGTGGTATTTCAGAAATGACGTGTTCCTTCATAAAAGGCACCAAATACTTACATTTCAAGAATTCTCAAGCATTTATTTTAGGCAAAGATGCTTGAAAGAACAGATACACTAACTGAGATGGCATAGAATGTTTTGGGTCATTTAGTTTTCATTATTTACAGAGGGTTCTATACCTAGTTTTTCCATTTCTCCTACAAGAACACAGCAGAGATGGTAATGAATAAAGAATGAAGAACATGCAAATTTTAAAGGCTACATTGCTCCAGAGATGCTTTTTGTCAGCTTTTGTAAGGAAGTTTCCAGACACGGGAGTGAGTTTTGCAGTGAAAAGATTAGAAGTAGCTGTGCGAAATATCAACAGCAAAGGCTATAAGAAGGCTGAGCCCAAGTTGATGGTCTTCATCCTAGGTAATAGCCAGGTGTGCTTTTGTGAAAGCTAATCCTCAGCATCTCTGGCCAAGTATTTTGCCACCATCTGGAACTGGAATTGAGTTTCAGTTGCATGTAAAGACATACGAACAATGTTTTTACTTTCCTTTTTTTTTTTTTTTTATTCTAAACAGGAGGTCTCTAAATATATAAGCATTTCTTAAATTTAGCCCTTCATGTTGTCTACTCAGAAATCTGCCCTCCTCTAAGACTGAATAGGGGTCTTTAAATGCTCCTTACAGTCATAATACTGTAGCTTAGCTGCCCCTCCCATTTTATTAATTAGTCAGTGGAAGTACACGGTGTGTTTTAACAGTCCACAGCTGACAGCTGATAGACTCCCAGAAATCCCATGAAAGTCTTGTTTACAATCCTCATCCTTATAGTTTGGGGCTAATTAAAAATAGCCTAAGTTAGTGATTGAAAAAACCCAAACCTGTAGCAGTCTTTGGCTTGCATTGTGTAAATTTTGTTTCAGTTAGTATCTCCAAGGGGATCAGTCAGATGGATCACTCCTCCTACTTTGCTGATTTTTTACTTTGACCCTAAACCAGATGTATTTGCATCTCACTACTTGGTGCCTCACTACAGCTTACAGTAATGCAGAAGTCATGAAAGAAATTTCTTCAGCTACCTTGTAGTCTTTCTGGAAGCTTTCATCTCTGCACCGTCACCAGATCCTTAACACCGCTGTAGAACCTGGAGTGTTGGTGTAGATGGGTAACCAGCCAGCTTTCAATCTCCCCTCGATTCTGCTAGACACGGTGGCAAAAATGGATGTGTCAGGTCTGCATTTGCGTTCCTATTGTTGTTATTTCTAAGTGATTCATCATAAAAAGTCGACAGTGAAGCGGTTAGTGGTCGGTGGCCTGGGGAATGATGTCCTGTGTATGATGTAGGCTGAGCTGAGAATCACTTGACTTTTGCAGAGCACTTACAGCTTCTGAGTGTAGTTGCCTTGCCTTTTGACAGGCTTTGCTGGTACTCCAGGATACCTTTCTCCAGAGGTTTTACGGAAAGATCCTTATGGAAAACCTGTGGATATGTGGGCATGTGGTAAGAAGTTATTTTGATAGACAATGTTCTGTCCACTTTAGGGTATCTTAAGTGTGAGAAATGATGTCCAGAATACATGATACTCTACATCAGAAAATATGTATTCAGTAAAATTCAGTATTAATTTTTAGGAGAAGTCACCATATTTTTTTGTCATTCTACCAGCTGCCTTTTTTTTTTTTTTTTATTTATTTGTGGAGGTGTGTTATCATGGCATTCTTGGCTGGGGCTACACAGCACACTTTCAGAAAATAATTAAAAATAGCTGCAGGTGCCTGATGCCTAACTAGTTCAAAATCATAACAATTCATGACTAGTTTTGGTTGACAAGCAGCCTGAAACCTGATCTGACCAGTATCCTACTACTGCAGTTTTAAACTGGGAAACTAAATGTTTTGTTAAAAGTACAGGACAATTACTTTATCATCCAGTTCTTGAAACAGCATATTTTAAGGTTTTGGCAAGTGGCAGCTACTTAGCCAAGAACAATTGGTGGTTTTCTTATTTTGCTTCTACCCACGCTTACTTGGATGTGTTTATGAAAGCACTTTTCTTTAGTCACAGTGAATTATCTCTGCAAGACTAGCAAATGGACTTTTTCGTTTCCTGTTGACCATATATTGATAGAGATAAACTGAGATGCCCAAATTTTCTTTGCATGAGATTAGTTAAAACACAATATTGCGAACACCAGTACAAGCCATGGTAAAGACAGAGGTAAAAATGCATTTTCCTAGAACATCTGTGACCACTGAAAATTATTTTCCCAGCTGTCTACATGTGTTCAGTGTTCGTGATTTGATACAGTGTCAGATACTCGTTATTCCCCTCACTCTGCAAGGAGGTTATGTTGTGAACTCTACATTTACTATTTTCTCCAGTATGAATAGGCACTATTTTTCAGTGTCTTAATACTGTTAAGCCATTTGGTTTACATGGTTGTCAGTTGCAAAATGAATCTCTAGGGTTTGTTTCTTGAAATCCCTTAATACTACTGTGAATTCTCTGCAGGTGTCATTCTGTATATCCTCCTGGTGGGATATCCTCCATTCTGGGATGAAGACCAGCACAGGCTTTACCAGCAAATCAAGGCGGGTGCTTACGATGTATGTACCATATGCTGTCTATTGAGTTATTTATAATTGTACCCCTAAATAACTTTTCTAGAGTGAAAGTGAAATAAGAATTATTTCTGAAATTATTTTTGTATTGGTTATCTCTATGAGTATATGCAGTATTTATGCAATGTAGTAAGTATTTCTTTAGTAACACAAACCTTACTGGGTTGGCACAGTATCAATGAAAATCCTGAGGTAAAAATGTGTAAAGATTGTACAAGATGACATACTCATACATATTTTTTTCTCTTCAGTTTCCCTCACCAGAATGGGATACAGTGACTCCTGAGGCAAAAGACCTTATCAATAAAATGCTTACTATCAACCCAGCAAAACGTATCACAGCATCAGAAGCACTGAAGCATCCATGGATCTGTGTAAGGAGTTTCCACAGATCTAACAAAATAATTTGGCAGACACATACTTCAGCATATAGCGAGATGTTTAGAGGATAATATTTGTTCTTACTTGTGCAGCTATGTAACTAGGGGAGTGTAAAATTGTAATTATACTGATACAGTCAGTAGTATCGTTTATTGAAGT
Source organism: Neopsephotus bourkii (assembly GCF_033783945.1). Classification (NCBI taxonomy): domain Eukaryota; kingdom Metazoa; phylum Chordata; class Aves; order Psittaciformes; family Psittacidae; genus Neopsephotus; species Neopsephotus bourkii. Next base: position 976,097 of record NW_026902300.1, on the reverse strand, counting down.
CTCAGCCTAGGATAAGATTTTGCAGAAATTAACTTCTTTTCATTAACTTTGTGGTGGAGTTCACTGCCAAAATTAGAGCATTCTTTCTTTTAAATTCACAAAGAAAAAAAGTGTATAAGAAAGTAATATTAAGTTACGTAATGCTTTGCATCTTCCTTTCCCTGTAAATATTATGATAAGCATGAAATGTAAAGGCAGAAAATTAAGGAATTAAGGGACTTTTAAAAGGTTGGTTTTCATATAGCAAAGGCTGCCTGTCTATTACTGAATCCAGGACTCCTTTCCAGTGCTCAGTACATTCTACAGTCTGACTTTGCAGTTAAGACTGGGCTGATACTTTGAAATTGACAGCAAGACAAATAGCTGGTTCCCAGCTCTTTCTCATTGCAGCAGGCTGCATTATCTTGCTGTTAAAATTGTGATGCAGAGGACATTGAGGTACAGGGAAAACTCAGATAATTCAGATGCTGAATTTTCTCTGAAGTATTTTATCTTCTGTACCTTACCTAATATCACTAATGCTAAAGAAAAGTTCCCTTCTTGTTTTAATTTTGTGGGGTTTTTAGTCCGTGTTTCTTCCAAGGGGACTTTACACATGGTTGCGTAAAATGAGACCTTGCTTTTGTAGATGTGGAAATTTCGCAAATGTGTAGAAACCTGAACAAAGGGCTAGTCAGACCAGAGTGGAACTTAAAGGACCATATGGGTTGTAATATGTATCTTGTAGAGTAAATAAAATGCTAGAGATGTGGCTGGGTGCATTAAAATTATTTTCTTTTCAGCAACGCTCTACTGTTGCCTCTATGATGCACAGACAAGAGACTGTAGATTGCTTGAAAAAATTCAATGCAAGAAGAAAACTAAAGGTAAGAATGAAATCTGCAAGGATTAATAGCTGATTTTGGAGAGATCAAAGGATGTTGGCTTGTGTTCTATGTGTAAGGTAAATGGTCCCTAAGCAATTTTTTTCTTGAGTATTATGTATTAAGCAAACTGATACGTGATCAGCCTTTGGCTCTTCATGAAAGTGAACAGAGCATAGCATAATTCTCTTAAATTCAAAAGAATGACAATCAATCATCTTTGTTTATACACCTTAAAAATATTTTGTTGAAGGAAGACCCTTAAGGTTGTTCTTTTAGGTTGTCCCTTGTTTTCTCCTGACCAGGCCAGACAAGGGAACTTTGCAAATGCGAACTTTTCTAATTAGCCCATTACAAATAAACTCCTCTTCCTACTCATAAAAGTATCTAAGCACATTAGTGAAATTTTATTTCATATTCAGTTATGTCTTTTGCTGATAACGACTGTGCATGTGAGTGCGCATGGTCTGTGCATTACGTACTCACAACACCTAAATATTTGAGGTTGTGAGAATTACTGATAGGTGTGTAATTAAGATTAAATTACAGTTTATGCACTCATGGAATCATGCATGATAGGTAATGCACAGACAAGCTATTCTTCCAGGGTTAATGTAGTAGTTGATGTAATTTACTCATGTTTTCCTTTTTGTTGTGTCATGTTCACATTCAGAACTGTACACAAGTGTGATGCTAATTTGAGCAAATGTATGTGTACACAGGGGGCCATTTTGACAACTATGCTGGCTACCAGAAATTTCTCAGGTATGTTCATTGAGCTCCAGATTAATATGGTCTTTATGTTTTGATGTCTGTGGTGATCAAGTTCTAATTAGGATTTATTTTTAAAGATGTTTGTAATTCAGGAGCATCTAAACATGGTGTGTCTTTAAGTTGTTTCCTTTGCAGAATCAAATGAGAATTTAAACTGTTTGGGCTTAATAGAATCTCTTGTAGGTGACAGTCTTAATTTTTCAGTAAAATGTGAGTTTCTTCTCTTTGCTTTTTTAGTGTCATCTGTCAAAAGTGTTTTCCTCTTTGTTTTGGTGCAGAAAAATGGAAAATTATGCATACAGCTCCACATGCATAAGTATCACCAAACAACAGTTAAAAATTTACTTATTTTCATATAGTTGAAATGTCATTCCAGGATTCTGTTGTATTGTGCATTAAAATAATTAAGTACACATCCATTCTGTATTGCTTTGCTAAGTAACAAGTGTAAAAAATGTAGTAAAATGTGTCCTTTTCCTTCTAACACGTAGCTGGAAATAACAAGAGGTGTTTTCTCTTTATGGAATAGTTTTGTAGTGATATCCCTGGAGATTAGATCTTCATACTAAACAAATGTTACACCAAAAGCTAAGATGAGTTTGCTGTTATTGTAGCTACAATTGTCCTCAATAGCAGTATTGCCAAAATTTCAGTGCTATGTTGAATTTTTCATTTTGCCATCTGAGATTTCAAGTGAATAGTGAAAAAAAGGCCAAATTCAAAACCCAGTAATTCTACGTATCCCCCTACTCTGTGGTCACTATTGGAGTGTAATATAAGTTAATTTATGCACAAAAGCAAGATAGTGGTTTGGGAATATTTGGATAATAACTGAGTCATCAAAAATAATTTACATAATCGTGAATGCAAGAACAACTTGTTCAATTTGCATAGTACTTAAAATACAATTTCTTAGTTAAGTTCCTATGTTTAACACACACCTGTAACACAGAAGACTACATTTATGTAAATCATGTTGCATTAATGCCTAATGGATTGCCAGTATCTGCCAGTTCATTTGAAAGGTGGGAATACTGTAGGCTGCATATCTTGTAAACATGAATTATTATTAAATTTCAAACAAATTCATCATTTCTCATCACTTTTCATAACTTTCACTGTCTGTATGTGTAAGGCTTAGTTTCAACTTTCATGAACCAAAAAAAGCTGAAGTGACTTTAAAGCAGTATTTCAGCATGAGGAATAGACAGTGGTTTTGGCTTTGTTTTGGATATTTTTCACCTGCCATCTTTGTTTTACACCATAATGATCCATAGTTTTCCTTGAAGACATTTTATTTTTTCAAGTTGTTTGTTGTATTTCATTGCAAAGCATGCCTTTGAAGGTCATTTGTCCGTAGCAATGTGGCTACAAAAGTGTATGATTTTTCTTTTTCTTTCTTCCTTTTATGTGGATTATATATTTCTTGTGAGGTAAGACCCTCAGCACGTGAAAGGAACATCTTTTCTCTTTTCTAAATAAAAATTGCTGTTTGTCCTGAGCCACTTTACTTTCTACGTGTTGTCACATGTATGTCACCATTTCTCTTTAGTCTGCTTTCTGGCCTATTAGCACTGCCTTAGGTTTTCTTTATAGCTATTGCTTGTGGTTGCAAAAAGTCTTTCATTGTGGCCTTAATTTAGAATATGCTAATTGCTTTGCTACTGCAAATTCTTTAAATATTTTATTTGTATGCAGTATCTATGCTTAAAGAAGGATGCAGAAAGATGTTACTATAACTACATACCAAGCCAAAATATATGGAATTTCTCCTGTGACATAAAATACTGCATAATCATAGAATCAAAGAACAGTTTGGGTTGGAAAAGACCTTCAGATCATCCACTTCCAACTCCCCTGCCATGGGCAGGGAAACCTCACACTAAACCATGTCACTCAAGGCTCTGTCCAGCATGGCCTTGAGCACCACCAGGGATGTAGCATTCACAACCTCCCTGGGCAAGCCATTCCAGTGCCTCACCACCCTTACAGTAAAGACCTTCTTCCTTATATCCAATCTAAACTTCCCCTGTTTAAGTTTTAACCCGTTACCTCTTGTCCTGTCAATACAGTCCCTAGTGAAGAGTCCCTCCCCAGGATCCCTATAGGCCTCCTTCAGATACTGGAAGGCTGCTATGAGGTCTCCACGCAGCCTTCTCCAGGCTGAACAGCCCCAACTTCTTCAGCCTGTCTTCATATAGGAGGTGCTCCAGTCTCCTGATCATCCTCTGGCCCTCCTCTGGACTTGTTTCAACAGTTCCATGTCCTTTTTATGTTGAGGACACCAGAACTGCACACAATACTCCAAGTGAGGTCTCACGAGAGCAGAGTAGAGGGGCAGGATCAACTCCTCCAAATTGCTGGTCAAGCTCCTTTTGATGCAGCCCAGGATACAGTTGGTGTTCTGGGCTGCGAGCACCCACTGAAGCTGGCTCATGTTCATTTTCTTATTGGCCAACACCCCCAAGTCCTTCTCCACAGGGCTGCTCTGAATCTCTTCTCTGCCCACCCAGTAGCTGTGCCTGGGATTGCTCCAATCCAGGTGCAGGCATGGTTAAACTTCATAAGGTTGGCATCAGCCCACCTCACAAGCGTGTCAAGATCCCTCTGGATGGCATTCCTTCCCTCCTATCAGCTGAACCACACAGCTTGGTGTCATCGACAAACTTGCTGAGGGCGCACTCAATCCCACTGTCCATGTCAGCGACAAAGATGTTGACCAAAAAATAATAATAATAAAAAAAATCCATATGAGGCACATTTTGACAGATACGCCATAAACACAATACTTGTAGTTCTTGCTTTTGGTGCCCTCATTTTACTGGCTTTCATTTAATTGTTTACATATAACACATATAATGTTTGGTAAGTATTAAAAGAATTCAAAACTTTTATGTACGGATTTAGCAAAAGGACCCAATTTGTTACAAACAGCAGCCTGTAAGAATTAATTTATGTTTTCTCATCTTTTTCTAAGGGCTAACAGCATAAAACAGCTTTTGAAAGTAATGAAATTCTGGGTGCTTTGGCCATAGGTTTTAGAAATTGCTTTCTTGAAATGAGTTTCTGAAGTTCATGGAATGCTCCCAATATTTGTGGTAGTATAAAATGTAAGGCCATGTTGCATCAGGTCCTGTAAGCATACTTTGCAACAGAATGTGTCTTATCTCAAAAATTCATGTAAATCAGTTTGTTTTCAATATTAATTACATTTTTCTATAAATAAAAATATCCAGTGATCCTGTTGCATAATACAGGCATGTTTATTTTTATTTTAGTTGTAAATCGTGGGGCATGTGGAAATTGTAATGGCTGATGTACATAATAATTAACTTAATTTGGAGGGCTGATATAATAATGAAATTAGAAACATCAATCTGGCTTCATTTTCTTTTTTTTTTTTAATGTAAACAGCACAATAATGGATGTTAGTTATTTCTGTACAGTTTCTCAGGTGGTCTTACATTTTCTGTACTCTGGACTAGAGCTAAATTAGCACTTAATGCAGATGTAGACAGTGAATAAGCCAGAAATACAAAAATCAGGTTTAAATTACATACTCAGTAACTCCAATATCCTCAACTAGTTTGAATGACCTTGGGCTTGCAAGGTCCAGTTCTTTTGATTTGGTTTGGTTTATGGTTTTGGTGGGGGTTTTTGTTGCTTTAAAGAGCAGGTGCTGATGGGAGCTTCATGTGCGGACTGTCTCCGTTTGATTATGCCAGATTGTTAGTTGCGTTTCCCTTTCAAAAACGGTTTATACTTCTGAACGAAACAGCATATATAGAATAGAACTTACACCCTAAGCCATGATACGCTTTCTGATAGGAAGATGGGGTTGTAAACAACACTAAAACCAAAAGGTGCCAGGCTTGTTTTGTAATTTATTCTTCTTCAAGACTTGCCAATGAGTCATGAAGACTCTACACTTTGGTGAGTGGTTTATTTGAACTTTGTAGGTCACCCAGCTGTATTTCTGCTGTAAACTTTTCAGGTTCAGAGCTGTGATGTCCTTGTCTGCACATTAGCCCTCCAAATTCAGTTATCTGGAGTGATTCAGCCCCATTCTTGGTGCCAGCTTTAAGTGGTGGAATTTAAAGCCTAACAGATGGGTAATGTTAAGGCAGGTGAAATTTTGCCCAACAGTCTGCACTTCTTTGGAGAAATTTGATCAGTGTCCAACATAATTTGGGAAATAATAGGTTTTCTTCAGTAGAAGTTGAAGCAAAGCCTGCCATTTGTTCGTAGTAACTCCTAGGAAGTGTTCCTCCAGAACAGCACTTTGCTAGCAAATTGTTCTTCCTTTCTTACCTGCAACTTTCCTAGCCTTTTGTGCATGGTGACTGTGCTGTCAAGGTGGGAAACCCCCAGTGAACCATTGCTTAGAGATGCTTATTTAAAACGCAGCTTATTTTTCATTAGCTGGAATAGACAGTATTGTACCTCACTGTGCTCTTCAGGTTGATCTGATATTGGTTATTTTTATGTGACTGTCATATGAATAATACCATTACGACACCAGTGGGCTCTACAAATACTAGGCCTAAGTTCCTGCCATCAGAACAGTAATTTTCACAGTCATATCAAACAGTCTCCATCAACTGTGAACACATTGCAACTGAAAAAATGAAAGTATTCAAAGGCGCTTCTTTTTCACCCATGCTGCTTCTATTTCCTCTATGCCATCCAAGAAGGTCTCTGCTTCAATAATTACAGTTAACCTACAGCTTTAATCAGTGGAAAAAGAGTTGTACTATAATCTGAAGTGTTAGTATCTAGAATATATTCCTTCCTACACTCAGAGCAACAAAAGGAGGAAATAAAAGCTGAAAATAGATCTGCAGCTGGGAGGCAGTGGGGGTTGCTGCACAGCTGGTTGACCTCAGTGGTCACCACCTCACACTGAACTTACTTGTCTCGTTTTACAGCAGCCAAGAGTTTACTGAAAAAGCCAGATGGAGTTAAGGTAGGTTAAACATGTAATATAAAATCTATTTTGTTAGTCACCACCTATCTGTAATTTCTGACAGATTTTAGAATTGATTATTATTTCTTTTATCAAATCTATTAATAAGTGCTTCTTGCCGTATATTTAAAGTGATTAAAATTAGAAGGTAAAGCTAATAAATAAAATGAACTAATTGAAAACCAAGCATTTTAATAAGTGGAAAATAGAAAACTGCTGGTGAAAATGCTCTTCTTGCTATTTTAATGAAGGATGATTTTGCTCTTAATGACTTGTCGTGGTTTAAACCCAGCCAGCAACCCAGAACCACACATCTGCTCGCTCACTCCCCCACCTCTCTTCCTCCCCCAGCTCCCAGAGGGATGGGGAGGAGAACCCAGGACATGACTCAATGTTACTAATTAGCTTATAACTAAAAATCTGGGTTTGGTGGTGGGCATGTAAGCTTTTTAGGTATCAATATATATCTGCAGACCTGTTGGCTCTGTGTTTCTCGTTTTGACTTTTCATTAGATTTCATGGAAGACCAAAAGTTTACTTGGTAGGCTTGGCTCCACATAAGGTGTTTCCTGCCAGATGTACAGGCAGGGGGATTGGACTAGATGATCTTTTGAGGTCCCTTCCAATCTCTAACATACTGTGATACTGTGATACTTGCTGTATTTGGCAGAACTTGAGGGGTTTTACTAGACCAACAAATCAGCTCATCCTGCCTAACAGGCCATCCTAAGAAGGGAACATTTTGGCAGCTTTCATACATGATTTAGAGCTTCTATTCTCCTATGATCAGATCCTGCAGGAGCAGAGATGCTTCATAAATGAACATTCTGGATAATTATGTTGAAAAACAGCCATTAAGAAAACTATCAGCAATGAAAAGTATTTCTTTTCTCTGAGGATCCTGAAGATTAAAATAAGTGCCCCAAGCTTTCATTAGATGATACAAAAGATACTCTTCTGTGCATTGTCTGCTTACTCAGAAGTGTGTCTTTGGCCTGAGTTTTAATTTCCTATTTAATCTTAACTTTTTATTTTAACAAAATATTGTATAACTAAATACCAGATTCATGGTGTATTTTTTCCTGTTCTCCCACATATGCATATTTCTCCTAGTAAAAAAAAATAATCAGACTGATTTAAAATGAAGTTAGTACACTACCATTTTAATGCTTCTCACTGCCAAGTAGTGGATAACCTAATTACATGGAGAAGCATACATTCGGTACTGTTCTCTCATTCACATGGAAAACCCTTAACCCTTGTTACGGAATATGTAAGTTTTATGTACTCCATCTGACCAGCTTTTCCTCTTCAGGTATCATTCCTCCTACAGGTCTACAATGGTATTTGTTATAGCTTATATATATGTAGAAAAAAAACTTGCCAAAATTTTGCCTAAATTACACTTGCTGGGGTTTGATATTTTGGTTTTCAGCACATGTTATATGTCTGCTGTTTGTCTGCATGGTCAGGTGGAGCAAAGGAAGTAAATTTACATCTGGGGAGGTCTTATTTTTGTCATTTCTGTTACTGAGATACTATGTACTCCATAGCATTTTCCCACTCCTGCAGCTTAAGCTGTCTTTTTCGTAAAAGAAAAAAAAAAGCCAAAACAGAAATATACTGTATTCCATGCATTGAAACTTCAACCAGTCACATTTTCTTCTTTTCCTTTCTCTCTGACTGGTCAATTCAGAAAAGGAAGTCCAGTTCGAGTGTTCAGATGATGGTGAGGATCTTTATCAACAGATTTTTTAACTCCTGTGAAACATTCACACCTAGAAATCAAAACAGTTGTGTTTAGTTTTGTTAACATTCTTTGAAAAGCTGCAAGACTTGAAAGTACAACCTTGTGAATTTTAAGCCTACAGTTGCTGTATGCCATCCACAGTGAATTGTTCTGTAATTCTTTCAAGAAAGTTTTGAGGGTTTTTTTTTAACCTGGGGACATATGAAAACAAAAAAGTACATGTAACATTGGCCAATGCAGCTGTCCTTAGTTAAAATAGTAACAAAATAGTATCCTTGTTAACAGCCTTCTATTAGTGTTCAAAACCTCCTTATTTTAAAAGTTAATGATATTAATATCATAAAATATAACACAAACCACGTTGCACAGGGAAATAGTACCACTTTAATTGAGCCATTCTAGAGCAAGATGCTGAATGCTCAGGAGTAAAAAGAAAAACAATTTCCCAGTCTTTCCATACTACAGTTTCCCAGCTGTCTTCCTTCACACCTCAGGCTCTGTTGCTGACAGTCAGTCTCAGTAACTTGTCTTCCTCCTCAGCCTACTCTGCAGTCTTGTGTTTCATTTGTCCTCTGTGATACCACCCATCAGCTTCCTCTATTTCTGTTTATTATGGGTTTGAATCTGACTTGTGAGATGTTTGTGATGATCAGTGCTGATGTCCCAGCCAGCTTCTGTGCCTGCTGCCTGTAGGGAGAAGGCAAATATCCCTCATCCACACCTGTCCCTGGGGATTACAAGTTGCCTTAAGAAGCAAAAATTGCTGGTCAGGTCTGCAGAGACATGCAGTTAAAGAGGTCTGTCCAAGTGAACACAGACTTTCAGTGGCAGAGAATCACTGGCAGCAGTGTCCAAATGAGGGTCACCAGAAAGGTACAGTGAGGATATTTCTGATATTCCAGATGTGAAGTGTGCTTTAACTTTTTGTTACAGAAGTACCATGTGAAAGATTAAGTCCCAAGATACGGGTTTTGTATATTATATGGTATTGGTAAAGACCAGTAATGATTACCATTACCCATATCATTATATGATGTTTGTAATGACAGACATGCCCAGCTGTTTGGAGGGTTTGTGTGTGTCTGTCCTGTCCTACTGTCAGACCTAAGAGAGTGGCTTTTGACAAGCCATTCATTAGTATAAATGTTATCCTTCCTAGAAACAAGTAGAATTGAGTGCAATCCAGCCTTAAAATAACTGTTTCATGTGAAAATGTTACTTATTTAGGAATCATTTCCATTTGCTGTTAAAAGTATATACAAAATACAACCCCATGTGTTCATATAGTTACAGAAGCTCATGTGTATATTCTGTGAGGGAAAGTGTACAGACTTACTCTCGCAAGTTTTGAGGGGTATTACCAAGTTCCATTTACACAGAAGAAATAACTGGATTTTGAATCACATGATCTCTTTCTGCTTTTACAAATGAATGCTGTATTCTCAATATCTAACTAAGCAGGCTTGAATATATTTCCTGCAGTTTTCAGCAGTAGCTGCGATAGGTACTGTTTATTTTTATAGGACTTTAACCAAAAGAGTGTGGACCCAAGCCTGCTCTCCTTACTCAGGCAAAATTGGAATTGAAATTTGATTAACCTACTTCCATTATGTATTCAACAACAGGCATTTGTCTGGCATATCACTCCCTTTTTTTGTATTAAGCTACTACTAAAGAGGACTGTATGAAATCTGGTGAAATCTTCATTTCCTCCTCATGTTTTTGCTTTGTGTCTCTGCCTTTTGTTAGGGCCTTTTTAGTCATAGTCTCTTGATGACTATACTCTCATAAAAGTAGGAACTTGCAGTTGCACGGCTTGATATGTGACTTTTCTCTTTGTTTTGGAAGATTTAGTGTGCTGTTGAGCAGCATTGTATGTGTTCTCAACTGTTCCACAGTTCTCCTGTAGAACTTGCTCATGGAACTGGTTGGAGCTTTTTTTAAAGTTTTTTCCTGAGTAAGGAGGTCAGGTTTTGCCATCTCACAGTCCCACAAATATCAAGGCAAGTTACTTGATATATAAAATACTTTCTAATACCCGTCTGCCCACAAGTTACTTTGTGCACAAAGGTATTTATTCTGTCCCTGTCTTGGTTCAGACATCGCTGCAATTTACGGCTGTAATTGTGAATAGATAAATCTATTTGACAATAACTAGGCCAAGGTGGGGTTTAAACTATACACTTGGAATTCAGTGATGACTCATATTTTCTCTTCATGACAGTTTCTGTAGAAAGACCATTGTTAAAAGAATAACTATTTCTCATCCTCCTGTTATAAAGCACCGTGAACTTAGATTTTAAATCAAAGTAAAATGTTTTCATTCTGCATAGGAGGATGTTTCCTATCACAAATACTGCTACATAATGTTTAGTTTCAAAATAGTGTTCCCTGATACTGAGTAGCAAGACTGCTTTATATTCTTCAAAGCCAGTTAAATGCTGGTTAAGATAAGGATATTGGCAGTCTGTGATTAATTAATGCAAATCCTGACATATCCTGATCTCAACATATCCTAAGTAAGATTCTCTTCAGTTGCAGACTCAATTCCTGTAATCGACAAGTCAGCTGCCACACCTGTACCAAAGTAGAATAATCCCCCAAATCTGCTGAGGACATGAAGTTCAGTGAGTTTGCCCCATGGTGCTAACTTCTGAAGGCTCCCATTTAGCAAAGCCCTCGGTACAGAGCATACTCAGATGATGAGGAGCTGTTTACTTCAATTGAAACTGCAGAGTCACTGGGAGGATTAAATCAAAAGTCAGATGTTTTATGCACAGCTGAGTTTGGTCCCTGTCTTAGGACTTCCGCTTTCCTTATGCTTTTTCATCTAGGCAACTTAACTTATTGCTATTTTTAAATTAGTTTAGAAAGGCTTTTATTTTAGAAGAAAAAATACCCAATTTTGACCCTAAAATTTCTAGGGTTTGTTTCTTTAAATGATGAGATTAATTACTTTTTTTTACAAAAAAACCTATTAACGGAACAATTTCAGGTATTTTTCCTTTGTTTGACACATTTGTCACTAAATTCTGTGACTAGAACATTCAGTAAAAACTTTTTAATCAAGGTCTTTTCAGACAATATATACCTATACACCCAATTCTGCATGTCACTTTGGACTGCTATGGTTAGAATTTGACATGACCAAAATGTACCTAATAGCTTTTTTCTAATTATTGTTAAAGGAAAAAAATGCATACTTCAGACTAGTTTTACTATGCTTTAACTTTGCTTCATAGTGTGTGTAAAATTGGATTGGTACATTATTTTTAGTATTTCTGTTCTTTTCATGCCATGCTGTTTATGAAAGCTGACTCTTAAAAGTGGATGTAAAGAATTGGATACATTTAAACCTATTGCTGAATAGCTTAATTTGGATTAAAATTTTGTAGAAGTAAAGCTTTAATACTATGCTAAGCTTAAGAATTAACATGATGACCTACATGTAAACTGAAGCAGGTATGTACTGATTTGTGGAGTAAGAATGCAAATACTATAGTGTGACTATAGGTTATAGTACCAAAATTGAACAGCTGATACACCATTACTGGAGGATTCTTGAGACTGCAAGTAATCACAGCCGCCTGTTTGTTTTCTCTAAAATAACACCAAAAAAGCTAAAGGGGCACCAGTCTCTTTCTAGCTTTAGTTGTATTGTGCATATCTGGAATCAGCTGTATTTATTCAGATCTGTTCCCAGAAGCCAATAGGACAAATGTATAGATAGCTGAAGATCTATGGGGTAACGAAATAGGTGATAGGTAATCAGAAATAAAGAACAACTGGGTGCAATTTATTTAATACTGTTGCATGTCAAAAGATCACAATGGCTATTGAGGACTTTCTCCAAACCTCTATTAATTCTTTATTCTTCTTACATATGCTTAGCTGCTACTTAAAGGCTCCTTTAAGTGTCACAGCTGAAGTCATCTTCTATAGACCTTCATCTAGTGCACCTGAAAACCCGCAGCTAGCATGTTTGGAGGAGCTGCAGCTAGCTATAGGATCTGTTGTTAGCGTTCTTTCAAGTTCATAAATTCATCTTTCTGTGATTCTTTATTTCCATATCTATATCTGTATATAGTTATCTATATCTGTATAAGATGTTCTATACAGTGGGATATAGATACAGTGCCTACTGTGAGTTCTAAGGCCTGTCTGTTTCTATTTTCTGCATACCTACAGATAAACAACAAAACGAACGTGGTAACCAGCCCCAAGGAAAATATTCCTACCCCGGCGCTGGTATACCCGCAATCTTCCTTCTCATGCTATCTTGAAGTTTTTGACTGTCTTCTGTTCTTCTTTTTTTGCTTTTTCATGCATTTACTCATTTGCTTTCTAAAAACAGGTCTTGGAAAAACTTTTTGTTTGAATTATGCTTACTTTTGTTTTGTGAGGAAGTCCATTCGAGCGTGTTTATTGATAGAAAATATTACATGGAAGTTGGATGTGGTAGAGTCGTAGCATTTGTAACTGTACTTGAATTTTTTGCATGCTGTTCCAGAAAGTGAGTAGAATGTGCTTTGTGTTGCTTTTAGTTCTTTGCCTGATGACTGTTTCCATCTTTTTAATGCTAACCTTTTGCACCAAAAAAAAAAACAAAAACAAACAGAAAAAAACAACAAAAATAACCCTCTATTATTTTACTCTGCTTTCTATTTGTGTGAGTATCAAGGAAAGCTAACAGGAGTATTGTTAGGCTACCATAAAATAGACCTTATTCAGATTTTCATTCCGTATTTCCTAAAACACAGCAGGACTTTGCAAGTCTTCACTGGGATCAAGAGGCATCTAGTGCTAAACATTTTTTGATTGTTTCTCTTACATTTAAAGCTGCAGGAGACGTAAGTCATTAATAAGCTCCATTAGGAATATATTACTAATGGAGTGCAGTTCATGAATGCTTCCGTTGCAGTCTTGCTTTTATTAGTAGCTCCCATTTCTTAGGCATACGTGCTTCACAGAACTCACAAATATGGATACCAGTAATGCTTGTGAGGTGATGTTTCCTGTGTGCCTCCATATATAGCTTTGAAAAGATGGATAATTCACACACTTTGGGAGAGATTTTTCCTCCTGATTTTTTTTTTTTTTTTTTTGCACAACTGGCATTGCTAAGCAAGTTCTAAGGACCAGTTAACAGGTTTCATGCCTGAGTGTAAGGCAGTCTGTTCCCAGACATAGCCACACACAGTAATCCATGCTGAAAGCATGCTGCTTAACTGCTATTTCAAAGATGATTTTATCTTTTTTTTTTTTTAATTTTGTTTAAGAGAAGAGAATTTGGGAACACTTTATAATGATGCGAAGATCTCTCTTATGTATTTTTATGTTGCTCTCCTGGGGCAGCAACCTGGTATTAATCTCCGTCTTCCAAAACATGGAGGTAGTCAACTCATCCTTAATCCGTATTGATTCATCTGTATTTTTATTTGATCACTTAATACTAATGCAAGCAAACATGCTTCAAGAAAAGGGGTGATTTCTGGCCTTGTCTTGCCTGGCTCAAAGAGGAAAATGTGTAAAACATTTAGTATGCCCTTGTGCAAAGACAGCCTCTGCAGATCCCCAGAGCTTCAAAGCCCTGTTTACATTGGTCATGAATAAGGTCTCTGCATGCTGCTGTATTAGGCAAGATGGTCCTTTTTTGCTGGCTTGCTGTTGAGGAAATCTATTTGAGACATCCAGTTTCACCATCTGGCAACAGTTAACATTTGCTTTAGTTCGTGTCAGTGTTCAGCATTTGTGAGCTGGCTCTTCTTGCACTCCCTCACACTAACAAGAATGTATTTACCAATGGGTACTCTTTTTCTCTTTATTTTGTTCTTGCTTAGGAGCCCCAAACTACAGTAATCCACAACCCTGATGGAAATAAGGTATTCAGAAAGAATCAACTCCATCTTGCTTTTCCACACCTCACATTTCACCCACTATTCCACAGGAGAATAGGGCTGTTCCAGGAGTTTATCAAGGAAAATCTCATTCCTGCATTTGTTACGCCTGTTGTCTCTTGAGCCTGTTCTGATCCGTGTTCATCTGCTTCATGCATCCTACTGATTGCTGAGCTTCTGAAGCTCTTGGGGAGTCAGTAGCAGTTGGCAGTGTGCAGTACCCTGTGCAGCTGGGCTCGGGGAGCACCTCATCTCTCCCATTTCAGCCAAAAATGCTGCAGCTTAAGTAAAACCAAAGAACGCTCTTCTCAGAGCATGGTGAGATCATACCGATGAGTTCTGTATGTGCAGTTGTCACCTTAGATAAAGATGTCATTTAAGTTTATGCCATCTGCTGCTTCTGAGCATGCTTGTACACCCATGTTGTGATGTGTCTTTCACACAGGACTTTGGTTTTCTTCGATAACATCACCGAGTAGTTTCAAAAAAATTTTAACATTTCAAGTGATGAAGAGGTCTTTCGATTTTTATACGTTTTCTTCATACTCTTTTCTTTTTCTTGTGTATTGTGACATTTACGTTTGGCAGCTGATTCCTAAAACATGTTTTGTTTTGGTTTTTGCATGCATGGACTTGAAAAGGGCCAGGAAATACCATCATTTACATATAACACATGTTCCTAGGTTTCCTGGAAAGAATTTGCTCTTCAACAAAAATTTCACTGTTTACAGTGTTGACTTGAGGAATTGACATTTCATTAACTAGTCTTAACTACTTGTGATTATTTCATGTGAGGAGGATAGAATCTGAGTGAAACAATAACGCATGCAGACATTTCTCAAGCATGAAAGTGCCGATGGTGTGCCGATGTACTGTGCTTGTGTATCCCCTTCCTCTATGTACCTCACATCTGTCGAACACGCAAGCTTTTCATATTACTACTTCTTCAGCTCCCCATGTTTAGACTCACGGGCCCGACACAGCCTGTGTTTGAACAGTAGTCTGACCTTTATTGCTGAAGTCCACTGAAGACCAGAGAACCCTAATAAAATATTGGCATGACTAGATCTACCTGACTTAATTGTACAATCATAGCAACTAAGATACTCAGAGCCCCAAAAGGTCACAGGAAACAAGCAAACCACTTAATACAGAGAGTTACTTCTAAATTTGAAAGATTTATCATTGTACTATGGCAACTGGAGTGGATGCTTCAGTATTAAAGCCTACATCTTCCATGTGAGCTTGTGCATGGTGTTTACAGCTTGTATCTGTGTGGGGTTTTTGTATACTTACAAGTACTTACCTATATTTTAAGTGATAGAGCATGATACACCTGTGCAGAGCGAAGTGTCTAACACCAGCCAGTTCAGGAAAAGCATGGCAACTTGTTCAGTTTTGTTTGTGTTTGCATTAATTCATGTAGTTTTATTTGTGGATGCACATACGTTTTGTTTTTTAAAAGGTCTGAGTAATGCATTAGACATTTTGAACATTCCTTCAGCTCAGCCTTGTGAGGACACAGTAAATAAAGGGCAATGTCAGATTTACCTTTTATTACTTAATTGTAAAATCCTTTCAAAAATTAAATACAGAACTAGCCCTGTCTTCTATCTCTCAAATAAAAATGGGCCAGGTAATGCTTTTTGCTGTTGAGATGTGAACTGAAAAAAATAAGAAAAAGAAATTTATTCTGCTTTTCAAGAAAATACAGATATAAAAGCCCCCAGTTTATAAGCTCTCCAAATTTCTGAACCCACTTACCTGTTAGATTTGACAGTGCCCTGCTGGATTTGCCTCTAGTATTTCATGTTTCTGGTAATCTATGAAAGATTGAGATATAGTATCCGTGCCTTTTTTAACAGTTTGGTGGCGTAAGTAAAAGGTGTCGATAATGAGTCATTCCTCTGCATGACTGGTTGTCTCAAGAATACTACTGCAAAGATACCTTAGTTTGTCAAACTTGTTATCATGTAGTTATCAATTCTTCATCTCCTTCAAAAATTTCTAATCACAGAACCAGTATGAAAATGACAGAATCTGGTCTACTATCCTTAAAGTCACTGGGAGACTTTGTTTTAATATGTGTTGCTAAGTCATATGAGCAGAAAAACAGTTGCAAATCATAGTATGCAGAAGTATGCATGTTTAAAAGTTGGAATGGAATGACTTACTTGCACAGTTGGTTTAATCACTAAGCTTAAGTGGCAAGCACTCCTTCTTGGCTGAGGTAATTCATGTAACATTTCATACAGACTTTGTGCAGTTGGGTGTTGAAGGAAAAAAAAGTTTCCTTTACATTCCTGTGAAGTAAATGCATTAAACAGCAGGAAATGTATTTATGTTCCCTATTGTAGAGACTGTCAGTGTTTTACATCGGTTTCAGCTGAAGATGTCTTTAATCGTGTGACCATTTGTTTGTGAATTACATCCCGCCCTGCTTCAAGGCTTTGCATGGTACCTGTAACTAACTGTAATTTTCAAGGGCACACAAGTGAGGCTTGGCTTGTATTGTACATTCCACTGATATTTACTTCTCAACAGGAGTCAACAGAGAGTTCCAATACAACCATTGAAGATGAGGATGTGAAAGGTATGATTTTAAGCTTTGAAACATTTGGAGAAGCCATAACATGAGTTCTGTGAATGTATTTTTTTTAGGTCGTTAAACACAGAAACTCCTAATGAATCATAGGAGAAAACAGAATTTTTCCTTGTTTAAAAGAAATTACTTTTATGCTCCTCTGTGTTACTTCTGACATGTTTCAGACTTAAGTTTTGACTTTTCATTTCCCAAAACACCATTTGCCATGATGTTTTGGAACGAAGAATATAAAGTTACCGCTTATTAACTAAGATATGAGTTCCAGTAATAACAGTAGTAGAATAAAAATTTGTAAGTCTGTGCTTTGTAACTCTTACTTAATGTACTTTTAGCATACATTTGTGTTCTGGGTTTGCCTTTTTTCATATCACCATAGCATTTTTATTCTGTTCAGATGCCAGTGTTTTTTCACTTTTCTCTTTTGTTCTGAACACACTTATTTTAATCTCCTTTAAAAAACTATTTTTTAATAAAGTTGTGTAACTTCACAGATACTGCTTTTGTTTTCATTTTCCCCCTCTGTATATTATACTGTGATGTTACACATACTTCAGTAACATTGTGTTTTAAAACAAAGGACTTTAAATAAAAATGTGTTAGGCTTGTGTATCTCTGGGTCACAGAAAAAACTCGATTTCAGCATCAAAAGAACAACATTATAGATACACACAAGCCAGAGGTGATAGTAAATATAAAATGTGGAGAATGGAAAAGAGAATTCTTGGGAAACCATTGAAATAATGGGGCTTGCTATATGTTGGAAGTGTAACGCCTAAGTCACCATTAACAGTGTGTGTGCAAAAAGTTGCGTCCAAAAATACAGGCCTGAATTGGCTAAAGAGCTTCACTGGCTTCTGAAGAGCATGGGGACATTGTCGACTTTAAAGAGATTCAAACATAAAGTAGTTAGAATTGTATCAAAAGTACCTAGTGCTTAGTTTCTGACTACAGGTGCTGTGCATGTTTGATAAAAATACCAGTATTGCCAGAGTGATGAACTGATAGTGCAAATATGAAAGCACTGTGTGATGGTAGCGGCTGTCCATGCACTGCAGGGTTGAAAATGCAGCTTTTATGTTATGCTGCATATGAGATTCTTCGGGCATTTACATCAAGGCAGCTTAGCTCAGGCTTGCACAGGGTCTGTGGCAGGGCCCAGCCAATGGTTTGTGCTGCTGCTCTTGGAAAGCCCAAGGAGCTCAGCTGGGCTAATACCCACAGTCTGCTGCACTGCAATAATTCCCTCTGCTTTGGCATACTTGGTGTTCTCTCCCTGGAGAGAAGACATTTCTATCCACTGCTAGTAGCAATGTAGCTGTAAATTGTGACTTAGAGTACCGTAGGAGCTGCAGTTAGCTCTAATTTGGTCTCAGATGTTTCAGTGACTCATTTCACCTGCACTTAACAAAGTCTTCTTGCGTTAACAGCCAGTTCCCGCTCACTTTAAATAACAAGTGTTTTGAGGGAATGCAAAGTAATGCCTTGGAGGACAGTTGCAGGTATCTGGGGCTGATGCAGAGGAAAATACAGTGTTATTTACCCTTATTCATAACACTTTGTATTTTCTTCCTTCAAACCATTATGTGTAGTTTAGACACTAATCTCATTAAATGAATATTTTAATTTTAGAGCCTCTGTGTGGCAATATAACATGGTGTTATAATGGTAGGATTTTTATAAAATTCTGTCTGAAGCTTAGCACACAGTTATATCTCAGGAACATAATTATAAGAAAAACTACAATGAAGATGTTTCGCCTAATTCTTTAATATGATTCTGTAGCAATCACAGTTAAGAGCAGGTTGGATGGCCACAATATACTTTTTTTCCAAAAGAGGATCTTGCAGTAATCACGGGTCTGACAAGATCCTTGTCATGGCCTTCTCTTTGCTGTAAAATGTTCAGCAGGTGAAGTTTTCTGTTATCTGTAGGTTCCTGACCCATTGCCACATAATAGTGCTACAGAAGGCATAAGGTGGATTAAGGCAGTTAGAAGAGCTGAGGCTGTACTCCAGAGTGCTGCATTGTGTGTTTTCTGGAGACTGCGAAGGAGGAGCTGAAGGATGTCACCTGTGCTTGGAAGAGAAGAGGCAGAGTAGTGTTGTATTGCTCTTCACCTGCTTTGGTGGGAAGGTAGAGTCACCAAGAATGAGTTTGAACTGCTGATGTCTGGGATGATCACGACAACTTCATACACTGATGCAGTTGTATCAGCAGCAAATCCATGGCCTAACACACAGCAGTGCCACTACCCTGTTCAGCAGATGCCAGGTGCACATTTTATTCCAGTGCATAGGGATTTCCCTTCCTGTTTATTAAAAAAAAAAAACCAACAAAAAACCAAACACAAATATAATCTCCCAGGTAATTGCTTGCAAGCTTGTTTTTCACTTTTTAGTATTCCACTCACACTTCCAGTCTTTCCACCAGAGGCTGCTTGCAGATTGTTTTATTATAATTAAAGCCGACAGTAACCCCTAGGGTCTAATTTCTAGAATGATTCAGGGAATAGGCAGTCCTGCAACCCTCACAGCTATTATGAGATAAAGCTTCATGCTTTAGCAAGGCACTTACGAATTATATTTTCCCCCTATACCAAACTTGACTTCTGGATGTAGATTTTCTAGGACAACAGTGAGAAAGCTGTTGTCTTATCAGGAACAGCTGCTGGCTGCACTGACTGCAGCTGGAAACAAGATGCTGATAGGAATGAGTGGATTTCAGAGGTAGCACAGAGAATTCTCTCAGATTGCTAGCAGTCTAGATCCCTATGTGTATGCTCAAGATGACGCTTGTCATCAAATTTGAGACCTGGAAGGCATGTTTTATATCGTAGATGAAAAATGACCTTACAAACCTGTTGGTTTCCTTTGCAGCATGCAGAACAAGGGGTGGGAAGAGGCTCTCCTGCAAAGAGCATGGAAATGGGAATGCCACTTTGTAACTGAAAAATGGTATTAGACTATAGTTTATAGCGTTGTAGTATGCCCCATACCTCACTGAGAACAACTCTTCTTTGCAAAGGCATGCAATCTGTGCACTTTCCTGGTATTCTACCTCCTGGTATTATAACACCATGCATAGATTGCAGGCAGGTGCAGGTTCCTTCCTTTGTACAGACTACCACCCCGCACATATTTAAAACACTCAGTTCTGCATCAAATGGTTTTCTTGTTTTGCTATTGATTTGACATGCTAAAGTTCTGTGGATAATGTGAGCTTGTGTGGGATCTAGTATCTCCAGCCCAATTGTGTTTCTGTGTGCCCTGTGGGAGTGACTGTGTGTATGCATGCCTGTACAAAGTATTAACAAACGTTACGATTCATTAAGAAAGGTACCAGGTAAAAAAAAAAAAGTCTTAAAATCAGCTATCACAAATGTGTCTATAGGAACAGATGCTTGGTATCTATCAGGGAATACATACAGTATTATCCACTCATATCAGGATCTTACCCTATTTTCACTTTTGAAGGCAGGTATTTTAGCTTGAAGACAGCACAATCAGGCTTAGTTTTCACTTGTTATTTGTGGAAAATTGTGAAGTCTGTAACTTTGTGTTGCTTCTGTATGCATTTACGTCTTTTAGGACTGGAACATATTTCTTTTACTAGAAACAGACCTTAGCAAACAATAGTGAGCTTTAATTAGTCAAGTAATAAGCTAATTCTAGACTGTGGGTCTGAAACTTCTTGAAGCTGTAAGTTCAGGTTCCTTGTTAGCAGAAACCTCTTATATTAACCATTGGACATGGGGCAATCTGCATTTCAGTGATCCCTCTCAAATTTAAGGACAGAAGTGGACAGAAGAACATACTGAAAACTGGACTGTAAGCAATACTGCCTTTTGGGATTGCTTGTGGGATTTCTGTTTCCTGTGGTAATAAACTGGAAGTCTTTAGCAGCATCTCTTTGATAAGAGATTGATAAGGTTTTTCTCAGCTGGAGAATAACCACTGTTATTTTCACCAGCAGTGCACACAGACTTTTATAAAGCTGAGTTGTTAAATTTAACATGATTAGGAAATCCATATTTCTCATGGGTTTTTTTTTCTCTGGAAATAAATTAATGAAAGCACTAGTAAGAATTATGATTCCCAATGGGAAAAATTGCTGAGTTATAGGACACATACAAATCAAGTGTATTTTGGCTAGTCTTTGCTACTTAATACATCACTTCAAAGCATTCAGGAGGCATTTATTTTCATATATTTTGCTAATTTATTTCATTTTATATCTGTTTTCATTTTATTTAACAGTAGGAAGAAATCAGTTTAATCCATTTGGAACATGCTTTAGTAAAGAAAAACCTTCAAACTTCTAAGAACATTTTTTAACTGCTCTTTCAAACCCCTCAGTTCTGGATAGAGGGGTAGATGTGCACTGGCATCTGAACAGTCATTTGTGGCTACAACCTTTTTACAACTGTTCTTTCATGCCTAAAAGTACATTGTTACCGTTGTTTGTGTTCTCAAAGGTTTTGTAAGTTCTTGTTGCTTGTAATTAAATTATCATTATTTTTCTTTTGGCCTTCTCTTTTTCTTCCTTCACATCTACTTGACCCTCACACAGCTCTCACAAAGGAGGGTGACTTGGAGAGGTTATTTTCCACCCACCAATCCTCCTCTTCCATTGCTTCTTCACCTCACTGGTCACCACCCTTGCCGTGCCCCAGCGGCCGCTCCTGCTGCCAGTGCCTCCTGAGGATTCTGATCACATTCTACCTCTTCATGTTTGTTTGTTCATATGTTGTGTTTCTTTCCATCAATTCAGCGGGCAAGTCTGTGAAAAATGCAAACGCAGAAAGTCTTTCACGTGAGTCTGAACTCTCCCACTCCACTCCTTCCTCTGTACTGTGTAAGTTGAGAGACACATCTGTCCAGATGATCTCTTTTGTCTCCTCCTTTTCCCTCCTCATCATCTGACAGTAACACAAAAAAGGTCAATTCTGTGACATAAATGCCCAGTGAACCTCGTCTGTAGCATAACATAAAATCTGCATTAGCAACACTGTGCTCATTGGATGGCTGCTCTTCATAAAACCAAAAGTAGTTATTGTCTGCCAAGGATAGGATTAATTCAGATACAAGTAAAAACAACCTAAGTGCTGAGAGATGACATTAGGAACATGATAGGCTTAATAGGGTAAAAACTGCTGATGTGGCTAATAGAAGGTGTATTTATGCTAACACCAATTTGAAGTAGAGTTTTCTCTGGATGGCTCTAATTATGTTTCAGAATACCAGTACAGACTATGGAGGTGTCTGCAATATTACTGTAAAGCGGCTGTTGGAGTTGTCTACACCTGGCACACTTGCATTCCCCAGAAAAAAGATAAGTGCTACAAACAGCTGTAGTAATTTTCCCAAGCAGTGAGCAATATTAAGGAGAAGCAGTGAAAGTTAATATTGCTAAGACATTTTTGTGACACTACATGGGAGTTACTGAGCTTGCTGCTAACATAATACACGCTCAAGTGATACAATTTTTAAATTGCATAACAGGAGAATTCATGTCAGTGTTTTTGAAGAGCAAATTTAGAAGAAAAAATTAACAGTGAAGTCGGACTATGAAGTTGAGGATGGGAGCTGGTAGTCAGAGACACGTGCAGTTTCCTTATGTCAGAAGTGTCTGGGAAATGAGAAAGGCTCTGGATATTAGCTGGATGAATACTCCTGCTGACAGAACAGTGGTAAGAAGGTGGGAACCAAAAGAGTGTTAGCTCTGTGTAGGATGAAATTAAATTCACTCCCTTATTTGTTGTTAAGTAGCAATTATTATCAGTATACATTATAATTCTAAGAAAGAAAAATACTGACTTTTAGCTGGTAAACTTGGTTTTAATCTGCTGTCACAGACATGGGAAGAACATGATGTAAATGTGGTGTGCTGAGAAAAGACAAGGTACAGAAGATTTATCATGTAGTTAAGTGAGTCCTGGAGAATAAAACATCCCCATTCGAGTCCAGGTGCTAGAGGTGCTGAGGAATATGTTTTTAAATGTCACACAGTTTTCCTATGAGTAAAATAGGTAAATGCCGTATTTCTTAGATCTGTTGTTTTGGGATGATATTGATTATTATTGTGTCAACACAGCTTACTGCTTTTAAAGCTTATTTAAAAGTAAAGAGGTATAGAATTGAGGGTTCTTACTGATTTTCCATTGTAAAACACTATTCAACAACAACAGTATTTCTCTGAATTGGTAGAGTGATTAAATAGGAGCATAGTTTAAATAGAAACGTGCACAGTGGCAAAGCTTGTTAATGTTTCGGTTATCAAGGCTTTAGACATCATTTCTTGAGCCTGATTCCATGATTAATGTGACATGTTGATAAACTATAGTGCGGTATCTTGTAAATGCAGTGACCATGATGCAGCTTTGTTCTGAGACTGTAGGGGATTTTCCATTAAAAAATAAACATTTGTCAATATTTGCCATGCGTTGTAAATGTTAATCTAATTGTACAGTAGCTCCAAGACAAGAGCATCTTTAGGAATAATTGTTTTCATATAAATCACAAGAAACTATGTAGTGCATATGATGTGACATTATGATAAAGGTTTAAATAGGAGATGCATTCATTTTATTTTATTTTTTCTTGTCAGTATAGGGTGTAAAAGTGCTGGGCTAATTTTTTATCTATTCGCCTACGTATTTCATGAGTAATTCTTTTCATTAGACAAGTGATAGGCGTACAGGTTTTCAGAAAGATGAAAGACTGTCAACAGTCTAAAAATCAATTCTGCAGACCGTCCACCCATATCATAATTTGATGAATTGTGGAATCAGCAGGCACTAGGAAAGAGATATTCCATGTAGGATGACATGCCATACTTCATATCATATCAAATCAAAATTTAAGTTTAAGCGGTGGGGTGAGAGATAAGCTCTACTCTTACATGTACTACATTTTGATGAAATTCCTGAGTGAGAAGTCCCCTGGAGCATGCCTTGTCATCTGAGGGTCTAAATATTTTTTATGTAGATCTGAGATTTAAGCAGTCATTTATCCATGCAGCACCTTTTATTTTCTTAACAGAAATTAATTTCTTGGCATATTTGTGGAATAAATTGTAAGAGAAATGATCAGAATTTTCAAATATTGATATGAAGAAAATGGTTTTGAAAATCATTTTGTGACATACTGTATTCATCTTCTGGGGTAGCAGTGTGTTCTGTAAAGTTGAATGATGTCTGGTGCATCCACATAGCCAAAGTTCATTATGCAACAGAGGATAAAATTTCTAGACTCTTCCTCTTTCTTTTCAGAGTTCGGTTATTTTCAGAGTGTAGGAATAACTTTAATGGCTGTGTGCTTTCCATCTGATTCCTATTTGTTAGGACAGTGTTCAGATTAGAAGTCAAGCTAGGTTCCTCTATACCGTGCCATTGAATTTTAGCAGACCAGTGTCACCTTGATACGGACTGTGCAGTTCTAAATGATAGCACCATGGGTAGGATTTGTCTCCCCAGATTTAGACATCCTCCCCAATTAGATGCCTATATTTGAGCTAGTTGTCTAGACTCCCTTCAGTCAACACAAATAGGTCAGATGAGTCATACTTGTCTTAAATATCTATTTTAGGATATGATGAATTGTGCCCTGAAAGTCCTTATTTCCTCTCCATTCACTATAAGGGAAGGGAATTGAGAGAACAAACTCGCTTGTCTGTATTTAAAGATGTCCCAAATGTGGTGAGATTAATCTAGTGTAAGGTGTACCAAGATGTGTAAAGAGTATTGATTTGAAATGTTTGAAGTTTTTATTCCTTGAGAAACAACCTGTGAGCAAGTTAGAAGCAGAATCATTTTAATCACCTTTGAGTTCATGTGCTGATCTGTAATGATACCATATTGTTCTGGAAAGGTGCTTCAGTGCTTAGCAGGGATTTCATCACTGTCTGTTTCAAAGCAAACAGTAGGAAAGGATATGCAGTTCCCCAGTTTGGGTATTATTTGAAAGATAAAATGATTTGTCTGTGCTATGGATTCCATAGGCTCTGTTGCAAGTGATGTCTGTACTGAAAGATAAAAGTGATTTCTCTGTGCTATGGATTCCATAGGCTCTGTTGCAAGTGATGTCTGTACTGTACTTGCTTGATAAGCTGTTTTCTGAAAGACTAAAAATACAGGTTTTATACCTTGCAGTATGATGACTGTTCCTAGGGTTGTTATTTTGTGTTAAGTAAGTCAAAACACAATACAAAAGCATATTCCTACTTTTGTAAGATCAGTGGGGGTAACTAATAACCAATTCAGTATAGTAGTTGCATAGTCAATCTTCTAGACTGTTGATAACAGTGGAAAGGTACTCCAGTATCTGAATGAAGCATAAGGTGTTTTAAGTTATTTTCAGAACAAACAGACTGGGGCCAGTTTTGAAAAAAAATCATGGGCGTTATATCAGTCAGTCAGTTATCAGGAATTCTTTTTTGTGTTTCACAGAACATGAAGTTTATGGTACATGTATTCCTGCAAACCTTGGTTTTATGCATCTGAAAGTCATTTTTATTCTAGACCTCCTCTCTGCTATTCAAATACCAACATACCCATTTTTCTGTATGAATCTTGTAGATTGAGTTGATGAATGTTGCTTGAGGCTGTAAGAAGAGAAGAAAGCCCCATACTTCCCTCATAGAAAAAGAGGTTTTGCTGTTGTTTTGTATGTTTTTTTCCCCTGTGATACTTGATTTCAGTAGCTGTGAGCCTGCACCTTGTAGGTATAAGGCATTTATAGTGTTAGATGCATTTTAAGTAAATGGTGCTGTTATTTATTTTGTGTTATTTAAATATTAGTGTTAATGGGATTCTTTAATTATGAAGGATTATCTCCACTCTGTAGCTGAGTGGGGGAAAAAGGTAGTGAAATATAACTAGAGGTTAATAATTCATTTAAAGATGACATATATACCACAGCAGTGCTGCAGAAATCATTTTGGCCAGTGTTAGAAAATGTTCTGGCTTGTTCTTTTCTTATTATTTGGTCTTTTTATAGCTCGTCTTCATTGTATTTTTCCCTCTGTATTGATCATACATCTGCTTGCTTGCCAAAGCAGGGGTCATATTTTTTCAAGTGCTGATGCCGCAGTATCTTAGCTTACTGATGCTACAGAGGTAAAGGTTATGTTTAGAGGGTAGGTCCATGGTCTTGTCTTTATTCACTTCACCTGTATTCTGGGCAAAGAATGTGAAAGCTATTGTGTTTTCCACACAAGTTTGCCATTTTATGCTAACTTTCTGCTATATTAGCTGTAGTCTTTTTCACCATTAATTTCTCGATAAGATAGCTCGGCACCTTTGACTTCTTTTCTCAGCACCTTCAACTTCTTTTAAGAGTGTTATTCCCTCATGCTTCAGCCGTTTTAAAAACACCCAATGTATTTTTGCTAATGAATCCTTTGTTTACAAAGATTCAATATTATTATGCCATTGTCAAATTGTAAGACAGTGTAGGTGGGTCAGGCTTTAACTTTTCAGTTAGCTCTTGCACAGCCCTTAGAAAAAGCAGCTGAACCATCTTTATCAGAATCCCGTCACGATTTTTTAGTTTTCCTCCTGTATCATAGGATCCCAGACTGGTTTGGGTTAGAAGGAACCTTAAAGCTCATCCAGTTCCAACCCCCTGCCATGGGCATGGACACCTTTCACTAGACCAGGTTGCTCAAAGCCCAGTATCTTGGGGTGTTTTTGTCGTTTCTCAGAGAAACTATTACATGCCGTAAGACTAGATACAGTCCTTGGACTCTGAGCACATAATGGTATTTTAAAGGGAGAGAATAGGACAGATGTAACGTAAGGCCAAAGAACTTGCACAGTGAGAGAGCTGGTTGGCTTTCACCAAAGCAAAAGTTATTTAGGAAGTCGTTACTGTACGTCTCGAAGTATAATAGCATAAAATTGCCACTCTACATCAAACAGCGTAATTCTACTAGAATTCAATTCAAGCACAGTTTACTATTGGATTAAATTTTAAAAAATCAAATTAAAATGGTGATTGTGACAGTTATCTGGCAGAGGGGAGCTTGCCAGATGCCTCTTCCCTAATGTCTTGTGGTTCACTTGTTGACCTTTTGTACTTTGTAATGTGTATTTAGATGGAAAAAAGAAGTTGGAGGTTTGGAAGAGTGGAGTCCATCAAATTAATAATTAAAATTTAGTAATTTTCTTACCATTTTAATAAGTGCCCATTATTTCTGTCAGATATCTGCAATAGCAGGACCTTGTTCCTACCAATAACCACTTCTCCGTTGTTCTTCTTCCATGCCCTCCCTATTTCTTCCTTTGCATTAAGGAAAAACTAAAGTAATTGACTTGGTGCTTGTGGCCACCAAGTCATGGCTGCATTTGTCTTGTGGCTTTCCAGTCTCCTTCCAATTTTCTGCTTGTTGTATTCCAGTTCTTTCATCTCTCCTTTCGCTTCCTTCTTCCCAGGCTAAACCTCTGCTTTCTAGATAATGTATTGAATAGGCTAAAATTCTTTTGGTCTGTATTTGTACTGTGTCACCCTGCACCCACACACATACCTATACAGAAAGTATAAAATGATAAGATAAAAACCCTCAAAACAATCAGTTTGTGTAAAATTACAATGACTACTGAGATTTGCAGTTGTTCTTTGATACCTAATCTTACTGAATATTTTGTACTGCCTTGTTCTTAACCATCTTGTAATGTTCATTTTTGCTGTCAAATGAGTAAGGGCTGAGAATGAGGCAGGGGATTGTACACAGGATAAAAAATTCCCAGAACTCCAGTGTCTGTCTTTGGCTCTTAGTCACTTTCTGCCAGTGAGATTGGATATCCGATAAATGAATCATAAGAAATTTAATTGATCTCATTATGTGTCTAATTATTTGTGTGTTGATGAAAGGGAAGAGTAGCGTAGTTGCTTTTATATGCAGTTTCACATGGTGCTTGGTATATTGTAGAAAAAATGAGAAATCAGTTGGAAGGCAGATTATTTGGCAGCATTTTTCTGTTGACATCACAGCCCTTATTGTGACCTGCAAAGTCCTTCCCAAAGTACTGGGAGAGCTGATGCTAGTGCTGGAGTTGGACATTTGGTTAGTTTAAGCCAGTGATACCTCCTTCAGTTACTTTGGTGGCCTGCAGGGCTTCCTGATGATGTGTGCTCTATTCCATGGACAGCTCAGGAGACACAGCTCTGTCAGTTGGTAGTAGTGCCCAGAGGAACTTTGTTAGACCAATATTCTGTAATATTAGGTGGCTCCTATCAGGAAACCTGGGTTCCACTGCAGTTACATTTTGGAAGAAAAAACAGGAGCAATTTGGCAGCATGGTTCCATTTCTCCCTTCTGGGCTTGATGTTGAATTCTATCTTGTAATGTAGTACAAACAACATCAGAGATGTGATTGAAGTGCAACATTTTGATTGACCCAGAACAAATTTTAATTCTCATTCAAGCTAGATATCAAGTCTAAGCATCTCAAAGATTCACAGAGAAAAACTTGTGTCATTCACATTCCTTTAAACTCATGCTATTGAAGGCTCAAACAGATGCCAGTGAGTCAGGTTGATTGAGCTGTTGCACACACAAAAACCAAAACACTTTAATAAGCCTCTGGGCCTGGATCACGGAATGTTGTGTAATAATATTTGTTGTTTGCTGTTCCCTGTCTCAGACATCTTAAGTGAACTGTGGGCTTCTCCTGGTAAAACTTGGAAAATGGAAGACTGATATTAATGAAGAAGGGAATATTGCCCATTGTCTCTAGCCAAGTAGAAGTAATATTACGTGTCTGTGTGGTTTTATGTCTCTTGGGTGTGAAAACTACAGTACTTTCATAGACATTTGCATTGTTACCCAATAGGATGATCTCATTATTAAGTAGTAGCTCATCAGAGATTTTTACCTCATTTTTCACGGTCTGATTTAATAGTAATTTCCTAGTCTGTGATTGGAATGTGTTACCAGGTTATTTAGTTTCGTTATGGGATGTCTATGTATGTGAGATGTTGCATGCAAAACTTGTAATTTCCTCACTGCTTGAACTCTGCATATTCTACATTTCTTTTTGCCAGCCTTTTCTAACACCGCACCATTATTTCTTGTTCAGCCATCCTGCCACTTGGCTTGTGCTGACAGTGCCATACAGTGTCCAGTTTGATCTGTGTTGTTTAAATACATACCAATGGAGCCACTGCTGATCTGCAGTCAAAACATCTCTTCATTGCAATACTTTTTCCTTTCCACAGTCAAGGAGGGGGCAATTCATACTTGAAAAATTCTTTACCTTTCCGCTGTCTAGTAGTTAAGAGCTACTTACGAAAAGCCTTACTAGGCCTTTATATCCACTTTTTTCTCAATTGCTTCTTTCTTTGCTGGTTTATTTTTGTACCTTTTGTCTGAATATATTATGTGTGCACTTAACTAAAGGAGATGGTGGGGCATAAAAGTAATGAAAAGCTTCTTCAACACCACAGTGCAAGTTCTTGTAGTATAGCATTGGAGACTTACATTCTGCCTGTTTTCTCCAACATTATGGTTTTGATGAAGAATATGAGCTGTCTCAGTACTTTGATTTTAACATTCTAAGCATATTTGCATGTATGTTAATAGTCTAGTTCATGTGTAGGAGCATGCAGGAGAATTGCAGCTGTTGCTTGCACAAGAGAAACTGCTATAGCCTGATTGCTTGCATTTCTTTAGATTTCAGGTTTGTTCTTCCAAATTGATTTTCTGAGGTTTAATAAGGAGTTGAATGTAAATTAAATCTTTGCAAATGTACTGATAAAATCTCTTTCCCTTACCCGTTTAGCATTAAACTCACAAAAATTTGTATTTGAGAGCAGTGACCCTCTGGTTGAATGCTGTCAGTATAAAGTTGAACTTCGCCAGATGATAAATGTACAGCACAAAAATACAAAACTACTGCTTCTCAAAAAACTAGGCTTTAGAAGTAGAAGTCAGTTTTGCAAGTAAAGTCAGTGAGATTTTTCATTGTGATAAAGTCTCTTAAATCTTATCTTGCTAGAGTAACTGGTGTTAGTCATAACCGCACCACTGTACAGGGATTTGTTTGCAGTGTTTTAATGTAACTTCTATCAACATCAACAAATGTAAACTGAGAGCTCATTTCTTGATTGACTATCTCATATAATTTTGCCTTTGAAGCACACGCAAACACTGCTTGAGTTTGAATATTCTCAGTAGAATTACATATTGTCCTGTTACTCTTTTGCATTTGTTAGTAGTAGATGAGATCAAATATTGCCAAATGATCTCAGTGAGTTTTATTGTAATATAGGTACATTAAGCATTTTACAAGCAAAAGATAGGCATAGTCGCAGAAGTCAGAGCTGAAAGACATGGTCTTGTAATTAGACCTGTGTTGATGTGTATGCATTATATGTAATCCTTGAACTTTGCACCAGAGGATCTTGACTATAGGCTTAAGGCCTAAATTCCTCTGTACTTATACACATTTGACCAAAGTGAACACTAGATGTTAGAAAGATTCCTGAAAATCAACATTAGACACCTAAAAAGTAAAGGCCTAATGAAACATTAGAACATTTCTAATGAGACATTAGAGCACTGCTTGTAAAAGAAAATTCATTTTCCTTTAATTTGAATTTAAGAGTTGGGGTTTGAGTTTGGTGGTGTTCTGTTTTGCTTTTTAAACAGCAGGTGGAAGAAAGATGAAAAGAGGCATAGTAGGAAAGTGGATTGATCTTAACATGTTTATTTCCTTCATGAATACAGGCGTACACTGAAGCCAAACAAGTGTAAAGCATCAATATAACATCATGTCCTTTGGTCATAGAAAAGGAAGAGAAATGGCTGTTGCGCCAGAGGGGGAGTGACAGAACCCCTTTGTTACGGCTCTTCTTCTGACAGCCTTTCAGCTGTCACCTGCCACTTTGCCTTCCATTTTGAGTTGTATTTGTATCTCTCCCCAGCTCGTAAGCAGGAGATTATCAAGGTTACTGAGCAGTTGATTGAAGCTATCAACAATGGGGACTTTGAAGCTTACACGTAAGTTTTATCATTTAGGAGGGAGTGAGGAGAGTTCATGTATTTGGTACTGTAGATTTAAATACGCATATTTATATGAGCATGTTTGTATTTATGTACTGTTGGAGTTAATTCTCGGGTGCCCCCAAGAAATCCAAGCCCCAGCTTTACGCAAGCCTGATTGCCAGTTTCAGAGGAGCTGCTAGTGTAAATCCAGCCTACTGCTCTGCTGAGACAGGATCATAATCCTGACACAAAATACACAGTGATCTGTCTTGGCATACTAACGTAAAGCCATGTTTCTGATTTGAATACAGAAGACACAGCAGAAACCTCTTTTAGCAGAAAATTTTTATTGTATGTAGAGATATATAGTAGCTAGAATCCCAGAGCATGAAAGACCACGTGGAATTTAGGTTCCTCCAGTCTCTGCTGAGAAGGAACAGAGAACCGTGCAAGAATTTGCTGTCAGCAAATGGACTGATTTGTCTCTCAGCTTTTCTCTGCAAAGGCCCAATTCCATCACTGCTTCTCTTCCTCTTTAAAAAATAAAAATAAAAATTGAAAAGTAGAGGAGCACCCTTCTCAGCATTTCCTTTTGACTCCTGTGTTTCTCTGGGTGGATTCTGTCCTGATGCATCATAAGCCCCACAGTTCAACAGTGACAGTGCTCATCTGCTGTGATTTAAGCCTAGCCACTAACTCAGAACCATGCAGCTGCTCACTCACTCCCCTCTTTCTTCCCCCTCTGCTCCTGGACTTATGGGGAGGAGAATCAAAAGAATGTAAATCCCATGGGTTGAGATAAGAACAGTCCAATAGCTAAAGTATAATACAAAACCACTACTACTACCACCAATAATTACAAGGGAAATAACAAGGGGAGAGAATATAGAATTAAAAGGGGAAAAGGAAAAGAAAACAATAAACACAAGTGATGCACAGTACAATTGCTCACCGTCTGCCAGCGGATACCCGGCCCTACCCAAGCAGTGATCAGGACCTTCTGGATGACTCTCCCCAGTTTATATACTGGACATGATGTGCTGGGGCATGGAATACCCCTTTGGGTAGTTCAGATTAGGTATCCTGTCTCTGCTTCTTCCCTGCTTCTTGTGCCCCTCCTCATTGGCTGAGAGAGCATGAGAGACTGAAAAGTCCTTGATTGGGGTAAGCATTATCTAGCAATAATTAAAAGACTGATGAGTTACCAGCATTGTTAGACTAAAGTTGAAAACACAGCACAGCACCAGCTACTAAGAAGGAGAAAAGTAACAAGTTACAGCTGAACCTAGGACATCATCCTGTTTCAAAGACTTGCTAAAGACAGTACTAAACATTAGTTTGGTGTGATCACAATAAATCTTCAGTTGTACAGATGTCAGGAGAAAACTTAGAATCACAGAATGGTTTGGATTTGAAAGGACCTTAAGATCATCTAGCTCTAATCCTCTGCCATGGGCAGGGATGCTTCACACCAGACCATGTTGCCTAAGACTCTGTCAAACCTGGCCTTGAACACTGCCAGGGATGGAGCGTTTACACTTCTCTGGGGAACCTGTTCCAGAGCCTCACCACCCTCACAATAAAAACTTAATCCAATTTCTTGTCTAAATTTATCAGTTAAAAAATAAATAAATCTTGCTTAAATTATGATGTGAGACATAAAAAATATCCTTTGGATTGGGCAGAAACAGTTTTCAGAGTTACAAGTAGAAATTCCTACATGTAATACCATAGATTTGTGGGGCCTTCTTTGACAGTTTTTTTGGGGTTGGTTTTTTTTGGTCAAAAGATGATTTCTGTGACACCTAGTCCACCTAAAGTAAGCTGCCAAATTTACTACTTTAGGTGAAACAGAACTCCATTACTTCTCCCCATGTAAGTTCTGTTTTTTTCCAGTATGATGGCACAGATAAGGAACATGTCCAGTGGGAATAAAGGAGGCATTTAAAAAGGAATCTTTCCCAAAGTTGTTTTTAGAGAACTGCATGTGTTGATGACAGAATTTTCTCTTTTCCACAGAAAAATCTGTGATCCAGGCCTTACATCTTTTGAACCTGAAGCATTGGGTAATCTAGTAGAAGGGATGGACTTTCACCGGTTTTACTTTGAAAATGGTAAACATTGCTTTTTCATCTCCGTGAATCTTCATCTGTTCCATGGGATTGTGTTTGTTGGATGTTAATTAATTTGGGCAGGGGAAGAGAGTATTTTATTTTTTTTTAGGGTTCTGCTCTGTGTGTTTTCCTCTCTGTTCCTGCGTTGCTCATTCATGCAAACCACTTTGGATAGCAAAGGAAAGTTTGAGGTATTTGGAAAGAGAAAGCCAAGGTGTATAAAAGCAAATACAAACAAACCATCAACAAGTAATTCTCATACCTTTTTTTTTTTTTTTTCTATTGGGGAAAAGATAAAATCATGCTGTGAATATACTTACAGGAAATGTGCATAATAGTGTGATTACAGTGACTGCAGCTGACATTCAGCACTTCTAGTGAGTGTGATTTGTTGGGAAGACATTGTCTACACTGCTGATCAGCTCTCTTTCTGGTATTGGTTTTGTGTGTGTATATATATATATTTATGAAAAAACCAATATATATAATTCATACTTTACAGTCATGTCAGCTGTTAGAAAAATTGTCCATAGAGTGGGTTTCATAAAGTTTTGGAAGACCACGTAATGTAGGTAACCATTTTAGAGCAGACTTGACTCAAAAGGAGATAAATGAATTTTACCCAGTAATTTCTGAGAATTGTCTGAGCATAAGAAGGTATTATTGTATTCCTAAATTCTTTTCCACCTCCAAAATAGTATTTTCCATATGTTTTCCTTATGTTGTTTCCTTTCATTGCCTCTGCTTTTTGTTTTTCGTAGATGTCAGCACTTAGTAAGATACCTCACAAGACTGAGTTAAAAACTGAATTATTTTAACTGAAAAAATAAGTACAAATGTCTGACATTAGCCACAGCAGCAAAGTGAAGTATTGGGAAAACTTAATCAGGAAACTCAAGATGGTGGCCCCCACTTTATTAATGCATGTTTGTACATGGATTAAATAATATGTACTAGTAAACTTTTGCTTGATTTCCTTATATGAATGGGGAAAATATGCTGTAACTGCTCTGAATTGTACAATGTACTTAGGCTAGTTGTCAGTCATGATTATCAGTAAACAAAAATTGCTACTTTGTAGCAGCTAATTTTGAGAGTCTTGTCTAAAGTGGGATGAGTTGAGTTATTTTAGCATACATAGAGAAAATGTAATTTATGCTCTGTGTGTGTGTGTGTGTGTTTGCTTCCTAGCTTTATCAAAAAGTACCAAACCAATCCACACCATTATCCTCAATCCTCATGTGCACCTGGTGGGTGATGATGCTGCTTGCATTGCATATATCCGGCTCACACAGTACATGGATGGAAGCGGAATGCCAAAGACTATGCAGTCAGAGGAAACGCGTGTCTGGCACCGTCGTGATGGAAAGTGGCAGAATGTTCATTTTCACCGTTCAGGGTCACCAACAGTACCCATCAAGTAAGCAACAATTCAGACCAAAAGCTTAAAACTATGTAGGTCAGGCAAGGTAGTCAAATAGCTGCTTTTGGCCTTAAAAACTTTGTCCTCTTGATAGTGTAATTACTTGTGGTAATTTGTGCAGTGTGTATTGTATTCAGTAATGTGCATATAGTACTGGTGCAAATAATGCTTTTCTTGCTGTTGCTTTCAACTGTGGTGCCCACTGATCCAACTCAGTCCCTGAACTAACAGCTTGAAGAGCAGAAAAGTGTTAGAATATAGATAAGGCTTGAGACAAGTCACACAGAATTTGAAAACCTGACAAGATAAAAAGCAAGAGGATACCTGGAGCTATTAGAGTGAACCAGAAAGTTTCAAGGAAAGAAGTATAACTGTTCTGAAAAAGTAACACTGTTCTGAGTAATATTTGTTGTGATTTCCAGCCACTTCTACTTACACAGGCCTAGTTATGTTCACTGCGAGTAGATTTTGAGCCAGTGTATGTATTTACTTTGTAAATTAAATCATACGGGTTCCTGTCACATTTTAACCTCATTTCCCATGCTCTTTTTGCTTAACTGCTGAAGTTAAGCTGTCAGTAACTGTCTGACAGTTACAACATCTGTGTGGGTACACCTCGGATCTTGCTTGTCATCAGTTTTCTCTGTTACTCATCCAGGCATCTCTGCATGCCCTCTCATACTCTCGAAGTCATGCCATGACTCAGTGCATGCAAACCTGAATTCATTGAGCCAGATTTAGAGCAGTCTAAATTACAACACACTCATAGTTCCAATAACAAGATAAAGAGGCTCCTTCAAGAGGTTCTGTTCATGTCCTTTGCTGTTCTTCTGTGTGCAGTCTTTGGATGTTCTTTTTGATGTTCTTCTGTGTGCACTCTGAGGATGCTGTCATATCCTCAGAGCCAAACCCCCCTGACTTCTGGTTTAAGTTAGGCTGTTTCCAAATTAGACGGCACTGGCATAGACCTTGGTTTGCTCAGGTGCAAGCTCCCCTGATAGGATATAATCATGTTCATGCAAGGTATCTTAATGTCAATTGTGGCTGAATTTCCTGGCTTGGATGTTAAGAGCTTAGATTTCATCCTTCCAACTTCATCATGCCCCATATTTTACTTCTTGCAACAGTATTCTCCCAGATGAAATAATACATGATAAAGAAGGAACATGATAGAATAGAATGAAGTGTTACAAATTCAGTGGGGATGATTTTGGTGTTTGTGGTTTTGGGGGTTTTTTTGGGGGGGTGTTTCTTTGTTTCTGTTTTAGTTTCGGGTTTTGGGTGGTGGTTTGTTTTTTTTTTAAGTAATTTGATTACTTACTGATAACTATTGTATTTTACTTCATAATGTGAAACCAATGGGAGCCAAACCCCTGTCATCCACTGTTTTTCACATGCCAGCTGCACATGCCATGTTCACACGGATAATACTGAAACACTAGTTACCTTCTCACAAAATGCGGTGTCATGTAGATTTTTGATGTTTCCATAAAAAAGCATTTTGTTAGGGAACCTGGCCTGAGTATGCATGCAGCCAGAATACAGAAGTGAAACAGGTTCATCTGCCCCAGTGCACCCTGGACAGTAAGTGTCTCTAGCAGAATGATATGAATTGGACTAGAGAACTATTCAGTCGCTCCCTTTGTTGTTTTCCATCCCCTCTGTTTTTTGAAAAGTGGGGCTGGTGGTGTCACTTTAATTTTTTTTTTTTAGACATATTTATAAGAAAAAATCCGAAAGAGAAGAGGTAGTTTCCGACAACTCATTCTTACATACCAAAACCAGAAGGCAAGAAAACAGCCATCTTTTTCCTATTTTCATGGAAGATTATGGAATTTACCCAATAATTCCTATTAGAATTCTTTGAGGAATATTTTATAGATATATACTGAACAACTTCTGCAGCTTCTTGTTTCTGAGGGACAGTTTTGTAACAGAAGCCTTGACGCTTAGTTCTTGTAACGTGTATATGTGATGAGCTGCCGTGTGGTGTGACATGTACTGGTCTTACAAAAGCTCACCAGAGGTAGTTTCTCTGGAATATAAAGGCCAAGCTCTAACTGCCACAGAGCAAGTAGCTCTTGATCCTTCGACTTCACATCTCCAGGGAATGCAGTTGTATATACAGATCTGAGTTTTGCCCCTCCGAAGTAGTGCCAGTATTTAAGACTTGGGTAATGTCAGTTCTTTATGGCTGCTCATGCTCTCTAATAAAGATAAAGATTTCTGCTAAAGATGGAAGGAGGAGAAGCTGAGAAATAATTTTGTTGAGACTGTAGGGTTACGTCTATGTCAGTGGATATTTTTAGCCTGTGGGGTCAGACAGAGGAGATCTGAGGATTGCACAAGGGTATCCATGCTGAAAAAGCCACAGAGAAGGAGGAACAGCTCAAAGCCTTAGAGTTTGTCTAAGGCTTACGGAAAGATGCTCTGAGATTGCAACATAACCCTAAATATGGAGCTTCTACATAGCATTGGCATTAATGTCATTTAAATCCCTTACCTATCTCTCCTTTTGAATTCAGAGGGGTTTTCTGGACTTTCTCATATCACTGTTCTAAATGCCATTTTTGTGATGGTTAGAAACTTTAACTTTCCAGTCTAAATTTGCGTCATACTCAATGTATCCTCTACTATTCTTATTTCATCATTCTTTTATACTGGGGATAGGTATGCAACCATGAGCTGTTTTATATGAAGGCTGATGAGATCACTTCCCGCCTTCTATTTTTGTGGAGTAAATAACCAATACCGTCTTGGGTAGCTTTTTTTTTGTTAGGATATCCATTTTCCTGGCTACCTTAACAGCTCATTGCCTTCTTTGGGTTTGAGGTTTATCTTTTCATTAGGCTAGTTTCTTCTGAAATACCGTGTGCAGTTGTGGTCAGGGCTTTATTTAACTTCACAAGGTCTTTCTTTTCCCTTTTGCGAATGATGCCACAACTGTTATGTTTTGGCACTGTTTTTAAACTCTTGTCATCTACATCATATCAGTGGATCATCTGATAGCCACATATTTATCCTCAACTGTCATATCTATCCAAAGAGTCTGTAGAAACTTCTGCTGAGTGTGCAGTTTTGTACTTGTGTGTAACATTTCTGTATTACCCAGCCTTCAAGGTTATTTGGTTCTTCTTGCACAATACTCTCATTTTCTTTTGTGTTTGTAGTGTCTTCCACCTAAGTGTAAGTACACTACCTGAGATCAGTCCTACTGCTTGTGCTTAGGTCACTGGCAAAGACTAGTAAGTCTTCTCTAGGCTGGTAGCTCCCTTTCAGCCCAAACATTGCCATTTTTCTTTTAGTTATTTTACATGTTCTTTCTTTAATCCCCATCTTCTCAAGTTGGTATGAGCAGTCAAAGGGCTATTGGACCTAAAACTGTTGCCCAAACCTAAATTCAGGCCTGATCCTCCCAGGCTTATATTCCCTCACTTAATACCTTCTTGCACTTTCATAAGTTAAATACCAAATAGCAGGAAGATTTACAGTTTGTTCTGTGTTTGTACAATGCCTAGCACAGCGGGATCTCAATCATGACTTCGTCCTCTAGATGTTACGGTAATACAAACATTACTATAAGCGGAGTTAGTTAACTACTTGGTTATATGTTCCTTTCCTTTTCTCTTTGCATATGGCTCCTGCATGTCTTGCATGTAAATTTCGTATGATTCTTCCTCATTACTCAATTCAATTTTTATATGAGAATCTGGGTCCGTGGCAGTGTCTGTAGCGTATATGCTGAGGAAGTGAATGCAACTCGGAGATTCAGGTCTGAGCGCTGCCCTCCCTCTAAGAAATCGGTTAAGGCACTTTGGCTTCCTGGCTCAGTTTCCTTTTTTTATCTTAACAGACTCTGGCATGTTGTAAAGATGAAAAATGTCTGTGAAGTTGTTTGAAAAATAATGGTTTACTGAGTGTTTTAAGGGTTTTGTCCCCCTTGGTTTCCTTCACAATATTGTGTTAGATGATCTTGAGAAGTGGCAATGTTACTTCAATAATGGCAATCTGTTTTGTTTTTTTCTCCTTCCTCCTAGCTAAAAATATCAGCGATGCCACTCTTGCATTTTCTGTACCCAACGCACCTAGTTGATTACCATCTTGGCCATCCCGTTCTCTTCATGCATGTTTCTGAGTGCATGAAGTTGTGAAGGTTCTTCATGTAACACATTGTGATGCAACATGTTGCTGTATGTACCATCTGTACACATTTCAATGAAGGTGATGTTCCATGCAAATAGAGAGTAACGAGGCTTAAAAGACAAAAAAATGTTTGATAGCCAGCAGTAGATACAGAATACGTGTGTCACTTTCTCCATTTCTGCCAAGTTTTGACAGACAACTTTAAAAATAATCCTGTTTATTAAAAAAGAAAATAAAAAAAAAAAAAGTACATTTTATCCTCTTTTTTTAAGAACTGGTTTTTGACTCCTCCTCCAAGTCCCAAGATTTTGCTTTGGTTCTGATAGGATTGGTTAGGATTTCTGCTGGCAGCTCCGTTACTGTACAGCAGATTTTAATTACAGCATGTAGATGGACAAAATTACTGATAAATGTGGAAGTGATAATACCTTGGCTTTGTACCAGCTGAAGCCCTCTTAGTTTATTAGTCTGTGTAAACTGGAAAAATTTCATCGCTTGCTGGCTTGATCACAACAGAATTAACTGCTGATGTTCTGCTGAGCCAGCAGCTTCTTTTTTTTCTTTTGAGTCTCTACCTTTTCTTCCTTACTATGCTAATTGAAGATTTCTATTGGATGACTAAAGCCAAATTAAAAATTGTAAGGAACAAAGTGATGATTGAGGGGCATTGTCTGAGGATTCAAATGGAAAAACAGAGATTTTTATCACTTCTTGGGCGTACTATAAAATTTTTAATAAGGCTTTAACACATGTACCATTTTGGTTAAGCTGTAGACCAGTTGTGTGGTTAATACACTCCAGAAATACTAGGCCTTAAAAGCTTAGTATGAAGACTTTACACTGCTGCTCTTGCTTCTCTGGAAATGTGTTATAGATACACCAGTTTTTCTAGTAAGACTCACACTGCACCACAGATCAGTTTCTCCCCCCTCAATCTGCCCTTGGTTTCTTGATGTCCTCAGACAGCATACAGCACCAAGGACAACAATTTTCGCAGCATCACCACCTTGGCTTGGTTGCTGGACACTCATGCGCTGCATGGGGAGTGCTCGCGGTTCCAGATGCAAACTTTGTAACGGGGACTAGTTTTGCTTCCCTTATATTGTTGTGAAAACACACCCCTGCAACCAGTTAGGTTTATTCCCTTTCAGTTTTTAAAATGGAAAAGTTTCCTGATTTGTACCATTTCACCTTTTTGTGCTGATTACTAATCAAAAACAGTTCTTAAACATTTTGATGTTGTTACTAGTGGATGTATGGTAGATGGATTTAAGCTTCTCTGATAATTCATGATTTTAAACAATATATATTTAAAATACGCATCTACAATAAATGTGTTGAGCCATATTAACCTGCCAATGGGATGTAATAAAAGTAATGGCCTCATTTTTTTCTGATTAATTTTTTTTTTTTTTTTGGTGAAGCAGCTATAAGTGGCATAACTGTATGTAAGATTAATAAATTAGGTGTAGGGTGTTTTTTATACTTCTAACATAGCATGTGGTGTTGACATAATACTATAGACCAACTTTGTCTTCCACACCAAGATGTGAGGAAATTGTGATTTATTCTCTCCGTCACAACCAAGTTACACGCTTCCGTCATTTTGGAACACTGCAGTTTACCATGGGACACAGTGTACATATTTCTTGCCATAATGGTAAATGATTGATATATTTAAGGATTAATAAATTTGTGATTTCTGCTGACATTGTGCTTGTGTTTTAATTTCCCCATGAACTCTGATTTTTGCATTCCAAAGTGTGTTGGGTCAGAGACAGATGCTGTTTCTTAGGAACTGAGCTTGCAGTTTGAAAATAGGAGTCTTTGCTTTTACAATTGTGGTTTGGTTTTGAGTTAGTTCTTAGCTGCCTGTTGTGAGGACCTGATTGTACGCCACTCATGCTGTACTTTGTTGATAGATTTTGCACATCTTGTATCTATAGCTCCATATTTAGAAATGTTTTAGGTAGTTTGCGTGTTGCTGCGGCTGCCTTACTGTGTTTCATGTGCTCAGCCTGTAGCACAAGATGCTGTTACGAGCAGTTAAGTCTGTGATTAGCCTTACTGACCATAAATACATTCCACAAATATTATTCCACAAATAGTAGGCATTTTAAATAATATACATGAGTTTAAAAGCTCTCATCTCTCTCTGTAGTGATTTTAAGCGCTCTTATCCTGTGCTGAGCCATGTCTGGGAACAGTCGTTTATAGCAGCAGAAAAGGACTAGAGAGGAGACAACTTCCAGTTTTCATGGGTCATGAAATGCAAAGCTCGATCAATGTTCTGGTTCTGTGCCCAGGGCAGCATAGTTGCAAGCCAGACCTGTAGCAGCCGTGGTACACAGCATGGCAGTGATCCAGGAGTTCTGCCTGTTGAAGGAGCCAGTGCATATTCCTGGGCTGGTGAAAATTCCAGTGCTTCCTTTTGGATGGCATTCTGCTATGTATGTATATAAAAAAAAAGGAAAACAGTTAGGATAGGGTTCAGAGGTTTGGAATGTTTTGGTAAGCCCCAGAGGGAGCAAAAGCATTTTAGTCTGTCAGGAGGTTTTATATTTTGTCATATCACTTCTACCTCTTTGTTTACACATTTTTTCCACTAAGTGCTATTCCAGAAATGAGTTTGATTTCCATTTTAACTGTGTGCCTGCAGTAAGCTGTTAGCAGTAGAATTGCTAACGATTTCAGGTATGTAGAATGTGTAGGAGTGTACAGAGAGGGGCTCAGGAGAACACATTTGCTAAATACCAGATTGAAGATTTGGGAGAAAGGTGGGGTTTGGGGTTTTTCTGTTTATCGTTGTGGATGTCATTTTATAGGACAAATGTTTTAGTAGGCTGCCTCCTTGTGGCTTTTTGTAATTATTTTTTCTATTTAGGACTGCATGAAAAAGATCCTATTTTTTGTGATCAGAAAGGAACTCAGTGTTTTCATGCATTCACTTTTTTAATGTAAGGAACACAGATTATTTCAGAGGCTGAACCATTGCTAAGTCTTGAATATATGCTGTGCACATACCTAGAGGAATCAGACTGATTCCATTTTCTAAAAATGGCCTCTCAAGACACAGTTAAGAAAATAAACCTGGAGTTGTATATTAAATCCAGAGTTCATTGTGTTGAAGATTAATATTTCTTTGGTGTGCTATTAATCTTTTGTAATGTGTCATCTCCTCACACGGTGTGCTCGCAGAAAACATAATTACTTTGTTGTCAGGGGTTGTTTTCTTCTTAAATTTGTATAGTCATACTTCAAACATAACTCACCTTAGAAAAGACCATTAGTCAAAAAAATTAACTGTTTTATTATTTGGATAGACCCTGAGGTCTGCCTATGCCTCACGTCAAAGGAATCCTGCATATAACAGATGAGAAGCCTTTCCTCTCTTCTCCTCCCTCTTGCACAGATAATCCATGGCTGAGCAGAACAAGCTGTAGGATCTGCTTCCAGGACAACATGCGTTGTAAAATGAGGAGAGCACAGCAGTTCTTCATGCTAGTATGCTGCAAAACAGCAGCACAAGGCTGTATGTTTCCAGCATGTTCTTGTCCAGACTGAGTGCAGGTGAAAAAGGCACTGCAGAGAGTAAGTCTGGGGAAGAGGAGAACATGTAATCACAGAGTGTGAGGGAAGGAAAATCAGTGCAAGAAGACAAGCTGATAGAAAACAGGGCTTACAAGGTGAAGAGATAGGAGCACCGTATTTCTGTGTTTAAAGAAATGTCGCATTCTTTCCTGAAAGATGTTGCAAGAACTCAGCTGTGGGGCTGGACCATCTTATGAACTAACTGGAAGTTTATCTCATATAACCTTGCAGCATTATACCTTTAATTAGTTAACAAAGTTAGGTAGTTAAATATGGTACATGTATGGGACAAGTTTGTTTCCCTTATGATAGCAAGGGCTGCATGTGCATGGCCACAGTATGTCCTCTGAGAAGTTGCGTTCAGTTGCAGTGTAGAATTTATCAGAAATGTGGCACACTTCATGACAGCCAAGAGCCTACCTAGGTGTTTAATTACTGACTTCTGCTGTCCCCAGAACAGCTGTTCCTTTTCTGCAGTGGAAAGAGGTTGTCTTGTGTCAGAGCAGAAGAAAAGTGCAGTGTGTATCACCGAGTTCTGTGCTCACTATCAGGTATTTCCCAGTGTCCTGGCAAGCTGGTAGAGAAGGAGGGGAGAGTGAAGTTTATTAATAAACAGGCCACTGAGAGAGATTTCATGTCAAACAACACAACCCTGAGCCAGGAATAATGAGACCCCTCCGTTCTCTCACCACTCCTTTTCCCACCCTTCTCAGGCATTCGATGTTGGCTCCGTGAGAGGACAGCTGCTCAGGACCAAGGCAGTGACAGCCACAGATTGTTAAGTAACACTTGTAGTCAAGGGACAATATTAGCAAGCAACCAGCCTGATAGTGGAGGTACGAGCCCACATTTGTGTGCCTGACAGCTCATTTTATAAGCAGTTATTGCTGAACATTGGTACCTAGACAGAAGTCAGACACTTAGTAGGGAAGGAGAAGAGAGTACTCCCAAGCACACACCTCTGTCATATTGCAAAAAGATGTCAACTTAAACACCATATAAAACTCTTGCCACGTCCTATGCCCTGGAGAGAAGGTAAGTACCAGAGCAGGAAGCAAGATTTCAGCTCCAGGACTGATGGCAGGATTGCACATTCTTACCGTTTCAGTGAAGAAGTAAGTAAATTAAAACATTCATGACTGATGATCACTCTCTTGCAGAAGTTATTTGGGGGGATTATCCTGGAACGAAGGAACTGCAAAGATGCTGTGTCAATATTAAATAGACATGGTGATTGATGTTGCTGCAGGTTCTGGCATCAGTACCTACTGCCCCATTTTTAGCCTGTTTTCTGGTTGGTGTATACATGTTCTTCCCATGGTGACTCTGAATCTCACAGTTGCTACTTCAAACACACTGTAGTACTGGATTCCTAGCAGCATGCTGTGCTGGATGGATGGATCTGTTGAGAGAGTTTTATGGAATATAATCAAAAATGGTAGGCCCTCCACAAACTGCTGCAAGAAGCAGGTGATGATCTGTGCTACTGTTACTTGCAAAATGACAGAGGATGTTACAGGCAAAGTGCATCACTCATGGTGTCACAGAAACTTAATTGTGCCTGGAATGAAACCAGTTGAACTGAGTTCCACAAAACCCCAATATAAGGCTTAGTAGACACAGGGTCAGATTTGGCACTAGAGTTCTCCCTGGTGCTCCATGTGTCCCTGGAAATTGCTTTCACCTTGGCTGTCACCAGCGTCCTCTTCCTCTGCTGGCCTGTCCTTCCGACCCCAAGTATTCTCCTCCTTTGTGCAGTACCTCATTAACCCATCTGTCCCTGAACTGTCACAGTTCCCTGTTTTAACAGGATTTCCTTCTAGTGGCTGTGCTTGTGTAACCTCTGTGCTGTGCTGTGTTTGAGCTTCGTTTCTTTCCCTTGTCAGAAAATCTTTGTCTTGAACTCAGCTTTCACCCTGTCTCTATATGTTTCCTTGTTCCACAGTGTTTGTTTGCCTCTGTTTCTCAGTGCCCTGAAGCAGGATTCATGAACCTCAGGAGCTTGGCATGTTCTCAGAATGCTTACTTGGTTACATTCCTCAGGCAAAATGGGCATCTGAACATCTCCCTGGTCTGAGCTAGAAATCTAGCATGAGCTGAGAGCATGGCTACTCTGCTGTTCACCTGTGAGTGCTCTGGGGCAGACACACAGGATTAGATTCTAAGTAAGTGCCTCGAACACTTAAAAATTCATGAAATGCAGGCACTGATATAGAAGGGGTAAGAGCTATGCAGTAGTTTTACAATCACAAGTTTGGGTTTAACTCCTGTTCGTGCTACAGGTTCCTTTGGCATTGCTGAGGGATACAGCTGTTAATATTTTTTTCCCCTTGTGTACGGAGTTCCTGTTAGAAAGGCTGGCTGACACCTCATCTGGAGCAGAGCAGGTTTTCCTGGGATGCAGCTGTGGGCTGCCATTTCACTTTGATGGAACCATATAAATGCTGAATTCCCGTTTTGTTTCTGTTCTCCAGAGTCTTTGGCGTACTCAAATATTGCTGCTCACATTGCAGTCTTACATTTTTATTCCTTTTTCTCTGGAGCAAAGCTAGTTCAAAAGGTGCCTGCTCCCCCCATTCCAGATACTCATTTCCACATTTGATCATGCTTAAATACTGGGGAGGGGCGGGGTATGAGATTTTTTTTTTTTAACTGAGATTTTTTCACTGGTCTGGTTTTGTAAGGTTATCTGACAAGAGGTTGCATCAGCACAACAAAGAAGTTACAGGGAACAAGCTTTGGGT
The DNA here is from genome assembly GCF_033783945.1 of Neopsephotus bourkii. Classification (NCBI taxonomy): domain Eukaryota; kingdom Metazoa; phylum Chordata; class Aves; order Psittaciformes; family Psittacidae; genus Neopsephotus; species Neopsephotus bourkii. Next base: position 931,241 of record NW_026902300.1, on the reverse strand, counting down.
GGGAATGGAAAAGCTTCTTAAACCAGCTTACCACCACTGAAGATGTATGTGCAGTTATTTCTTAAGTAATTGAATCCAGTGTATCTGCCAGTATACTGGTTTGTGGTCAAGGCTCCCAAGAAGGTAAACAACTTCAAAAGTTGACTCTCTACTGCTACATGCCTTCATGGAAAGTTGATGAAAAGAGTAATTCCTCCGACAGTTACTCACTGCCATGAAATTCCAATTATTGTTTCCTACCAGGAGGTTAATTCTAGTTGCAGATTAGCAATTTGGAATAGAAGGCCTTATGTTACTACCCACACTTGTTTTTAATAGTTGCCTCCACAGCACACATTAACTGGACTTCCCCTTGTTATCAGTCGTTCTGTGAATATGTCTAATACTCTTAATACCATTGCCCTTTCTCAGGTGCTTGACTTCTGGCTAGCCAACAGAGAAGAATAAGTAGCTCTCAGGTAGGTTTCTTTAAACTCAAACAGTATTACAGTATAAAGCCATGCCAATTTGGAAAATTACAAAGTGCCTTAAGTAATAAAATACTCCAAGCAGCACAGCCTTTTCTTTTGGGAGCATCAACTCAAGGGTGATGGCAACAAGAAAAGATGCCTGAACACATGAACTTATAGCCCCCCCACCACCACCAGACCGTACTGTCTTAATCTAATCTTACTGAAAATTTACTCTAAACAAGAGTTTGAATACAGCAGAGCACCTTTATATGTAATAAAAGAGGGACTGGTAGCATGCAGGACCATGGCTTCTGTTTACAGGCTTTGTTTCTGGTCCTCTGGTTGCCCTTGGGGCTGCCTGTGGACTACATGTAGATGTGCATTTGTATCTCAGATGTGGCAATCTCCATTTCCATGCTTTCATTGCTGTTCTTTGTGTTGGTAGTTTTCAGACTGTCTTTCTAGACCCTGGAGAACCTGTGGCTTGAAGAATTATGTGAACGTTGACCCAAGTTACTTTGTAGTTAAAGTCTTAAATGTACTCTGTTTATTTTTAAGAACCTGAGAGTAGTAACTAGTTTCCAGCATCTGAGAGGGACGCAGCTAAGATCTGCCTTGGCTGATCACCTGCAGGAACTTTCTTCATCTCACCAGGTCCCAGCATGATTGAAGATGTTTCTCAATGCTCAGATTTGAGACATCTGAACTCATCAGCGATACCTGGAAAACTGCATGTCTGTGCCTCATTAGAATGGTAGAATTTTGTGTGCTGGTAGTCAAAACATCAAAAAATAATGTTTTCAAAATGTGTACAGCATTAATTATGAAAAGAAACCCCTTCTAAAGAACTGCAATAGATTTTATTATTTTATTTTTATTTGTTTTACATTCTGCCCTAACTACTTAGGGCAGTGATTAAAATGGGTGAAGAAAGGAAGGAATTTTATCGTGCAATGCATTCATCCTTCACTAGAAGTGTTAACTGTGTAGTGTCATGATGCTCTAAGAAGTGCAAGCATGGCAGGCTGGCCTGTGCTGGCCCTTCATGAGAGCTGAAGTAAAGTGCCTCACAAAGCCATTGCTGCAGTTTGAAGCAGATCTGTGAGTTCAGTGGCACAGTTCAGTTGGTATAAAAATTGTGTTTCATCAAATGTGATTTTTGTGCTCATGTGATTGGACACATACAGGTGTTGCCACATCATTCTATGATCTGGTCTGGGAGGCACTGTTTCAGTCTCCTGTTGGGACTAACTGCTTGATTTAGTTAAATCCTGTTGATGGAGACAAACATGCATATACTAATTTCAGAGCCTGGATGTAAGAGCACTTTGTCAGGGATCTGAAAGATACAAGTAGGAGGTTTCACAGAATCACAGAATCCCAAGGGTTGGAAGGGACCTCAAGAGTTCATCTGGTCCAACCCCCCTGCAAGAGCCGGGTAACCTAGAGTACATCACACAGGAACTTGTCCAGGCGGGCCTTAAATATCTCCAATGTAGGAGACTCCACAACGCCCCTGGGCAACCTGATCCAGTGCTCTTTTTTAATTCAGGCCAGGAATCTGAGTGTGTCTCCTGTGCAATGTCAGTGTCATAACCACTGAATGGATAGTTGAGACAGCCTTTCTCTGTTTTTTCACTGAAAAATAAGCAAGGAAGGATCTAGTTTGTGTTTCCATGCAGCTTTAGGAAAAAAAAATAAACGTCAAAATGTCCCTAGCAACAGCAGAAAAGGATCTCTTTCTCTGGGCACCTGAAGATGCCACAGAGGCTCAAAAGTGCAGCGGGGATTAATTAACACAAGCTGAGGACAGGAAATGTGACACATCTCTCTACTTAAATAGCTGGATGTGTTTGGTAATTTCAGTATGTGAACAGGTACAAATAACAAAGCCCTAAAAGTCCTGTTGATGCTTTGCTGATCTCTTATTTGTAATGGGTTTCTCAAGGTTAGTACCCTGAGGTACACTTAAGAGGCAGCATGGGAAAATACTCTCCTCTGTAGTTAAATAGGGGATCTTGGTGTTGAGTCTTGCAACATTCACACCTTCTTGTAAATGCTGTTTCCCAGTTAAGACCAACTTTTCACACATGGCAAGGCAGAGCTACTTTGTATCCTACAAGTCTTTTGCTGTCTGCCAAAAGGATGTGAGGGGGATATTTGAGAGGGTGGAAGAGCTGGGGGTTGTGTGTGTGAGGAGTATGCTGTTTTCATTAAAAGGCCTTTGCAGGTCACACCACTTGTCTCTGAGGAGAAGTAATTGGCACAAAGATCTAAATGTTCTGATGATGAGAGGAGAAAGCAGTCTAGGGCTTCTGTCAGAATGTGCTTCTGTACTCCCAGCCCTTCTGCTTGGATGCTCACCTCTTTGCTTGTACCCTGCCTTGCTCCTCTTCCCAAACCCTTTCATCCTCTCCCCCACCAGAAATCCTGAAAACAGAAAACATGGCACTTATCATGTTAAAGGCACAGTGGCAACACATGCCAGTCCTCAAAACAAATAATTTAACTCTTGTGTCTGAAACTAATCCCTCCATCGTCCTTATTTTTTAATTCAACTTTTTGTGTCTCTCTTTTCTATGAGACCTGTTCCTGGGACACAATCAGCAGCTAAACAACAGGCAATATTACTGCGTGTAGTGTTGCCATGCTTCATTGTTTGATTGGTAGGCTTTTGAAAACATTAGCTAATTAATCCTTACTTTGTCATTGATGATAGGCAAGCATCACCTACCTAGTTTTATGGGTGAAAAACTGCCAGTCTATGATTTGCCCAAGGCCACAAAGTCAAAGGATGACAGGGGGTTTTAAGTGCAAGGGTGAGTTTCATTCCCTGAATGACGGTGATTACAGTCTGCGTATGAAGGGTTTATGGCCAGAATTATGAAGAGAGCTTAGAGAACCTTATGCTGGCTGCATGGCATGCAGCGCATCACAGTTTGTGGCATTTGCTCACATTCCAAGCTTTTGTCACAGGAACCTGTCTGCTTTCTGAGCTGGTGGTGTCCCGAGTTAAGTTCCTGCTGAAAAGCAAGGTTCCCATCTCTCCTGGAACTAAAACTAGGCAGCAGTTCCCAAATCTGAGAAAAGCCACATCACGTGATCCTGAGGGCAATACTGGAATGGAGGGCAGTAATAAAGCATGTGCTAATGCCCTGTGAGTTTTGAAGGTCATCCTAGTTAATTACAGTAGCTAAAACCAACTTCCTGCATCTGTCAGCAGTTCAAAGCTAATACATCTGTAAAACATTAGCAGTATATTTTCTTTGTATATCCTACAAAAAAAGCAAAATAAAAGAGAAAAACCCACCCAAAGTCCCTCCCAGAAAACCCACATGCAAACCCACAAGTTACTGGGTTTTTTTTGCCGCCAGTACTACCTTACAGAAGCAAAAAGAACTTTATGTTAGGCTCTGATACTTAGATGGCAGATTAATCTTTCTGAGCTGGTGGACAAATGGAGGACATTTGAGATGGTGGTGATTGATGAAGAAGATGTCGTTACAAGGTCCCAGTTTTACAGTGACTTGGTTAAAGCATAGTGCCCCAGTGCACGCATGTGGAGTCTGAAGCAGAAGAACAGGTTAGCTGTTCCATATTTGGCAGAAATTACTTTTTTAAAGGTCTTTGATAATTTTTTTCAAACTTCCTATTCCAAAGAGTCTGCTTGGTTCCACTGAAATGAATACATTGATAATTTTCAGTTAAAACAAATAAACTTTAATTTGAAGATATTCTGTGAGCTCCTGCAGCGAGGGATCCTGCATCCTTGCCATCGGTTTCCCTGACACAAAAAAAAATTTCTTTGTGAAGGGGCAAGACAAAGGAAATGAGATAACTGCAGCATTCTGTTGGTAGATAGAGGCTGACAAAGGTATAAGAGAAGTTGAATTGACTAGCCCAAGATAGCTGAGCCCAAGTACTGCCTGTACTAGGAAATGCTACCAAATTTTACGGGTCCTACTCCAGCACAAAAAATCTATTGCTACAAGGTCATTGCTGTGAGATTCTGTCATTTGGCCATTGTTACAAAAAGCCAGGTTTTGTCTACTGGTCCAAAATGCTTGTCGTAGTCCAGACGATAATACAGTGAAAGTGACTGGCCAAGTAACTGTGGTCTTCAGTCTGTCAGTAATTAGGGTTGAAAAAGGGAGTTAGGGGCAGCAAAAACTTTTGTCCTTCATCCTTCTATTAGCATCTGCTTGCAGAGCTCAAGGCTGAGGTTTTGTTACCTTTCAGAAAAGTGGACTGCTTAGTCTAGATACATTCTTAGGAGCCTATTTGCTGTGCTTTCATCTTTCTTCCCACAACATTTCTGCACACACAAAATAAATCTCTTCGTGTTACGACTACCATCTAATTTGGGGGAGTTACGAAAAACATCAAGGCTTACTTTATCACTGTTGCCTCTCAAAGAAAATTAAAAGATAATAATGGAAAGGAAACTAAACAAAGTCTGGATTTAAAAGCCAGAGCTTATCAGGGTATAAGTAACTTTGAGATAATTCACAGCTTCAGTTGTCGAAGCAGAAGGGACTCAGCACACATCTTGTATGGCTGTGGTCAAGTCATCCGAGCTATGGATTTGACCAGAACTGAGGATCTTCCTACAATAATGCATACTTTTTGTTATGCTCTGTGGCAAAAGTGTGGCGGTGTGGTTTAAAACCAGTCAGGCAGCTCGTTCACTCACTCCCCCCCTTCTTTCCCTCCCCCTACTCCTGGAGGGATGGAGAGGAGAATCGAAAAGAATGCAAATCCCACGGGTTGAGATAAGAACAGTTTAGTAACTAAGGCATAACACAAATCACTACTGCTGCCACCAATAATAATAATAACGGTAAAGGAAATAATAAGGGAAGAGAATACAACACCTCATCACCAGGTGACCGATAACTCACCGCCCCCCAGCCCGACCAAGCACCAACCAATACCTCGTCCAACCCTGGCAGTCCCTAGCCCTTCTGGGTAACCCTCTGTTACATCCTGGCCATGACGTGCTGTGGTATGGAATACCTCTTTGGTCAGTTTGGGTCAGGTGTCCTGTCTCTGCTTCCTCCCAGCTTCCCCTCCTCCCTGGCAGAGCATGAGGCTCAGAAAGGCCTTGGTCAGACTAAAACATCAGTGTTACCAGCTCTGTTCCCAGGCCGAAAGTCAAAACACAGCACTGCACCAGCTACCAAGGAGAAAAATGACTGCTACAAGCGGGATCAGCTGTCCCACCACATGAAAATAAACTCAGAGAAGGCATTAGTCTATTCTCTGACCACTCATCAGAGTACCTGCTCTTTGTTGTCAGCAGTAACAGCTGTGATGATGATGATGATGATGATGATGATGACGAGTGTGAGTACAACCTACATAAATGCATACTTTTATCTATGGGAAGCATTTATTTTTCTTCACTGTTGCCAGCCACTCTGTCTACCCTTGGGAGGCAGATTAGGACAGTTGAACAAGAAATGAGATGCTTTTGAGTCATAACTCAGGATAATATTGGGGAAGTTTCTAGATAGGAATTTTTTTTTACAGCTGAGGTGCAGCTTCTCATAAATGGGTTTGATTTCAGGGAATGAAATGATAGTTATGAAGACATGAAATGGAAGTGTGAGTGAGAAAAATACTGCATTCACATCTTCCATTTCTTTTTTAGGCTTTAATTGTCCTCTCCTTTATCCTTTGCAGTCAAATAGTAAAGTTTGAATTTAGTGACAGGTGACAATAGAGAGGTAATACAGCCACAGTATGGGTTTTCTCATCTTCTGCAATGCACGCCTTCTTTGAAGTGTGCTTAACCCTTTGAGGTATGATAAATACAGATAAGTTCAAAAGTAACACAACCAATTTGGAGGCATAGTAAATAATTAAAAATAAACAAACAAACAAAACCAACAATAAACCTCAGACAAAAAAAACCCAAAACAAAACAAAACAACAAACCCAAACAGCTTTCATTTAGAAAAAGAAGACAAGTTGCAGAAACATGAATCATAAAATTACCATCTGACTGGTAAAAAAAAAATATTTTAGTCATTGTTTGTTTCTATTCCAAATTCAAGAATCTGAAAGACTGAGGGATCATACATCTCTAGACAGTTGCATTTCATTTCAGTGACTTTCTTCCAGGCAGCTCAACAAAAAACTAAGTGATAACTGAAGCCAGAAGTGGCTTACCTCCAAAAAAAAGACGGAGCAGGTTCATTTTGGAGCCCATGCAAAACTGCCAAAGGTAATTTTGATCATTAAAATCTGAGTATACCACATTGGTGATTTCAGTTCTTTTTGCAAAAAAGCATTTCTTTTATGTTGCTAGGCTAATGCCTCAAGGTGTGTGCATGTGAATATATCACATACTAGCAAACAGCAGCCTGCAGGTAAAAAAGCCTCTTAAGATTAGATGTAAAAGCTAAGGCAGTATCAGAAACCATATCAAGTAGATAAAACACATGCTGAAACTCATGGAAAAGTGAAGTTAGAGAATCACTGAGAATGAGTGTTGTAAAGGCTCAGTACAGTAAGAGATGGACTTGGGTGCAGTCCTCTGGCTCTGTTCAGTGGTTTGTAAGGAACAAAGATTTCTGCTGAATATTAATTGGAGTCTGGTACCAAAATGATGCTGAAGATGCTTGCAGACTTGGGCTAAGAACTTAAGATTTGTAGAGGTCCTGCCACTATCAAGTTGGATCTGAATTCCCATATGCAGTTTTGCCTATTCCTCCTAAGTATTTCTGCACCCCATGGGATCAGTCATTTTCCTGTCTCTGTAACATTGATTTCTAAGTGTTGTCCCTAGACAGGGCCTTATCTTCAATGGTGAAATACTGTCTATCCAGGAGACTAGCTAGAGTACCTGGACAATATTGAGTATTCAGGTGACTTAATGTCCAGAACCTGCAACAGCTGTTCTGGTGTCTGAATTGCCAGGCAAGTCCCTAACTGCCACCCCTCCAAAATGTGCATTTCGGGCTCTGTGCTGCAAAGACCTTAGAGAAATGTCTCTCAGATTCTTGAGTCAGTGTTTTCTCAGGCTGTTTGGAGTAGATGCATAAAACCTACTGCTGTATGTCGTTCAGTTGTGACACCTGGATATTAAAATAAGTGGGACAGAGAAATTAAGAGCAGAAGTAAAGCCCTCCATGCACCAAAGTAATATAAAACAGAAGAAAGATAACTCAGTTGGAAATAGACAGCTGGCACTAATGGGTCATTTATTTACTCCTGTTCTAGACTGTCTGGCTTTTGGTGAGATGGGAGCAAGGAAAATCACACCTGCCTGCCAATGGCTGTCATTAAAAGTTCTATTAAATTGAGCCGTTGGTTTGCAGCTAAGGAGGCACTCAAAACATTTCTGATAGTCCAAAACAGGCTTAGGAAACCGTCAAGTACCCAGGAAGACAAAGCGGAGCTGCAGGAAGCTGCAGAAAAGTCTTCTGAGGTACTTGAGAGTTTTCTAAAAGCATTTCTGATTATCCACATGGGTTTGAGACACACTGGTGCTGGCATAAATAAGGATGCAGCATTACTGTGCATGGTGCAGCACCCTAATTTGCACAGAGGAGAGGTAGCATCTCATTCATTCATGGCTTGACTTCGCTAACAATTTGGGAAGGGCTTTACCCACACTTACTACAAGCGTGCTGATGACTAAAAGGCCAATATGAGATAGGCATATCCTGCTGCAAAAAGCACAGTGAAAGGTCTCGAGTGGTATAGGCAAAGCACGATTCTTTCCACATTGTCTTTTCTCCTCGAGACTAATTCTATGTGTGTTCTCAAAGGAGTCAACAGCATTATGTATGGTATGTCTCCAAGTCTTCCGATTGGAGGCCAAGGTGGACCGCTGATGGTAGTGAATATGGCCAAGGCTAAGGTGTTGTTTCAGGGAGTCCTTGTATCTCCTCTTTGGGGCACTTCTCTTGTGGCGACCAGTGACAAGTTCATCGTAAAACACGATCTTAGGGAGGTGGTGATCCTCCATCCTGGAGACGTGCCTTGCCCACTGCAGCTGTGATTTCAGCAATATGGCCTCGATACTGGTGACCCCTGCCTGTTCAAGGACACTAACATTAGACACATAGTCAGTCCAATGGATGTTTAGAATTGTACGGAGGCAGTGCTGATGAAAGCGTTTGAGGAGTCACAGGTGATGACAGTAGATGACCCATGATTCAGACCCATATAAAAGAGTAGACAATACAATGGCTCTATAGACACTGATCTTTGTACTTTTCTTCAGGTGTTTATTACACCAGACTCTTTTATGGAGTTTTCCAAAGGCTCTATATACCTTTGCTATTCTGTTGTCTATCTCTTTGTCGATCGGGGCATTCAAGGAAATAATGCTTTCCAGATAGCTGAACTGCTGAACTGACTTAAGCTCTGGCTTGCCAATGGTAATGTGGGGGTGATGGTTATCTTCTTGTGATGCAGGTTGGTAGAGAACTACTGTCTTCTTCAAGCTGACTTCCAGCCCAAAAAGCTCAGCCACCTCCGCAAAGCAAGATGTTAAACGCTGCAGAGCTGCTTCTGTGTGGGCAACAAGGGCGGCATCATCAGCAAAAAGCAGTTCACGGACAAGATGATTTAGGGTCTTAGTCTGATCCTTCAGTCGCCTTTGAATAGGCTCCCATCAGTATGATATCAAATATAAATGCTGTTTAGTTCATTGAGGTCTACCGTAGCCCTTTGGAGCATCATGCTGAAGAAGATTGTAAATAAAGTCGGTGCAAGAACGCAACCTTGTTTCACACCATTGGTTATTGGGAAGAGCTCAGAGAGTGCATCGCCATATCTGACTTAGCCACACTGACCCTCATGTAACAGAATACATGAGAACAGAAAAATGAGGATTTTGGGGGGACAACCTAATTCCAAGATCAGCCACAGGCCTTTTCTGCTCACAGTGTCAAAAGCTTTGGTGAGGTCAACAGAAGTTACATAGAGCCCCTTATTCTGTTCTCTACACTTCTCTTGCAGTTGTCTGAGAACAAATACCATGTCTGGGGTACTTCTATTAGCTCTGAAACCACACTGACTTTCAGGTAGAAGTTCTTCTGTGATAGCGGGTACTAATCTGTTCAATAGTATTCTTGCAAGGATTTTTCCAGCAACGGAGAGCAGAGTTATGCCTCGGTAGCTTGAGCAGTCTGACTTTACGCCTTTTTTCTTACACAGACTGATGAAGACTGTGTCACGGAAATCTGATGGTAATTTACCTTGTTTCCAACAGTGCACAACTAGCTCATGAAATTTAGCATGAAGTGCTTGGTCTCCATGCTTCCATATTTCAGGTGGGATCCCATCAACCCCAGCTGCCTTGCCAGTTTTCACCTGCTGTATAGTCTTAACAGTCTCTCCCATGGTAGGAGCTATATCCAATTTGTTTTTCACTGGATGTTGTAAAATGTGCCGGATTCCTGCACCTTGGACTACACGGTTAGCACTAAAGAGGGTTTGAAAATGTTCAGACCAACGATTCAGGATGGAGATTTTATCTGTAAGAAGCGTTTGGCCATCTGCACTAAGTAAGGGGCTTTGAACCTGGTATGTGGGTCCATACACTGCCTTCAGAGCCTCACAGAATCCTCTGTGGTCACCCAAATCTGCACATAATTGAGTCTTTTCTGCTAGGTTGACCCACCACTTGTTCTGGATGTCTCTAAGTTTCTGTTGGAGTTTGCTACATGCAAGATGAAAGGCTGCTTTTCTTACATGGCAGAGTGGCTGAGCGAGGTGTGCTTGATGAGCAGATCTCTTCTTTGTCAGCAATTCCTGGACCTCCTGGTTGTTATCCTCAAACCAGTCTTTGTTTTTCTTTAAGGAGAACCCAATGGATTCTACAGAGGACTGCAGGATGCTGTTTTTAATATGTTGCCAAAGCGCTTCAGGAGAAGAATGTGTAAGATGGTCTTCAAGGCTAGTTTGAAGGTTAGCCTGAAAGCTGTCCCTCACTGCAGCGATTTGGAGATTATTAACTTTGAGCCTCCTCCTCAGAATGCTGCCCCTCTTAGGTTTGTGCTTGAAGTGGAGGTTAAGCTTGCAACACACAAGGTGGTGGTCTGTTTGGCATTCTGCACTAGGCATCACTCGGGTGTGACAGACATCATGAACATTTCTCTACCTCACTAAGACATAATCAGTAAGGTGCCAATGTTTAGATCGAGGATGCATCCAGGTTGTCTTCCAGCTGTCTTTCTGCTGGAAAATAGTGTTGGTGATGGTAAGAGAGAGAGACCTCCTCTGCACAGAACTCTAGTAAGAGGTGACCATTATCATTGCAGCTGCCAACACCATGCTTGCCTTTCCAGGCTTCAAAGTTCTTATCTACTTGGGCGTTGAAGTCACCAAGGATTATGACCTTATCTTCTATAGGAACCTTTTGAGTGAGATGACACAGGTTGGAGTAGAATTTGTCTTTCTCTGCAGGGTCAGCTTGCAGAGTTGGAGCATATATGCTGAAAGGAACAACATGTTGCTTATTGTGTAGTGGAAGGCATAAGGAGATAATATGATTGGAATGACCTATCAGCAAATTTTCAGGTTTAGAGATGATGGAGATTTTAATCATGAAACCAACTCCAGAAAGATGACTTTCAGTTTTGGATTTACCTGACCAGTAGAGTGTATAGCTGGCACCATGTTCTTTAAGGCTGCCTTCCTCATAAAGGAGAACTACACTGAGAGCAGCAATGTTGATGTTGAGTCATGACAGTTCATGGGCAATTAGAGCAGAATGGAGCTTAGGACTCCCACTGTCCGCTGTATCAAGCATGGTTCTGATGTTCCAACATGTGAGTGTCAATCTGGACACACCTTTGGAGGCAGGTGTATGCCTTTGTCTCTTTGTCTTTGATTGACCGCAATAGAAGATGCCCGTTGGCCGCGGCTAGCCAACCAGGTGGAGGGGGAGATGAGCTTTGGTTAGGCCACCTTTTCTAGGCCTCTCTCCATACGGAGCAAGCAGTGCTGTCCTTGAAAAAGGCTGCTTGGTCATTCAGGATGCTGCCGAACAAGACTGTCATCTCCCGGGTCAATCTTGAGTGACCAATGTCCTGAACCACCTGCATGCAGGGTTGGGTCTGTGACTTCCAGTGCACCTTATCACCTGCTGTTTCGTCCCTCACCTGTTGCTACAGGGCTTGGCAAGCGTGAGTAAACCCTTCGGGCCTGCACAGTGGATTTTTTAGGTGAGGGACAGCATGTGCGGAACTGGCCCCACACTTTACACCTGAGGTTTATCTGCCAGGGCCTAGCGAGCTTGGATGGTGACAGCAAAGTTCTCAGGTCGTAGGTTTGGTTAGAGTGTCCTTCTCTTAGATGGCCTTACAGGGCTAAACGAGCTCCATCTGCCTGGGTTTGAAGTTAGAGTTGTCCTTGTCCTAGGATGGTTGCCTGAAGGCTAGTGAGCCCATCCTGCCCATGGACACACTTTGACCCTTCAGTTGAGACCTGTCTGGCATGGCGGACCCTGCTGGAGGCATAAGCCACCGCCAGCATAGCTCCCAACCTCACAAGGGCACACAAGCTCTTTCCCCACTACAAGGGGGTGTCCGTGAAAGAGACAGGTAGCATCTACAGACACACTAAACTAACAGCACCTTCACCTAAGCAGGACGTAAAACCCTGCTGTGCCTGAAAGCACAATTTGGAATTTAATCCACAGACAGTTGTTGCTGCAGTGCGGTTGGTTTTAATTACTTGAAACAAACAAAACCAAAGAAACAGAATAAAACCCACAAACAAAAAAACCCACCAAGGACTGGTTTTCCACAGTTTGTAACATATGCAGCCATGGTCAATGCCAGTGTTCTTGTGGAAAATAAAGTGAGTACTGATGAATTTCACAAACCTACATGCAGAGCAGCGAGGCGCATCAGTAAGACTGATGGGAATCAGTGGGAACTTTCTGTTTGGCTGGGAATGGGCAGTAGCACATGACAGTGCAATCCATCTGCCTGGGTGTTCCCATTCGGGGCAGGGAAAGCCTCACAGTATCACAGTATCACAGTATGTTAGAGATTGGAAGGGACCTCAAAAGATCATCTAGTCCAATCCCCCTGCCGGAGCAGGAACACCTAGATAAGGTTACACAGGAACGTGTCCAGGCGGGTTTTGAATGTCTCCAGAGAAGGAGACTCCACAACCTCCCTGGGCAGCCTGTTCCAGTGTTCCGTCACCCTCACTGAGAAGAAGTTTCTTCTCAAGTTTAAGTGGAACCTCTTGTGTTCCAGTTTGTACCCATTGCCCCTTGTCCTATCATTGTTTGCCACTGAGAAGAGCCTGGCTCCATCCTCGTGACACTCCCCTTTTTTATATACACTAATAAGGTCACCCCTCAATCTCCTCTTCTCCAAACTATAGAGACCCAGCTCCCTCAGTCTTTCCTCATAAGGGAGATGCTCCACTCCCTTAATCATCTTAGTTGCCCTGCACTGGACTCTCTCCAGCAGGTCCCTGTCCTTCTTAAACTGAGGGGCCCAGAACTGGACACAATATTCCAGATGAGGTCTCACCAGGGCTGAGTAGAGGGGAAGGAGGACCTCTCTCGACCTACTAACCACCCCCCTTCTAATACACCCCAGGATGCCATTGGCCTTCTTGGCCACAAGGGCACAGTGTCGGCTCATGGTCACCCTGTCGTCCACTAGGACCCCCAGGTCCCTCTCCCCTACACTGCTCTCTAACAGGTCGTTCCCCAACCTATACTGGAACCTGGGGTTGTTCCTGCCCAGATGCAGGACTCTACACTTTCCCTTGTTATATTTCATCAAGTTATTCCCCGCCCAACTCTCCAGCCTGTCCAGGTCTCACTGGATGGCAGCACAGCCTTCTGGCGTGTCGGCCACTCCTCCCAGCTTAGTGTCATCAGCAAACTTGCTGATAGTACACTCAATTCCCTCATCTAAATCACTGATGAATATATTAAATAATACTGGTCCCAGTACCGACCCTTGAGGCACTCCACTAGATACAGGCCTCCAACTAGACTCCGCCCCATAGACTACAACTCTCTGGCTTCTCTCCTTCAGCCAGTTCACAGTCCACCTCACTACCCGATCATCCAGACCACACTTCCTCAATTTAGCTGTGAGGATGCTGTGGGAGACTGTGTCAAACGCTTTGCTGAAGTCAAGGTAGACCACCTCCTGCCTGCCTTACCCCACCCCCCCCTCCTCCCCGGGCCCCTTGGCCACAGAAACAGGTTCAACTCTTTCGGTAGGGTCAGGAACATGGGCTTTATTTTATTGTCCTGCTGTGATCAAGTGGAGGCCCCATTCATATGACTCTGTCATTCCTTTTCCCACTTCTTGACCCTCCTTTCTGCCATTCTTGTACCTCACTTTCTCTGCCTCAAGTCCCCTTGAATAAACAACCTGCCCTCAATTACTTTTTCTGTGATGGTCCAACTTTTACTAGATCCATACTCACACTTGGTATTTATAATGACAACACTAACAATAGCAACAATAATAATGTTAATATGGCATAATAATTGGTATTGTTGTTATGATTATTATTCCCTTAGAGGACATTATGGATATGGTTACCTCAGAAGCACCTCCCGAGTACTCCCCTGTGGTTGCATGTAATGTCCAAATTCCCTCTTAAGGCCCTGTGAAACACGGGCACCCCTTTCAGCACTGTCTGTGGCTTTTGTCAGCTCCTCACACTCCCTTATCTGCCTCATCCAGCAATTTCTCATGCCCAGTAGACCACATGTCGGTCTGTTGGTGTGACCTAGTGGCAAGGCCGAGTCAATGGCTTAGTGATTTTACCCAAAAATGGAATAGAGACAGCCTGTGTGAGATGGTGGGGTGGCCAGTTAAGGATTACTGATGGTTTTGCTGGCATATAACTGTGGCTCAGTGCTCACAGCTGTGTGTATGGGAGCTGTGGGGGGACAGGCCTCCTGTCTAAAATGGATCAACTTGCTAAAGGTGGGAGTGAATGACCCAGAAATATTGTAAGCCAAACACAAAGATGGAATGCAAAACTGGTTAGGAATGACTCGTAAAGAATATAGTGCTATTTAGGAAGTGTCAAATCTAGAAGCCTGTCCCCAGCATAAACTCTGCTGTTTTCAGGCTTCATTACTGGTAATATCTTTGTATTTATCTTCATTGGGTGGGGTCTTTTAATTATTTACCATTTCAAAGAGCAAGTGTAACTGCACCTCTTGCTAAATTATCAACAAAACATCAAATGGTTTGGGTTTAAAGGGTCTTTTAAAGGTGATGTAGTACAACCCCCTGCAATGAGCCTGGGTTTGGTGGCTGCCTGCAGGTCAGGCTGGCTAGAGGGCTAGCTGCTCCTTGTTCCTCATCAGGGTAACATCTAATACCTGTGCCATGGCATTAGACAGCCATTTCAGCAGAGCAAGAGCTGCACCTTCTAGCCATCACCCAGCACCAAACATACTGTTTTTAGCAAAAACCTGTCTCTTAAGAGATTGAAACTGATGCACTGTTTATTCGTCAGCAGCAGCCTTCCAGTACCTAAAGGGAGCTGAGAAGAAAGCTGGAGAGGGGCTTTTGACAAGGGTCTGTAGTGGCAGAACAAAGGCCAATGGCTTTAAACTGAAAAAAGGGAGATTTCATTAAGGCAGTAGGAAGAAGTTTTCCCCTGTGAGAGTGGTGAGGCCCTGGCACGGGTCGCCCAGCAAAGCTGTGGCTGCCCCATCCCTGGCAGTGTTCAAGGCCAGGTTGGACGGGGCTTGAAGCAACCTGGTCTTGTGGAAGGTGTCCCTGCCCATGGCAGGGGCTTGGAACTGGATGAGATTTAAGGTTCCAGCCCAAAACCATCCTATGATTTTTATGAAATTTAACTCTTCAAAAGTATTCTGATTCCCTTATTGAAACTTTTTTTGGCCTTTTACTGTTGCAGTCTTGGGGGAGAAGACTGTGTATATGTATGGAATTAAAATACACATGTACATAACTGTAATGTGGAATAAGGGGTGGGGAGTTTCTTGATGATAACTGGAGCATTTGATCTCAAAAAATGGGAATCTTGTGGTGTGGGTTTGTCTTTTCATTAAAGATTTTTGCTGCACTCTAGTGGCTATTGAATCAAAGTGCTGTACAGTGCCAGCTACTGCTCAGGGAAAGCTGAGTGGAGGTTATTAATTCTATCTGGCCTCAGGAAGGTTCAACCACCTTTTATACATTTTATGTTAATGGTCTCCATTTTGCATGGAGAACTAGCAGTAGCAAGATAAAGTGGACGTAGCAATATAAAGCCACCTCTGCTAGGAAGAACAGGCAAAGGCAAGTGTGTCAGGAAGCCTTGGAGAGGTGAGGCTGGTATCACTCACCCCTTGGGAAATGATGTGTTGAAATGGCTGAAGGAGAATTTTGTTGTCTTGTGGCCATGGCCAGACCTTGCTCTTGTAGTGACTGAGGCCTGTTGGGATAGGGTGAAGGAGATGCATTGTAAAATGTTGGAGTTTTTACATTTTTACTGTTACTAATTGCCCAGATATAGTGACGTTGGATATGAACCATAGATCAAGCCTGAGACTAAGACTAGATCCAGCTGTACCTATGCTCTGTTTAGAAAGCAAGGGGGTCCAATCTGAATCTTGTGCCTCAACAGCCATGTCTCTCTCATCCTTTTCACCTTCAAGCCCTGTACTTCCAATTGCTTTTCCAATGCCACTGGACAAAAACCATTGATCTGAGACCAAGACAAGATCCAGTTGAACCTAGGCTCAACTGTCAGGAGTTTAGAAAGCTAGGTGGGGGTCTAGTCTAAACCTCATGACTCACTGGGAAGGTGCTTATGCTTTTTGTGTTCTATCTCTCTAATTCCTTTTCCATTTCCATTTGACATAAACTGTCGATCAAGTCTGAGACTAAGAAGATAATGGAGGCTCTGGTAGCAAGGCTGGCTTATAGAGCTTTATATTCAGGTTAAAAGAAAAAAGCTAGTTAATAGATCTTTATAAACCTCTTCAGTTTTGTAAATAGATTGTGGTTGCTGTATACTTGTGTACAGAAATAAAGCCTTTGCTCAAGGTGAAAAGGAACAGTGAGGTAGTACCTGAGTTGTTGTTGCCACTTTTAACAGGCCCTGAAAAGCACAAGGTTTGTCCCTAGGTTTAAGAACTTGGGTATTCTTAAGAAACCTCCAACTAATGTGACTCCATAAAAGATGTAGGTGGAGTGAGCATGTGAGAGTAAGTAGCAGAAGGGGGAGACTGGGGTAATGTGAGCTATTACATTAGCCACAGTGCTGCAGTGATTGTGCAGACTGGATAAGCTTCAACTGGCAAAAAAAAAGAGACTTTTCTGTGCATTAAAAGATGTTACATGTGGCAGATTTAAGATGTGTCAGAATTCCACCATGCCCTTTTCTTCCTTGTCCTTCCTCTGGTTGAGAAACTAAGCGACTGTAATGAACTGTCTGCACCATGTTTGAGATAACAAGGCAAGATACATGCTTTTTAATTGCTGTTACTGGTTTTTCAAAGGGTGTCTGACTGTTGCAAAGATGGACACAGCCGTTGGTGCTGAATAGCAGAAACAAATATACAGAGGAACTGTAACAGTGATAATTTGGGTAAGGTATCCAAATGGGAGCTGTTGTTTCTGCTGTGCTGGCAGTAAAGAGAGCGAGGCATTCTACATTGAACACTTGTATATGTTTATTTAGTTAAATCAGCCATTGTACACATTGCAGCTATGTATTGTTCGTGTTGTATTTTTCTTTTAATTTTTAACTAATACATGCCCTCATAGATATATTCAATTAGTGTTATCACCATGGGAACAAGATGCTGATTTCTCAACTTAAAATTCACTTCTTCTCACAGTATTCAAGTTCTCTGATTAACACAGCAAAATATCAAAATAAGAGGTGAATAACCATTATGTTGTTACACAGAACATCATCTGCACCGCAAAGAACACAAAGAAATGCATTTCTTTAGAGCCCCGTCCTTGAAGACCATCCTGTGCTATCTCGGTCAGAAAGGAAGCCGTGATACGGTGGGGAATGTTTCATCAGGGGTCTCTGTTGGTTTGGCTGCCGAAACGTTTTATTGTATTAATTTAGCTTTCCTCCTATGTGGCACCTTGGGCAGGTTGGCCTGCAGGGAGCAAGAACTCCTGAGAGATACGGGGCTTCCAGCATTGTGACTGTCAAGGAAGTGCCCTTGATCTGAGCACTGAGTGAGTCATTAAAGAACCAAAGGACCATGTAACAGTAGACGGTCAGATAGGCTTGGAAAAAGCATTACTCTCAGAGGAAAGGGTATCTTATACTGGGGTCTTGTGTATACTAATAAACTCAATCAGCTGTTTAAAAATGGTCAGTTTAGGTATATGTATGTGCAGTACACATGCTACAACACTCCAGAGCTCCCTCTGTTGCATATGAAGGTGCAGAACACCCACAATGTTGGAATTCTACTTTCCCTTTTAGGAAAAGTGTGGGCATGCTGTCGTGGTTGTCAGTCGGTTAGTTTAGAAATATATATATCCTATGTAGAGATGGAAAACAATATAGGAACAGAAAATAGCTTATGGACTGTGAGCACTTCCTTGTTAAAAAACTCCACATTAGAAGGTAAAAACTGCTCGCTCAGTGCTAAGAGGGCTGACAAGCTGACGGGATTACGGGTGGGTCTGGGCTTGCCCTTCTGATGCCACATGCATGTGTTGGATAAGAGGCAATCTCAATAAAACACAGAAACTGAATTACTCTCTTGGTGCAGTAGGTAGGTCTGTCGCCTGTAGGTATCTACAGTGCAGCGGCCAGCAGGAAGTACCACCAATGAGGTGGTGTGGTTGGCAAAGCAGTGCTGAGAACGGGAAACTACAGCAGTTGGGATTATTAAATACACCCTGACACATGTCCAGATCTAAAAGAGGTTAATCCCTTACACAAGTGTGCCATAGAGATAGCTGTTAGTGAGTTGGTTACCTAAGTGAGTGTTTCGGTTTGTTTTCTTTTTCCTTTTTTTTCCTCTTTCTGGTAATGTCTAAGTGGCTTTCCAAAACTCTTGGAAGTATGAATGGCCACAGTCAGCTGTTGCTTTGGGGGAACAGCTGAACTTCCAGGTTTTGAGCTTGGCTTTCAGAGCCTTCACTAGACTGTCCCTAAAGTGGAAATCTTGCAGATGCAGTAGATCTGCAGTGCTTCCTTCTCAGCAAATCTGTGTTTGCCATCGATCATGTTAATGTTTGTGTTGTGAATCATTCATGGGCAGCATCAACAGAGCTTGTAACCTATGATGCTACTCGCAGTGGTCGGCAGTGTGCTTTCTGCACTCCAAGTGCTGTCACTATATACAGGGAGTTTACATGTTAGCTGCTGTGGTGATTATGCATGTACATAGTTTGTTCAAGAGGCCTGTGCGTGAAGTCCTTTCACGGACACAAACATCCTTTCAAGAAGGCAACACAGAAGCAGCAGGAAGTGGTGATGTGAACAAACTCCCAGCACAGCACAGCAAGGATGGTTCAGTGGAAAATGATCCTGGATGAGGAATGCTCTTTGGTCACAACTCATCTTACAGTGTACCAAAAAACTGAACAAAATGCTGAAATGAAAAATGGGGTAAGGAAAAAAAAAAAAAAAAGAAGTCTCTGCATCAAGAAACAAGCAGATGTAACTCTGTCTTCTGGTAGTGATGTAGGTTGTGATGTGTGCATATAATGATGCTGAATGCTATGTAAAGGGCTGGAGGACTGGGTTGTGGCAGCTTCTCGGTTGTCCTATTTGCAGTCCTCTCTGCAGAGGTGCCTGAGAAGCTGCTGGAGGTGTTGTTGGAGATCATCCTGTGGTAGTGCTTCTGGTGTGTCTTCCAGCTCTTCTATGTGCACATGTTGGCCATCCTGATCCTTCATCACAGTCCTCTTGTGCATGCTGGACTTAGTGAGTGTTGTCCTTAAGCATGGAATAAAGGAGACAAGTGTGAGAGGAAGGAAAGGAAGGGAGGAAGGAGTGCACACCACCACATCCCCCCACTATGTAATAGAAGACTGAGTGGGAAAGGAAAGACAGACAGAGGATGAAGTGCAGAGTAGGCCAAGACAAATTGAGCAGGGGTCATAGGACACAAAGGCTGAAGGGGGTCCCACTGGTGCATCAGCCAGCCCCTGGCTGCCCTTCTGCCTTGCCATTGGTCTGCTGGTGTAAGTGGTTGCACTTCAGACACACCCATCAATCCAGTTATTAGTTATGTGTTTGTTAATCCTGTTCTAGGAAGACTTCATTGACATGCCACACCATGCCAAGCCAAACCTTTTAATCACTGATCCATCCTCTTTCAGGATTTCTTTCTCTACCAAACTGGGGAGCTGGACTTTCATTTGGTTACCTGCATAGCTCAAAGCCTCAAACAAAAACATAAATCTCACATTAAAACACAACCCAAAAGCCTAGAACAGAAGCTATATTGCTCTTCCTAATGTATCTTCTAACATACAGCACTCATCTGCAGTAGTGCAGCTGAATGCTGAAAAAATGATGAACAAATAAACATTAGGAGCACATGCCTGCCATTTGCATCCTTTCAAATATCCCTTAAGCGTACTGATCAGACCAGAGATTCTTGTCTAAGCTAGTTTCATTTTACTAGTATTTGTACCAAGGCATCTCAGTACTTTCTGCTGCAAAGTCGCCCTACTCTATGCCATGCTGTGCCATGCTCACAGCACTCATCCTTTCTCTCTGTTGGTGATGACAGCTACTACAGTCACCTTTTTACTATCACAGTACATACTGTCTCATGTATAGCCCTTCCTTCTACCACCTCAAGCTGCTAGCTTGCAGCACTGGCAGTACAGATGTGGGTTTATGTGGAAATGATGGATGATGCTCCGGAGTCTTGAATCTACCAGAATGAAAGAGGCAGGGCATGCAGCCACACCAGTTTTCCACAGAGAGTCTCCTTTTCCTAGAAATACAGTACATAGAAACCAGCCTAACAGAAAAAAAAAAAAAAAAAAAATCTATTTTCCTTTCTTCTGGAGGTGAGTTCATCTCTACTACCTTACACATTATTCAAAGGGACAACAAAATGAATATAGAGCAAAGCACTACCAGTTCCTTGTAGAAAATGCTACCTTCATTCCATACCCCTTTTCTCTTACTGAAACATCTACACTGACCAGAAAAAGAGGAAAACTGGGAAAGGTGCTACTTCACTTGTTAACTGTTGCTTCCCGTTGAAGACAAATACATCAACTCACCCAGAGCACAGACCTGTCAGTTTCCAAACTTCGCTCCCCGTGTGCTTTAACAGTAACTGTAGCCATGATTTCCAACAACTTCATTAAAAGCCTCCCGGGTTTTTTAAGATTCTTAAAATGTTTTACATCTAATTCTGTAGTGTTTGCTTCTTCCCTTCCTGCACACACACTTTACACATTAATCGCTTCAAAATACAGCTGAGTATCATAGAATCATAATAATTTGGATATCGCTGATGATGAGAAATGATTATGCTACAGAAGGAGATACTTGCTAGTAGAATCACAGAATCACAGAATAGTTAGGGTTGGAAAGGACCTTAAGATAATACACTTCTAACCCCCCTGCCATGGGCAGGGACACCTCACTCTAAACCATGTCACCCAAGGCCTCGTCCAACCTGGCCTTGAACACTGTCAGGGATGGAGCATTCACAACCTCCCTGGGCAACCCATTCCAGTGCCTCACCACCCTAACAGGAAAGAATTTCTTCCTTATATCCAATCTAAACTTCCCCTGTTTAAGTTTGAACCCATTACCCCTTGTCCTATCACTACAGTCCCCAGTGAAGAGTCCACCCCAGCATCCCTATAGGCCCCCTTCAGATACTGGAAGGCTACTATGAGGTCTTCAGGCTGAACAGCCCCAACTTTCTCAGCCTGTCTTCATACGGGAGGTGCTCCAGTCCCCTGATCATTCTCGTGGCCCTCCTCTGGACTTCTTCCAACAGCTCCATGTCCTTTTTATGTTGAGGACACCAGAACTGTACACAATACTCCAAGTGAGGTCTCACGAGAGCGGAGTAAAGGAGCAGGATCACCTCCTTCGACCTGCTGGTCACGCTCCTTTTGATGCAGACCAGGATATGGTTGGCTTTCTGGGCTGCGAGCACACACTGCCAGCTCATGTTCATTTTCTCATTGACCAACACCCCCCAAGTCCTTCTCCACAGGGCTGCTCTGAATCTCTTCTTTGCCCAACCTGTAGCTGTGCCTGGGATTGCTCCGACCCAGGTGTAGGACCCTGCACTTGTCATGGTTAAACTTCATGAGGTTGGCATCAGCCCACCTCACAAGCGTGTCAAGGTCCCTCTGGATGGCATTCCTTCCCTCCAGAATATCAACCGAACCACACAGCCTGGTGTCATCAGCAAACTTGCTGAGGGCGCACTCAATCCCACTGTTCATGTCAGAGACAAAGATGTTAAACAAGACCAGTCCCAACACCAATCCCTGAGGGACACCACTCGTTCCTGGTCTCCAGCTGGACATTGAGCCTACAGAGCATAACTGAGTTTACATTCTGTTTTCTATTTAAACTCTACTTTTGACACAGTACAATGTGTGCCCAGGTACATTGTGACCCTTCATTTAGTACTTTACATTTAAAAGGCATTTTTACCTCTTCAAAGTCCTCTTTGGCTGATGGAAGATCACGAGCTAGGCTGGCATCCCCCAGGTGTTTCTCCGTCCTCTCACCTTGCACTACAGTGCTCTTGATGACTTTGCTGACCTTCCGGCCTTCTGCTGGCTTGGACTGGAACTCAGGGGCAGTAGGCAAAACAGCAGGTTCAGACACAGTCACCTGTAAGGTTAGAAAGCAGAAGTATACTGGAGGTGAATGACATAATGGATGCTAGGAATGCTTTTGGCTACTCTGTCATTCTTTCTTGATTGCGGCCATAGAGAACAACAGGAGCGTCTCACTTTCCACACATATCCATCAAAACAGCAAGCTACCTTTCATTTCCTGCTTTACAACTCCAGAATGAGACGTTATGAGGCAGCAGGAATGGCTCTGGGATACAGCTGCCCTGCACCACACTGCAGGCTACTGTACCAGCTCACCTGCTGAGGCTGACAGAGTTACACCAAGTAATAAGTGGAGCTCTTGCTGCAACTCCTCCCTGCATTCACGCAAGTAATACCAATTAGCAGTGTTGGTCCATACTTAACATTAAGATATTCTTCTGAGAGACAAGTCACACTTGTAAAGCCAATGAACTCTTACAGAAACAACCAGACCAGAATGGTAGGGAACGTGACAAACACAATTTTATTGGAAAAAATACATACTTACTGTCTATGGGCTCCATATGAAAAAGACTGTATTTTCTGGTATGGTCAGCTAACTAAAACCAAATTACTTTGTTTTCTTGTTGCCTTCCTCCTAAAGAATTAACTCTGAGGCTGAATTCTAGCAAGAGAACCACAATTCTGTTCTTAGCATTTTTAATGAAATTCACTCGTTACCTGTCATTTTCAACGCAGACCTGCCAAAAGCAAGCCTGGTGGCTAGCTTCTGGCCCTCCAACCTTACATCTGTCCATCCAGACACTGGTGAACTAAGGCAGGGAAAGACAAAGTGAAAGGTGCTTACCTTTGCGGGTCATCATTGCTTTTTAATGACCTAGCTCTACAAAGAATTTGCATGTAAGCGATACTTTTTTTTTTTCCTCTGCAAAGCAGAGAACACACTAGAAAGTGAAACCTAATGTAACTGTCTGGTTTTAGAAAGGCTTAGTTGTGGACACCTAGAGAACATTGATCATTCCCTTTCAATGTCTGCTACTCTTTTCCTTAAAGTAAAATGTATGCTAACAAATACAGAATCACTTTCTATCCGTATGTCATCTTAGTACGAAGCTTTATGAACTCTGTACTTCCCATAAATGGCAGAATCCATGTCCTCGTTCCCTCTTTCCACTTTCCCACCCCCACCTTTCTCCATCTGTCTTTGGAGGCCTTTCCATCTGCAAGAATGGTTTTCCAAGTACCATTCAAACTTCAGTCTTTGTTTTAATGCAAGCAAGGGGTGTTTATGCTGCTTTGTATCATCATCAGGAAAGCATGAGATCTGACCTCTGACTGTTCGCTGCTGCTCTTCAGCACGACCCGTTTTACGACTTTGGAATAGCTATCCCCTTCTTCGATGGCAACAGGTTTCTGTGGCACTCCTTGCATTACAACTTCCTCTTTCTCTGTGCCATCTGGAGAGACGTATCGCCGGATGATCTTTCTCGTGACCTGAAGAAGGAAATAGAGCTTTGTCCCAAAAGACTTAACAAAACCATTCTTCCTCTTATTCTCGTTATTAACTGTAACGCTAAATGATCTTGCGAGTCAAGCCAACTCTTAACACATTGCAATCTCTCACAAAGAGAAATTCTTGTTCCTTCCATGCTCTACTCTTACAATTTTGCCATGACTGTGGATCTTGAACAGTAAGAAGGTAGCAAGGGGTGCAACTGACAATACCTTCTTTACCACCGTGTGGCCACGTTCATCTGTGTATTGCTCTTCTGTGACTGTTTCTGGTGGCATTTCAGGCATACCATCAGCCTGTACAACAAAGAACAAAGCTTTATGAAGTGAGGCCTTCGTGTGGGTAAGTTTAAATAAGCACTGTCAAAATCAGTTAATTGGTTCAAGAATGGAAAACCAAAAACTACTGCAAAATGTTAGAAAAAACAGTTGATCTGCAAATAAATACTTAGAAAAGCATGCAAAGAAAAGCAATGCTGCAGTGGCCGGGCAAATATATGCTAGCCTACAGTGTCATGTGTGGGGCTGAGAAGCCTCCACCTGCCTCCAACTGAGGAATGTAACATAATTCAGCATTGGGTTAGCAGTATTACTGTAATCCTTCTTTCAAGAAAAGGTATCAGAATGGCTTATCCAAAGCCCATGCATTAGTTGGGAGTGTTCCAGTGTCAAATGCAATATCAGCCAAGTAGTTGTCCCAGCAGCAGACCTAAGGGTGTCACCAGGGCCCAGTCACCATTGGCTCGTGCAGTCGTTCAACACTCAGTACCTGAATAATCACCCGGCGACGAACGACCCTGGTAGTGATCATCTCATCCTCATCTGAGCTGGTCTCCAGCTTCCCTAACTCCTTGGCTATTTCCTATTGGAAGCATGGAAGCAGTGCTCTGTTGTACGCAGTTCTAGGAGTACTGACTCATTTTTATTTAAAACTGTTTTTGCTTTGAGGCGGGAGGCTTTGGCCCCTCAACTATGCATCAATTCTTCGTTAGCACAGTGACAAAAAAAGGATGAATCTTTGTGGTACTAATTCTGTGGAACTCTCTTAGTGCTCTTAAAGTTGCCAGGGACAAGCCTGAAAGTTGCAGCATGACATCACTGCACTGCAGGGGACTGGAAGATACTACTAACACCAGCTCCGGAATTCATACGTATCACGTACAGTTTCTGTATTACTTACACAGAAAATTATAGGAAAGCCTTTTAATTCTCTCTACCGGGAGGTAGAGTGAAGCAGATAGACAGCAGGACTAACCAGTCTGAACTACAGGACAACAGCCACAGCACTGGAAAGATCAAGAAAAATTAGTAATGAGCATTGAAGCTGCTCTCTCTCCCACATAGGGAGGATTTAACTATTTAAAGGAAGAGGCCAGAATGTAAAGAGAACCTGAAAAGAACTATATGTGAACTGTCAATAGTACATAAGCACCCAGGGGAAAATAAATAAGGTGCAGGAGGGAGGTGTTTCTTTTCAGTGGTTGTTGGTTTACTTTAATAAAAGAACTGAAGGGAACAAGAAGTCCATTATTTTTGAGGGCAGCTTTTCCCACAGCAGCCATCCTACCAAGTCCCATCATAGCTAATCTTTCAAAGTCTGAGTTATCGCACACATCTTATATTGAACCTTTTTCTGTGATCCCAGAGGCAGAGCTCTGAAACTCTTCATTCTAGAGGTGGTACATTTGGCAATACAAACGGTAAAGAAAGAAGAGCTAGTTTCTGGGTGCATATCACAACAGGAAACAATTTCAGCTAAAGTAGAACTGTGTTGCCTCTGCTCCAACTTCACTGAGAAACTCATCTCGTGCACAATTACACCTTCTCCTTTTCTTCCGCTTCCAACCGGCAAAGAGAGCTCTTTATTCTTAGACCTATATCTGCCAAGTCATTTACATTCCCTACTAAAAGCCACAAGTTGCTGTTTCCTTGCCTCTGACATTTTCTCCTCTCCCAACATTGCCATAAGGTTCCTTTGTCTTACGCAACTGATAACCTACCTCCCATAGACTTTTTTTCTTCTCTTTCCATCTCCTGTCTCCGTTTCTCCTTGCTGCCTGCACTCTACCTAAACATCATTCTCAAGTTCTTTTCTTCTGGTACATCCTTAGTATTCTGCAGTGTACCTCTTTTCCACCTCACTAACTTTACAGTATTTTTCATGCCATTGTTCATGCCGCTCTGGGCTAGTCGTGCCTGTCTTCATAAGCTTTTAACCTTATTCCTTTGTAACTTGCTACACCTGATTTTCACCATCTATTTGTACATAGTTTGTTTTTGCACCTGTGACTTACACTAATCCTCTCATATTCACAGACATAACTGTCCCAGACAAAAGAACAATAAAGGTAGCAGAACTGCAATTTCAGCCTGTCTGTATTTAGGGTATGTGGCTTGCTTAAGCTTTGAAAACAACTGACTTTATACAACTGACTACAGCTAACACTTAGAACCACAGAGGCAAGGAGAAAAGACTCAATTGCAGCTGGGGATTAATTAGAACAATTCAGAATAGTCTCATCTTAAGGAATGAGCGAAACATAAAGTTTGTTCATGTGTGTCAATTCTGTGAAAGCAAACTCATCATTTACCTTTTCTAAGGATTCCTCTTCATAGCCTTTTCCAAACTGCTCTCTCTCTTCATCAGTTGACTCTACTATCACTAGACTAGTTCTCCTTGGAGAGAGGTCATCCTGGCAGAGCTGAGTGTCCTCAGGCTCTCGGATGACAGGCGAGTCACCTCTCTGAGCAGACAGCGGACACTGCGAGGACAGCTTCTCTCTCTCTTCCTTCAACATGCTGAAGCGGGTGGATTTCTCGCCTGTTGCATTTCCAGTTACTGGTGCTGTGGACCACTCTGTTCCTGGAGTCGTGATGCTGCAAATTATAGGATAGAGGGAAGTTACTATCATGCGGTGCTTACCAGTTGCCATAAATTATGGCCCATTATGTGCCAATTCCATATTGTTATGTGTCTGTTGTCTAGCTAAGTCTAGAAATAACCAGTACTCTGTGACAGTAACTCCAGAGCAATTGGGCTAGGAGTCCTTTTTGTCTTCCCACCCAAGAAAATCTCCAACTGGATGTCCAAATGCTGCACTCATAAACTTGGTCTCCATAAAGTATTTATGTGAACTTTGCTGTTGCTCCTGTCCTCCAAAGCCTATGTATTACCTATTATTTCCAGAAGGAAAGAGACTGGATGGCTACAGATGGATATGAAGTAACTACTCCATTAATTTCAAGCTATACAGCTGCAGGTGATGAGAGATTGACCTTTACATAGAGTTCCAGAGCCTTACCCAACAGAAATTTGGTAGAGAATCTTACTTTGTTTGCAAAGTTATTTTCATTGTTTAACATTGCTACGATTTAAATGATACCACAAGTTATTTAAACAAATTGTAACAATGTGACTACCGAACATATAGAAAGATAAGACATCTATTAAAGCAGATGGACATGCAATATTTCCCTGTTGCATATGAGTAATTAACAGCCACTTCCAATATTAATATACCTCTCATCCAACTGAGTTTCATCAAGTAACCTCATAACTCCAACAGTAGCTTGGAAAGTCACATCTAATTTGAACCAGTCATGACAATATTACCTGCTTCACTACCTAGGATCTTCTTCTGAGGGGACTTTTCCCTTTTCATGTATATTGTTAAAAAGACTAAAAAGACAACTATTTAAAAAATGGTGGGATTACAGCCTGAAAAAAAGCCAGCCTGCAAAAATTAAATCTTTCCCTTCTGAAACTTTTGCGAGGCTATTGAACCAGTGTCAGTATGCTTACTTCTTCCCTCCTGCTCGTCCTAAAAGTTAACTGAGGAAATGGTTACATTTTAATAGTAGGAGTCCAGATTCCTTTCTCCATAACCAATCCACAAGTAGACAACGGTAATAACACTTACAGAATAACTTGCATGTAAATGGCTTTTTATCTGATACGAGTTGGGTTTTGACAATTTGCTGTGCTCCTCTGACTACTGCCCTTGAAACAACTATATTCTAAAGTATGAAACAACTTCATTGTAGTATACATTAAACAGTATTGCTGCAGCTTGCTTTTTTTTTATCCCATTCACCAGATTATATGTATTTTTTGTATAGTTTCTCTTGGTAGGAATAATAGTAGTATAATTCCTTACAAGTTATTTAAATTTCCAGTCCAATTTTCCTCCTAGTTCACACTAGACGTGAAGGGGGGCGATATTCCTGATATCACTACGCTCATTTAGTGTGTGCAGTAGTGTCTGAAATGTATTCTCTATTCCTCAGAAACATTAATTTCCTCCTGGAAAATCCTTAGGAAATATTGGTATTTTTCCCTATCAGTGCAATGTAAGTCCTCCACCTTATACTCTGCTTTCCACCTCTCACACTTGCTCCTGGGTGTAAAGCATATCGCAAGCAAAAGAATTCCCCCAAAGACCATTTGCTGGACTCAGCTGCACTGGAACGCTTGGACCTGTGTCTCTACATCAAAGCTAATCACTCACAGGAACCTCATTTTTTGGAAGAGGATCCTTGCTAATATGCTAGCCTACTAGTACCTTAAAGAACTCTGCATGGAGTCATCAGCATGTGACTAGGGACAGTGGGAAGAAAGAAACATGAGCCTTTTCAAGTTCCTTTCCAAATGAAACTGACCCCACTGACAGCCCCAGATCAGAATTCAAGGCTTTGTTGTGCAGGTCTTCTAAATTTATACTTCATTGTATGTAGCTCCCTTAAGTGCTTTTGCCTTCTCTGTATAAAACCCCACATCTATTCATTTGGCCATTTGCAATTTACTTCTAAAAATCTAGTTCCTAACATGTGGTTCTGAGTTTTGTAAGTAACAATTAAGTTGGAAAATTTTTGCATTGAGTGAAAAAGCCATCCTGAAGTTAAAGGAAGGCTCCTCTCTGTAGCACTAATTCCATTCAGTTTACCACAACTTGGAATCTAACATGTGAGAAATCTATATGGTTGGCAAATACCCCCAAACACATCTCTCTTCTTTCATGTGTACCAGACTGGATCATGGTTTTGTCTGCACAATGACGGACTGACCTGTCTAATCCTTAAGGTTTCCTCCTTAACCTGCAGTAGGAACTAACAAACAGGTGCATGCAATTGGAGAATTCTATGTGTTCATCGTTTCAAAGAAAACTGTAAAATCCCCTTATTACACAGAAAAGAAAGAACCTGTTCCATCGTGGTTTCCTTCTGGTCTTTTGACACTTACAAATATTCCTGTGGTGAAGCAGATGTTTTTTCTGGCACGTCTTGGGGTTTCCCTGAGAATTCAGCTTCGACTTGTTCCTTATGTGCTTGTCTCAGGAGCTCGGCCATTGATGCTTCTGCCTCACTCCTGGGAGTGCTGTCTTGAAAAGGAGAACAACTGACAGACACATCTTCCTCAGAGACAAGAGGAGGGTGTTTGGTTGGCTCACTGTCTTTAGATATTCTGTGGTGGTCTTCTCGCTTATGTCTCGACCTGTATACTTCTTCTTGCAGTGCAGAAAACCCTTTAAGAAAAAGAGATGAGAAATGTCATTACAAGTCTTACTAGAAAGCAGAAAGTCCTTCATGTTCTCCATGCGCATTTTAAATCCCTGGATGGAACACACTGCCTGAAATTTTTAAATATCTGGAGTGGGAGCCTCTGTAAGTAGCTGAAGGAACACTGGATTATCACTGCTATTGACAAATAATGAATCTTTTCAGTAACAGGCAAAAGGCAAATCACCCAGAAATTTACTTAGAGTCAGTAATCTTGAAACCCTCAAAGTATGTAAGAAGATTCATAATAGGTTTCTCCCAGCTCAGTATGATAGGCTGTAGTTACACGTATCCCAGCCCCACAACCTCCACCCCCTTATTGATCTGCTTATGGGAAAAAATGACTACTCAGGTATGGACAAAGATATTCACATAGGACTAGGTGCAAAAACTCACTCATTTACGTGCTTCAAAGCATATAAAACACCCACCCCAACCCCTAATCTCAAAGCAAGGGCTCTCATTCTGAAAAAAAATGTATAATAACATCTGCATTTCTGTTCCATGGGTGACAAGCTTGGGATTTTCTTTTTCCTTATTAGGCACACTCACAAGGAACCTACCGAACTCTGAAAAAGAGCTTGTGGAAAAAGACTGTCATGAATTTGGGTTGGAAACAGAGGTATACATTCTAAAAGTAACTGATTGTGATATCAGAATGCTAATTATAACGAGCAACCTTCTATTCCTGCACTCTCTTGAAGATGGGATGTTCGCAGCTGTCTTAATACTTTACTAAGCTAGTCCTTCAATATTAAGGATGTAAAAAGATCACCTCCAGAAAAGAGAATTGTCTTTCATGCAATCTGGAGGTGTTTCTTTAGTTTGCAACCATTGCTCAAATTGGACTTGGACTGGACTGGGAAACTGAAGAAATCCAACAGAATCATAGCAAAATTACAATATCCTGGATACTTGAATTCAAACATTCTCCAAAGTTTTCCTTCTTCAAATTACAGTCCAACCCTAATGCAAGCTTCGTAACTTTCATTAAAGTATTCATATGAGAAAAAAACTCAACAAACCAGGCACTGGGATTTGCTGTAGTTTCTGACAAAATTCCTTTATATGCTTTGAAAGAATCTTCTGATGGGGAGATCTTATACCCCATGAAATGGCAACTAGTGCAACATCATGGTTCCGCTCATCCCCATTATCTGTGCTAGCAAAATGGGATCCTAGCATTCAGCTGTAAGAGCTAATGGATTCTCCTAGTCAAATATTTCAGAACAGAAGCTAACACTCAGGTGAGATGACCCAGGCAGCCTGGATAGGGAGACCTTTACCTTCGCTGTGGTCTGATCCTATCGTTTGCTCCATTTCCACGTATGTGCAAGTGCTGTGGACCTGCCTGGAATCAATGTCGCTGGTCTCCATGAGGTGAACAATATCCATGCGGTTGATTTTTGTAAGACATTGGGTGAGATTCATATCTGTGGCATTAGAATGACACCGTGTAGCCAAGTTAAGAATTTCACAAGCTTTCTCCCTTCTGTTTTCCACAGGGAGGACATACACAGGATACTGACCAACATAATATCACATATAAAATACAGATGCATTTAGAAGCATTACCACATAAAATCTAAAATGAACCAAAGGGCTGCCTATAAAAATTACCACTCATTTTGTCTCTTCCTGTAACCAATTTGTTTAGTTCCCCCAAACATTTTCCAGTTAAGAAAAAAGAGGCTTCTGTTTTTCCGCTCTTTCTTTGTTATAGGATGTTCTGCCTCACCCTCAAATAAAGAAGTTTGATCTATTTCTCTGAGAATCCTATGTTGTGCCATGTTACGCAGACAAGCTTTGGAAAAAAACCAAACTTAAATATAACCTGTGGTCATTCTTTCTACAGCCAACATTTTACCCAAATTCTCTTTTTGTGATTGTAATCAGCATCTGTCACCTCAACTAGCAAACAGAAGACAGTTATATGGACTGTAAGACGAAACAAACCTGTCGCATGCTTCCCATCCCTTTCGAGCCAGTATTTGAGGAGCGCGTGGCTCTGGTCTTGAAGTGAATTTGGATTTTCAATTCGGATCTGGTGAATTTGCTCTTCGGTGAAATCCAGTTCTCTCGCTAGCTCTGAAAAAGAAATCCACCTCTGTAAAGATGCCTTATTCTTTCTCCCTGCCTTCAATCTATTTTACAGCCATCGTCAGCAAAGTAGATTACAGACTTCTCTGAAACCAGATTGTCTTTGCTTCTGTGTACCTTGTGTTATATTTAGAGGCACGGTTCAACAGTAAGTTCATGACAAAGACAGAAATGCTTACACCTAGAAATCTACACCTAGAAATCTAAGCTTTTATTTTTTCTGCCTGTCGTTCCTAGTTCTGACAGGCACACACTGTCATTGACCATATTTAGCAGTGATGAGCAAATAGCACAGCTGCAGAAATAGCACACAAGCAGATAAAAATATTTCTAGTAGAGCACCCTGCTCAGCAGATTCTATCCTCTGCAGTGTTGAATATTTTAGAAGGCATCATCGAAATCTAGGCAGAGGTTTTCACTTTTCATAATGGCATTTTGTAGTCGGGCTATATTAAAACATAGTATTACTACTCCGCTGGACTTGTTTCATTTAAAGCAATGTCTACAACAGCTGAATAAAGGAAACTGAAAACACGAAACTGAGGATAACTGATGTCTTTCTGACATAGCACAGCCTCAGACTGCTGTCCAGAAAAGCGAAATGTTTTAATAGTCTGTAGCATCTTTACTGTATCTGAAACCAGGAGCAGTTTCCTGCCACTGCCTGCTGAGAAAGGTCATCAGATGTGTCAAAACCATGGAGAATTTGTGAGAAACCTACTGTTATTCCTGGTCTCTGGATTTCTGCTGCTTTCAAAAAGAAGGATTCCTATTTTATTCCACTGTCATCACTACAGGGGCATGGACTTTATTTTGGAGGGTATCACATTTTAACAGGGAGGAAGGAACCCTAACCTCAAAGCATGGACAACCTCATCTCCAGGCTGACTAGTAAACTGGTGTAACTGTAAATTTCAACAAAGATATAGCAACTACACTTGAGAGTCAAATCCTTGGGAGTTGCATACATTTGGACAAAAAACAGATGCCACTTTATCCCCCAAATTAACATTTGATGCAGTCATATTTACTATAATCCATCTTTACCATAATCTAAGATGGGAATATTTATGCAGTGTATTATTCTGCCCTCTCTAAAATGCTATAAATCATTATTGTCTACTTTGATGAGTGTCCCTTAATTCTACCTTTGTTTTCAGAACTATTAATTTCTATAACATTTTCATCATATTCTGCTACATTGCATAGGTCCAAGTCCTACTGAATTCAACATATTCCATGATAGGATGAGTGACAGATTCTCCCAGTCTTCTCTATGGATTGAAACACAGGACAGGGCAGGAAGAGGTGAGTGACATATCAAAAAGTATTGGTGATACTGTGAGTATATTTATATATACTTATATATGCTTATAAAAACAGTATAGAGCACAATCTTCGTTATCGTTCTTTTCACTGTAACAGAACTCATCTTTAACTCCTACAGCCTTGCTTCTTTCCAGCAGCATGGTACCGCTCTAGGGATAGATACAAAACACTGTTGACCCAATTTAATGGGTTTTGCAGCAACTTCTCCTTGGATTGCACCATTTGACATGGTGCTAAGATTTCTTCCTGACTCCTTTTCTTCATAAACAATTTTGAGCCAGTTTTCAGCAACAGACACCTGCATTTCACTCTGTGCTACTTTCATTTGTACCCAGTCCTGTTAACTGATTCAGACCTATTTGATCCACAATGTTAAAGTAATTGCCACAAATAAGACCCTTTTTATCCATTTTTCTTCAGGACAGTTATGTAGAAAAGAAGCTCATGTAATTTATTCCTATAGTGGCCTTCCAGCTGAGGAATCCCAGAACACGGATAATGTTTGTTCCTGTATCCTGTTCTAGCCAGACATGTTGCATTTCACAAGGAAAAAGAGAGGAACGTATGCCAGCTCTCTCACCCTTCTCCATGGAGATGCAGCAAGAACAAAGTCCTTGTCTCCACATCCCAGTTCTTACCTAAAAGGCTATAGGAATCTTAGTATCCAGAAGACAGTAAACTACTGAAATATCTCTATCAAATATCTTTAGATAATCAGGAAATCATCTGAAAGAAACATGAAAATAGTGAGGAATGCTTCACTCCTTTCTGGACGACATGCATTTTACCTGTCCAGCTGAATCCAAGATGATCAGCAATGTGGGCCAGTCTTTCCTCCATCCTGTCCTGATCATCCTGTTGATCTAAAGGTCAAAGAGAATCAGAAGTTGCCTTTTACAAGTTAAAAAACATTCCCACAGGTGATATAGCCCAAGAAGGGAAAGTGCCATTTTTTTTCCTACCACTGCTTTTCTAACTGCTAAATGGGGCGAGGCTATTAAAACTGGTAACTCAGGTGGGGACTGTAAATTCCCCAAGTTTACAAAAAAAAAAGCAAAACCAACAAAAACAAAACAGTAAAAGCTTGATCTTTCAAAAAGCACAGGACCATCCACATTTTCTGTTTGAAAATCAGGCTTTCGTGAGAAAGTTTAAACAAGGACTGAAGTGACTGGTGTGCCTATTTTGGCCATGCATTTTATTCTAAAACTTCACTCTAGCAGCACATTGAGGACTTTAAGTCAAGAGCTGTGATTTTCCATGCCTCCTTAGTGAATACCAAAGTTGACAAATTTATTTGGACCGGTGCTTCTAATTCTGTTCTTTCCATTGTAGGGGAAGCTTTGTTCAAAGAGCCCATATGGCACTTAATATTACGCTTTGTATTTGAGATATCGTTAACTTAAGTGTCAGTGATGTTTTCAACAGGGTCATGATATACAATATTTAGAATGAAGGCAAGGAAAAATAGGACGTTTGTTCATCTGTCTTCATTGCTTTCAGACAGCTCCTCCCATCTCCGAAGCTACTTAGAGGATGGCAGAATTTTAGTTTTGATTTTCCCTGAAAGCACACCTGGATGGCAATATCTCACATGAAAAAATTGCTTTGCATTAAAGACATATGCATGTTTCTTTTTAGCTGCTGGATTTCCATTATGGCTACTCGGTAGTAGTACACAAGCAGCAAGAGAAAAAGCAAATGCCAGAAAACTCATACTAAAGTTACTAGTGACATAAATCTTTTTTGAGACATGGATCATAAAAAAAATGACCATGAAAAACTTAATTGTGCAACTTTCTATACCTTTCTTTGCATAAGAACTCAAAAGAAAATAAATTCTCCTGTCTTTGTTTCAGTTGAAGCCCAGTTATGTCACTATTATTGAAAATTAACAGTTAAGAATAGGGCCAGGGAAAGTCAAAAGCCAAAATGTGCACAACCTGAGCCATCGGTTGAATGGTAAAGCAAGACACATATTGAGAAGCATTTTTGATTATTACAGTAACACTTCCCACAAGCGTTCATGGTTTGCAATCTTGAGATTTGTTTCACAGACAAGAAAAATACAGACACAACACAAAAAACCCAAACGCGGCTCACTGGGAAAATAAAACAAACAACACAACCAACCACTGAAAGCTTAAAAGAAAATGCTACACATATCACGCATGTATACACACGTACAGACACACACCCACACACACACCAAAGAAAACAAAAAACAAGAAGTTTAATTCATGACATGCGTCGCACAGGGAATCCCAGTCGTCGGCAAATACCTTCAGCATGGTCATGGACATTTTCATCAGGGATACGTTCAATCTGAGTCTCTATGGACTCATCCCAAATGGGTCTGGTGTCAAAGATGTCTTCTGGAACTGACTGCTGGGTCTCATCGGATGGCACATTTTCAATAACTGAAACTTCTAGGGCACTACTGCTTTCATCATCTGAAACTAATTCTTGTTCTCTCTCTGACTGTGTGAGTCTTTCCACTAACTTAGAAGCTTCATCGCTAATTTCTTCAAAGAATTCTATGGAGTTTTTGTAAAGGTCAAAAAAATGTTCCTTACTTTCTTCTGTGGCTGTAGTGCTTCTGCTTTTAACTGGCAACCATGACGAAAATACTTTGGGTCTTGCTGTTGTTGCCTCATCTGAGTCTAGCTCAAGGTTGATCTCTTTCTCCCTCTCTCTAATCTCTGCTTCTGCCTCAGCATAACTCCTAGCTTTTATTGAACGCTTAGTCTTTGGGTCCATGGGAATACTTGTATCGGATTCAGATTTACTGCGGTTATCTTGTTTTATGGGTGGTTCGCCAGTCACATCCAGAGCTTTGGCTGACTCCAGCTTGTGGACAGATGCATCTGTGTACATATGCTGCTGTTCAGTTTTTTGGAAAGCTGTTTTGACCGGGATTTGAGACTTTGGTTTCACTGGGTCATCTTTTCCTTCGCACTGCAAACCATCTAGGAAGTTGTCTGCAGGAAGGCTCTCATTTTCCAACTGTTGCAATGCAGCAGCTGTTCTTACAGGAATTCTGGATTTGCTTTCACAAGAAGGCACTCTCTCCATTACAACAGTAGGGTTTTCAATCACAGATCTCTGTTCCTCTGGTGAAGAGTCTGGGGACTCCTCACCCTGTACAGAACTAACTAATCTAGTCACTTTGGAAAAATCTAATTCATTTTCTACTATGGACTGCTTGGGAGAGGTAGGGGAAGGCACCTGACTGCTCTCAACCACGTTGGTCTCTGTTCTGGAGAAAGGCTCAGCTTCCAAGGCAGTGGTTTCTTTCTTTGGTGATTTTGAAGAAGCTGAAATACCCATTTTAATTGGAATTCTGGATTTCAGATCTGCTCTTGCGGTGCCTGTGCCGACACCTTCATCCATCGTTTCTTCCGATCTATCGCTACACTCAGATGCTGAGGGTGAATATTTCAAGGTATCATTTTCTTGTACATTCAAGCCCTGCAATTCTAAAGGTGAAAATGGATCTGGTGAGCTCTTCATCTTACAAGATTCTATCTCTGCTGCTTCTTTCACTTCTTCCTCAGGCTGCTGCCCCATTTGGAAGAAGTGAAAGCTTTCATCTGGATAGTTCCTTTTGGTCATATCAATGGCCCCACTTCTGGTCATTTCAAACAACTTTCCTTCCTGAAAAAGAAATGGATTCTGTTCGCTAAGCGGTGTCCCTTCTTCAGTGGGTGTTCTGGCTGGTGTGGTGTCAGGTGTTGTACCTTGTGATCGCCTGTCTACCATCAACCCAAATATTTTCTGTTCCTCTTCTTTCACCCGAGCTTCAAAGGCTTCATCATCTTCGCGTATTTCACTCCACATGTCAGAATCCACATCAGTTTTAGTGATGACAACTTGACCAATTGATTTCTCTGTTTCATCTCTGATATCTGTAAAGGCAGATTCTGCTAATTTTGTGGAATCCAATGCCAAAGACCCCTGTGATGTTTTCTGGAACCCATCCTCTGTTTTGGGCTCTATTTCCATATATACTTCCTCTGAAAAGCAATACTTGCTACCTGTGTCTCTGCTAAGTAAAGCTTCACCAGTCTGATTTTTCCCTTCCTCGGTAGAACAGATTTCCCTAGGCAGCAGATTTCTACCAGATCCTACATTATTTTCAGGGTCAGTAAAGGAATGTTCAGAAGACATGTTCTCATAAGGGCTTACTATACCACTTTCAGCAGCATCTGCTACACAGCTTTCCAGTTCCACTGCTTCAGCAGTAAGGGATGAATACTCTGGTAGGGGTTCCTCAGCATGAATCTCCCCTGGACATGTTTCAGAATCTGTATCTGCTTTTCCCAAACCACTTCCCGAAGTGGAATGCTCAGTGGTATCACTTTCAGCCTGTTTGGCACGTTGTGGTACAGAATACTTGGCGGTACTGTGTCCACAAGAACTACTATCTACATTCTCCAGCACAGCTCCCGTTGAAATGAGATCTGTGCATGTTAACAATGAGGTGGCATCAACACCTTTTTTGGTAGCATCACATCGCTTGAGTGTTAGCAACGACTCAATGTGAACTTCTTTTTGAGAACTGGCATCAATGGAATGACACAGAGTACCCCCAGATTTTATGGCTGGGGCATTAGGACTAACAATCTCCCTGTCATTTGTACAGCCACACTTTGATTGTTCAGGTTCTGCACAACCATCAGAATGACAAGCAGAAGTCGTACAGCTGCCCTTGGGGATAAGCGGTTCTTCTTTGTCATCTTCTATCAGCTTATCCCCTTCCACTTTAACCACACCTATGATGACAGAGCACCTTTCTGAATCAATAGGTTGAAAACCTGCTTCGTCAGGGCTAGAGTGGGAGTCGACACTGGATGGTAATGGTGAAGGTGGCTGCACTCGGATCACAGGCTCCATTAATAGGCCCGAGTCGGCCTCTCTTTTCAGCCGAGTCAATTCTGGCTCACTTTCTGAAGAGGAAGAGCTTTTTCTAGATTCAGCTGTCAGCATCACCGTTGTAGGTATATCTCTGTCTTCCACAGCCATCGACTGTGGTTCTTCAGCTCTACATGCAACTTTTGAATTGGCAACGGCAGCAGATGCATCTTGCTTACAATCCTTTTTGCAATCTCTCTTCTGTTTTGCTTCTTGTTCCAACTCATCAAACATTCTGATTTTGGTCACCATTTTAAACATCTCCTCTTCAGGGGTGAATCTCTTCTTTGGCTCGCTTTCCAAATCGTGCTCTGGCTCCTCGCTGACTTCAGGGATCATGGCTGACTTTCGTACGTTGGACAGTGCCTGTGAGTCTGCTGTTTTAGGTGTGATTTCATAGCTAATTTCTTCAGAACTAGGAGTCTCAGGTGAAAGCGGACTTTTCCCTGAGCTCTCCATGAGGGACGTTTGCTCTAGACTGTCATCATCAGCACTTCCCTCAGGGTCGCGGAGAATCCTGGAACGCACCGATGTCAACTCTGGGCAGGTTTCTCCTTTGCTAAGAAGGGATGGCAGAGGACCCTGCCCCAGAATCCCAGCCTTCACTGTTTGTTCTACGGGGCTATTTTCAAGAGAATCACGGCAGGGAGACTCTTTCACAGGACTGGGCTCCAAAGAATCAGGTGTTTTGTGTGATGAGTTATCTTCTAGCACTGGGCTTGCCTCCAGGGAGTCTTTATGACTTATAGCCAAAGAGTCATCTGCAACTGGGCTAAAGTTTTCACTATCATGGCTAGCAAGTGAAAGTTCCAATTTCTGGGGACTTCTAACTGCAACACGGCGTTCACAAGTTATATCTTTGTCTTTTGCTAAAGCAGTGTCATGTGTTTCAGAAGACTTAGTTAAATGTACAGTGGTTGCAGATTCTGTATCCCTGCTAATATCTTTCATAATGGAAGCTGAGCTACTTTCTGCAAGCTTAACAGCCTCTTCTTCAGAGGCTGTAGGTACAAGCTCTTCCGATACACAGTCAGAATGAGACTCAGTAACAGCACCTAGCTGCCTTTCAGTAATACCTTTTTCATCTTCCTTTGAAGAGAATTCCTTCCAAGAACATGTTTCTGCTGTTGTGGGGGCTCTAGCTGCTCCTTTAGCTTCTTCAGTTGGCCCATCTGTTTTCTT
This sequence comes from Neopsephotus bourkii, assembly GCF_033783945.1. Taxonomy (NCBI): domain Eukaryota; kingdom Metazoa; phylum Chordata; class Aves; order Psittaciformes; family Psittacidae; genus Neopsephotus; species Neopsephotus bourkii. The sequence continues at coordinate 892,465 of NW_026902300.1, read as the reverse complement.
TGGTGAGAACGAAAGGCTTTCAGGGCTTGTTTCTGGAGTTTCTGCCAGACCCTCATGCTTATAACTTTCCTCAGAGCTGATCTGAGGTGTTCCATCTAGCAGGCTACCTGGAGAATCGGCCACACCTTCATGTTTCAGGCTTTCAGAGCTCCCATCAAAAGCAGAGCTTTGCAGAGAAAGAGTGGGCAGGAACCCATCTTTCCCATACTCTGTGGGAAAAGCAGTGCTGAAGGGGCTGGTCAGTACTTGCTCCAAGTTAAGTTCTCCCTCCTCCGTGACCGAAAGGTGTCGGAACTGTTGGTATTTGTCATTGTCCTCCAGTTCTTCTTTAATGACATCAGAAAAGTCTGTTGAGGTTTTTCTGTCAGGGCTGATCTGGAAGTCAGTATCTCCCTGGTCATCAGAAGGCCTGCCCTTTTCAACCACTGCATCTTTGGCACTTTCATCATCAAACACCGGAGGGAGAGGTTCACTTGTTTTTTTGCTGCCCTGCTCTTTTACCTGGTCTTTACCTACATCTTTCTTGGTAGTTTCAGTGGTAGATAGTTGCATTCTTCCTTTTCTGGATTGCAGCTCTTTCTCTGGTTTTAATGCTGCACTTTTTTTTTCCTTCTGTTTGTCTGTCTTGTGGCTCGTTACTCGCCTCGTTTCGCTTTGTGAAACTGTTGTTTTTCTCTGTGTTGTTTCCTTCTCAGGGAGCTGTTGCTTCTGCTTGACAGATTTGTGTTCAAACAGTCCAGATATATTCTTGGATGGGTCTTGACCTGACTGGAAGGCTTTCATCAGTTCACGAACCGACATGGTCTCTTCAAGTCTTTCCGTCTTAGAAGAAGGGGAAACAGGTGGCTGTGCTTTATGCGCTGCTGGCTTTTTCACTTGTGTCGGTCTTTTGGAAGCCTTCTCAGCAGTGCCTTCTCTGGTTTGAATTCTGATGGGCAGTTTTGACCGCACTTTTTGCTCATCTTCCACTCGTTTCTGAAGAGCTTTAACTTTGTCTTTGATTGAGCCAATAGGAGTTTCCTCTATAACAGGGGATACAGCTTTAGTCTCCAGAGCAGCTGTCAGCATTAGGCCAGGTTCCTCGCAGCCTTGTGACACCTCTGAAGTGAGCTTCATTAACCCTCGCTGTTCTTCACCACTGCGCATCTTGCCTTCCTTTTGCTTTGGCTTGTCTCTTAATTTTGTCCTAAGGGGCTTTTTAATTTCTAAGGCTGGCTTGTGTTGCTCCTGCAGACTTCGTGGTCCGGCTGTTGGAAATACTTGTCCTTTTTCAGAATCCCTGCTTATTACTACAGCTTCAAATCTCTTCTCTACCAAGTCTCCTTGTAAAGCTGGTGGCTGTACCTTATGAAGAGAAACGTCTTCTGAAAGGTAATCTACCATCCCTGTCACGTCTGCCTTCTCCATTTTTGTTGTCCCTTCATCTAGCCTGACTTCTACACATGTAGGTTCGGTGACTTCTGAAGGAGCATTTCTTCTGGCCTCTTCAATTTCTTCATCACTGACAATGACCCATTCTTCTTCTGAAAGTTCTTGTTTGGAAAGGGACTTCTGCAAAACATGTTCTTCTCTGGTATAGGATCCACCTCTCAGAATTTTATTTACTTTTTCTAAGTCTTCTTTCACTCTTTCAACTATTTCAAAAGGCTCTCCTGGCTCCTCCTCACTGGCTTTTCCAAGATCTTTCACTTTAATGGAGCCCGATTTATCAGAAGGGTCAGTTGTCAAGATGGCAGTCATTTTGATCAAATCTTGTTTCATCTCAGAAACTTCAGACAATAGGTCTGGACTGGCTAGTACAGGAACTTCATTAACCAGATGGCTTTTCAGGATAGATGTTTCTGTAGATTCTGTCTCGTCATCTTTGATGCGAATGAAAAACATTGAAAGTAAAATGGAAATCAAAAATAGAGATTGGAAAATGTAATCAGAACTGACTGAAAATGAGAATCTTTGGTTGCAGTGGTAGGAAGGTCAACAAAATGGGCCAGGAATGGTGGATCCACAAGATCTGAGGGTACAAGAGCAAAGCAAAGCTAATGGGGGGGAGGGGAGGAACCAAATAAAAAAAAAAAACAAACCAAAACAAAACTGAAAAGAAAAATGGCAGGAAATAACTTGCTTAACTTTATCAATATAGCACAATCACACATACATTACCAAAACTGTAACAAAACAAATCAGGACACCACTAAAAAAACCAAAAAGAACAACAGCAAAATTTAAAATGAAAACCAGAAGAAACACAGTGAAGTTACACAAAGATAGGCATCTCAAGATTGTTCAGATGTTACAGATCAATGTTCCAAAAAAAAAAAAAAAAAAGCAAGAAAATAGGGAGAAAGCATTAGACCTGATTGAAAGTCGATTTCCTCTAAGAGAAAGCCAGTGTTAGCAAACTGTCAGAATAACATTGGCTTAACATATTTTCTTTCTTAATAACAAAAAGTTAAAAATAATTCTACAGTAATCTAAATTATTATCAAATACGTAGAGATCTGAATCAGCTGCAAACCGGCATTTCATCTAAGGGGATTTCACACCTAAACAATGAAACAAACAAGTCTTTTGTATTAAGAGGCATGGTCCTTTCCTTGGAACATCCTCATTGACAACTAATGAATAGACTGAGGAAAGAGTAGACAGAGGAGAAAAGGAGAGATTGTAAGAAAAAACTGTGAATCAACTTAAAAGTGATTTCAGAGTTTTCAAAAATGGCATGTATGGCAACCAAAAATCAGAGACAGTCACACCAGACACATACGTACAACTCATGTAAGGCAAGTTATTTCCATGCAAAACAAAGGTGTTGCAAATGCTGCTGGGTATGTAGCTTCAGTTAAAAAACAATCTTTCTAAAATTAATCACATAAATTAAAGAAAATATTGTAAAATATACTGTGGTGAAATATTTGTCTGTGCAATCAATATACAGTCAGCTGAATGTAGGTAACTCCCATTATGCCATAGCTGCCTCATGAGAATATTTCATTTCAGGAAGGTCTGCTAGAAAATACTTATTGAACAGAATGAAATGCTGGAGGACTTAGGCAAATCATGAACAGAATGCAATGCTTAGAAATTATGATTGTATTTTTTTTTACTTCTAGTACATCACATGAAACTTGAGGCATTTCTGCACCCTACTCTGAATGTCAAAAGTAGTAATGCAGATATGAAGAACCTAAGCAATATGTAATTATTTGCATTTCTTTGTAAATAATATCAATTTTGCTACACTCTTGTGTTAAATATTTATGCTGTCTATTAATTATGACTGAATCGGTGGGGCTTTGCTACTTTAGCAATACATATTTTCATAGACGTCACATGGATGACAATCGCACTGGCCACAGAGTCAAGCAAAGAAGCTTCACAGGGAAATAAAAGGCAAGTACTATCTGAATGATGTGTGGCTGGCAGCAAGAATGCTCACTTGGTGTGATGAGGTTGGCCTCCCTCACATCTGCCCTGAAATATAGTGTGAAATATTCTAGCTTGCATAACGAAGCTGTTCATTCTGCCATGGAAGGTGAGTGCAGCACAACTGTCTCTCAATGTAAAAAGTGTTTGTTAATTATAACAAAAGGGAATGATGGTCCATTTGATCTTCAGGATCATGGCACTATGGTCCTTCCAGTTTAAATGTCAGTACACTGTGAATAAATAACCCTCAAAAGACAATGTAGATAAATGGGCAAGACATTGCATTTTAAACTAATAACAAGAAGTAATCAGTCTTTTCCTAACCAGATTTAAGAAATCACTGCTTTTGAAAACAGTTCTTTGTAGAGATGCTCTTCAGACCAAATTTATGTTGATGTGTATCTTCATTAATGGAGATCTCTGGCCTCATGCACCACTTGCCCTCAGTTTCCAATAATAATTATGGCCTGATTCTGTATTTACAAAAGGCATATATGCTGTACCAAACCTAACAGTCAACATTTCCAGTCGTATTTCACCACAGTAAAGGGTGGGGGAAGGGTTAAACAGACGGATTACTTTGGACAGTATCACTTTTTTTGCATGGTTGTATTTCATGAGTTTATGAAATTTATTAGAATACTAACTACATTTAAAAGTGATACTGTCATTTATCTCAAATGTGAGGCAACAATGTGTGTCAACAAATGGGCAAAACAAAAAAATGGAGGGAATGCGCATTCATACAAGCAAAAGAGCAATAGCAGGATCACTAGGGATGTCAAAGGAAAGTAAATGCTTAGATGAACTGTTTTGAACTGTATTACTCGTTAATTTATACCTTAAAGTGTATTTAATTGCATAGCTGCTTTGTTATTAAATTGTTCTCCATTACATTTTAAAAGTATTGATGTTATTTGCAACAGCAGTTAATGCTTAGCTCGCTTTCATGCTTATCTTTATCCTTAACCATCTTTCATACAAACTGCATTATAACATTTTTTAAAAAAGATAAAATCTTACTTTTTTCTGAAGTCATATCAACCTGGAAGAGCATAAAGGGAGAAATTTAAAAGTTCAAATATAAGTAATACATATGAAGTCACTAGTGAAGTAGTAGAGCTTGAGTCAAATCCGCTAGGTGTACGGAGGACCACAGATTCATTGACTTACTTAAATGGAACCACAATCAGATTAAAAGTAATGGTAAAGGCATGGCTTAATTTATTTAGTATTTCTATTAACAGAAAAATGGTTACTTTGCTATAGTTACAGTCAATAGCAGATGCAGAATTCTGCAATATATTCTCTTTAAATGCAAAAAACAGTAGAGAGGACGCAGACCTTTGAATTACTGGGTATGTTGTTGCTTTGCATTAGCTTATCTCTTCCTGTCTAAAGCAAAAGTGTCAAATATGGTCATGTGAAGGCAGATGTCCCATTGGAAGGCACCTAGTATGCTTTATGCATCGTTTCACTATACATGTTCATTCTGAAATCATGATTTGCATTTTCACCTCTGTAGTTTGTGATAATAAAAAGTGGGTGTAGAAATGACTGCAGCCTTGCTACTGCCTACAGCAAGAACTAAGACTCAGTGCCACTAACAGCTAATGATATCTGTAAATGGAAGCAGTGATGGCTCTCAGGCCATATTTCGGATTTTTCTGAGTGCATCTAGGTATAGATTGAAAAAGCCATACGATTTTACTGTTACTCAAAAGAAAACAGAGCACTTACCAAAAAAAAAAACCCCAAACAAACAAAAAGACCAAGCCAAAAAACAGTGTCAGACTAAAAATTCAAGAAGCAAATCTTTGAAGATACCTTGTAATTCCTCTAAAGTACAGAACACCCTAGATGGTAACCTAGTATCCTTAGGATACTTTAATTCCCTTTACTCTAAGTTTCTCCAAATCAATCTGGAATTATGTCAGCATACTAATTAATATTATTAACATAAAAATGAGTAACGTAAATAAAAAAAATTCAAATGGAAGATGGTTTTAGCCATCAATAATCTTGTGGGTTTGTGCTTTAGTTTCTCAGATTAAAATATAAGAAGTCACCGATGTCTGGAAAAATAATTTTCCAGTATCCTTTATGCTGCTTTAAGGAGCACTGATTAGTTAACAACTTTTGGAGACTTCCCTGGGGATGCAGAAACAGCATTATAGAGTATTAAAGGGCTAGTTTTGTGCTTTTGGTATGAAATCAAATGATAACCTGGTAAGAAATGCTACCTTCTGAATGAATACAATGAGAATTAGTTTAAAACTCCAATCCATGCCACAAAATTTCTGAGCTGTTTTGCAGTTCATAGAAAAATAGTCTGTCATCTTTGGGGAGCAGGCTATTCCCACAGAGCTGGCACTCATAATTTCCAGTAGCATAACATCTTCAAAATGTGGGGATGCTTTTCTAATGTTACTCATTCACACAGGGGTCAGACCTCAAGAAACATCTGTAACTGCCAGGACAGGGCTGGGAATGGAGAGGGGAGTTGGCCACGTGTCTCAAGATGCAAAGCAGTTTATGCTGAAGGTGCAGAGTTTATGAAAACTCTCCACCTTTTACTTGGAGTAAACTTGTAACTCTTTCTGTACTAGACTCAAAAATCTGTAAGACACAGTCCATTGTATGTTATAAATAGACAAGACTCGGGAATTTCTGCCCTTCCAGGTATGCAGGTAGGATATTCAATCACAATCTGGTCACAGACTCCCCATAGCAATGGGGAAGATGTCAGTGGAGATACTTGTTATATGTAGGTCTGTTCCTCCAGTGCTGATCTTCTTATCCACCACTAACTAGAGGAAGCATATTAAGACTGTGCTGAAGGGTATTAACAAAAAGTATACTATGCCAACAATCTACTAGTTCTGAATACTTTAGACAAGCCTAGTAGCAACCCTGCACTATTTTTAGGATGTGGAATGGTTCTTGGAATCAGAAGAAACAATCCCATTTCCCCTTTTCTGTGCTGCAGAAAATAAAGCTTAAAGACATATACTGTATGGCTTATTCTTGATCAAAATTATTTCTAAATTATTACAGAACTTTTTGAAAGCCAAATGAACTATTATAGACCTCCAAAATCAGTGCATCTGATGCAGTAAAACTTCAATTTTAATGCAGGGAAAGTTAAACCCTGTAAATTCCAAATTTGCACTTCTGAATGTACTCCTTCTCACTGTTTTTGTAGCACCGAGCTGACGATTGATATGCTCATTTCACTAGGGATTTTATCTTCCAGGCTGTACATGTTGTATTTTAGCAGTATGTGTAAGTAATGACGTACTATTACAGCAACATTACCTCTTCTTCTTGTTCTTGGTCTGATTCTGATTCCTTTCAGTTCCAAAATACCATGCAAAAAGAGAAGGGGAAAACAGAGCAGGCAAAATGAAAAAGTTCTAGATTAAGAGAGTAGGAAAACATAACTTCTGACAACATTTAAGAGAAAAGAAGGAAATGCAGTATGTTTCTGCAGTTGATTTCTTACATCAAAGAGCAGCAAAACTGAATTAACAGTTTAAAACACAAAGGCTACAGAATTGAGCAAATTACAACAGAAAGGTTGTTTCTGGGTGTTAAGACTTCTAGTGATCTTTCATACCACAACTTAATATATATATACGTGCTTCTGCATCCATAAATTAGCACAAATAAATACTTAAAATAGTTCCGAATGTTAGCCATTTAAAGTTAAAATATGTTGTGTTATTTTAAAATTATATAAAAATACTATCATAAAGATCATATTATGCACTAAAAATGAGAAGAAAAAATGAATAGCAGCAGGCAAGGTTTTGGGCAAACAGCCTAATACATTCCTAAAAGGCACGCAGCTAATCTGACAAGGACAGCAAAAAAAAAAATCTGAGTTAGCACAGAATAGCAATAAATTTACTTTTTCTAAGAAAACAAGCACTTCTTAATGTCTGATCTAGCTTAAATAGCAATCAAGCACCCTCCCATGATTTAGGAAAATTCAGCTGCTCTCATTCTTGTTATTTATAAATACTAACTCATGCTAGATTATTCCTCTCCATTTTCTCCCCTTGACCTTGGACCATTTTCTTCCCCAAGCACATTAATAACTTTTATAACAATATGCTTAAGAGAGCCTATTTACACCATGTGACACAGTCGTAGATTCTTGAAAGATTTGATCACAAGTAGGAAGAAAAGTCAGTGTCAGAAGTCAATGTAATATTAAAACCTATTCTAAGAAAATACTTTCAGCTGTCCTATAAACTTTCCAAATTCTAGAGTTCAAGTCTGCTACATTTTATTTCTATCACCGCAGATATACAAAGCAGTTAGCTAAAAACACTATTGCAAAGGCCAATTATTTCTAATTGGCAAATGAAAAAAATGACAAATAATTTCAGTCCTTCTGTACTTCATACCTGAAGAACATCGTGTGACCTACAGACTTTGTATAGTATAGTGACCTATACTCTGTAAGTATAAGGGGTAGTTTCATCTCCAGAGAGGTGTCACAAGACATGGTTATACAGTGTGGGAAGTCTCTTGTAAAATAAAACATGAACCTAGAGGTACTTGCTGAGTCCCAGGTCTGTCTGGGACTAAACAGAATTTTACCCTGAACAGAATCTGGGTAAAATTTTCAGGTGAAATAAGATTAGCACAGATCTAGTGCTAACACCAATGAAACCATAGGAGGTATGCAGCGCAAACTGGAACTTAGCTCCCTTTGGTCATTCGCTTCTGAGTCATCAGAAAACATTCAATAACATCTTTGAACACTGGCTCTAGAGTACCAAACCCAAAAAACTGAAAGGCCTTGGGTGGTATTGATGCTTCTTTAAAATCCCTGACTACAAAGCCTTAATAATATTTTGCCCTCCTACTCATTTCTTGTTTATATTATAATGCTGATGACTACGGAGCAGTATAATTTCACAGTACCTTTGTGTAAATGGGTAAAGTGATGTTTAAATTGCATATGGCTTGATGAACAAGGCCTCTTGTTGATTTTGGCTCCTTCATGAATGATAATCGTCCACAGGGTTCTTGTGTGGTGTCTCGCACCTGGTAGAGAACAGACATTTCATCTGTCATTTTGCTATTTTGCAATAGGATTTGCTTGTGCCACTAAAAATTATTTAGCAGAAAGAAGCTAGGTGTGGGAGAAAAAGTCCATGTAGGGAAAAATAATGTGTTTCCTCTGACACCCCTCACCCCCCCCTTAAAATTTCTTTTGTTACAAAAAATTTTGTCCAATGTATTGATAAATCCTAGTCTTAGAATGAAAAAAATTGATGGAACATATTTATAGGTGTGATGATTATTATCCACAAAAGATACCACATCGTGGCATACTTTAAAATCTTTTTCATAGTTGTTAGTAGAAAAAAGTGTAAGCACTTGGAACTTAGGGTACTGGAGATGTACTTTTAGCTTTTGTACATAATGTCAGGAGGATTACATGTGGTATCATGGCAGCAATATGACTGAAAGCATTAGTCCATTCTTCATTTTCTGAGCTAATAAAATTATACAGTTAGATACATGTGCATTTACTTAATCAGACTAAAAATACTAGATGCAAATACACACATGGTTTCAAACCTCTTTTGGAAAAAGCCATCAGAGAGAAAAATACTCAAAGGCAAAGGTGGCTGGGTGGCAGCAGCACTCTGCTGGTAGCACAGACCACAGCAAGAGCACTTTTTTCTGTGACTTACAGTTCCTGCAGATCTCACGAAAAATGCAAGATGAGCCCCACCCACTGTGACATTTGTGTCACGGGCTCTGTAGCACTAGTTCACTTTCGATGAATGGGGGGTTTTTGGCTTGACTTTTAACAAACTTCCCTACTCACAGAAGAGTTCCTAAAGTGGTACAGTTCAGTAATATACCCTAAAGGGATAAAATGAGGTTACAGTTGGGAATTCAGCAAAATTAATTACTTCCTTTTTCCTTTGTTCTCAAAAATATGGTAAAACCATAACTTGAAATCTTCAAAAAGGAGCCATGCTTTTCCTACTGCACCCCCAAAGATGTCTGCATTGCTGCTGAAGGGAGGATAACTGGTTGAAGAACAGTTATACCTGTATTTACAGCCATATTCATATTTGTAAGCAAAGGGTACAAAAATCCCATTTCGATAGATTTCTGCCATTTCTACAATGTTTTCTGACACTTTTTTGCATTTGACATGTTTTCCTGCAACATCCTGAACTGTGATACAGAAAACCAAACAGGATTGAGGTCAATGGCTCTTTAGATTATTAGGTAAAGAACAGGATTCCTAGAAGAACCATTTTGGTGTCTGAAAGAATGCTGTGGACTCTAGCTATCTATAGTAGAACAGAGGCACAGATCATTATATTTAGAGAAAAAAAATCTACATTTTATATAGCCACTTCTGGTGGGTTTGACTAGCCAAGTCAACATTTAATCCATTATTATAAAGTACTTTGGGACTGTTCTTCAGTCTGCTAAATTTACTCTGAACTCAGAAAATAAAAATACAATCCATAGCCCGTATTGTAACATTACCTTAACAAACAGAGGAAGTCTATTTTCCTTAAAGGCAAAAAAACTGAATATATGATGTTGCCCACTTTTTGTTAGTGGCACCAAATTGCCAAAGCAGTCAACATAGATGGGTTTTCCTTCTAATACCTATTGAATGCAAAAAAGAAGCAAAACAGCAATTAATTGCAGTGAGGTGGTTAGGATTTCTTCTTAAGCATAATTCTACAGTAGTTTCAACCAATTTCTTAAATTGCTAGGACTTGTCATCACTTACAAGGTTTGTTATGTACAGTTATCTAAAATCTGTGAAAATATTTCAGATTATTAAATTCCAAATGGAATACACTGTAAATTTAATAACAGCGTGACACTATAAGTGAGTGTTCAGTGTCATGAATCTAGCCAAATTCTCAATCTATATTTCAATATGGATTTTTTTACTGGCTATCGTTTTAGTATACTTTGTTCACCTGGTGTTATCATAACAGTCAAATAAATATTTTCTTCAGCAAACAAATCAAAAGTCCTTGCTTTGCCTGGCAGGATAATAAGCCAGCCAGGAATTATCATGAAGTTGCAGAGGACCTTTTTACCAGTGCAAAAGCTTTCTAAATTACATTACCTGTGTGTTTAATCTACTTGTAATAGCTTGTTGCAGCAGGGAAAAACAGTACATATGAGCAGATTCTATTTATTTCAGCTGGATTTGTAAAGGCTTTTGATAGCCTTTGAGCTTTTGAAAGTCAAGCCTCAGGTACATGCCTCTCTGAAATGCCTATATAATGATACTGCCTACCTCTTTGGATTGCTGTTGATATGGTCCCTCCATACATTTAAATCTCAGCTTACCACATTTGGAGGTACTCCCTTCAAACTGCCAATACATTAACATCACATCCTTACTTCCCAGAAATTCAGCTTGTCATTCAGTTTTATAAGCCCACACTTTATCTATCTGGTCTGCACAAGAAATGCCCGTCAGGGCTTCAGGAACAGCAAGGACAAAGTTTTTTAAAGGTGGGATTCTCATTCACTAAGCAGAAGAATATGCTATGCATGTAGTTAAGCACTTTCAATTTGTTATCCCTCCTGAGAAAGGTGATTGAGCAAGAAAATTGGCATTTAGCAGGCATGTTACTGGTTTCCACAAAGGAAAGCTTTTGCCTGTCCATCAAAGTAAAGCAGAATATTAATCAAACCTGCTAGTTAAACTTCCTGGCAAGCAAAGATGCTGACAAAATGTGACTACTGTTGACTGCCTTTTTGGTTAGTGATACCCACTTACGGAGCTATTGTAAGTTGAGATTTACCTGCCCTTTTCGGCTTTGACTATCTTCCCTTTTTTCACAATAGCCACTTAGTATCAGGTCAAGAATGTAACAGTTCAGCAAAGACCACCCTCAAAATTCATCTTTTACTCAGACATTCCTCTAAGAGGAAGTAACTGAAAAATTCAAGGTATCTCCTGGCAGTTTGATATAGAGCTAATTAAAACTAAGTAATCACAAGAAATAACTATGAGCTATTTGGATTGAACTAGAGCTAGCCTGCATCAATAGAACTTAGTTTTAGGCTAACTGAGGGAAAAGTGTGTCTACGACCCCTATTCACTACCTCTCAGCTCCCTGTTGAGTGACTTCAGTCTTTAGTCTTTTAGTACACCTAAAAACCCCAGTGAAGCTAACAAAATTCTTACAGACTACTGCATTTTGTTTAATAAGAGCCATGGGCAATGCTTCCTGCTTGCATAACCAGCCGTTTCAAACAGATTTCATAATACTTAGGTGGCAGTAGCTGTCTTAGTTCAGAATCTTAAAGAAATGCTGACCCTGACATCAGATAAATGGATGACAAAAAGCCTGAAACTGCTGGACTAAGTGGTAACTCCCAACTTCATTTTATTACCTGATTTCCTAGCATAAAGTCAGTCTAGTTTCTCAATACACAATTTAAGAGGTCCACCATGAAAATGTATCTTGGAAAAACAAATTGTTTCTATTTTGTCCTATAGCTTTTCTAAGCTTTAGTCCTGGAACAGAGAGCTCAGACTCAACCAATTCTATATTTACTGTCTATCTCCTTGAATCCAGCTTTAGGTTGCAGTCAGCTGAACATAGCTAACCCTCCCACTAGCCCTGTGGACTAAGATATCAGCAAGTGCTCATCGGGAATGGAATTTCATAATTTCTCTGGCAGCTACTTTTCCCTTACATCTAACAAAAGTCAGAGTTTCCATCTTACCATGTCATGTTACTGCATCACAATGGTATTTGTTGGCACTACTATTTTTCAGGACTTGTTGCAGATAAGGTGGCAGAAGAAAACACACATTAGAAAATGGAGAAAACTGTTTAAGATCCTTGTACAGTACCTCTACATCCCTGCTCCTGGCAACTTCAGCAAAATTTTCTTGTTGTTCTAGAGTTTTATCCACCTTGTCATCTGTCATGCAAAAACATCTTAACCGTGCTTCAATAGGATCATGTGATTTGGCAAACACCACAAATTTGGCCATGTACGGGACACAAATAATCTCTCTGTACACTTGTGAAGCAAAAGTAACAGATTCTTGTGTCTGTCGACAGTCTATTAACCAAAATCTGTAAAAGAAAATAAACAGTTGTGTTTATCAGCACACAATGATTTAAGCAAGAAGATTACGTTTTCACATCTTGGCAGCATTAGCTGGTAATGATACCAATCTTTTATAAGTTAGAATAAAGTGGAAAAAGTAGTTACCATTTGGGAAGAATAGCTTAAAAAGGCTCATGGTACCCCCTATGTATTTAGGAGCATGAATCAAAATCAACATGGAAAAAATATCAGATGCAGACCCTTCAATAGGGTCTCCTGATGCACAAACTCCATGCCACTGCTTGCCTTTCTGTCAAGTTCTCACTTGGCTGGAAACTTTTTAGCTTCCAGAAACATGACTGGCTTTTAAAGGATTTCAGGGGTTCACTTGTCCTGTGGCAGTCTCACAAACCTTACCTGAAGATTTACATATATGAATCTTTTCATATTTTTGTGTTTAGAAAATATATTACATTTATGTTTCTAATATTTAAATAGTCACTGATGGCTTACCAAAACCAAGAAATCCCAGAAATCATCACAATATTCAAAAAATGTTTTCCTTTTTCTATTTGGAGGTTGGCTGTGGCATACACTTTGTTTTAATCTGAATTGATTCCTAATAGTGAGAATATGTGATCAAATGTTTCCTGCCTTTTACAAAACAATTAAATCTCTTCTAGAATAAGTTCAGTGGTCTCTGCTTTCCATCTCTTTGGACAGTCTCTGATGATGTTTGAAATGATGATTACTCTTATCACTATCCTTCTAGAGCTGCCTAAAAGGTCTTTGAATTTGTTCTTCTTTATCAAATGTCATTATTTAATTTTCATGCATATAAGTAGAGAAGGGTGTAGTGGAAGTGTACAGTTCAGATTTCCCACTAACTGTGACTCTGCAATACGTGCCTTTTACCTAGAGAAATACAGGCTCTTTTTGACAGCTGCTTGCTGACAAACATCTGATGATGAAGAGAGTAATGCCCCGTAATTGCTTGTATCTAGTCATATGCTGAGGCTGTCATTTCTCTTCAAGGTTCTGACTACACTTAAGCTACAGAGTCGGCATCGCATCCCTTTCTCTTTAGCCTCCTGGAATCTTCCCAAGCATTGAACAATTTCCTGTTTGTTCAGTGCTGGACACATCAGGATACAACACATGGGTGTTAGTGAAATGTATACAAACTTCTGATGTAGCAGGAATGTGTGAAAGTTTCCTGGATTTTATGGATGAGGAGCAGGAGACTGAAACAGCTTTTGGTATGTGTTGCTTACCCTTCAATCTGTTCTCCATCTCTAACAGGTGAAATACAAAGCTGCCTTGCCCCAAACACTTGTTTGTCTTCTACCATCTAGCTTAAAGGTTAACAGTACATTTCTTATGCACAATATAAAAATTGAGTGTCTTTAGGACATTGTAAATGATTTTGTAACACTGTATGCAAAATCAGAAATTATATGAGTTTAGTCAGGGACTTTTAACTTTGATTTTGTAAGTTTTTTTGTTATGCATATTGAAGACCAGCAATATATATATAATCATAGAATCACCTGAGTTGGAAAAGACCTTTAAGATCACCAAGTTCAACCATTACCCCAGCACTGCCAAGGCCACCACTAAACCATGTCACTGAGGGCCTCATCTACATGATTTCTGAACACCCAGGGACAGTGATTCCAAACTGCCCTGGGGAGCCTGTTCCAATGCCTGATCACCTGATCACCCTTTCAGTGAAGAAATTGTTCCTAACATCTAATCTAGATCTCCCCTGGTGCAGCTTGAGGCCATTTGATCTTGTCCTGTCACTTGTTACTTGTGAGAAGAAACCAACTCCCACCTCACGACAACCTCCTTTCAGGTAGTTGTGGAGAGCGATAAGGTCCCCCCTGAGTCTTTTCTTCTCCAGACTAAACCCACCTAGGTCCCTCAGCTGTTCCTCACCAGACTTGTGCTCCATACCCTTCATCAATGCCACTGCCCTTCTATGGACCTACTACAGAACCTCAATGTCCTTATTGTAGAGAAGGGCCCAGAACTGAACGCAGGATACAAGGTGCAGCCTTGCCAGTGCCGAGTACAGGAAGAAAACATATATATTTCTGTATCTAAGCCATATTATATTTTGAAGACCCGAAAGCAGATGTGTCCACATCTGATTCCTACTACCCTTGCCTCACAGAGTTATGTTCATCACTGACTCACTTTTCATTGTAACATATTGTTTTACATCTAACATATTGTTTTACCAACTAAACTGTTTTACATCTAACATATTGTTTTACATCTAACATATTGTTTTACCAACAGCATCTTTCTAATGCATACACTGTGGATCCCAGTCTGTGATACATGTACAAGACAAACAAACATGTTCAAAGCAATGGGGAAACATTCCTGGAATAAATTGCTCTGCACCGTGTGAAGCCAGGAGCTGCTACTACTATTTCATTTAGGTACCACCATGACAGAGAAGTACTTTAAGATTACAGGGTAAGGTCATAAATTGTCTGAGTTCACTAATATAATTCTTACAAATGAGCATCTGCCTCTTACAAAGTATTGCCAGTGCATGTGAACTGGAACAAGCCACCTCAGAATTGTCAAACATACACAGTTACTTAAGACATACCATGGATGTTGCAATGCAGGCTAGAACTTCAGCTCCCAGGACAGGTCCTTTTCTACCAAAAACTACCTTTCTGTTTACTGAAAAGTACAGGTTCTTTAGCTTTTCTTTATGCTATTCAACCCAGGACAACCCTGCCCACTAATACCCATTTACAGATTTTCCCTATACCTTTGTCAAGAAAACTGACTTGTTATTTTGCAAAGATAACAACCTTTCACTAAAATAATTTTACTTCTCCTCCCAAAATGTAACAGTGAAAACGCACCAAGCATTTTACAAGGAGTAACATGCATTGCCTTCTTTCTCAGGTATCATTTAATTTATTTTCTCTGTGGAGCTGATGACATTTCTTTTAAATAAAATTCACTGTGTGGGTGGAAAGCATGCATGAGTTTGAAACCCGTAGGATGGAGATGGAAGTAAGATATTTGTAACCATTTGCTAGACTAAAAACACTAAATGTAATACTTTCCAGGTCATGGACTGCAGCTCCTAATACAAAGGAAGAGACTTCTGAGCATTTCTGTGATATCAATCACCCACAGAGTCCAAACTAAAATACATATATATATATAGATATAATTTTTTATATGAAATTCTGTTTGCAGAAAGACAGCAGTTGAACTTCATCACTAGAGCAGACGGTTAGAAGAGATTTTACAGGCTTTTCTTATTTGTAGGATATTCTGGAAGTAACATCTTTTCTAAGATGAATGCTGAACTACCCAAATAAGGGATTTCTGTTTCCATGGAAATTTGAGTATTTCTGCATCAGGGAGACAAGTGGCATTCAAAAGGAAACCATATTTTTTTTTCTAGCTACCTGAAAATTGAACTGTCCCTCATCAGGGACTGTAACAATAGCACACAGGGTAATGGGTTTAAACTGAAACGGGAAGGTCACGTTAGATACAAGGAAGAAGTTCTTTACTCTGAGGGTGGTGAGGCACTGGAACAGATTGTCCAAAGAAGTTCTGAATGCTCCATCCCTGGCAGTGTTCAAGGTCAGAGCACCTTCGGGGACATTGACTAGTGTGAGATATCCCTGCCCATGTCAGGGAGGTGGAACTGGATGATCTTAAGATCCTTTCCAACCCAAACCATTCTATGATCCTGTGATTACTATTTCAAAATGAAATGAGTATGTCATTTCTAGGATCATGGCAGGTGGTGACCAATAGCTGAGATAACTAAGATACCATTTTCTTTCCGCAGCCAGTAAGGACTGCACAGCTCTGGTATGTAATCTCTCTGGGCTAGGAGGCTACAAAATACCTTGCCAATTGGTTCACAACATAAACAAAGGATTTATGTTCCTTCTACTACATCAACTGAAATAGATTAAAGGAAGTACTTGCTGGGGAAAGAAAAAAAAAGA
The DNA here is from genome assembly GCF_033783945.1 of Neopsephotus bourkii. Taxonomy (NCBI): domain Eukaryota; kingdom Metazoa; phylum Chordata; class Aves; order Psittaciformes; family Psittacidae; genus Neopsephotus; species Neopsephotus bourkii. The sequence continues at coordinate 875,945 of NW_026902300.1, read as the reverse complement.
AAAAGATATACACTTGAAAGTTAAGACTATAAAACTCATATTTTGATGCATAGGTACCTGGCAGACACATTCGTTGTGAAGGAAACACATTCATTAACAAATGTCAGTGGTGTTGTTCCAGTGATGTCTTCCCACTGGGCAGGGGTGGTTCCTCCTGAAATGAGATTAAAATGATTAAAAAATCAAAATGTTAAATCAAAGCCCAGCAAGTCTGCAACCTTCTTGCTTCTAAAAATATTTTATATTCTTCTGAGTTTTTAATTGTTAGGAAACCAGAAATAAGCCCAGATGTGCCTTCTCCTCAGGTCCATGTTATTCTGCTAATGCTAATAGGATCATATAGGATTCCCCTAAGAAAACAAAGCTCGCAAATGATTTTCAAATGTGTCTTGCAGAACAGTTCCAGAAACATTAGAAGGCTGAATTTAGGGGTAGAGATGTCATTTTAGAAATTACTTTTGCTTGTTCTAAACTCTTCAAACTGCAGGGCAAAATTGGCCCAGATATAATGCAGACTCCTTTTTGAAGTTTTCTAGAGGATCCTTGCAGATTTACTCTCCCCCCAAGAAATGTACTCAAACGCCTCTGTATTGAGACCATTCCTCTCTATTTAAATGCAAATACTTTTTTGAGGGTGACATGTTGTATTTCAGCAGCTACCTAACATCTTAAAAAAGCAGAAAATTGTAAAGGCATGGGTTCTCTGGAATGACTCATGCCATATTTCAGTGTGTAATGTATCTTATGTTGGGTCAGTATTCAAAATCAGTTTGAAAATTAAGAAAGATGCTAACTTCTAAACAGAATAAATGTATGCAGCTCATTTCCGCCTTTTAACTGAGTATGAGACGCTCATCACTCTGGAGTTACAGCAAGTACAAAGTGTTTAACTCCACTATTTTCCTTGAAGCATACTGCAACATTATGTCTGCATTACACTTACACTGTTAGGCAGAGGTATGTTGGTTTTCAAGAAACAAACTGTGAGGAAAATGCAAAAAACCCAAGGCCAAAATCTATGATTATATTACACATCTCTTGTTAGTCAAAACAACAAATGTTATTTCTGCTATAAAGGAATTGTTTGGAAAGTAATTTATTTTCACAGGCTCTCAACCCAGTCACATTTTCACCAAGATTTCCATGTGTACCATCAGTGTAATATATTCAGCCCACAATGACTGACAATTTAAAGATGCAGATAAAAACCTCTACTATTTGCATCCTACCTGTTATGCTGCATAGTAGCCTTAAAGTAGGTGTGTCACCTCCATAACCATTCATGATCCCATCACTGGAGGCCTTGGGGATGGGAATGGTCATTGTGATGGGTTTATGGAACTTCCTTCTCCTGGGCTCCAGCGTGACTATAGGACTGAAGGTAGCCTTGTTGCCTAAAATCTTCTTCATAAGTTCGGTATGCATAGGTTGAGCCTTTCAAAAACAAAAGGCAATAATAGAATAGGTATTTGAAAACAGTTTAGTGAGTATGTAAAGAACCGAGTCTGTATATTGCCACTAAACCCTTAAGCTTTTACACTAAATGGCACCATTTCCCTTGAAAATCCGCAGCCAGAATAACTGACTGCCAGCGAGGGCAGACCTCCCTTTCTCAACTTTCCCATGCCTCCCTCCTCTTCCTATCCCCTTTCTTGGTGCTTCTCAGACCCTTTACAGTATTAATTTAATTCACTTAACCAGTAGCAAATGAAGTCCTTGTCACCTTTGGGGTTTTTATCCACCTTAGAACAAGCTCTGAGCTATTTTAATTATTCAACTATTCATAGGGGATTTCAGCAAGGACAGTCTCCTGGCCAAGGTAAGCTGTGGTTGTGGCCAGCAGGAGTTGGGGATGGAGGTAGGAGAAAAATTTCCCTCTCCTTTAGTAATTAACTGCTAGCCTGCTTTACTTCATGCTGAGAATCTGCAGATTTGACCCAATTATTACACCACCTTGTACTTCTCTGATGGCTTTCATAAGAAGCATCTAAGAAATTATTCTATGACCTGTTACGTTAATATCATCATCAACTAAATTTGGTGCTGTTCCCAAGATCATATAGACAGTTAACAGACAGGAATATCCAAAGCTTTGGCTGTTGAATAAAATTCTTTGTATTATTATTTTTACTAGAAGCATTCTAGAGAACAACCTACAACATCATAAGCTGAAAAAGCTGGATCTCCATTCTGAAAAGGTGATTTCACATGGGGAAAAAAAGTAAAAAAAAGGAAAGAAAAAAGAAAGAAAAATACACCCTGTAGTTGTTTCTCTGTACCTGAAGGCCAACGCGAATTCTTTTGGTGAGAGCCCCTTCTGGGAAGACTGCCTGCACTTGTGGTACAACAGTGCTGCTTAGCACACCGCCCTCTGGTCCAATGAGGTTACTGTCCTGTTTGATCCGAGATACCACTGCAAAGTACTGAGGGAAATCTCGGGTGACGATGCGGCAAATACGTTTCTTCTCAAGCTCCTCTGGGGTATCAAGTACTGAGGCCAAAAGAGAAGATGGTCAGAAGACAAGAGTTTTGTACAAACACAGTATATTTCAAAGTGCATTCAAGCTTTTCACAGTTTAACTGCAACTTATGAAAGTATTTTGTCTAGAAATCAAAGGGGAAAAGGAAACATACCCCAGTATTTTAAGTTCAGATAAAACAGAGAAATCAAGAAAGGAACAGACTAACAGAACTAACTGAAGGGAGCTTAAGACAGCACTCAAAACATTCTGACAAAATCCCCCAAATTGGTAGGCAAGCAAGCAAAGGGATTGGTCCAAGCCCCTTTCTACTTCAAGTGTTTACACCATGATCTGGAGTAGCGTCAAGTAAACCAAACTCCAAATGAAAAAAGTACCGAAGTCTGAGTTCAGCTCTAAGCACTGAGTTGGCTGGTTTACTTTTGGAACTTTTTTTGTTAAAAAACCCCCATCAATACTAGTAACAAATTCTGCAGATCCTAGACAGCCCAAGGCCATTCTGTTCCCTCCAAAAGCAAGAGTACACATCTAGCTGTTTGGTAAGGATTAGTATGATAATTGACTTATTTTAGAAAGATGTTTGTTATGGAAGCTTTTTGTTCAACACTAAGAAAAGAAGCAGTAAAAAACGTTAAGTGTAGCATCTATTCTCAACTTCATGATGGTGGATTCTGTTTTGTCCCACTACTTCAGCAGAGCACGCAAGGGAAGCATAAGCATGCAGCGCACCTGCTGGCTTCTATATTGAAAACATGATTACGCTCTAGTGTGACTGAAATGAAGCATCTGGAGAATGCAGTGTCAGAAATACTAAAGTGGTCCAAACATGAGGTGTTAAAGTAGAATAAATGGTAGGAGGCTATGACCCTCAGTTACAGAAGAAATGTGGAAGCAGAAGAAAAAAGTCACACTGGGTACCTTCATCCATCCCATTCAAGATTTCGTTCAGTTCATCTTCAGTGTATTCACAGAAGTGCTCCTTCCAGCTGTCCCCATTCTCACTGCGCAGGATCACCAGCTCTCGCTCTCTCCCACGCAGAGCAGCAAAATGGGGAATCTCCACAATCACAGGCCTGGCACAGCAACACAGCACATTAAATGCACATGGGAGAGAGGAAGAAACAGGATTAACAGCCACTCTATTCAGTCTGCCACAAAGTGACCTGGAATTCTACCTGTTTAGCTGGAACGCTTCTGTATAATCCTAAATGAGTAGGTCACTAACACATACTAGATTTTTACAGGGACCCAGTAAATGTTGAAGGACAGATTAAAAAGTGCATTCACCTCTTTCCACAGTGTGAATGATATCTGGTAAAACAATTAACAGGAAATTTAGTAATTGTTTTGAAAAATCATAGAAAAACTCATGCTCATTTTAGTTGTCACTACTGTCTGGGTTAACATGTGCAACTTCATTTCAAAGAGAATCTACTGTAATGTATATCAACAGTGGGACAAATTCTGATCTCACTTATGCTAGTACAATTCAGAATAATTCTTTGCAACTGGTGGCCTATTGTATTATGTGCCAATTTTACTTCTACATATTATAATGAATTTATTCCTGATTTACACTCTGGGAAAGATAAAGGAGGTCTGAGGAGATTATCTGGGTTTCTATTTCAGTATAGGAGAAAAGAATTAGCCTTGTTGCCTCACAGGCAGATGTCAATATATGTATCAGTGTATGTGCCACATATATACAACACCTGCATGTATATCTAGATCTGTATATACATATGTACTCTTAGAAATAAGAGAGAAAATACAAATATATTTGTATATACACTTCTCTAATTAGAGGACTTCCACAGGTTACCATGTACATAGTAAATGCCATGTGTTCTATTATGCTGGTGCTATCCAACATATAAGCAGATAAAAAAAAAAATTTAAATTTACAGTAGATTCTTTTTTTCTGTCCCGATCCAGGTTGCTTTGCTACAGACACCAAGCATGTAACTAGGAAGATTTCATGCCAAAACAAAAATGAAGGCCACAGTACTTGAAGAAAAAGATACAAACATACCACCAAAACAAAACCACATATCACAAGGGTTGAAAAATGGTCCACTAAGGGTTAGGTATACAAAATTGCAAATGATAGAAAGAGACAATATCATGGGCATAATGACATAAAAAAATCATATTGCAGAAGGAGGAGGAGAATGGGGAGGTCAGCGTCCATCAATTTGTTTCATCTCTCCTACCCAAGGAATTTGGTCCCAGGAGGCCCCAGCTGAAGGATTCGGCTGACCAAGCTTTCTCCCTCATTAAGTGGGGGAGGAGCCGTAGGCAGATGAAGTTTACTGAGTACATCCAAAGCAGCAGTGAAAGAAAGAACATAAATAAGCTTTATGTATTTTTTGTGCCAGAATGCCAGTGCCACCCATCTGGTCCACAGAGTGGAATTAGGCTGTACACTGAATACAGTTTCATCCTAGTGATGACAATTTGGTGATGAGCAAAACCAGTTTCCTTGATTTAGGATATTTCTTGCTTATGGGAAGGCAAAGGAAGTTTTGGCAGTGAACTCAATGGGAACAGAATTCAGACTTTAGAAAGCATCTCTGTAAATGGTACAGTAATTTTCTGATTTCACTGCCAGCACATCTAGAAAAACTCTTGCAGGAAGGTCACAGAGATCTGAGAATGAATAAAACTAGGCTATGTCTTTCAGGTGAAACATTCTCATCAGGCAGAAGAACCATTAAAAATAAAATGGGAAACACTCTTTAAGATCAATTTGTGTGTGATAAAGATAATGGTAATACTAAAAGGGACATCACAATATTTCTTCTGCTCTTCTTTCTTTCTACTTCTCTTTAAAAATGAGCTGGTGGTATAAAGCATCCAATTAATAGCTTGTTTGCTGTTGCTTGTGATATTAAGAGCTAGCCTGTATCTCAAAAGGAATGGTTGGCTTGCTCTTAGCATCACACTTGCAGTGTATTAGAATTGCTCTTGCTTTTTAACCAGATTACAGGAATAGTGAAACAACCAGAAGATGTCTTGGGTATGTTCTCCTTTCACACTCCATAGAAATGCAGTGGGCAGTTAAAAGCAACCAATCACCTACTTTCTCTCCCTCAGCTCAGTCTGTTAGCAAAAGCACTAACGAAGGTAGCAGCTCTGATGACTGCCCATTATAATACGATTTTAAAGCAGCTGATTTGTTCCTAAATGGACTGTAACTGTTCCTGTTTACAGAGTCACTTTCTTTTACAATTCCTGAATGAAACTGTTTATTGTAATAGAAGGGGTTCCTTCAATCATCCACTTTTGGATGAAACAGTTGATAGGGGGAACAGTTGGTAAAACAAAGCGTGGAGAACTGCTGCTTTCAGCTGAAAATCCCTACGACAAGCTCAGCAGCAGCCACAAATCTCATCTTTCTATGGGGTTTGTAGCATAGGACAAAAAAGACAGCCAAAATCTTCCAGGGTTGTCCCATTGCTTAATTTAGCAATTTCAACCCCAGAAAAATCAAAGGCACTGTGCTTCCCTGATAGGCCAAGTTACTGGTTACACAACACAAGTCTCTAAAACACGCAGCAGTAACTTGTGTTGCACATGTAGCAGGCTTTACATTTGGGCTTTAGATCAGTGCTGTGCTAGTCATGCCTTAGATGCAGATTATTTCCTGGCTGCAGAGGGTCCTTTCCCACTATAATACCACAACACCGAGTAATAGTTCTATGCAAGGAAGCACAGTGATCTTAGTGCTAGTGGTTAAAATACCTGTTTTCAAAGGAAAAGGCATAAAAGCTTTCTGAATTGTCAACAAACAACTGATTTGTATTTCACACAGCCGGTCTGTTACCATATGTTATAAGCATCTTTTCTAATAAATGAACCATTTCAGTGCAACTTGCAAACAGACAAAAAATAGACCAAACATTTTCCATTAGGCCAGATGACAGCCCTTACCCAAGAAACTGAGCACCAGAAGGTCCCACTTCTATCAAGCGGCTGGCCAGACCTTCACCTTCCACCATAGGAGGCATGGTGGCCAGTCTGTGACGTTTCACCAACCGGCAAGTCACTCGTGTTGGAGCAGTGCATTTCCGTGGAGGTATAATGATTCGGAGTCCGTTGTGTCTGCAGCCTCTCATGGCACCCCCACGAGCATCTACCATGAAACTAACTAGGAAGCTGAAAAATCAGGGGGAAGAAAATGAGATACAAGCCATATCGAAGTGCCTTTGGTTACGTTCCACATATGTAACAAACTACGTATGTGCATATCGCTCTTTCTCAAGATGTACAATTTGAAAAAGACATTCTCCCATGTGAAGCACCAAATCATGCTAAGATCATTTATTAGTTAAACTAACATCTGCTATCTAAGAGTTCTTCACAGAAAGTCATATTTTAAAGTGCTGCTGCTGGGAAAAATACCAGCAGTCACTAATAAATGTGAGTGCATGTGTCTCTACCCATTAGAGACAAAGTCAACTGCAAATATCACTACTCTGTACCTGCATGCATCTCCACTGTAAATCTAGCACTCTTTAGTTATCTTACTGAAGAATATTATTTATGACTTATGGATATAAAGCCAATTCTGACTGGAGGGACTGTTGGGGTTTGGGGCGATTTTAAGATATCTATATGATCTTCTAGTTATTTGCTAAACTATAATTTCTAACAAAAAATGGGTTTGGATTTAAAAGAAAAATTCATTACGGAGCATGTGGATACAATTCATATTACATGAGTGGAGCTAGCACCTATTTATGTAAAAACCCAACACATCCTTACTGTTTGAGGGAAAATGTGGGATTCTGGTGACATGACAATACCTGCAGTCGCTATATAAGAAGTTCATTTATGGATTTTTGCCTTTCTGCATTACTTTCCACAGCAATATAATGCCCCAGTGGAAAACTTACAGATGCAGAAAACTATCTTTAGAGAGCTCTCTTATTTCTTTCTTTTTCTTTAAAAGGGAGAAAAACATTTCATGAAATTTCTTTTGTCCTGAACTTTTAATAGTGCCATATATAACCAACAGGTATATTTTGACAGGTTTGTTACAAAGGCTTGGGACATTCTTGGGAAAGGTGTAGAACTACTTCTATTTCTTTTATTATTTTTTTTTAGCTGATTTATGACTTAGGATCATGCCTGATGTGGGATGGGAATGCCAGTTTGCTGGAAGTGAAAATAAGAGTAGATAAGACAGAATGGTACCAGGCCTACTTCTAGCCACTAAAATAGAATCATCACATTAGGAGTCGCAGAAATGCTACTGAAGAACCTGCAATAGAGAAAAGCCCTTATAACATGAGTAACAAATACAGGTATTTTTCCACTGTTCCCTTGACTGTTCTGTGCAACAAACATTGCATCCATTTCTTGTCCACACAGCTACAAGTAATTTCACATGCTGTAAAAACACAACACTCAACACACCATGCAAATCAGAAAAATGGGTGATGGAAAGGAGCCACAAGCGCCAGTCAGAAGCACACCATGCACCATGGATGCCAGTCTTTCTCACGCATGCAGTCTCCTATTCTACTGCCATTCATATACCTCTAGGTTTTGTTTAGTGTAAAAGTCTGGGTAGTACAACCTTTATCTCATTCCTTAGAGGTTGGTGTTTCTGTGGTTTTAACAAGGGGGGGGGGGGAGGGGGGGGAAGAAAATGAAACCATTTTACAGCTTTGATTCTCTGGGGATTATCTGAGAGCTTGGAAGCTTCCTTCACAAAACACACACTTTATACATACTAAAGCACAGATGAAAGAAGAGCTTAAGAGATACTAAATGCTCAATTGTTGCAATAATACTGTAGCTTTATCAAAGCGGTTCTGAATTACATTTTGGAGAATCAGTCCAAGTCTCTATTATGATGGATGCATTTAGAGGTAGTTATGAACACTGAGTGCTGGAAGAAGAGTTTCACATTTTGATGCTAATACTAGCAGCAAGAGAAAAAACACCCCCACAATTACCCAAACCTAACAAGTGCACTTACTGAATTAAATTAGCATTCACATTTTTCATTGTGTAAGTTGTCATGAATACAATTTTTATGATTCAGTTATTTTCATTATTGACATACTACTCAAGATTGCATACTTTAACAACTGAATAGCCTTCTTTTGCCGCCCATCACTGAAATATTACTGTAGGTCATCTATCTGTCTCATGTCCTCCTTAGCTATTTCCCCATGTGTTTCAGCAATGCCAAAACCATGGTTAACTGCTAGAAGAATACACAGACACAAAAGGTAAGGGTCCAAATCAAATAATCCCCCTATCTGAGCACAATAATGGGTTCCATTGCTTTTAATACAATCCTTTTTCTCCTTGTAGTGATTTCCTTCCAGACTAAGAGATAAGCAGAGTGCTGAAATAGTGATGCCGTCTCATAAAGCACACCTTACCCACTTCAACAATTAAGATAACCAGCTTGTGCCATAAAACCAATATAAAAGCTAAAGAAGCAGGAGTACTCTTTGATTTTGACTATCTGTAACAAACTTGTAGCTCACCTCATACACACAGTCTTATCCTGTGTTCTCACACCTGTAAAACTCAGGATCTAATACAGATCAACTAAAAAAGGAGGGTGGCATTTGTCTCTAGCAAGCACTCGAGATGCAGAAGGATAGCTGTGTGTTTTCAGGCCTTAAAGTTCCAACTCTTTCCTTCAGCTCAAGTTTACTGAATGCGCTGGTGGGTCTGTCCGTCAATCTATCACAACATCTATCGGTAATCGATTGCTGAAACCAAGCATAGCTCCAAAGAGTGGAAAAACAGGCCAAGGTAAGTATCACTGGAAAGTGGACATCAAGAAAACAGAATAAAAATAGCAGGGCGTTATTATTCAGGGTAAAACCAGCTGTATCTATCCTAAGGAAGGTCCATTGTATTTACTAAATAATGGGACACAATCTAGCAAACAGAAGTGTTCACCACAGTAAACACCAAAAAATAGATTTGTGCTGTATCACAGAAATAGACCCTCAGATGAAATGGGGGACTCCTAAAGGGCTTTGTGACTTCTTCAACTGCTGGACAGCAAATCCAGACAAACACAGAATTCTGTGGGGACAGCACAGAAAGATTAGTGCCAATTGCCACACGAGATATGGAGAACACAGTTGACAAAACCAGCTATATACTATGAAATTTCAAAAAACCCCGAATTTTAGACAACTAGCATGAATTACTGCAAAGGAAAGAAACTGAAGGACAAAATTCCTCAGCTCCAGAACCATGGAATAAAAGTCTGAAAGAACAGTACATTGATAGAGGACTTGTAAAGCTGACAGACTTATAAAAGTATGTTCTTTTTCACCATACCACCCTGTTTATTTCACAGCCATTTGCCACATTCCTTTTTTCATCCACTTATCTAATCCAATTTCTTCTTCCCTTTTTTTTTTTTTTTTTAATAAGCACATTTCACATACTGACTGCTATACAATAGGGTCAGGCAAATAATTTGTAATAAAGAATTTTCTGAATCATAGCAGACTCTTTTTCTGCCTATCTGCTGCACAACAGGGCATTTTGATTATGGCATTACTGCTCCAGGACTAGGAAAGCTTTGGCCTTTTGAAGAACTGTGTATATCAACATGCAAATAATCTATACAAAACCAACACATGACATAAAACATTATGTCTGAAATGTGTATTTAGAAAAGTAAAAAATTAATAATACAGAGGAAAAGTAAAATGCTCATTAATCATTTTGTTGCCCATGCACACACGCATTATTTTTCCTCTCCCTAACGTTTCTTTGGCCAGATGTTGTTAAGTGACAAGGCTGTAATAGGAAGAGATTGTGCTCAAATGAACAGACAAAACTAGCAGGAATAACTAGTAGATCAAGGCATCACTCTGGGAAGTGGCACATTATCACAATAAACTTCAATGGTCAAAAGACAATAACACCTAATTCTAGCATATGAATAACCCTAAAATCATACAAACTCCCTGAAGCTTTGTTGCGTGCTGCATGCAGAGAGCCAGTGCTTTGCTTTACCATCCCCGAGAAGTACCCGTTCAATCTTTGCATTGGTCTTCCCTGCTCTGATTTCAAACTTCCTGAAGAGCCTCCTTCTGCCAGTGGCACTGGGCACCCTCTGCTAATGCCAACTTTCTTGTGCAAAAAAGTGACTTTTGCCTAAGTAGGATACATGGATCATTCCAGGTGTTCTAATCGCAGGAAGAGCTACTAAAAGCAATGCCAACAACTATGTACAAAGAATGAAAGGGAGAGGGCTCATTAAAGAGAAATGCAAATGGCTGTGAATAGTTCAAGAGGAAAAAAAAAATAAAAAAATTAAAGGGATTAAAGGGAATCAGAAAGCTCTTGCAGGTTATCACTAGGAGAGGAGAAGAAAGAGGGAACCCTAAAAGTATTAGGCTGCTAAATGTTCCTTACATACTTTTATGATAATTTATTATAATATTTAAAATATATAAAAAAAAGAAAATCTAAAAGAAACTAAAATAACTTACACGAACTCCATGTAGATATAATAGCTACCATTGTCAAATGAGGTTAAAGATATTTTAATAGGGGAAAGAAAACCTTAGCAGAGACTAAATGGTTGGGAGAAATGAAGGAAAACTGAGAAGAGGGAAAAAAATACAAACAGGAGAAAACATTTGGACAGTTGATAAGTAGGAAATCATTCTTGTGAGCCCTTTAATACAAAGGTGGACAAAATAACTGAACTGACTGATCAAGCAATGCATCAAAATAACGTGTACTTTCCATCAGCAAAAGTCCATTTCAGAATATGTTCTAAATGTCCTTCCTGTAATAACTATATATACTGGAAGCATCCTTCTTTACCACTGATTTCGGCTTATCTTGGCAGCCCACGGCAAGAACTTAAATTTCAATTAAGTGATGGTTCAAAATCAAAGCAGATTATTAATTCAAGCAGCAAAGTCAGAATTTGTATGTCAAGGGAAACCAGGGCAACACCACGATGATCTTTCTCAGCACTCTTTTAAAGAAAATGAGGGGTAAATCAGGATTCCTTTTTTCTTTTCTTTTCTCTTTTCTTTTTTTCCTTTTTCTTTTTTCTTCCTCTCTTCTCTTCTCTTCTCTTCTCTTCTCTTCTCTTCTCTTCTCTTCTCTTCTCTTCTCTTCTCTTCTCTTCTCTTCTCTTCTCTTTTCTCTCTTCTCTCTTCTCTCTTCTCTTTCTTCTTTTCACCAGCCTCTGGGAAAATTGAACAGTACAATGGGCTGTTAAAAACTACACTGAGAGCAATGGGTGGTGGGACTTTGAAACATTGGGATATACATTTACAAAAAGCCACCTGGTTGGTCAACACCAGAGGATCTGCCAACAGGGCTGGCCCAGCCCAGGCAGAACTTGTACATACTGTAGAAGGGGATAAAGTTCCTGTGGTGTACATAAAGAATTTTCTGGGGAAGCCAGTCTGGGTTATTCCTGCTTCAGGTAAAGGCAAACCCACTCATGGGATTGCTTTTGCTCAGGGACCTGGACATACTTGGTGGGTAATGAGGGAAGATGGGGAAATCCAATGTGTACCTCAGGGAGATTTGATTTTAGGGGATAACAGCCAATGAACTCAATTATATGCTGTTGCCTGCTATGTAGCACTTTTATAGCCCACCAACTAGATACCTTCAGGTTACCAGTGACTGTCCCTTGACTTCCGCCGACCATCATCCCAACAAAGAATGTACTTTGATGAAACTAAACAAATTCTGTGGTATCATCAGCAACAATCCAGCACTGCACACAGCCTCTCCTGCTCTGAAAGACTGTTACAAGAGATGAAGCCTGACATCATGGACCAGATGAACTCGCCAGCTTTATAGGGATCAGAATGCACTAAAGAATGATATCTCTCTCTCTTTGTGTGCGTATGGATGTGTATATATATATATATATATATATGAGACAAGAGTGATGGTACACTGGAAAATGTGAGACCTGAGCATGACATGAATGGTATGGAATAAGGGGTGGATACTGTCCTGGGTTCAGCAGTAGCAGTCATTTTTCTCAGTCTTAGTAGCTGATGCAGTGCTGTGTTTTTGACTCTCAGCCTGAGAACAACACTGATAACACTGACATTTTTAGTTGTTGCTCAGTAATGTTTACTCTGACCAAGGACTTTCTCAGTCTCATGCTCTGCCAGGGAGGAGGGGAAGCCAGGAGGTAGCAGAGACAGGACACCTGACCCAAACTAGCCAAAGAGGTATTCCATACCACAGCACGTCATGCACAGTATATAAACTGGGGGTAGTTACCTGGCAGGGCTAGATCACTGCTCGGTCAGCTGGGTATCGGTTGGCAGGTGATGAGCTGTTGTATTCTCTTCCCTTGTTATTTCCCTTGTCATTATTATTATTGGTGGTAGCAGTAGTGATTTGTGTTATACCTTAGTTACTGGACTGTTCTTATATCAATTCGTGGGAGTTACATTCCTTCGATTTTCCTCCCCATCCCTCCGGGAGTAGGGGAGGAAAGGGGGACTGAGCGAGTGGCTGCATGGTTCTGGGTTGCCAGTTGGGCTTAACAACACTTCACTTTTTCTTTCCTTTCCTTTTTCTTTTCTTTCTTTTTTTCTTTTCTTTCTCTTTTCTTTTCTTTTCTTTTTTCTTTTCTTTTTTCTTTTTTCTCTTTTCTTCTTTTCTCTTCTTTTCTTTTCCCTTTTCTTTTCTTTTCTCTTTTCTCGTTTTTCTTTTTCCTTTTCTTTTCAAGAAAAATATAAATAACTAAAGCAATTCTTTTCTAGGAAAAAGTTAGAGACTGCAGGTGAGTCTATACATGCTTCTGTTAAACTCATGGTTAGCAGGTAGATCAAGCATTATCCAATCTCCTCTAATTTAGCAAAATTTACTCATACATTACAGAGGATTTTTAATTCTTTTCAATTCTAGAGCAATTGAAAACTACATACTTGCCATATGAAAGGTAACTACATCAAATAACCTTGGCTATATATAGGGCATATACAGAAGGCCCCTAAATCTTTCAGGCTGCTTCCATGCCTTCTACAGAGAGCAGAGAAAATGGTTCCACTCAAACAAAACACAGACAATATGTATGCACTAGATCTATCCACCTTACAAGGACAAAATGTTGTGGTGTGTTTCATGAAATAGCTGCATTTCAGGTCTGAGCCCAAGTTATTTATTTTGTTGATTTTATTCATGCAGAATTAACTTGGTTTTATTCTGTATCTGTGCTCATTTGAAAGATAATATCAGGTTGAACAAATAAACTAAAAACTGAACACGTCAGCAGTAGGGAGGGTGGTGTGAAAACAGGTACTTATTGTGTGATACTTATTGTGTGATTTATTGTGTGCCAGGTAGAGAGAGCCTTGGGTGACATGGTCTAGGGTGAGGTGCCCCGGTTAGAACTAGATGATCTTAAGGTCCTTTCAAAACCAAATCATTCTACAATTCTATGATTTGTGAAGAATCAGTGTCACGTAAATAGCTTCGTAGAATAGTCACAGTGTCAGGTGGCTGTGAATGCAAGCATGTTAGCACTCTAACACACGTCTTATTCTGTAGAATCATTTGAGGAGCCATGCAAACCCAGCATCTTTGTGAATTGCCTTTCTAGAACAGGCAATAGTTCTGTGAACACACAAACCCAGAGTAGGCCAACTCAATACACCATCACTTTCATACGCTCAGTTTGGGTGCAATTATCTTTTCAGAACAGCTAGGCAGGCACACATGCTCTCATCAGGTAGCAGGGAGCAAGAAAAAGTTCTAACTAGAGCACATCCATCATAGACACATTTAAGAACTTTTCTGCATATATTATCTTAATTTTTAAAAGAAACTGGGAAACAAGGAGATAGCAGCAATTCAGTGTTAGTCACAGAGTGAAGAAGTAGAAACAATCAGGGTGCTTCAGCCATTGTAAAGTGTTCAGCTGGAGAGGAAAACTGACAAGGTCTAAAATTAAGAAACAGTGCCTTGATCCAGATCCTGCTGAAGTCAACAGCAAGTCATTCAACAATCTCAGTGTGCTTTCCATTAGGCTGCAACTATGCCATACATCAACAAGGCAAAATACACATTCCAGGAGGACAAAAAACATGATCCTACACAGGAAACCACTAGAATATTAACTTCTGGTAACATTGTCTTCACTGCACTAGTCAACTAAAGGGAGATTGTGTGACATGACCTAAAAATATGGGTTTGTAGTTTAAGTTTTTATTTAATAATTTTACATTTAAGATGAACATTTAAGAAGATTTTCACCTTTATACAGTTCTGTTAAAGGAGATGAAAAGGCACTGTGCCAATAAACAGTTTGCCAAGTGAAGGTCATCTCCTTCCACTGGGTAGGTACTGCTTCAGGTGACACAATGTGCCAGTGATTCAACCACTGATTAACTGAGGTCACACAAAAAATGCATCTGGAATGAAAAAATAAATATACTGGGTCTCTGCTGTTATTTTGCTAGTTTTAATAGGGTGGCACAATTTGGAAAATATGGCTTAGGGACTGCATCTGTATTATTTTTTATATAGATAAGGGGTATAAAAGCCTCCCTAAGCAATGTAACAGCTAAAGCAGCCTCTCTGCAATGGTTTGGGTTAGATTAGTGGGCGGAGAGGCGCAGTCCTTCCTTTCAATAATATTAACCATGCCACCAACAGAGAAAATGTCTTGTTAATAAAATCAATGGCTCAGACTACCTAGAAATCTATAAGGAGCTTTGTTAAGAGTCTTCATAGTAGACTTATGCATCCAGTATTTTTTTCTTACAGAGAACACAGCAGATGACTTGCTGTCTAAGCAGATAAATATGGCCATGTGTAACTGCTGGTACAGATACTATGGCCATGTGTAGCAGTAATTACTGCTAGTCTCTTTTTCTCTTGGCTAACATGCATTATCAAAACACTAAAGCATCCTGAAGTGAGGTGAAGGAGGAAAATGAACAGGGTGGGTGAGAAGTGCCATGTATTATAGAAATTATGCATAAGTTCACCTGCTGTTGTCATGATCAAGACATGGAGAAGACCGTCTGTAATAGAACAGATGATTTAACATCAAAAAGGAAAAGAAAGGGGAAAAAAAATGAGTTAAATGAAATATTGAAATATCAAAAAAATGAAACAGATTTCTAAACTAAACACATGAACATATACATATATATGCATATTCATTACACATGAAAAGGTAGGAGTCAGTAGTATGGAAAATAAGCCTACGCAGACATCCTTGGTTACCAAGGGTTGCTACTAGTAGATCAATAAAGCTAGAGTGATCTGGTTTCTCTACACACATTCTCAAACTGGAAGCCAGATACTTAAAATGTACACTTAGAGCCTGAGTCCACCTTCTAGAACTAGATGAGGTGAAATGCAGCATGGTTTACGTATCCACATCTAAAATTTGATATATCAAGGGGCAAGGTATCAAAGGTAATTCCAGCCACTGTTTCTGATAACACAATAAACCATGATTTTCTTTTCTTCAAATGTCCTATTAATATATTCTGTCACCCACTTTCTTCCATTTCAACATGTTTCTTGTCCTCCTTTTGTTCTGCACTGCAGAATGACAAATTTCAAACTTTCACTTTGACCTGTTTAGGCTCTTCGCAATGTGTCACACTGTCAATTAGTTGTCTGATGACTTTTTTTATTATATAAATCTCCGTTGCCACTTTCTTCCACTGACACGAACAGCCACTTGCTATTCATGAAACAGACCCACTCTTCTGCCTGATTATAACTTTCTGAACAAAGGTCATAAAGGCTATGGTATAATTTGAAATCATGCAGACTTCTAGATTTAAGAAACTACTATCAGCTGGTTGCTGCCAGGTCCTGTTTCCATAACTATTACCCAGAAAATTAATCTCATACTGGAGAAAACAACATTATGGATTCAAAATACAACACTTTAAATATATTTTGTTTACCTTGTTAACAAGGATCCAGCCTCCTTTTTTGCAGATACGCAGCTAAGAATGATAATTCACATTATTTGTCACAGTTCAAGCTGCCCACTCCCTCATCTTTCTCCCTTTTTCACTGATGGAAGCAACAACTTCCACAAAGGTAAATTCACTAATAATACCCCAGCTACTTAATTTTGTCAGATACAAGTACTGATACACTTGAATCATCACTTAGTAAAATAGGGATTTGTTTAAAAAATTATATAAAAGAAATCAATATTTGTCATTAAACCAGTTTTACCATAAGCAAGTCAGAGTTGGAAAAGCTGCACAGTTACTACAAATCTTGCTCTAGAACAAAAAACCAATCATGAACTAAGAGGTCCTTCCTCACAATATGACAATATGTCAGATTTACCTTTACATATTTGTCAGTAAAATTCTCAGAAATATAAGCTATACAAATAAATTGTGGGAATTTTTTTCACTGCATCACCAGAAGCCAGATATGAAAACAACATCATTTTCCACATAAATTATACTTTAAATCCTACAGTCAGCCTTACCTTGACCATTCACACTTCACTATTGTGGGGTAAGAACATGATACTGTCAAGCAACGTCTAAATGCTGCAAGTGAAGTCTTTCAGTGAAGTCTTTTTTTTGCCTTCTAACTTAATGAAAATATGTTTTCTTTTACAACAGGATATTGTGAGGTATGAGATTAAAACTGAAAAATGCATTTGCATTTATGTAGCCATTAGTTCTGCCTGTCATAACACTTCATCAGGAAATCATGTGTAATATCCCCTAATACTACTAAGTAAAACAATAAAACTCTTATTGGATATTTAGGACCCAAACTTTCTGGCATATTCAGAGATTCTTAACATTGCTCAACATGTTAGATCAGACAGTTTTATCAGAAGTGAATCTGATTTGCTGACAAGTAGTTTAAATGCAGGAATTAATACTTTTCCCTTCAGCCCATGTATGAAATTATTTGGAACCTGCTGGGCAAGTAAAATGACCAGGAGATGGTGAGCATCAAAAAAGTGTTACCTTTTAAGAGATATTTACTTCCTTGTTTCTAAAATAGCTGGCAAGGGCCCTAACCAAAGATCTTGCTTTACTTTCTTTATTGATAAAAGTATCAACACACTGAAACAACAGTTATATTTAAAGTGGATGGTTAAAACATTTTCCCCTTCTGAAATTTCAAGCATAAGAGAAGTTTTGGTTAGTTACGCAAAGGGTGAAATATATGTCTGTGAAATTCCACACCAAAAGAACAATTCTCTCTAGATTTATCTTTTTCCTTGGGAGTGTTACACTGTGATCCACCCCTGCAATAGGAGATCAGTAGGAGTTCAGCCACAATTTGGGGTTAGCCCCTGAAGTACTGCAGGGAAAGAATACTGTCTTTTTTTCCTTTTTTTTTTTTTTTTTCAGATTGCACAGAGTATAAAATGAAGATAATCTGCGTCAAAGTACCGCTCAATGCTTTGCTGATGTGTTACTTTATAAAAACATGGTCTGAATTCAATATATTTCCAGTGGCCCAGGCAAAATTGAGGCCATATCCTTGCCTTAAGCCACTAACAATGTTTATATAGTATTTCTTTTCCAACACTAAGAGTTTTTTTTCATGACAGATATATACTACTTTAGTGTGTGCACCTGAAATGCCAGCAGTGTAGCTAGCTCACAAGAACCTGGTAATAGAGCATGTCTACATAGGAAGGAGGGTGTAGGTCACGAGGGGCATAAATAACAAACATACTTGCTTTTCCAGCTAAGTAAATGCAAAAATCACTCACACAGTACTTCTATGATTATTTCACTTTTAAAATAAGGACTTACAAGCAGAACTCTAGTGGTCAATGTATTTTCCTAAAAAAGAGGTGTAAACAAGAGGCACGCAACAGTTTATGATAACTTAATGACCTGGACAAGTCTAAGCAAGATAAAAATGAAGTGTTGTACAGACTTTACCATAGGCTTAGTAATCACTACTAAAGGCTTATTTACTACAATATTTAGTGGCAAGTTGGTTGGTAATGTAAGAAGAACGTAATCATTTGTGTCATATTATATGTCACTATTTTATACAAGGCTGCAGACATTATTGCTCCTATTAAAATCCAATATTCTTATTCTACCACTAGCACCCTTGTCATACAGAAAGGTCTAAATATCACTAATATTTTTTAAAAGAAAAACACAAAATAACTGCACATCCAAGAAATAAATGCCACTCTCCTAGAAAGTATCTAGTTTATCCTTTGCAATCACTGGTGAGACCTACCTTTCTGATAGTGAAAAATAACACATCCTTTTGAAACAGTCTGTGAACTATTTAGGGTTTGAATAAACCACCAAAAAAATTGTAAAGCTTACATTCTGACATAAATATAGACACATAAACCATACATAATGTACATATTAAGTATTTCTGTTAGATTTGTTAGTTTGGACCTGAAGAAAAGCAAATCCAAACAGCACTGGTCACAGCCAAATACCCTGCTACCAACTACCAAACAAACTTCTCATATGTGTCACAAATCAGTCAATTTGAAATTCAAATAAGACAATATTGTTTCTCTTCTAGACCAGGACTGACTGTCATTCCAAATGGGACTCCAATATTATTTTTTGAATGATACGGACTCTTGCAATACTGTTGCAAATTCATTTGCGATTTACAATAAAATCTTTCTCCTTGTGATGTCCAGCCATGCTGCATACAATGCAGCTGCACAGAAATTAAATGCTTTTTTATGAAATCAGTTTCTTATGAATTCACCTGCACATGCCTTATAAAATCTGACAGCAGGACAGAAGTGTAGAATTTAGTGTAAAGATAAAACTACCTAAAATTCAGTAAGTAAGAGCACTTAAAACAAATGCACCCAGATTTTGAGTCAACCAGGATAAACTTTGTAAGTATGAATTTGTCTAGGCCTGCATTTTGACTTCTCTCACTCTCTTTCAGTGAGCTTACCTAAATAAAAAAGCTTACAAAGAGTCAGTTGTGAGAATATACAAATATAGCAGCCAAATAACTGTAAAGCACATGATGTTTAAGTTGCTTGTCGATTCCACAGTTCATGTAGTTAAATCATGACAAATACTAGAGCTGATGCTTCCCTGAACTATTTCACTAGCATAGGAAGTACTAATCATCTAGAGCAATTAGGCCCTTGGTCTCAATTACTGAATTTTAAAAGGCACTGTATTTATGTCTCCATAAAATCCACACAAATGTATGAACCCATGTGTCAATAATTCATTCCTCTTGAGCATGACCAAAAGCTCACTGACTTGCAGTTATTTCAGTGGATAGTCTTGCCACTCAGGTTTGCTTGATCATCAGAGCCTAAGAGATCATAACAAATTACTGCCAGCTCTCAGAGGCAATTAATTAAAATATGACTCCTTGTTAAGCATCAGTTGAAGCTGCTGCTACTGCAGGTATTCTGTTTCTCTTTTTTTATAGTATAAGGCTAATTGATACACTCACCCTGAATGAATAGGGCTGGAAGAAAGAGCCACATTGTCCAAGTTTTCAGGGCCCCAGCTTAAGCGATATGAATTCCTTTCAGCTTCTTTGACCAGAGTTGTTACCTTGGTAAGCAAAAAACACCTCCTTTTTGATCAATTCATCAAGCAAACAATAAGAAGATATATTTTGCATAGTAACACCTAAAGCGTTTAAACATATTTTAAGAGAACAGAGTAATAACAGCATTAAGATATTAGAAACCACTTACTGGAACGTTTTGTACTTGCTCAAAGTAATCATATGTCAGTGTTTTCAGTGACATGAATGATTTACCAAAGGGGCATTTCCCAAAATCTGTTTGCTTGTTTAACTACAAGCATGCTTCTCTGAGGACAATGGCCTTGAGTTCATTAAATGACCTGAATATTTAGCCCAATGGCTGCTAGCATCATTCAAAAATTCGTTAACCTGGAGAGCATTATGAAGACAGTCCCTGTACTATATTCACACAGCTTAGCCATTTATGTTGGAATAGAGTTTAAGACAGCACAGCATAATACACTATTAAATATCAACGGAAATTAGATTTATATTAAAATAAAGCAGCATACACAACGTGGTATTATTAGTACAATTAAAACTGTAATCTTTTTATATTTCTGTGTTTATAAGTGAACTTAAAGAGAATTTGCTTACCTGCTGGCTGGGGATTACAACTGTGTCATCAATCATGGCACTGTCCCTCAGGTAGGAGGCATGGCTCAGTGTGTGGGACCTGTCTGAACTGAAGGATCGTAGGCTGGTAGGTTGGTAGGATGCCACAGCAATGCATCAACAGCACAGATGATGTTGTAAAGATTTCATGATAGATCGAGTGGGAGAATGAAGAAAGCATGCTATTAGCAATATGATGCAGCTTCCAGAGGGAGTAACAGTCACAGGGGAAAAAACAGGGCTTTACAAATCTGTGGCATGCTACCTTGCTGACCAAGGGCCACAAAGTCTTTTGACTGATTGATCTGCTTCAAAATGCAGAACCTAAAGATTAATCTAGATGACAGTTTATTTTATATTCACAAATACTTTATACTTGGCTTTGTGGCATGACAGTTTCCTTATAATAAAGAGCATTAATTTCTTTTAAGTAAGGCTCTCCAAAGAAGTTCTTTTTCCAGCAAGTCACAAAAGCACACCACTATGGAAAACCAGAATGCTAATAACTGAAGAAAAGCTGAAAGGACCCTTTTTGAAGCTTTGTTATGATCTACCCTCTCCCTTTAAGACCGTAAATAAGTAAGCTTGATGTTGTCCCCTGGAAGGTACACACAGCAAGGTGAACTGTGGCCAGCTGCAAGCTCCTGTGTGAAAACAAAGCTCATCCTCAGTATGCCAGCAGCATCTTTAGAGAGGCAGTCCAAATGTGAGCGAGTGTTGTCTTTGTAAGTACACACAGTCCTACAGAAAACTGGTTGCTGCAGCAATGGGAGATGCAAGGCTGTAAATAAGCTGCTTCCAAGCACTGGCTCAGAACGTAACTGCAGTATACGCTAGCAAAAAGGCAAAAAAAAAAGACAAATAAGACACCACAGAAGGACATATTGAGGTAAATGGGGTTTCTGCTACCAAATAGCGCTAGTTTTGTCCTTTAAATATTTACCAGCAGCAGTATTACAACAGTGATTTTTAAAAACAGATCAATCACCTTCCAAGGTTGTATGTGTTCTCTGTGATGTTGTTGTGTATCTTGAGGAATATAGGACCTATCACTGAAATAAGTGGTTTATTTTTCATGGATTACACATCCATGAGTAGTATTTATCATGACTAATGCACTGGATCAGAACAATAGGCCATTTATCTCAACACATCAAATTTTAAGGGGTAATTCCTTAGCAGCAGTTAGCAGTAAGAAAGTCATATACACGATGGACACAAGATTCAAGTATTTTAGGTGCAGGTCTTGTTGGAAATTATATTTTACCATCTGATTCAAACCAGCAAGGCTTTTTTAACAACAGCTACACTCACTCCATCAGTTTTTGATGCATTTTTAGAAGGAAATGGTTCTCTTATGTTTATTAACAATACATGACATTGAAGAATAACCAATGCTATTCATCACTGACTTATACCAATGGCCTATTTAGCATACTAGATGGAGTGTGCAAAACTGAAAGCAACAATAGGTATTACACAAGTACGAGCCTTAGGAAAGTCTTGAGAAAAAGAAACCAACAATAAATCATCTCTTACATGTCATGAAACACAATCGTGACCGATGAGTACATTGATTAAATATTTTAGTGTGAATTGGGTAGGCAGAGTACACCTTGCTTGTTCACAACACGAGTACTTCAGTGAACATTTATTCTTTGGTTGAAAAATAAGCCTCAGTAGCAGGACCCCATTTGCCATCATTATCCTTGATTCACTGCAATGTTTGACACTTCCAGAACTGCTTTTTTTGCGCCATGCAATGCTTGTAAGTGGTTCGCCATCCAAGTTGTAGGTTCTGCTATTCAGCTAATGTTATGTCCTGGACAGATATTGAATGAAAGGAAGCATGTACTAGATCTGATTAGTTATCTATCTGTAAGGTGATTTTGTCTGTATACTCCTGCAAGTACCCAGCACTGCTACTACCACCAAGTAGGCCACTATGTTGTACCTGTATGCAACCTCCAGTAAATATCCAATATATTGAGAGTATGGACTTTATCTACAGCCAAGGTATGCATAGGCATGACTGTGGTCTGAAGTACATTAGAAATTTTAATTTTGCTCTACACTTTATTTCAAAACTAGCCTTCATGTGGCATGTCCCCTCTTCTGTGTGCTGCACCAGCTAAAACAGTAGTTAAAAGGTTTGTGCTTCTGAGGCTTAAAAATAAAGGTACTGACTCAAGCAAGAGTCCAGATACAGAAGCGCAGTGGCACGGAACAGAATTTACTGTTTACTATTGTAGTAAGTCTTCAGGGACCCTGAAGAAAAAAACAAAAACAAAAACAAACAACAACAAAAAAAAAAACAAAACCCCAAACCTAAATCACAGATATAACTAATGTCTGAATACAGGCTTTTTTTTTTTCCAAATCTGTTTGATAAATCTTAATTCACATGGTTTGTTGGGTCAATAGTACCTAGCCCTAGACTGAATTTTGGAATCCAGGAATGCCACAAAGTTCCTGAATGTAAGAGTATGTCTTACCCATATTAGGCTAGGCACAGGCACGTGTCAACCACCTCTTCTAAGCCCTGAAAAAAGCCTACGTGGTATCCAGAAAATAAGAGCATCATGCTCTAGCCAAGTTTCCAATCTGGGTGACTGAGAGACCATGTTACACTACACATCCATTTGCCAGCCTAGACAGAGCTCTAGCAATTGCTAGTCCACTTGAATGTATCTCCTGTTGTGGGAAGTGCATGTCGTTTCAGAAGCTGGGAAAAGAGCCTGGTATAATTGAAAACTGATTAAATCAGCCTTGAAAATATTTCCCAGTAAGACTGAAAACCTTCCTCACACCTATCATAGATCAGAAAGGTGGAAGGGTCGTAAAATGAATCAGAGCCTTTTCAAATACTGGTGGATCTGATATGGCCTGATTCAGCTCTGGCTCTCAATATCCAGAGGGAGAATCCAACTAGTGTGCTCCATTCTCTTTATTTTTTATTCTATCACTTTTTCTCCATGTAGAGAAGGAAAATGGCTAAGCCTTCCAGCAGCATGGTGATAGCCAGCTCCTCCTGGCTGTTGTGACCTACTGCAACCTTCCTGATCCTTGCTAACAGTACCTTTAAAGAAATCAGGGAAGTTTCTGCAGGACAGTTGCTGTGTCACACTGTGATCTTTCTAGAAAGAGAGCACTGCTGGATCCATATTTCCCACTACATATCAGACTCCTTTGAAACTATATCTCCAGCTGCAGTGTTGTTCACTTGGTTCTCCAGATCAACTTTCTGGCATACAGCAGGCCTCCAAAATGGATGAACAGAGACAGGTGCCATAGAAGGATATAGAGACAACATGTTTTCATGCTGTGTAATACCTACCTGGGCATGGTGCTAATGAAAGCATATGAAAAAGAATGAAGGGGACAGAAAAATAAAATAAATAGGGAAGATGGTTACAAAAGAAAAATACATGGTTTTAAATCAAATTGTTTAATGTGTAAGATTACATGAGTCTAGACTGCTAATACTATTTTGCTCTACTGAATTTCTTGAAAAATCAAAGCCAGTATAACACAACAAAAATCACATTAACAGAAAAGCAAAAAAAAAAGCTGTCCCTGTGAAATCTCTTACAACCAGTAACCTGACAGTGACAGAAAATGAGACCATGGAGTCAGAAAGATGCACTTTTTCTTCCTTTAGAATTTTGCTTCATCTCAAAATAATCATGCTTAATACAGGATGTGAAATGATTTTCATACATCACAAAATAAAACACATCAATTGCATGCCAGTGAAAACCTACTAATATTCATTGACTGTACTTAAAACCTAAAATATTCTAAATGGGATCAGAAACTGGATTGACGCTTGCCCAATCACTTCTAGATAACTTAAAATAAAATTTTAAAGAATTTCATTACCACTGACAGGGCATGATAAAAGGTTTTGATTTGTAAGCATTCTGCTGTAGTTCATAAACATACTCCGACATTTAAAAAGCCACATGGTCACTTTGTTTTCAGTGGATTCACTGGAGCTGTCTAAAAACCAACAAAGACTCCAAGTTCGTCAAACCTGAATGCTGAGGGCCTTACATGCTGGGAGGCAAAGCAAACTGTTTCCTGACATATTTTCTTCCCAGAGCAATTCATAGCCTACTGAAGTAAACAGAATAGATCTGACTGATTTCACTGAGCTTTGTAAATACATCCAGAATAAGAATTAAGGTTGGAAAATGAGGTAGGTTAAAAACTCCCTCTGTTGCTAAGACCTCAACATTTTTTTATTTTTTTTTTCCCCTTTAGCGAACCCCAATTCTGAAGGCAGTAAGCCTGGAGACATTACTGACTTGCACTAGACACTGTCATTTTCAAACAGGAATGTCTGGGTAGCCTATTGTAAACCAGAACTATGGGTGTTAATCTGCTCATTTGAGTCCACATTTATGCTCACTAGTAAAGACCCTCCTCCTGAAAAGGGAGCTCCGTTTTTTGGGGGGAGGTTTATGCCATAGTGTCACTCTTTAAAATAATTAAAATAAAAAATTAAAGTCACAGGCATTATTATTCCACAAATACATTTAGACTTAAGTTCAACTTGTCAAATATAAGCATATCAGTAAGTTTTCTGAACTGAACACACAACTTTTTTTTTTTTTTTTTACAACATCAATACTGTGCTGTGCCAGTAGAAGGAAAATTATTCTCTTTCCTGCTACTTCAACTATGATGAAAGAGAAAGAGTTAATATGCTTGCTGACAACATTGCTGACAACATACTCACTGCCAACCCAATGTGGAATGACCAAGTGCATTGCTCCTTTCCTTATATCTATAGCTAGCGAGCTACTCTAAAAAAACAGCTTACCTAATGCTAAAACACCCTCTCCACCTATCCCACCCATCCTGACTCATGACCAGAAAAGATGAGGATGAATCATAAACCCTCTCCATAGACAGCTAGACTCTTCTTCCTTTGCCTGAGCACCAAGACAATAAAGCAGGCTATGACTTTTCAAGAGCCAAACAAGAATCACGAAGTCTTCACTAGACTCTGAGTACAGTATTAGTGCCAACTGTATGCATTTCTGGACTGGTCTAGAAATACTCCTCCTGACCAGACTTGCTTCCTACAATGTGGCAAGTGCTACACTGACATACCCCATAAAGAAATGCTGATGAGTGCATCCCATATCTTTTAGATAAAGAACAGTCCCCAAGAACAGGATTTCAAACATTTAGAACAAAATGTGTGCAGAATTATCATAAGAAAGGATGCATTCAGGCAAATACCTGTCAGATCGTCCTCCTTCCAAGCTGTACCTTAGGTAGTTCATACCATCTAAGAACTGGCTGCTTGGTAAAGAGTCATCTCCTAGTTCTCTGAGGTCTTCTGGTCTAAGGTACTCTCCTCCATCTCCTGTCATGGTGTCATCACCTTTAAACCAATCACAAAGGGACAGAGATAAGCACACACAAGTTCATTTCATTTCCATGTTGGAATCAAACAGCTGGATGGCACAATAAACAGGAAAGCATTTTCCACTCAGGAAACCCTGCAAATCACAAGCAATTAATGTATTTAATGAAATTGGCACATCAAGCGAGATTAAAACAAAAATATACGTTGAAACCGAAATGATTAGTGAACTAGATTTAATCTCATTTTTGCTGTCGCACTTACTGATTGGTAAGGGGCAAATTTCTTTGCTAGTCTCTAAAGCATGGTCTCCCTGTTCCCTTACCCATTTTAGCTCTCTGGGCGTAACTATACTGTATCACAGCCTACCAGTTCATGATTAAATACAACCACTTACTTGCCTAAGCCACATATATTCAGCTGAAAAGGTGTTTTCTGTGGCCTTATGCCTGACAGTTGCAAATCCTAACTCCATTGTCCAAACTCTCCATCATATGAGGCTGTCTCACCCATGTTCCAATATCCTTTTGCGATCAGCAAAAATATTCTTATTTCAAAAACATGTTCACATCCAGAAACTGAAAATAAGCTCACATGCATAGATACTAATGATCATTAATCAGAAAAGTACCTGAAAATGAATAAAAGCCTAAATGATCACTGGTTATCTGACACAGTTAACTTTTTGCATATACTCTTAATAACAGGGTTTAATTATTCTTTTTTTAGGCCCAAAATTGTTTTCCCCAGGAAATTCTGTCTATGTGAAGTCACAGTTTGCTTTTCCCCAGCAGACTAACAAAAGAGCTCACATTTCTTTTCTTTCCCATTTGCAGCACTGTTTCCACAGTTTTTCTGCTTGGAGATTTCAGGTTTTCCCAATGGTTAACGACTGAGGTATGAAACTGCCACAGCCTTGGTTTGACCCACAGAACCACACAGCATGACTCGAGGCCACCAGGATCTCCAAAATTTCTCATTTTCTAAGCTGCATAGGCAAACGTCAAGAGCTTGAAGCTTAGTTAGATGAAGGAGACTACAACTGTTACACAGGAAGTCTTCAGAGGCTACTCATTCCAGCTGCAGTAATGCACCCCAGCATGCTAAGACACACAAAGAATTGCAAAGGGTAGATAAGTAGTATCCGTGCTGTTTCAAACAGAATTCATATGGGCATCAGGACAGTTGCCACTTGTGTTATTTAAAGTCTTAATAAAACAATTATTGTTACTGCTTCTATTTCTGGTAGAGCACCTTTCCTCCTTCTCTCCACCAGCTGTCCAAAATGTTATCGGTATTACAAGCTATAGGAGAGATGCTCACTAGAAAAGGAAAAAATCATCTTGATATCTGTTTTAATGCAAAAATCTAAAAAGCTTTTCTAGCTTGATGATTCTCTAATTTATAATTTCTCATCTAAAACCAAGTAACCTTTGGTGGCTCTTAAGATTTTTTTATAGACAAACACTACATGGAAAAATGAGGCTAAATCTTTTCAGTGTAACATCAAAAGCTCTTGAAAATTCCATCTGCCCATATTAAGAGGGAGAAACTGGCACAGTTTCACAGAAAACAATAAAAGCATTTAGTCATTGCTTCCTGTCTTCTGACAGATGATGCCTCCTGTTTCCTGGAAATATCACATTATAAATCACAGGGCTTAGTAAAAACTTGGAAGATATTAAGACCGTGCTGTTAATCAAACAGTAAAAGGAACTTCAAGTTATGTTTCAAATAAACTAGATACTTATAATCATGGCAGACATTCCATCTATACTAGAAACAAAGGCAAAATCTTCACCACTTCCTTCACACCCACAACCTTTAAAAACAAACCCAAACTCCACTCATTTCAGCTTTGGCCTCTCATCTCAGAGCTGTCAATAACGGGTCTATGTAAGACGAGTTGGTGTATGTGATGTCAAGCACAGACAGTAATCTATACACGAGTATTTCACATCTTCAGACCTTTTATCTGCTGATATTACAGCTTACTTGCTAGCATACTAGTACTGAGCAAGTGAACTAGAGGCTAAATTCACTCTGCACCAACCCCTTGTGCCCTTCCATCTTTCCTGAATGAGATGAACTCCCAGAACAAGTAGCACCTCCTCCTATATGAAAGGAAAAAAAATACGTATTTAAGCCTAAATGATTGTGCACCAACATAACATTTCATGCAATTGCAGTTATCCATGTATCTTACTTCCTGATTTGCAGGGCAATTGCACCTATGCAGAGGGAATTACTTGTGCAACAAGCACACATTCATCCTGCCAGTAATACTGCGTTGTCATTAAAAAACTTTAACACAGCTAATTCCTGAGTCTCAGTCAATTAAAAAATACACAGACATGTTATCTACTGAAAAGAAGCTACATACTCATAAATGTTACATATTCAGCTGACCAGGAGCTTCTTTACACAGCAAAGCTTACCAGATGGTGGTTTTATGGCAGTACAAGAAATCACCTTTTTTAATCAGGCTAGAAACCATTCATCTGCCATCACATTCCCCATCAAATTAATGACAGCAATAATGACTAAGCAGTCTACGACAAATACGGTCCTTGAAGTTGATGCTCCATGATTTGCAGTGGCCATCTATGAAATTACAGGCAAATTTTGATGAGTCAAATCACTTAGTGATTTATCTTCTATTTAATTGAATTAATTTGCAATAGTAATCCTGCTCAGTACAAGAGAAACCACCGTTTCAAACCCCGGGTGCATGCGCTTGGCTGAGGAGCCACTGGCACAAGGCTACCATCTGCGGGTTTATGACTGAACACCTCTAAGTCAGAATCCCACCTAGACGTTTGATGTTGTGTTGTTGTGTCATCAGTCGCTCGAGACTGACCCAGGAGATGACAGTCTCGTTCAGAATGTGTGGGTTAAAGCCCTTCCTGAATCTTTGTTAGCGAAGACAGGCCTTCTTCATAGGAGAAGAAAACCCGGGCAAATGGAGCTCGTCTAGCCTTGTAAGGGCTTCCATCTAAGAGAAGGACACTTACAAAACCTATGAACTGAGGACTTGGCTGTCACTGTCCTAGCTAACTAGGCCATGGCAGTTAAACCTCAGATGTAAAGGGTGGGGCCAGCTCTGCACACGCTGCACCTCACCTAAAAAAATCCACTGCACAGGCTGGAAGGGCTTACTCTCACTTGTCTGTATGGACAGGCAAGGGTCAAAACGGTAGTGACAAGGTGCATGGGAAGCTGCAGATCCAACCCTGCATGCGGGTGGACCAGCGCATGGGTCGTTTGACGTTGCTCAGGAGATAACAGTCCCGGTCGGACAATCCCTGATTGCCTAAGCACCCTTTTTTCCAACCAGATTTGCATATCCCACATGCCCTTGGTCATCGCGCTTCTAGTAAGAGTGGTTAAAGCCCTTCCCAAATCTTTGCTCGGGAAGCCAAGCCATCAACTGAATTAACATCTTCCTTCAGTGATGCCTTTCAGACATTCAGAGGTTCACTAACAGGGGAAAATATACTAGAAAACACTGGGTGACCGTGTGCTGTGCCCCAGTTATAGCATTCCTGCTCATCCTTCATCTTAGCACTGCTACTGCCCAACTCTTCAAATAGCTCTCACAGTTGTGTTAAAATCTGCATTTCTGAATAGCATCGGAGGGAGGGAGGGAGGGAGGGAGGGAGGGAGGGAAGGAAGGAAGGAAAGAAGGAAGGAAGGAAGGAAGGAAGGAAGGAAGGAAGGAAGGAAGGAAGGAAGGAAGGAAGGAAGGAAGGAAGGAAGGAAGGAAGGAAGAAAGGAAGGAAGGAAGGCAGGCTGAAATAGAAAGTGACAGAAACTGAACTGATGCTTTTAAAGCCAGATATAGTTATGCGAATTTGTCAAAATGATTCTTTTCTCTGCCGCATGCAGATGAGTCTACAACTGCCCACATAAGTGCTGCTCATTACCAGTAACAGATGGAGAAGTGACAGCCATGGCAAGCACAATTTTTTATGGAATATGTAAGTCCTGAAGCATCTTTACAGAATGTGTAACACAAAATTTCTCTGACACTTTCCTTGGACATTTTTGCTTTCCTAAAATCAATCTTCTGTTTAATGGTCCCTACACACTAGAAGTTCCGTGTGTTACACTTTGGCCAGTACTTTAAATTTCTTTATTGTTAGCCAGTCAGGAAAACAGGGTGTCATGTGTGGTTTCATATACTGATACATGACCTCACATGAACCATCATGTTAGCTGCTGGTAGCTCAATGCAGCACTTGCAGAAAGACAGTGAAGCAAATGAAAAAAACAAAACAAAACAAAACAAAACACCCACAAAACCCTGTATGTCATGTCTACCCTCCACTATCTGTGTGGAGGGGGAGGCCTTGATTTTGTTTTCTCACAAGGTAACCAGCTGCAAAATGAATTTCAGTATTTCACAGGTAGCTATTATGTTATTTATAAAGTTGGTACGTTGGATCTAGGTAGCAAAGAATAAAAGTGCTGCCTTTTAGAACTGGACCAGACAAACTATCCCTACCCTCATAAGCCACAGAAGGTTTGGAAGGTCACTGATACTAACTGGCATGCTGAAAGTCTGAAGTGTGGTGGAACTACTACACAATGAACAGTCAAACTGGGACTTGAATGAGTTCTCTGCATAGACTCAAGAGGAGTACTAAAGCAGACCCCACACAGAATTCTGGGCAGGAAATGCCATTAAAAAAGACAATATTCACACACACAGTCATCTTTCAGAGCCATGTTGTTCCAGGGAACAACAGCCCAAGATATCTGCTGCCCACAGAATGGGCAATAATCCTCTGACTGGGAAAGCTCCCTTTGCCTACAAAATGTCTGTTAAGTACTGTCAGCAGATATAAAATCTTTAACTAATGAAGATTAATGCAAATGTAAAAGCAACCAGTTCTTATCAATCATGAATAGGAATAATATCCAGCAGCGTTAAGAACAGATTTAGATCAGACGGGTAAGACTAGTCAAAAATATATTTCCCACTTTTAAAATACTGATTATGATTTACTTCAATGAACAAGCTATTGCAGGCCTCCCCTATAACTTCAGTCTTTGAAGAAAATAATCAAGTACTCAACACTGCTCATAAAATTACAATTTAGGAAATAACATACAAGTCAATACAGCAATGTCTCCTGGTCATGCCAACGTCCTCTGCAATAACAAATGTGCGTCTGTAGTTTCGGTCACACCTGCTAATGTCACTGGCATCATTTATTAGTGCTAATCTGGTCAATTCTACTTTTTCTCAACAACATAGATGCAAATAAAAACCAGCAGTTTCTTTGAAACTTTTGCCAACATTTTTGCAAGCTAACCACAGTCTCTTATTTTTCAACTAAAATGTTCACAAGTGAGCAATCTTTAGCAGTTCTACCCAACAAAAGTAAAATAATTCAATTTCTTACAAATAAATGTCAGATATTTTAAAAAGGTATATTCTCTGTGAAAGATTTCAATGAAACAAGCCAAGTAAGACTTTATTATAATTTTTTTTCACATTCTTAGCAACAATGTCAATTAAGTTAGAAGACAAAAAACAAACAGCTAACCATTATACTCAGAACCTTCTATATTGAGAAGACATGAGGGTACCTTCCAACCCTAATGATTCTGTTATTCTAGATTTCCTTTCGTTCGCACACATGGCACTTAAAAGAAAACCAAACCAAACAAAACAAAACAAACCCTAAAAAAAAAAAAACAAAACCAAAAAAAACCACCCAAACCCAACAACAACAAAAAACAAATCAACTATCACTTTGCTGGGGGCGGGGAGGGGGGGAGGGGGGAGTAATCTCAGCAACATCATGTAAACAAAAGCAGCTTTCCAGAGAAGAATTTCCCTTCATCTTGGATGACCTTCTTAAAATGTACCAGCAAGAAACTGCATAACAAACCTTACATGGCATCTAAGCATACATTTTTCTAGGAAATGGGAAGTAAGCAGTGGTATAATTTCTGTCCAGGTTATAATAAGTAAATTTTTTAAGAACGAGTTCTTATTCACCAGCTAGTTGTTCCTGAGCACAGATCTCATTAAAGAAGGATTCACCTGTATTCTCAATACACAGCTTTTGATTCCTCCTGTAAATCTCCTCCTTTGGCTACCTTTTATACTACTGGTTATAAGATGTTTAATTTAGAGTGTGAATTAATTCAGTGGTGTTACTCTGACTTTACCATGTTTTAAAGTGCAGGGATGGCAACTTAAGCCTAACTCAGAACAGTCAAAGGCTGCAGCTTTAACTTCCAGGTTTACTTAAGAAAAGTTATTCCTTAAATCTTCCAACTACTTAAGCCACTAATTCAGTGGAATTATGAACAACAGCAATGAATTCTGCCCAGACATAACTGATCCTTTGCACACATATGCTGTAGTGTTAGTGTACTCTAAGACCATGTGTGAAGGCACTTGGGAAATACATTATCATATTTTACCACTGTTTCCTGCTGTTACAGATACTAGTAAGGAATTCAGTCTGCTTATCAAAGTGAAAGCTGCAGTTACCACAAATATGAAGCTATACACTTTGACAAGACAATATTCTTGGGTATCGGAGCATATTACCATTTAATAACAACAACATTAGGAATAATAACTAGGTTGCCAGTTAGTTCCAGGCAAGCAAAGGTAGGTTGAACAGATAAACGTGGCATTTTCTTCACAGCTCCCAACATGCCAGGCAGAGCAGCTTATCATTATCCCATTCTACAGCTGGAAGACCAGGATAACTGGAGTGACTTCCACAGAGTCATTTGGGAATTATTAACAGTGAGAGAGACAAATTCCTGAACCTTACTGGTGTGTCTGTCTGTAAAATAGTAACTCCTCAGTCCTTTGTGAGTGTGTGTCTGAACTGGACTTACTAAGCAGGCTGGAAGTTCCCTTTGTGGATTGTTTCTACGCACTGGAAAAAAAAAAAATTGTCTACACTGAAAACTTCTTTTTATAATAACAAAATTGATTTTTTTCCTTGCAATCAGGTATGGATTAGCTGTGAACTGCTTTCTGGTATTTAAGATCACATTTTTGATGTCCTTAAGTGATGCATAATTCACAGATATGCTACCTTGTCACTCCCGCACATTCTTGAAGGCACAGTAAACCCCACTTTTACACAGATACCACTCCTCTGAATATGTTTGAATGATGTAGCATCATGATTTTGAGTAAGCTTTAAAACTAAAGAAGGAGAAAACAAAGCAACTCTGTAAAAGGTAAAACACAACAATCTGGTAGTGGGCCATCACTGTATTTAGGCATTAGTGTATATTTTATTTTATAAATTATCTAAGGACATGTGATTATGCTGTTTCTATTTTCAGAAACGTTTCAGCAAATTCAATGTGCTCATCACCTTTTCTCCAAGATGACTTCATTATTTGTAATTTTTTCTAAAGAAAGAAAGTTTAAAAAAAAGCCACAACAAATCAACAACAAGATCACCTTGTGTCTCAACCAGGCATAGGGCTGGCTCTTCAGCAACTTTTAGACAAGCATGCCTCAGGAAAGAGTAATTTTTTGTTCTTTGGACATTGTGATTCCAGCTGATTTTTGAGACTCCACTGGCTATTTGCACATCATTCACTCAGCATTTGTCTATCCCTTCTCTGAAATTGAAATGTCAGCATCAATTACTGTGCGGTGGGAACTGACCTTTATGGTAGCCATCTCAGGGCCATGCTGCTTCTGACAATGGTGTCTCACCTTCTACTTCAGCCTTTCTACTCCCTTCTACCTGCAAAAATAGTCTGGCCTTAAAACAATTTGTCAGAACAAAAAGATTAATTTTCAGACAGATGAGTTCTCTGGGTTGGTTCACCACATGGTGAAACATTTGTGCTGACATAACGGAGGATGTGGGAAAGTGCACCAGCCAGAACTTCAGCCTCAAATAGACAGTGAAACCAGAGCTTTTGAAAGTTAACTGGATTGAGAAAAGAGCAGGAGATGAGCAGGCTCAAACAGACACAAATGAGAGTTCTTCAACAACCTGATTTACTGGTTGCTCTTGTATCCTCTATATACAGCCCTTCATTATTGCACTATCTCATGAGAGAGTCACAAAGACAAACCATCCACAGCCTGTGCAGCCCTAATGCCACAAAAATAATGCATGGAATGAGTACAGAGGAGCAGCTACATGCTTCTCAATACAATATTAATATATGGGAGAATAATTAAAAAAAAAAGATTCCTGCCTTTTCTAGAACTTCCTGTGTGCCTACACAGACTCAGCCCTAACAGAAACATCTGCCTGTGCTTAACAATTGCTTAACAATTGCTTGCTGGAGCAATCCCAGGCACAGCTAGGTTGGGCAGAGAAGAGATTCAGAGCAGCCCTGGGGAGAAGGACTTGGGGGTGTTTGCTGATGAGAAACTTAACATGAGCCAGCTTCAGTGTGTGTTCACAGCCCAGAAAGCCAACGTATCCTGGGCTGCATCAAAAGGAGCGTGACCTGCAGGTCGAAGGAGGTGATCCTGCCCCTCTACTCTGCTCTTGTGAGACCTCACCTGGAGTATTGTTTACAGTTCTGGTGTTCTCAACATAAAAAGCACATGGAACTGTTGGAACAAGCCCAGAGGAGGGCCATGAGAATGATCAGGGGCCTGGAGCACCTCCTGCATGAAGACAGGCTGAGAAAGTTGGGGCTGTTCAGCCTGGAGAAGAGAAGGCTGTGTGGAGACCTCATAGCAGCCTTCCAATATCTGAAGGGGGCATACAGGGATGCTGGGGAAGGAGAATTCATTAGGGACTGTAGTGATAGAACAAGCAGTTTAAAACTTAAACAGGGGACGTTTAGATTGGATATAAGGAAGCAATTTTTTCCTGTTAGGGTGGTGAGGCAGTGGAACAGGTTGCCCAGGGAAGTTGTGAATGCTCCATCCCTGGTGGTGTTCAAGGCCAGGCTGGACAGAGCCTTGGGTGACATGGTTTAGTGGGAAGTGTCCCTGTCCATGGCAGGGGGGAGGATCTAGATGATCTTAAGGTTCTTTCCAACCCTAACTATTCTATGATTCTATGATTCTAACTTCACTAATTCTGTAGGTGACACTAAAATACATTTCACAAGATGTGTTGCAGCAACAGCCCTTTAC
Source organism: Neopsephotus bourkii (assembly GCF_033783945.1). Taxonomy (NCBI): domain Eukaryota; kingdom Metazoa; phylum Chordata; class Aves; order Psittaciformes; family Psittacidae; genus Neopsephotus; species Neopsephotus bourkii. Next base: position 840,859 of record NW_026902300.1, on the reverse strand, counting down.
AGTTGTAACTATCCCTCAGGTGCAAATGGCTTCTTCTGTGGCAACAGCTTTAAAGAAACCAAACTATGTAGCAACACAAACAGCTAAGCCAGACACAATGGTAAAAATTCACAGGGTTTTTAACACAACTCTGTCCACATGAAACACTTCTGCTGACATAGGTATTTCAGAAATCACAACACTCAACAGCTAGTCCTGAGGGAATCTGTAGGGTAATTCCCATCCTCATGGAGAAACTACGTAATCTTTCTTGCAGGATCAGGCCATCATCTTCTGAACAGTGATCATACTGCAAATGCACTGAGCAAATAACAATGGATGATTATCCCTCAGTAGTTTTCATTGCAGACTATTGTACAAACACAGTACAGTAACACACATGTGCATGCGTGTACCTTATGGTGTTGTATGAATAAACTGCTTAATAAAACTGTGCTGATACATCTTTGGCCTTGATGGTCAAAAAGCAGGAAACACTTACTAATGGCACAGAATATCTAATACATGTAAGACCACATAACAGGCTTACAGCAAATGAGGTAGGATTTTTCTATAATCATGTCTTTCCTAGCCTATGAAGTTTCCTTTTTCCCTTCTTCCATGTTCCTTGCACAAAAGCTTATGAATCCAATTTCATCGCATCTGTTACTGGTGTGTATGCTTCTCTTTCCCTTACAATACACAACATGCTTCTACTTAGCTCTGATACTTATCAGCTCAAAACCAGTAATCTAATTTAAGAAAAAAAAAAGTGTTTTTTTGTTTTTAAAAAATATCTGATTCTGTTCAAAGACTAGGGTGTTTTTTTCAGGTAAAGAAAAAGGTAAAGGATTCTGAATAATAATGCAAATTAGTAAACATACAAATGCTATACATAAGTTAAAGAAGAACTAGTGGGACTCGTTAGTCCATTCAAAATACTTTAAAATATTTTTAGAGGAGGACCTCACTTATCAAGTGAGCTATTTGATAGATTGTAAGGTCCTTTATTTTATATTGCAAAGATTGGCCATTGCACTTGATTTTGTTTTAGGAATATGAATACAATATTATTAACCTAATATCATACAACTATGAGATATAACTGCCTCCCAGGCAAAATACTTATCTCCAGTGATAAGCAATGGGACCTGAAATACTTATTTGCTCAAGTATTTTTCTTGTGTTCAGCCTCATAATTATATAATCATGTAATTATATAATTATACGATTACAATTACAGCTGGCAGGTTTACTGTGTCATGTTAATTTATTTCAGAACATATTGTGTCACTTTAAAACAGATAGAAACACAGCATTGAAGAAATCTGTTTGCTAGTCTCTTATAAAGACTACAATATCACTGAAAGTTTCATCCTTGTTATTAAAACAGTTCTGCAGTCTTCCTGCCTCCAGCCATTTTAAGCTCCTGTGACAAGTACCATCTACATTAGGAATTTTCACAACATCCTGAATGTTTTGTCTGTAGAAACAGGCTTTACAAGGACAATAGCATGAAGTGCTTTAACTGACCAACCTGCTTAAAAACCTGCAGTGGGATCACAGAGGCATACATCAGTGGAAGTGCTCAGTACTGAGCCTTGAGCAGCAACATGCCACAGTACCTGTGTTGTATATGCTGGCTATTGACAAACAGGAGATGTCAGATGGTAACAGAAAGCAAAGAATGTTAATTCAAAGTACTGGAGAGCATTAGTCGTGCTGGATGGCCACAGTAAGTTTTGTCAACATATTCCAGATACAAGTAATACATCTGGGATTTTCTTGCTTCCCTTCTTCCTCCCACCTTTCGGGAAACACATACACAATCACACTTCAAAAGTAACAAAAAGGAGCGGTGTTAGGCACCTGGATTAAGCAAATTCATGCTGCTTCAACACAAAAAATAAAACAGTCTGAGTTAAACAAAAACCAGAAAGTTTGTCAGTCTTACTCCAGGAACTTCTGCTAGCAGCACCTGTGCCATTACATGCTTCACCATCATTGAAGCGTTCATCATCAGAGTGTTTAAAAGCTGTACAACATACAAATTGTTTTGAATAGACTTTTTGAATTTAAAGACAGTTAAATAGTACTTAAAAAGACTGTGAGAAAATTCAGCAAAATGAACACAAGGCTATAAAAATGTTAAGGCCAATAATCACACACATACTTGCATTTTTGTCAAATAGGGGAAATGTATCAAAACTATGGCTGAGAAATAATTTCCCTGATCATGATGCAGCAGAAAATAATTTCTTTTGAATCACACTTATTTGCTTCCACTTGCAGCTTTGCAAGCATTAAAGTAGTAGCTAAAGCCTAGGCGTCATAGTTTCTCAAGTGTAACACATTTATCAGCATAAATCCCATCTTAAAAAGTAGTATGAGCAACTTAGGAACATGAATGCCATTAACATCCAGTCCCATTTAGAACCACAAGCACATTTATATTCTTTGTAAAAGAAAATAACCCAGCCTTGCAGCCTGTGTTACTAAATCCCTGTATCTTTCTGAAACTAGTCACTCTACCAATTATCTGCATGAAATAATAACCATAAAATGGCATATGTAAGTTACTGTAATATTAATTAACACTGACAAGAGTAAAAAAGAACTTAGAAAATTCTTTCAAATGTGTGTCATATTATGCGATGCCTGTGATGAAAATTTAAAAGTCATTTGAGTCCTTTTAGAAAGGGATGTTTTAAAGTCATTTCCTTCATTCTGTGCTGTATAAAACCATGGTACTTTATCAATCCCTCCAGTTCACAGACACTTTCTTGGGACTTACAACATATGTACATATGGGCAGTACAATATATGTCGCCTGTCTGCACATACGACGACTCTGAAACCAAAGTGACAAGCCTATTAGGATGTTGATACTTCACGTCAAACCATATCTGACAGTCATGTGTGCCGAAAGCTCCCTCAAGGGAAAATTCTCCTCACCTTCCACCTTATGTATCTTTACCCATATATTTCCAATTAGGCAGGACTGTTAGATATATGTATCTGCAATAGGTGGCATTGATCCAAGACATTTACTGCTCAGATTCCTCTTTCTGGGAGGGTCAAATCCAGCTCTACATTTGAATTCTACAATTTGAATTGATCTACCCAGAGCTACATGGGACAGCTCTACATTTGAATCCTAAAATCTCAACTTGAGAAATGTACTGATTTGTTGACTTGGCTCAGATAAATATTTTCTGAAAAAAATATAGGGGTCCAGAATTTTCCTTTGGGTCAACTTTGGGCATTTTTATTCAAATGTCACAGTGATTACATCATTTAAATAGGCCACTACATAGAACTTCATTTCAAGCACTACAAAATGAAGATGGCAAAGTACTTCAGCAGCTATCTGGAGCCTGTGTTAAGTGATATGAAACAGGAACTTAGCAAAGCTGCTCACCTTCTTCATCTGAAACATCCAGGACCTCAGTCATTGTCTCAGGGACATTTAGCTTGTGCTTCTCTGTCACAGTCTGCAAAGACAGAATCATCAAGCCTCAAATTAAACACCCAAAATAAGCAACAAAGCTTACAGCAGGATATTTGCAACAGCAACAACAGTGGGATCTGCTAAGACATTTTATAATGTGCTTCCCCTTCCCCTAAGTTTCTTTTTCATTTTTACTCCAGAAGCTCCTATTCTTAGTGCTGTATATAAGGTAACATTTATCCTGGCAGAGAAGTACAAAAACATCAAGATAACAAGCTGGTCAGAGGAATAAAAAAAAAAAAAGGAAAGCTCTCAGCAAATTTATTTATAAATGGTGCATGTAGAACAATTCAGCTTGATGTTTCCAAGATGATTTTAAAATGAATTAGGTAATGTCTACAGAAGAGCTTCAGAAAGTTGTATGTGGCATATGGAAATTATTAAATCGTAAAGCATTTGGAAATGAAGTTATGAATGACGTGAAATTTTTAAACTAAAAAAAGATGTGAGGGATTTACACAGATCACTTGAAGCATTCCCCCCCCCCCAAGTGACTATACTGCATATTAATGATAGCCTTTTCATAAATCATGTATATTCCCCAAAATCACATACACATCAGGGATAAAAAAAAGTTATTGGAAGATTTTGATGTGTTTTGTGCACCTAAAAGCTTAAAATATTGTGATACAAAACAAGTATGGATCAAGGACTGCTGGGATATATATATATATATATATATATATATATGGTACAGGAGACAAAATGCCGAGGACTTAATAAAATGCAGTGATCAGAAAAGCATTAGTCACATTAGAAAAATCAGTATTTCCCTGTCTCCACCCAGATCCACAGCCAGCTGAGCTAAGGAGCCATAGAGGGGTGTCAACACACTGTCCTTTCAGGTATGTTGGAAGAGATGTGCCCCTTTGGCATGGAAAGGGATGTCAGGAGAATGCATCTTGCAAAACTCCCACCCAGGCAGTACTTCATTCCCCACTGGAGATGGTATCTATTGAGCATAAATTAAAATTACATGCAAAAGTAGTGAAAGAGGGATAATTAATGTTAGCCATATCCCAACTTCCTTATGCAATATGCTTTTGCAAAAATAGCCACTGCCATTGATTTCAAGCAGTAAAGTCAATAGCAGTTTTGGTCGCACAAAAACTACTAGCTATTTCCTGATTCTGTTTTACTGTTCTCTAACAAAGCAACAAAGACGCATTCTTGGCTATTGTAGCATACTGCACTTTTACAAATAACAAAGTCACCAATAGTGTAATTACTTCAGAAATTTGTTTTAAAAGCCTCCTTTTTTTAATTCTATTTAAGTGTGACAGAAGTTTTCAATTCACCCTTCCGAAGTACAGGGAAAGAATAATACCCTTCGCTTCACATGGCAATCCCCATCAGGCCTCCTGAATTCCCTTTTACCCATGATTCAAGAAAATTCACTATTTCTCTTTCAGCATTATTCATAACATGTTTTATGTTGAAAGCTAGTTTATATTCACCCAATGCCTCGACCAATATGACTTCCCCCCTCCCCTGCATTTCCAAGGCTTTCCTCAGATAGAAATGTCTGCCAGGAATGGCAGATGGGGAGGACACTCTCATTCAGGTAACACTGACCTCATCTCTTCTACAATACAGCATTAAGTTAACAAATACATCCTAAATTAAAAATAAAAATCACTGACACTGGGCTAAAGGAATAAACACAGGTGAAGTGGGCTGTGTATTTTTCAAGTGAAGTGGAAAGTATAATATGTGAGTACCAATTTACTGGCATTGTAATTGCCATCAACACAAAGTGTACTGCAAGTTCTCTATTGACAGTTTCTATGTTCCCCGCATAAACTAACTGAAAAGTTGGGGGGGGGGGAGGGGGGAGGAGAGGAAGGAAACAAAGGCAGGAGGAGGTGACCAAATTCTGAAGATAGGGAAATGAAAGGATCTACCTAAGAGTCACAAAGACTAGGTTTTGTTTATCTGCCGTATGACCGAAATTTAATTAAGAGAACTTGGTATCTAACCTTATTCCAGAGTTTGAAGTTCCCAACTTACCTTTACATACATAATCCCTTCGATTAGAAGAACACAGACGTGAAGGGATACTACAGTAGTCTAGCCACAGGTATAGAGAAACGTTGTATACTGCTTTTGATTAACTTACCTCTGCAGGCCCTAGTAGCTAGTAACTAATAATATGATATCATTTATCATGATATCAATTTATTCCTAAATTAGGTTTTTACAGGCCCCTATATAACAATCTGGTCTCTGACTAAGGCTCACAGACATTATTTATTCACACAGAAGTAATGATACTTTCTTTCTGATTTTCGCTCTAGTAACAAAAGATTATTACATATTTTAACAACTGAAACAAAGTTTGGAAAGCAGAATTACAAGAGTGTGTATGTATGCATATGCATGTTTCAGAAGAACAAAAAATCTCTGGAATACTGAGTTCAGCAAGAATCATGGATTCTACATCAATTCCAAACCAAAGTTGTGAATTAATGTTTTTTAATTAACTTTTAATATAATACTAGATGGGGTTTGTTTTGTTTTGTGGTTGTTTTCTTGTTTTTTTTGTTTGTTTTGCTTTTTTTTGTAACTGGTATTTAAAATCTGTATCTCACCCCACTTTGAATATTGCTCAATATATATTTCTCAAAATTCCAACTATTCTGTTTCACTAAGAATTCAATTACTTGAATGTTTCTGTATTTAAAACTTTCATTGTAAGGCCAGATTTTCAACTGGTGACACAGAGTAATCCAGATATGTAATTCAGGTACATAAACCTATATGTACATTCAATGGCAGTATACTGTAAACAACCTCAAAGCTCCTCTTACATTCCATTTGTTCACAGGAAGACTAGACCTGTTTGTGTAAATATCCCAAAACTTAATTGCATAGCCAAACTTTGAAAGTCTGGCTTATTCTGATTTATTTCCCATATATATCTAATCTGTGAGTAAATATAAGTGCAGCTTATTCCCTCGGTTGCTTTATATTCATGTGACTGCAGTGATAATAACACTAATGCAAGTAACAAGAAAACTTGTTCAAAGTTAGACCAAAGGCCTTGGCACTGGAGACCTTTTTTCCTCATCTCAAACGCCAGTGACTTGAATACTAATAAAGCATCAGCCCATCTAAGATCTGCCATGCATCACTCAGCTACAACCTCAGATAATGAGGCAGCTATGGTGACAGCACTTTTTTTTCAGTGATAAACGCTGTGTTCTGGTTTGGCAACACCAATTTCACCACCATCTTGGGAACTTTATTGCAGGGAGCGCCTGTTATTTAGCTGTCCTTTTCAGGACTTGCTCTGAATTACACTTAATCAACATTCCCTGCCATGAACACCACCACCAGAGGATCATATTCTCTGTATGCCTAAAGCACAGGATTCAGACAAATTCATGACTAAAAAATTTGCTGACTTTATCGAGCGTTACCACCTTACTTTTAAGAGCAGTACTTTGCACACACACAGTTCAAGATTTCACATTTCTCTTATATGCAAGCATTAGAGGTGAAGTATGCAAGTAAAGTTCAGTATTTGATTCAGTCCTAAATCCCAGGCATCTGGTATCTGGCAGAAAAACACATTACCTTAAATGTTTAAAAAAACATTTATCTAAATTAAATAACTCGCAGGTGTCTTTCCATCCTGTAATCCCTGTTATTACAAAGCACCTAATACTTATATGTGACAAGGTATGAGGCTCCACAGTGCAATACAATGTACAATAGGAAGGAAGTTACTGTTTATATGAAGCATAAATCGGAAAAGTGTGTCAGGACACAGCAAAGGTGACAGTTGAGGCTAAAAATCATACTTCCGAAGAGCTAAAGTTTCTCCAAAAATTTTATATGGGTTTTCTTTTTCTAAATCTCTGAATAGATACACAGGTGTTTATGCACGCACATGTGTGATGTGCTATTTGGTTAAACAACAATATGAAACAACTACGATCAAAACTAACAAAAACTTCGTTTTTATGAAGAGACTTCTGGAATTATGCTGGCATTTCTTGTCCAAACCTGACTCAGTCTGATCTTTGCAGGTCATTAATAAATTATGGCTCACTCTATTTGTAACCTTATGCCATGTTACTTTTATTCCATCTTCTTCTGTTACTATCAGCGGGCCTGCTGTCAGTCCATGACAAACCCAGAATTATTTTCCCATTTGTTTACCTTTGGAAGACACTCTGGATTTCTTCCTTTCCTCTAACCCTCTCCCTGATTGAACAGTGGCATCTTCCAAGTAATCTGTGGATTTTTACAGCTCTCAGCTCCTAAGTGACAGCTAGATCTTACATGTTTTCTAGACTGCTCATCTCCCTTGCATTAAAAAAAAAACCAAAAACCCACCACAAAACAGTATGACTTTAAAATAGTGTTTCAAGACAAAACGCAGTAATGGAAATTCAAATTCAAATTAATTTCTTAAATTATGCACTCTTTCAATCTTCTTGCTTCCTACCTGCTAGAACACTTACAGATGGGAGGTAAAATTCCAAGAATATAGAACCTTCCCCTCCCAGGCTGTCAGAATATATCCATTTTTCCTGGTTTAAAGTGACAGAACCACCTTGCTGTTGCTCAGCACAGGCTATTCACAAGCCCTAAAGTCAAAATACAGACTATTAAGAGTGTGGAGGACTGAGCACATAAGGAAAGATTCTTTTGTATTTTGGAAAAACAGTATCTATTTGAACTGAAAGTCACTTGAATAACACAACTGATGTGATTCAGAGCCATCTAGTGAGCACTATTAAGCTTGGCACCAGTCCATCACTGGTACACCCCAAATGCTAAGAAACTCGTTGTGGTGTGCTGCAATGGTTGAGCCTCAGTAGGTGTTGGAAGCGTAGAAACATAAGGAGAGAATGAAAAGGAGACGCGAAAAGAGAAACAGAGAAACAGGACAGGACATAAATGACAATTCACAAACTTCTGGAAATTCTGGGTTTGCAGCTGAGACCATACCTAGAAAAAGGTTTTACTCTGCTTTTGAATAGTTTTGCATCTGTATGCACACCAATTCTGTTACCTAGCTCAGTGAAGCCTGTTGTGTTGCGCTGCTTAAAAGATACACTGAAAGCATTAGGGCACTTTTGCAAAAATCCAACAAAAAGGGAAGCGGAGGAGGGTTAAAACCAGAAAACAAAAAAAAAGTACAGAGATACATGGAGAGCCTGAAGGAAGAAGAGAAAGACAACATTCTGAATAAAGGAGAGACATTTGAATTCATCTGCAACTCACAGTTGTGGTGGTAGTAATCTCCTCCGTTACAACCTTCAGCGTATCGACCACTGAGATATATCCCAGCCGCCTTGCAATAGCTAAGGCAGTGTTACCATTCTGGAGAGAGAAGAGGGAAGGGGGGGAGAGAGAGCGCAATGAGAGGAAGGATTGTGAATTGAACCAATGAGCTCACTCTCAATGCTGCATGAGCCAGCATTTCCATCCAAAACAAGGCGCAGCCTAGGAAAATCACTGTTTTTTCATCGTTACATCTGACTGTCTTTGTAACTTCTTTAAGACTGTAATTCTGATTGCCATGGTAACACAACATACATCTGCCTGCTATGCTAAATAAAAAAAACCACTGTATGGTTTAACCCTTTAGTGCTCAAATTTCACTATACACAACATGTCTGGTCTGCAGAAGTTTGTTTTATTTTGCATGAATGGCTCCACATCAGAAGTACTCTTATTTTAAAAAAAAAGGTATTTGAAAATATTAGAGTTTCACTTCCAGTTGAAACCGTTAAATCTTTATCAGGTACAATTCTCTCTTTGGGGAATATAAGACTACAACTGTATTGTCAGCATACACTTCTATTCCTCCCTATGACAAAAACACATGTCCAACAAAAGTAAAAAAAGCTAATCATTTAACAAACTCAAACCCAACCTATTTAAGGTTTGGGGTGGGAAATTAACTCCATTTGATGAACTTATTTGCCACTTAAACATCCGTGATAACAGATGTGCCATTCATCAAATGGAAATTAAAATGATAATTTAGTACGTGCTTAGGCCTATTTATCTCCATTTCATCACCTGCTCCCTCTGTCACTTAATCTTGGGAGTGGAGGAAGGGACATGTTCCTTAATTCTTTATAAAAAGCTCTACACAGAATTGTTTTACTTTCTTTTGTACTGAATAAAGGACAACATGCTGGCCTACCAGGGGAACCATGGAAAGCCACTATGCTGCTCTTTGCACTGAAAGGATTTCCTTTGTGATACCACCATACAGTGAGCAGGGTGTAAGCCTGAGGGCTTCTCTCTGCTTCATTATTGGCATTAGTTATCTATAATTTAGGTTACTCTAGCTCAGGAACCCTGAAGCAACACACCATTTGTGGATTAGCGGCACAAAATTAATAGACTAGCATCTTCACAGCACAAATAATTTGACTGCTACTGTCACTTGCATATTAACTGCTCCTATCCCACTCTCATATCCCCTTGCAAGATGTCTCAGGTTGAAATTCTCTCTAATCTCAAACTAGAGGTTGCTATGTGAAGACAAGGACAGCTCTAGTACCTGAGAAAAAATGCAAATGGTGCAGTGAACATATGCTTGAGGCTCTGCTAAGATCTGGGTTAGATTTGGGCATAACAGCCCCAACATGAGGACTGAAAGTGAGTAAGACTACCAGCTGAATACGTCCACCAATACCTACAGCTCCAGAAGCTAACTACAATGGTTTCCTGCATGACGATGTGGTGCATAAACTGCTATTTCGGATAACTTCATAGATGATTAGTCAATGTGATCATTCCAAGACCAAACAGGGTACCAGGGCTGATTTAAGCATGCACAATGTATGCACATGGAAACCCGATCCACTCTGGGAAATGACATGAGTTTTGGCCATTCTGGCTGCATTTTAAAGGTTACCCAATTAGAGGTGACTAGTAACAACACCAACACGAAATAGGACAGTTGCATTCCTGCTGACTGCAGAGCAGGAGCTGTGTCAGAGGTTATGGATGGTCTTTGAGGAGGCATTAACATCAGTGAACTCAGTAAGAACCTGAAACAGATCCAGTAGATAGAAGGAGAGAAATCTGGGGCTACACCTTCAAAAAAGCCCAGGTTCTGATTTCCCCTTAATTCTTCTGGAAAAATCCTTATTGAGATACCAATTTACAGATGTGTGAGGCAGAGGGCAACCGAGCAAGCACAGCAGAGGTAGGTAGCTGTGTCCAATCTGATACTGCAGCTCAGAAATCAGTTTCCCCACCTCACTTTTAACCTTAGGGCACAGTGAGTGAGCTCTGATCTGAACTACCTTAAAATGATAAGGAAAAGAAGAAGAAGTTATATTTACACATCTGACAACCAGCTATACGCGGAATACTTTCACCATAACAAAGGCTAAGCCCTAAAAAAGGAAAGAAAAGGAAAGAACTGTCCAGGGAAACAAGTTCCCACTGGGACTTCACAACTTACAGTGGTGATGGCATTGGGCTTGGCCCCATGTTGGAGAAGGACGTTGATGATGTGAGTGTGGCCTTGTTGAGCAGCTTGGTGAAGAGGGGTGTACCCATTCTGTTGTCCACAGTGGTTATGAAAAGCAAAAACAAAAGAACAACAGCCACCAGTAATTAGATTAAACACTTCCCCTTTCTTGCTTCCACTCTTTTTGAGATATTTCAAAAAGAAATTATGCCATCGATCAACCAAAGGATAATAAACCTTCACTACTAGTAACATTCCTTCTCCAGATTAATGAAAAGATAAAGGAAGAAAATACTTTCATTCACAAATCATCTTTCATCTCACAATATAAACAATTTCTGGAAAGACAGATAATTCCCTCATTTCCTAAATCAGAGGGAGAAACAATGAGGAACAGTAAAGTTCAAGTGGCACACAAAAGACATAGCATCACAGCTGAGGGAGAGAACATGCTTCTTACTCTCACATATTAGTGCTCTACAGAAGCCCCAACATTTGCCTTTAAAGTATTTGAGCCAATTTTAAAAACATACAATTTTTAACAGCAATGATTTATTTGCTTTTAAAAGGCTAACAACACATACCTATTACTAATGTCAATCAATTTTACCTTTGCTTTGACTTCAAAAGGCTGGAACAAGCTGTAATTACACTTAAAAACATGTACGCAATGTCTGTATTAATAAACACACTTCTCTTCATATACTTATCTGCTCCAGTGATTCATTCTAAGGTGATAAAACACAGAAAGTTAACCAAAGTGTACTTCAGATCATTGATCTGAGATGATTTTGTGTAAGTCAAGTCAGGCAGTTTATTTACAAAATTATTTGCAATTGGCTTTGAAAGCAAGCAGAGAATAAAATGAAAGAAAACACTGAGTTGATCTCACTGTACACTTACGTAAAGCCTAGGGGCAGGCTCTGAAAAACACACTCCGAAGAGTTCTCCCTTTTGCAAACAAACAGATACCAGGAATGCTTTGTGCTACTCATTAAATAGTGATAGTTCAGAGCTGTTATAGTTCTTATATTCATGCGTGCATGGACTACTAAGAAATTACAGGAGGATTTTATGGTAGGTTGTAGCATAAAGAAAATTCACTTTTACTTAAATATTAGTACAGTCCTTCAAAAATAGAATTCAGTCACATTATTTTTCACTGGAAATGCACAAAGCATCATTCAGGCTTTCTCTACTCTAGTTAAAGACTAAGCTGAAACAGGGGTTACTTATTCTTTAACATGCCTATCCTGAATCCAGTCACAATGGATTTTCTCTTTAAACTCAGTCCACAGTACTAGCTGACAGATTGCCAGTCTTTTTATTGCTCCCTAGGTCTGAGATTTTGGAGTACCACTGCCTCATAGAAAGTTGCTGACATTACTGAAATTATTCTAAATAAGTGAAATATCTGGGGAAATGGCTCCTTAGAGAGTGAGACCTAATACTAAAGGTGCTGTGCCTTCAGTTAGCCTCCAAATACCTAAGCTGAATACCTTGCCAGCTATCATTTGGATCCTGTTAGCATTTGCTTTATTGACTCTTATCAGCTGTTTTTTCTAGTATCATTGCCTGTTCTTTTGGAATCCCTGGGTTTTGCCCATTGGTTTGGGGTGATCTCGCCAGGGATTGGCCGGCATCTTTTATTTATTTACTTTGCTCTTTCTTACCACATTAAGCTGTGACAACTAAAAAAATCTACTTGTACATTACTACTACTACAGTACTTGTACAGGGCTACTTTGGGAAACAAATCCACCCTACAGGTCACAGCTGGAGACAGCATGTGGCCAGAGGGATCAGCAGACCACAAGCCTGCAATTTTCATTGGATCTTACTACTAAGTATGTCACCAGAAGTATTAATGGGCTTCTTCAGATTGATCCCAAAACATTCAATCTGAAACTAGTAGTGACTGCCACACATCTGCTTTAATTAAGCTGAAGTTGTGCAGCTCCTGAGTTAGCCTCCACTTTCTGGTAAAAGTGATGGGATGGTATCTGAGATGCAACATGCTGTTGCTGTCACCAGAACCTGTATGTGTAAACTCAGAAGATAGACAATTCTTGCTACAAAATGCATCACATTCAGCTGTTGGTGTTCAACTGCTGAAGTCAGCAGATTTTGTTCAGACTTTGGCTATAGGCAGTCAGGTCCAACTTGTCAGTAACACTGTGCCCAGATTCCCCACAAAAAAAAAACAACAACAACCAATCAAAGAAAACAAAACAAAAAAACCCAACCAACCAACCAAACCAAAACAAACACCAAAGCTGCATTCCCACACCACAGCTGCTTCCTTTCCCAGAGTTATACCACCCACACACTGATCAGTGGTAATTCTTCCCACTCTTTTCCCAGCAGTTTGGAGAGAACCTGGCATCACCCTCAAACTGTCTGAATGGTTACTTACTAGTTTGGCAGCACACAGGTATAAGCCATGTGTAAATGAAATCAGAAACAAGCTCACATTTCTTAGTTTCCAAGTACAAAGAAAAATAAACAAACAATGAAACTGATTCTCTATCTCCTTTTTTCATACTCCCAAAGAGTTAACTGACTTTTTTGTTGTGAGCACTACAGCATGAGATGTAGCAGAGTGTTCTGCTACAATCATCACTCACCATATTCTGACACCTACCACACAATAATTAGTTTCCTAGTGAAAAGGTATGTATTCCGAGTGCTCTGTTACCAGGTTCATATTAAAGAGCAAAAGCAAACAACAAAAAATTCTTTACCTTCGTTTTAGCATTGACATTTGCTCCCTGCTTGAGAAGAAAATTCACCATTTTGATGTTTCCATAGTGACATGCCACAATTAAAGGTGTATACCCAAGCTAAAATAAAAGAACAAATAAATAAAACTGCAAGCTCAGTGGAACATTCCTTTTACAAAGGTAGCATCCTTTGGCACACTGAAGACAGTAGCCACTTCATGATTTACCTTTGTCTGAGCATCTTGGTTTGCACCATGTTTTGTGAGGATTTCAGCTACGTTCACTTTATCCTCTTGAGCTGCAAGGTGTAAGGATGTCAGTCCAGTCTGGAGGTAGAATATAAAAATAAAAAAAAAAAAAAAGCTAAAAATAAGAATAAGGTCTATTTTACATGAGGAAAGAAATCTAGATTTTCCCACTCTCTCATCTTTAAAACATAAAGAGATCCTAACTACAGCTTAGAAGTACGAGTGGTTTGGTGTTTTTTTTAACAAAGTAGGGTTGATGTTTCTCCTATAATTACATCACCATAATCACAGAGTAAAACTTTCAGGCATCAGTGATTATGCCTGGATTTTATACCATAATGTCACCTGGGAGGCTGAGGAGCTCATTAATATATTAGGGAAGCACACTCGCTTCCCACTCCTCAGACAGGAAAGAGAAACTTAACAACCGCAGGCACAAGTCAGAGAGAAGAAAATAACTCCAAAAATAAATCCCATTCAAAGATGCCAAGGAAATGGACACAGATTTTAACTAAAAGCTCACTGTGATCATGCACAGACCACTTGCCTGTGAACAAGGCAGGGAACAAATTCTGTAAGAGAAATGTATATCACCTTCTTTCTCGTTAGTTAGGTAGCATAACACAGTGAGAGACTTGAACCTTCTGACTTGTATGAACAAAAGCTGCAGACTTTTGACCTTAAGGAAGACTTACATAAATGCCATGATAGATCTAGTGACTTATAAATATCTACAGTAATGTGGTCTTTTTTTTTTGAGGAATTTGTTTTCTATGAATAAACCTGTAAGGTACAATCATAAAAAATTAAAAAAGCAAAAAAATTTGAAAAGTCCTCCATAGGATTTTTCTCCCTTGCTACTATGCTAATAATGTTATTTTGTTATTTGCCAGATACTGTCAATTTCTTCCACTTGGAAAGAAGACCGAACGGTAAATGCATGAGGAAAAGCACCTTGCAAAAGCACTGAACTATTTTAGACTGCAGCTCTCTGGTATCTGATATATGTTCTGAAATTTAGAGGTTGGAACTAGATTATCTTTAAGGTCCCTCCAACCCAAACCATTCTGTGAATGCATGAAATCTACCCATGGTCCCACAAACTCCAGAATTTTACATTTTTCTTCCTTTGCGTCTAATGTAAAATTTCAGGAATATATGCAAAACACTTGAGAGACAGCAAGGTTGCAGTACCACAGAAATACTGTAGTTCTGCCTTCCTGAAGGTACAGAAACCATTTTCTCTTTGTCTGCCTTTCCTCTTCTAACCTCTCTACCAGAGAAAGGTGTTGCATCATTTTCCTCTGGTCATGGCAAATAGCTGCAGCTCCTCCTGTGTGTTTCCCAGTGCAGCTATTACACAGTATGAGTTAACTGGTCAATCCATCTGCCAGTCCTAGAGATCCTCTTCTCATTTTTACTGCTCACCCACCTGTTGTCACTTCTGCAGACTCACAAATATATACACAAGGAAGTGAAGCTGAGTATTTCCGACAAGCTGACATAATTCCTACACTGCACTTTGCATCTTACGATATAGTCCCGTGCACAGTACTTTGTCTCCGGTTTGTACCTTTGTTGCCACATGGATATTGGATCCTTTCTCCAAAAGCAAGGTCACCATGTCAGTGTGACCTTCTTGGGAAGCCAGATGAAGTGGGGTGACTCCCTGCTTGGTCAAAATGTTGGTCTCAGCCCCATAGTTCAATAGAGTGGTTGCTATCTGCATCTGATTCTTCTTGGCAGCAATATGCAGAGGGGTGTATCCATTCTAGCACCAGTCAAGGAACAAAATGAGAATAAAGTTAACACCACAACAGCCACACAACCTAAGAAGCCAGACACCACAGAATAGTATTCTTTTACGTTACTTATTATTACTAGAGATGATAATTCATTATATTTTCAAGGCCAGATATGTCCCACATGGCCCTGCGATTGCATTGCTTTCTCTGCCTGTTACTTTCAGCATCTAAACCAGAACAAAGCCAGCTCTTGCTCGGGTGGGCAGGACTGTTCAGCTGATACTTAAAACAACCCAGGGTTTGGCACCTACATTTTGAGTGACTTCTGTTGTAAATATTCACTTTTGACTGATGAGCAACATTCTCTGTGATGGGTGTACGTTCTTCACTGCATTCTGCTTTTTCAGAGCATGTGGGTAGAGGTGTGTTTCCATATGGACTTTTGGTATGTGTGTCAATCATGGAACCAGCTAGGAACAGCAAGAGGGAAGGAAGAATGGGATTTTTTGGATCAAATTAACTGCTTGGCTGGGTTGGATGGGATTCAGAGAAACCTGGTCTAGTGGAAGGTGTCCCTGCCTGTGGCAGGGGGCTGGAACTAGAGGTCTTCAAGGTCCCTTCCAACCCAAACCAGTCTGTGATTCTATGATTTAGACAAAGCAGAATGGTATTGATAGATCCTTCTGGCAACTTTCCCACCTTTAACTGCTTAACAGCAGGCTTTGTGGGGAATGCTCTGAGTCACAGCAGACAGCCCCCCTTGGAGGTGTTAGCTTGGCAGATCTGCGTACTTCTTTAACACGGGATCTTCATCAAACTAACCTACTGAAACTGTCGCTTGCGGGTCTCCCCATGCACCACACCGGACGCCGCAGCCCTGAGAGGCGCATTTAGCAGAGCGGTACCGCGGGTGCGCGCTCGGCTTCCCTCAGACGGGCGGCACAAACACACTCACCTTGGCGGTCGCGTGTGGAGAGGCGCCCTTCTCCAGCACCAGCAGCGCCACCTTCTGGTTGTCGTAATGGGCCGCGACGTGCAGGGGTGTGAGGCCATTCTGTAAGGGCGGTTACGGCGTTAGGCGGGAAAGGGGAGGGGGTGTGTGGGATGTTACGGAGCCGTTAGCTCTTGAGAGGACAGGGAAAGGGGGAGCGGACGGCCGTTAGTGCGGGAGAAGCGGTGAAGTGGGGTGAATGTGGGCCGCAGGTCTCCCCAGAGTTAACAATTCCCACAGCATCAGAGCTGGTGAACTGCCCCCCACCCCCCCCCCATCCCCAGTTTATCCATTAGGATTTTGAGAGTTTGGGCAGCTCAATGGAACCGGCACTTCTTGAGCCGCAGAAACGTGTCCACCCTCCTGCCAGGGATCCCACACACTCGGTTTTCACAACCTAACCCTCACCCTTTAGGGAATGTGCCCCTCACACACAAAGCCAAGGCCACCACACAGCCTCTTTCTGTGTGCATGTTTCACACAGCTCTTCCCCAAGGAAGAATACAAAATGCTGATGATATTTTATTTCTCTCATTTCTCATTACTACCTTGCCAGCTGAGTCAGGAGAGGCACGACGCTGTAGCAGGAGCTTTGCCACTTCCAGACTCCCGTACTTGGCTGCCACATGCAAAGGTGTGAATCCCTTCTGAAAAATTACAGGAGATAAAGAAGAGATGCTTGTGTTAAAGGTCAGGCTGACATCTGTCTTTTAGACTAAGCACTTATTATTCCTATATTCCTACCTCAAAGAATCAATAGCCGTACCTAGAAAGAGCATCATCTCTTGAAAGCACATTAAGAAGCATAAAACAAAAGAAAATACTTTCCCTTGTATTATTCTTCCCTACATATATGCAGTCAGGCTGGCAGACGCCCAGACATTTTCTCTTAAAGAGACTCTACTGTCAACATGCACTCTGTTGTCTGCTGTGTGTGGGCAACGAAGGCACTAGTTCAAATTTTTACTCCAAACCAGATGCACTTTTCAGGTTCACACGATGACAGCTTCAGAAAGAATTTCCTGTATCGCTTGTTGCCAGCAACAATGAAACACCATCTAAATTCAGTGAGAAATGCTCCAAACTTTGTACTCATCCTGTAGAAGTAAAATTACTTGTGTTTGGACCTTTGTATCTATACAGTCACCAAGTTCAGCTGCAGCCCCTAAACTGCAGCTAAAATGTTCACACTGACTCAGTGGCAGTGGTTTTGGCAACATCAAACATAGTCTTTTAAAGAGAGTCCTTTTCTATTTGTTTTAATAATGTTTGTCACTACAGCACAGGTGTAAGGTCTATGTCAAAACATGCTCTTTGTCTGTTAATTAAAAAAACAAACAAAAAAACCCCAAACCCAACATGTTCATAAGGAAAATTCCTGGAGGCAAGACTGGTGGCAGACTAAAATGCTGCCCTAACAGTAATTTCAGGGAACTACAATGACCGATTTTCCTGACACATAAGTGTTATGTAATGTTATTATTTTTATTATCATTACAGATATGGACCTATTGGAGGAGTCCAGAAGAGGGCCACAAAAGTTGCTCTGAGGGCTGGAGTATCTCTCCTGTGAAGACCGGTGGAGAGAGCTGGGCTTGTTCAGAACAGAGAAGACTCCAAGGAGACCTTAGAGCAGCTTCCCAGTGCCTAAAGAGGCTAACAAGAAAGCTGGAGAGGGGCTTTGTACAAGGTTATGTAGGATAGCACGAAGGGTAATGCCTTTGAACTGACAGAGGGGAGATTCAGATTAGACATTAGGAAGAAGTTATTCCCTGTGAGGGGGATGAGGCACTGGCACAGGCTGCAGTGAGAAGATGTAGCTGCCCCATCCCTGGCAGTGTTCAAGGCCGGATTGGATGGGGCCTGGAGCAACCTGCTCTAATGGAAGGTGTCTGTGCCCATGGTAGGGGGCTGGAACTGGATGGTCTTCAAGGTCCCTTCCAACCCAAACCAGTCTATGGTTCTATGATTAACATCTTAGTCCATTAATCCCACCTCAAAATAGTTTACATCAGGAATCTCAAACATTCCTAGTTCACGAATCTGTAGATGTTTGTAGAGAGATTTTTCTAGTGGACTACATCTTCTCCTATTCATAATTATAAAATACTCCTGAAGTCCTAAAGCAATTACCACAGAGCAATATGGGATATAAGGAAAGTGTTTAGTGTATTTTTAGCCATTCTAATGTGATTTAACAGCTGGATAAAAGGAGAACAGCACACATTCCCACTAATCTGTGGATCACAATTTGAAAATTGCTGGTTTAGTCTTCCAAACCCTGGAAGATAACCCAAAAATGGTTTAGCTCCAGCTGTAAAATTGGGTGTACTTTCTCAAGATTAGGTCTTGAGGTCACTATTGTTTTAGGAACAATAGTGAGAATTAAGTGAGTCTCAATCACGTGATAAATTTGGAAAACGTCTTGGCACATAGTTCTGTTCACAGTTGTCTATTTTCTTACATGTTTATCAATTTGTTGGGAATGTTATTGGTAGACATTTTTTGCTAATAAAGCATTAACAGTTCTGCAGACTTGTTTCTTTATAACCCCAGACAAAATGGCCTGTTGTGTCATATGGCACCTCATTTATAGAATCACTGGAGATATATTCAGCATTAGCTGTGGCTGGACAGATGCTGACTTCTATGTTTCAGGAACATTCCTTTCAGCTAGCAAGACCAGAATTATTTTACTATTTAATTAAACAAGGTATTGAAGAATAAGCAGGCCCATTCATTAAAAAAAACCAACACAACAACAAAAACCACAAACCCAAACAAAAAACAACTGTTAGGATGATAACAACCCTCTTTTTAAAAAAATTTTTCCAAAAAAGCCCTACCCGTAACACAATGGGAAAGAGAGAAGCAAGGTATTTGTGTACAATTCAAACTGGCTGGGGCCCTGTATTTATCATGATCTATCTGCATTTGGCTCCACTGGGAACCAAATTCCCAACTTCAGAAGACAGCAAAATGTGAAAATCTGACTCACTTCTGATTTATTACTTCAGTCTAAAGGTCACTCCAGGATCACTGTTAAATAAGAATAAAATAAAAGACCCAAACACGTTCAACTTCTCAGCGTGAAAGTGCATTCCTCATGAAACAGGCACGCGCTGTGCTACTGGCATACAGACATTTTGTCTTACTTTGGTGGACATGGAGTGTGAGGCACCTGCCTCTAGGAGAACAGATGCAACATCAACTTGTCCCTCTCTGGCAGAGATGTGCAGTGGAGTGTAGCCATTAGTAGTTGCAGCATCAGGGTGGGCCATGTGCTGTAGCAGAAGCTGGACGATCTCTGTCTTTCCCAAGCGAGAAGCAATGTGCAGTGGAGTCTGTTCTTCCTACAACTCAAATCGAGTAGATAATTAGCACAGGCAGAACCACCCTTAACACAATATCCCTGTTTATTCCACAGATCTAGCTGTGCATCTGTCTGGAAAAATCATAGGAAGTAATGGCCCCAACTGACCATAGGATAATCCATACCTTGTAACATTATGCTAAGCAATAAACTATGGGATGAGATTTTCCAAAGGAGCACTTGCTCAGAGACTGGCTGGGCATCCGCCTACTTGTGAGAGGTGGTACGTGATAGCCTTTACTTTGCTTGTCGCAGGGGGCAGTTGGTGTGTTTTCTATTAGTTTTAACTTTTTTCCTTCCCCTACTAAACTGTCTTTATCTTAACCCAAGAGATTTTCTTGTTTTCACCCTTCAGTTCTATCCCCCATCCAGCAGTAAGTGAATGACTGAGCACAGCTGGTAGGGTCAGCCCACCACATGCATTCTCTTTGGAAGATTTATGCATGAACAGGTTAATGTTTTCAGAACTGTTTCTGGGTGTGCTAAATACTGAATTAACAGATTAAAAAAAAAAATAAATTTCTCCTCCCTACCTGCTCTGCTTCAGCAATGTTTCTAAGTACAAGAATGCAAAAAAACCCACATTTAAGCAGAACACCTACCCTGGCTCGGGCATCAACCAGGGCTCCATTTCTCAGGAGACAGCGAACAACTTCCACCTGCCCAGCACGTGCTGCCATGTGCAATGCAGTTTCTCCACGCTGCAGAAAAGCAAAAACATTTCAGTGTTCTAAACCTCCATGAAGAAACAGAGCTCTGATGCTATAAATTCCCCCCCATGTCAACACATGCAGAGACCCGCCTTTCCACCAGCTAAGAACCTGGCTTCCAACCCTGGCTTATGGAAATTCTGCCGTATAGACTCCCCGGTCACACATGTTCCTCAGCTTTCTACGTAACAGTGCATCAGCTTGTGTGCTGTGCAGGAGAGAAGAGTATATCAAGCTTGTCTCTCTCAAGCGATTGCGAGGCATGTGAGCCTCAAGATGGAAGGGGATATTTTTCCAAATGGTCTCTTCCTGCACACTCTGTGGAGCTAGAAGCATTAAAAGGCCTTCTAATGGCTTTGCACAACTAAGCCAGCATATGGAATGTGTAAAAAATCTGTGCTCAGCAGCATGGCTCTGCCTGCAGGCTATAGAAAGCATCTTGTTTGGAAAAGCATGGAAAGCCTTTTGTAGCCCACAGAATTTGGAGGAGAATATGAAATTTTGCAAAGCTGACTGGAGTGATATGGAATTTCAGATCAGGATAACAATGGCTACAGGATGATACACATTTACAGCATTTACTTTTTGCACAGCGTTGCAAAGCAAAACTGAAATTGAGTATTTCTTGACAATGGAATTTCTAGCTTAAGTCTGCACTGTCCAACGTTCTCCAGGATCACTGTTCTAAAGCAGACTAAAATAGTCCCTGTGCAGCTGATACATTAGGCAGTGAGACAGTTCCACAACGAGGAGCTCTGCATTTATCTACATGTTATGACATAACACCCCTGGCAGTGTTCAAGGCCAGACTGGAAAGGACTTGGACCAACCTGGTCTAGTGAAGGTGTCCCTGCCCCTGCTAGGAAGACTGGAACTAGACGAACTTTAAGCTCCCTTCCAACACAAAGCAGGCTGTGATTCTATGACAACACAACAGGATCAACGACATCTTAGTGTTGTTTCTTCTCCTTACTCTAGATCTCTTTTAAGGCTTTTACCCATAGCACTACCAAGTTAAACTGCAGTTGGCAAAATGAACACCCTGCTGTGCTCATTTCTCGAATGGTCGAGATCGTTTGCAGCAGAATCAGCAATCATGTCTTTTTGTCCTTCATCTACATGTAGGAAAAGAAGCAGCCTGAGCTTGCCTACTAGTATGAACTGCTAATTTAAGCAAATCCTCCTCATCAGGAGTTGATTTATCTTGTAATGTTAAAATTAACATTGTATTAACAGTTGTGATTAGTCAGAAGGTAACAAAAAAATCCCACAGCCCTAGCTACAAATCTTAATAGAGAATGTCATTCATATAAACTTCAGGTATGATCTGTTTAAAATGTGAATAAGGTTTACATTTCACACACTCTAAAGATCAAACTTCTGTAAAGACCCTTTTGTACTTGAATTAGCAATGCAGTTTAGTTTTTGGAAACAGTAATTTAATTGGGACCTCCAGCTTACCAAGTAAAACCCAAGACCCCTGTGTAGAGTAAGTTGTAACGTGTTAAACTGTGCATACAGACGTCTGGTAACACAATACTTTTAATTGCTTACAAGATGAATCCTTGTTGGCTTTCACATCATCAATAATTTTTTTATATAAAGAGTATTACAAAGTGTGAAAGCAATAAGAGACTTTGTCAAGGAGTCCATTCAAATAATTCAAGCAAACATCTCAATGTGCTCAACATCTTTCCATATTAGATTTTTCTAATTGAGAAAAACTCATGAGTCCACTACCTGGATTACTAGATTTTTGTTTGTTTGTTTTGGGGAACACTTATCTATAACCTTATTGTCTGGTAAAAAGCTGCTGTCAAAGGACAGGTGGTCATAAGTTAAGCATTTGGTTACACTGACAAATTTGAACAGTAAGATACCTGTGAAATACAGCTCAGAAAACCATCATGGTCTTCTAGTTGTTGTTATTCTTGGTAACTAGGCTATTTTTGATATACAAACACTGATTTCTATGGTAAGTCAGGTTCCGCATTTTCTGTAACCTCCCAAAGGTGACATATTCTAAATTTAAGCATGTTCTTTCAAAAGGCACCACTTCCTGGAATTTCCTGTGTGAGAGGAACGTCTTGAATTTAGCATTTTTACTTTTTGTCTAATTGTTAGGGTTTAAGCATCTTATACCTTTTCACTAACGCAAATGATGCAATTTCATGGCAGCCAGTGAAGCTATGCAAGTAGAAATCAGAGCCATGTAGGCTTAAATTTCACCATTCAGAATGGAAACACAGTCTTCCCCATTATATAATTTTGTGATGTATTTGATGAGCTTTGCCTGTTTCTAGGGGAAACTGCCTACTCAAGAAGAATACATGAAACCACAGATGGCTTATAATGCATAGACAATTACCATTTTCCCAGCTTCACTAAAGGTGCTGGAATAATTTGCCCTAAATGCAACAAAGTCATAAGGAATCACTAAAATGTGACCTTTGGTTGAGCTATATGGTAGGCCAGACCCTTTTTGGAGGAGGTATTGCACAAACGATTCTAGTCAAAGCCATACTCACAATGTTAGTGACATCAGGAGAGGCTCCGTTCTGCAGCAGAAGGAGGACTATGTTCAAGTGGCCCATAAATGCAGCCACATGTATTGGTGTGAGGCCAGACTGCGAAACAAAGCAAGAGCAGTTTTACTCCTCTGCACAGGCACAGGGAAGGGGCTTCTTCGTTTAAATAAAACATAAGTGAAAGTGAGGCACGACAGGAGAAAAAAGGAAGCAAAAAAGGGAGAGAGAGAAGGAATGTTTCTTCAGGACATGAAACATTTTTCTACCTCTGTTATAGCCTGGATTGAAGCCCCATATTTCACCAGGAGTTCCATGACTTTGATGCGATTTTTCTTGCAGGCAATGTGCAGTGGAGTAAAACCATTCTGTGCAAAAGATAGTCATGTTAGTCAGAAACATGCAGCTACGATTTTCACATGTGGTTCTGAAGGCTGTGCACGTGTATATGTGAGGATGACTTAAAGTGGTTCCCAAGTTTGCCTAATACAAGTAACATGTAAGAAATTATAGTGATCAATTTGAATCACTTAGTGTCTTTGGAAATGTACAGAGCATATTCCATACCTCTCTAGGAAAGGGACAGAGTACTTCTGGATTGCACCTTACTTCGTCATTTTAGAATATCTTGTAATCCAAGCACCTTATGTATTGATTTTTACGCTTATGCATGCATTTACAGTACACTGTTTTCATGTTTGTGTGTGTGTGTGTGTGTGTGCGCGCGCATTCTGTGAGGTGTCTTAAATAAATCAGCACTCCTTCAGCTATGGTTTCACAATAGAGTGCTCACTCTTGAAGGATCTGTGCCCCCTCTTCCTTTATTTCTGCCCTGCTGAGTCATGAAGCAAGGGTGCAGTCCTCATCCAGATTTAAAAATAAATGGGGCAGAGACAGAAATGAATGAGGAAAGGAACATCTTAAATCAATAGTGCAACCTAGCATTTTGTATGTGAGACAAGAGTTTTAGTGTTGTGCTTGCCATCAGTACACGCTCATTTCTTTGGAGATGCTTACTCATCAATATTGGAGCCCAAATCAAAGTATAACTTCATACTCTGTACTGCACTAGAGGCTTTGACTTCAAGCTTTTGCTATGTGCTGTTATAATTAATGCAGGTTAAGTGTGTGCCTAATGCTAAACAAATACATTATTCACCACATGTGAACATTTTAGTAAAAAGCACATGTAACATTTTGGATAATGCTGAAAAACTGATGTATTTTCTAATGAAAATGATCAGTGCTGCTAAACAATCAACTAACAGTAAACAAAACTCATCAGTGAAATCTTAGCTTGTAGGAAGGGGCACGTGATAGATTATTCTGCAGTCAGTTTCTGTTAAGGGAAATGTTAATTACTGGTTGATTTGAAAGTTCTTTAAAGCAGATACAAACTGAAAAAGTTAAGAACTCATACAATGCTTGTATCCTCAAATTATTTTGCAAATATTAACAAGATTTTTTTAAACTTCGCTGAAAATGAATTATTTGTAAAATTTATTGCAACCCAGGACTCTAATGAATATTATTACTACTATTAGCCTTCTACAATTTCTAAAGAAGGAATCAAAACATTAGCTATTTTACCTCCTGCACAATATCTCTCAATATATTTCTTAGGGAGTGTTACAGTTTCAGAAGTTTCCATTTTTCCACTTCACTGCCTGAGCTGATTTCATTTCACTACTTCTATTTAAGTGAGGAACAGTTTGTTAGGGGAGAGGAGAAGGCAGAAAAAAACCACCCATATCACTAATAGAAATTATGAGCATCATTTAATATATTAAAAACTATAAACAAACTGGAGGTGACAAGCCCCTGATGTGAGAGGAAACGGGGGGGGGGGGGGGGGGTGGGGAAGTCTGGAGGAAAGAGAGCAGAGAGATGGCAGCCTGAGAGTGTTCTCCTTTCATTTCAGGTGTTTCTCTGGGACAAAGGCAGAGGAGTGAAGGAACAAAAGGTGTATTTCTGGTTATGGAAGAAGGGCTAGCATATAATGGGGGGGAGGGGGGTAGCTAGGAAAGTACAGCTAAAGATAATGAGAAGACTGGCAAGAAAAATAGGGAAGGATGAAAACAACATCGAAAAAGGTCAAGTGAACATGATACTGAGAAAGACACAAGAAAAGCTAAGAAAAGGAAGGATTTGCGGGTATAGACAGGCTAAGAAAAATAAGAGAGCAGAAGAAAATTGCGTCAACATATAAAGTCAGTTCCAAGGAAGTAAGGGAAGTAAGGGACAGGTGGAGCCTTCACAGTAAAACACAGGGTCATACTTAAGGCAAGAAGCTGGGGAAGACATCAGAGCAGTGGAAGTTCTGTGGAGGCACTGAATACAGCAGGCAGTGGCAGACTTCTTGCCATGCAGAAGTATCTCAAGTGTTCAGTCTATTTCTTCTCCCCCCGCCACACCCCACCCCCCCCCCGAGTGTAATATATTGGTACTGTAACTTTCATCCAGCTAACAGTTCATAGAGACTTCCCATTAGTGAAAATTTAAATCTTGTCTGGGTTTGGACAGATTAAAGACACTTGAAAGCTTTAGATGTTCCTGAAACCAAATAGGATGTTTTTCTCTCAGTTAGGGGACAGGGGTCTGATCAGTGAGTGAAAAGAATCATAGTTGTTTTCCTGTAAGCATCAGGAAAACTGATTTCCTGTAAGCATCAGAAAAACTGGTTTTTGAAAAGGAAGAAAAGTAGCATCTAATAGAGAGGAATGTCACAATTTGATAAATGCAGAAATATTAGCTTTTTATATTTTCTCTATGCCAATTAACTTACTGATTTGGATGAAACTTAGAAATTATTTGTGTATCCTATCACATAGTATGGAAAACCAAATTATTAATGCAGTAAAATACCAATGCCTATGTTAGCAGCAACTAGAAATGGCTCTGATTTTAGGAACTCTATAAAACTGCCAGGCTTGACACTACAGCCACTTCTCATGGGATGTGGTCCCTGACTAGGCCTAGGTTACAAGATATAATAGTGGCAACCAGCAGGTGTGAGAACCTCTGTTGTAACTGCAACTATTTGAGGTTGTTGGGAGTTTGCTGATAATTCTAACTTCGCTTTACTAGTAAGAGCTAATCATCTGTCCTGGAAAACTTTGTTACACAGCACAGATGGGACAGGTTTACCAGGGCACGAGCATTGGGGTTTGCTCTCTTGTCCAGAAGGAGTTTGGTGACACGATAGTGGCCACAGTGTGCAGCCACATGGAGGGCAGTCAGGTAATCCAGTGTGACATCATCCACAGGAGCTTTGTGCTGCAGGAGGTGTTTGACGCACTCCACATGGTCCCCCTGGGCCGCCATGTGAAGGGGAGAGAGTCCATTCTGTGGTAAAAGAAAACAGAACAGTAACTTCCAGTAATTCTCACTTAGATCGTGACACATATTAGAAGGATGCCATTATGAGTTTGCAGAATCCCCCTGTCACTAAACCAGAGACACATTTCAACAGACTGGAAGAAAAGCTGAAAAAAAAAAAAGCTATAACCACCCTTTCATTCCGGTAAATACACACAAATTTAGAGGAACATTATATAATTAACTAAAAATCTGAATTTAATCAAAGCAGAAGAATCTAAGGGCCTTGCCTTGTAATTTAATAAAACATACCTTGACCTTTAAAGACAGTTTTGGGGATACTCATCATAACACTAAGACATAGATTCCATGCTAATTAGAGGAAAAGGTCCTACTTATCCATCATGTTTACTAAGGAGTTTCTTCTTTTTTTTTTTCCTTCAAGTGTAAATGAAAAAAACAATTATATTGAAAAAAACAATCCCCGAACTGCTGGGAAATGATACTTTCAACCACCACCATAGTTGAACCTTTTATTCAAACCGTTAACACTTGAAGGGCAGTGGAAGCAGAACCTTTGTAGCCCTGTCTGGCTTTAATACATCTTTTTGTAAATATGGAAGTCCATGGAAGGTAAACAACTAAAAGGTAAGAGAATTGTTGCTACTAATACGTAAAAATAGTTCTAATATTTGCATATTTATCTGTCTCCAGTTTGCAACCATCTGTTTAAGTTGGAGGAATTTGCATTTAAATCTAATTTCATTTGACATGCAATAAGGTACATAAAAATTACTGCACACCTGAAGATAGATTGTAACATATAGACTTGAACAGGTAACTGACTTGGTGTGCTCAAATTGACTCAAACACTGATTCAAACAGGTGTGCTCACTTCGAAGGAGAGAATTATTCACTAGTGCAGTTCTGCTCTGCTCAATCCTCAACACAGTGGGGAGGTCCAGATGCTGCCACAGCAATGCTGGTAGTTTGTCCTCACCAGCAACATCTGTCTTTGAATGGCAACATCTGGGAATCCTGCCTAGAGAGTGCACAATTTATGTGGCAGGGTCTATTCTTCCGAACCTCACTACCTCTTAGTGAAGTGAGGGTGCTGATACATGAAATTCACCTTCTCTCACCAAAGGAATCACTGAAATAATGAAGAATCCTTCCCTTACAATTCCCATCTCCCTGTGGATCCCTCCTGCATAAACAGATGACGTGGGCTACTTGGTGCTATTAAGGATGAATAGCTTGAGCACATCCTTATTTGATAGGCTTGCAACCCAGAAATAACACCTCCTAAAGATTATCAAGAGAACTATCCTGAGGCTCCAATAAGGATAACTATGGATCAGAATCCACTAATTGCCCTTGTCTGAGCGACAGGACGAGGGAGTGGGACCCAGTAAACAGTACAACAGTCTTAAAGTGTTACTTAAATTGTTTAGCCCTCCTGATCTTCCAGGGGACCACAAGCATGTCATTGCAATACTCTATTCCACTGTTTTACAACTAATGATAATAATCGTCTGTCAGGCACTCTGAAGTGCTGTTCAGTGGGGTTCACTATTACCCTACAAGTATCTTCCACTCATTAGTTTGACTAAAGGGACAACATTTGTAGGAAACATTAATCTTAGACATCTGCTTTTCAGAAACCATTAAGAACATACTAAAATAATTTTCCAACTCTGAAATAGTCCATGAAAACAATTAGGAGAAGCTGCAAGCCAAAGGTCCTAGTTAGCTTAGAGGAAAGACTGGAAATCTATACCAGGAGTTGTCCACCAGGACTGACTGACCCGCCTTTCTCATCTAAGAGAGAAAACTCTTAAGAAGCAATAAAAGCAAAGTGCTTGCTGTAGCACTGTATACCATGTGTTTAGTATGATGTTACAGAGAGGGGCAAAGAAGTGCATAATGTTTCATGTATTTGGAAAGGATAATCCCTAATTATGTAATAAACCCTTATTCTGGATCATTCTACCCATTAATACATTTCCTTTGGGAGAACAGAAATGTTCCTGTCGTCTTCCTTATCCTTTCAGTGACATTAAAAATGCTGTGGAAAGTTACATAGATCTGTTAACATACTCTAGCAAGACGCACACCTTGGTCCGTGCAAGCAGCGGGGCACCTCGTTCCAGGAGCAGCTCCACAACTTGGTCATGTCCACTTCTTGCAGCACAGTGGAGTGGAGTGAGTCCATCCTTAAAGTAAAAGGAGGGAAAACAAATGAGCACATCCCCAATTATCCATCCTAGCACTCTGAGGAACACCATTCCAAGAATGCAGCCCCACAAGCACGGGAAAAAGCTCGTTTTTTTTTTGACTCCTAACTGAAGCTGGCTCCTCAACATGAAGTTTCATCCCTGCTCTTCCTTGCACCAGTAAAAGTCACTCTAAGGTTACTGTTTCAGAGGGAGCCCCACTATGTGTTGAAATCTCTTACTAAAGAGGATAATGGAAGCATGAATTTCCTCCTCCCCTCCTTCTCCTCTGCATGGCTTTGAGATTGTATTGCCTCTCCCTGGAAAATATATGCTGGGCCAAAGATGCTCCATTAACCAACACTTGTCCTTTTGATTGCATCTGTTGCAGGGATGAAACAAAAAATGTTCTAGAATATTTTTATTTATTTTTTAACAGGCAGCAGAACAAAGACAATTTTAAAACAGAGAAAGAGAGAAACAAACAGAACAAATCCTTTTGTTTCTGATATTGAGTGGTGAACAAGAAGTTAACAATTTCCTGCTAAAATTGCTCTGAGACCACCAACTCCACAATATTTTTTCCATTGTGGAACACCACCCTATCCTGAAAGGCTACTCAGTATGATCACAGCAGTGGTAGCAAAATAAGCGTCAATGAAACATTTTGATTGGAGAATGCATTCTAGGTAATTCTGCCACAGTTTAGACTTTATGCAGAAAAAACACAACAAAAATAAGGCAAGTGAAATGGTTGCAAAAAACCATTTGTGCTGAATGACAGAAAAAAGAAAATGCTCAAAAAAACAGAAACCCACGTTTTCAACTCCTTAGACCTTGATCTTGTTCAAGCATGTACTCAGAGAAGTCAATACTCATTCAGTAGAAATAGGTTTATAAAGGTGAAGTAGTAAAAGTTTTTAAACACAAGAAAAGCCTTCTCCTTTTGAGATACATTGCGCATGTCAGATGAAGGAGATACTATCGTTCTAGGGTGCTTTATGAAGAATCCAGTAACAGGACAATTAAAAGATGAACGCATTGATCAGAGATAACTTTATTACTTAGAGGTTAAAAAAGTAGCAAAAAAAAAATGGTCCTAAGCATGAGTTAGTGACCTACATAGCTTCATGCACAGATGTACTGTTGGTCTTGCTGGAGTTTAGAGGAAGTCTGTGTCACTATATTTTTACTTGTACTACTATAATCTTTAAATTAAAAGTAGCTCTAGACTGCACAGTGCCATCACAATTGTAACATCATTCAGGCTATGCAAACCTAGCCTTCTTACACTCTGCAAAAGGTAGTTCCAAGAACCAGATCCTCAGTTTCAAAAGCACGAAGCACCTTTCTGAATTGGCAGTGCAACAAAGCTCCTAGAAGTCTGCAAGGAGGACTTCTTCTCCATTATCTATGTTCCCAGTGAGTTTTCAGAACTACTGAAAGGGTTGGGCGTGCCTTGATACTCACTATCATAGAGGCAAAGTCATCACTAAATCCCATGGAAGCTTGCAATGAAATTCACCAGATGCAAGATCAAACCTGCCAACAGAATTCAAGGCTGTTCAGCACCTGTCTGAGTGGGTCAATGAAGGGGAATCTTTTCTGTGCTGAAGCTTCAAAGTGCCCTAAATCAAGTCTTTATACGCACAACTGAGGTCTATTTTCATCTTGCTGCCGGACGCATTCATAAATATAATTCCCACTAGCATTCCTAAGGGGAGAATATATCCCAAAATGTATTTCTAGGCAAGATATTTATTTCAGATTTCTGTTCAGTTTCTGACCTTTTGTGCTCTACATTTTTAATCAATGTGGGAGGTTCACTTTCCGTATCTGCATAGTCACTTTCATGCTATTTGATTTAATAGTACAGCAATAGAAAGGCAGAATTGTGTGAACCCGTCAGAAAAACAGGACAAATCCCCAGAGGGAGAAATCAGAATTAAAACACAAGGCAAAAAGCACATTCACAAGGAAGACCTCCACAAGGAAGTCTAGCTACAATAGAAATAAGAACTAAATCAATTTCTCCTCTGTCCTTACAATTCTCTCTAAAACAAGACAGAAAAATTTGCTCTGTATCCTATTCTATCCTCTCATAGCTTTTATAAATGCATCATCGTTTACTGCCTGTGCACTTCCCAGAAGGTGCATGAAGCAAAATGCTTTGCAGCCTTCCATATAGCCCTCTTCTTTTCCCTCTTTCTGCCCTGGGGAAAACAGCATGTATATTTTAAAATCATTCTATATTTAATACTTTAGATTTGATTTTTGCTCATATATTTTCTTCAAAGATGAGAGAAATTGCAAAGACAGAGCTGTTGTAGTAGAAGGTTTAGTACATAACATAATGAGCACAAACTGACATTAGCCAGTATTAGGAGACACACTGGTGCACCAAGTAAGTCCTCTTCTGCACCGTTATCCACCTGCAATGAACCTCAATGTTCTGAAATCTATTGCAGGAATTTGCCTATGAACTTATCTGATCATTCCATATCACAAAAATTGAAGAACACATACTGAACAAAATATCAAACGCATCATTTGACAGGAGATACAACACCGGGCCAAAGAGACAGACTTGGAAGCACAGATAATTGATATTCCATAAACATAAAGGCTGCCATGCTGGGAGAAAAGGAATTCAGCAATTTGCTATTTTAAGAAGCCCAATATTTATCTCCTCATCCCAAAGAGTACATAATGGAGATAAGTGGAGTTAGATGTTTTCATCTTCCAAATGACATCCTGCACTGGATGTTCTGTCTTGCACATGTGGTACTCTGCTGGTTCACACTTTGCAATGTAACCAGTAGCTGGATGACTTAGATATGACACTACAACCCCCTCTGTGTGTGTGGAAGCCACCAAATTCCACCTCTCCTAATTTCCTCTTAAATGGCTCTCAAAATAGAAGGTAAACTTTTTTCCTTGAAAATCAATCCCTGGTAATATTTTAAGCAAAGATAAATGAAGATAGACGACTGGGTGTTTTCACAGTGATTAAAATACTTTACTTCAGCTTTTCAGAGAGACCGAGATAATAAGAAGCTGTGCTTACAAGAGATTCTTAATGGGAAATCATGTGGGCAGCATCTCAGTAGAGGGGCAGCTGCACACATTGGTGCTTATTCGAATGAAGCCTGATGATAGCACATGAACATCAAAGCTCAAATTATCAAAGAGTTCTTCTAAACTGCAGCTGCATATTCTCATTTTTGTAAGGGTAAACAAAATGTTAGTATTCTGTATGTTAGCCGTGCAAAATTGTCTGAATTGTCTCCACAAATAAAGGCCTTTTCATTCCTTCATTTTTCATTACTACTAAACCTCTTCTCTTTAAAAACGAACAAGGCAAGGCTCCCTCTTGCTCAAAGCTCTCAGAGTCTTGGCAGAATTAAGCATGCTTTAAACCATTCCTCCAGGTCTGCCATCCAAAGTACAAATTTAAAAAACACAGCAAAAAATATATCACATATTTGCTTAAGTCTGAAGATACTAACTTAAATCATTCTAAATAACTCACTATCTATATAGCTTGCTTAGATATTCTGCACATCTTTTCCTTCTCCCTTGTAAGCTTTATATGAATTCACCACATTTTTAATAGCAAATGTCTGCACTGTGATTAGGTATTTATAATTTGACATTGCTTTAGAAATGGCAAGAACTGTAAATGAAATATTACTGCTCTGTGCATGCGTGTAGACTCAGAGAAAATGTCACAGCAGCATTACTGCAGAAAAAAAAATACTGTAAATGTAGCACAGTGCCAAGTGAGGATTAGGATCCTGCTACAATGGCTTTAAGGTAGGAAACTCACTGCTATGTGGAAATAGCAGAGTGCCATGCCTGTTTTGTTAGGATGCATACATACAAAAGAAGACATGATTACAAATAAACCTCAGGAGGTTCCCAGAATGAGTGTTAAGGGACATTCACTTCAGCACATTCACCACAAAAAACTCAACCCCACCAACACCAAAACAAAAAAAATCTCAGTTCCACCCCTCCCCAAGACACCTTCCTTTTCCCATTTATACCACCCATCTCTATGACCAACCTTACACTTCTTTCAGCTCCAGCTGAGCTGAAAGCTGAGCTCCTTTCTTTTCCATGGCCCTTCTCCAATCCAACTGACACAGCAGACTTTGTTCCCACCATTACCACGTCTACTACCCTCTCCAGCTCCAGCTGCCACACTCCAGGCACACAATATCTGTACCTTCCCCACACAATAAGCTTTCATTCCAAGAGTAGATGCTCTGTTTCATTCTAGGGATTTTTTTTACAACTGTAAATATTCTGGACAAGAACCTGTGAGAGGAGTCTAAAGAGAAGTCCCAGAACAAGAAAAATTTCATTTCAATGTTCGCAAGAGTCAATAGAAAGAATACAAAATTTGTGACAACTTCAGCATCTGAGACAGGTGGACATGCTCCTCACCCCTTTCTAAGCATGTCTGCATAGACCAAAAAAGTGGAAATGCCAGTAAGGTAGCAAAGGCCTGTGAATACTCTGTATTTCAAAAGCAAAAAAGCATGCAAACCTGAAAAAGCATCACATTCTCACTTTGTTGGGGGTTTTTTTCTATACAATTTATATAGAGAAATGATAAAAATACAGGTACTACAAAAACTGCATTCAAAAAGAATACTCCTAAAACCCCTTAAATAGTAACATTTCAATGTCCTGCATACTCTTACTGTTACTATATAATTTATTTACTATATCATTTGTTTTTTTTTAATAGAAACATCTATATTTTGGCCATGCTAAAATTGCTCTGCCTTATATGCTTAAAATAATTCTTCTTGTAATAATCCTTATAATGGTTCTGGAAGGCTGTAAATGCTTTCCTCCTCTCGAAGTGAGAGTTGGTAATTGCCACGTTTCTCTTGACCACATCACATACATTTAATCGTAAATTGAGCTTTCCACCATCTTTCGGAGATGTTGCTTTAAAGAACAGTTCCTGACTCCTGACCACAGCCTGTGACTAAATATAACTGGTGTAGATACATAGTTTCCATTTTTGCCGTAGATACAATATAAGCCAGAAATGAAATTCCGCATTTAAAAAGCTTATCTAGTAGTTAGTTGAGAAAAATGGTAAAAATTACCAAAAAAAAAAGGAATTAAATATTATTTTAAAATAAGTGCAGTAAGTGGATTTAGTAGCGAGTCTAATCTTCATAGTCTACTGAGAAATGCAATAAAATTTCAGCAAATACATTACAAAATGTACAGAACAAATAAAAATATTTAATTCCTGCAATAAGCAGGGCTTTCCTTTGACATGCAACATTAACTATGGAGCAGTAGGACACATGCATAACTCCCTCCCTTTGAAGAGGGAGTAATTTTAAAATTTTTATCTTTTTTTTTTTTTTTTTACAACATGGGCTCCTGATGGATCATTCCAATGGAACACTTCCAAACACAGGATTTCACAGATCAGTTCAGAGAAACTGAGGCTCATCTAAAATCTGTTGAAATAAGGTTTTGCATCTTAATTTATGCAACATCAGATGGCATGTGATAAAGCAAGTTAAAATTAAGCTGAATGAAAGCAATGAGTACTTTTTTAACCACAGAGCTTATTTTAATTTGGCATGGAGAACAAGAATAAAAGCCCAAGCTATCTGGCAATGAAATATCCTAGTAGTATATTTAATTCCACCCTTTTCTGTTTTTACTGGAAGAATGCAGGTGTTCCTCAGAAGGAATGAAAAAGCAAGCATGGAAAGGCAAGCATGTCAGTACCGAGATGGAGGAGGCCTTTAACATACAAAACACAAGTATGCGTGGCATGCAACACCCAACCTACCTCTTCCATACCCTACATACTCACGGCCATAGCAAAGCACACAAAGCATGCGGACAAAGCCAAGGGAAAAGAAAAAGACACTGAGATGGTATAAACAGCTGGCCTGAAGACAAGATCACGCAACAGAGATGCTGATGGCAAAACCAAATCTCTGGAATCCTCCCCCCTGTCAAGTAGAGACAATCACCACCATGTGCCTTTGAGCAGGAAGAAGGCAGAGATAAAGCAAGAGGAAGCTGCTGAGTCTGTTTAAACTGGGATATGTGTTGTGCTTTAGGATACCTTCACGGGTTTTCACTGTTATCTTTGTGCTGATAGTTTCTCAGCTAATGTAGCAGCTAATAAAGGGCAGGAAGCCAAGACAATGAGAAGACTCTAAAATTAGAACCATCCACCTACGCTGGGCAAAGACCTGTTCTTTCAGTTTCATTCACAACTGCACATCAATCTTTGCAGGTTAAGTGGGGAAGGGAATACACCTTGACCTCTCAAAATCCAACACGTCCTTTATAATCACCTGTGCCAGCTTGTCTGAAGCAAGCAACTAAATACTGAACAGGAAATAAGTGAATTCAATACTCTCATTCCACAGGCCAAACGGGCCATTTCTGTATGACTGCTCTGCTTACGAGTATGTGGAATACCCTGAATGCAGTGTGTTACTACCCTTTCAAGCCTCTTTACCATAAGCTTTTAGGCACCTATTGTGGAAAATTTGACCAGGGATGATTTGTTGCACACCTTCATGAGAAGCAGAACTTAGCATCATCTTTGCAGTTTAAAATAGTGAGAACGTTGTTGTTTAAAATAAAAAAAAAATAATAATAATTTTAAAGGCAAGAGAGACGTCATTTCATAAACAAGCAGAAATCAAAATCATAACCACATACAGAGTTCCACAATAATCACAACTGTCTTCCTATCTTATCAAGCAACAAATGGCTGGTGTAATTAATACCAAAGTGACTGCAGAGGTTGAATCAACCAGAAGGGTAGTTGACTGCAGTATTCTCTACCTTTCTACTTTGTTAAACAAAACCTCTTATATCCAGCTCTACTCTCTGTTCTAAAATACCCTCTATTACTTGGAGACATAATTTTGCAGATCAGTAATTAAAGAACAGCAGCTTGCAAGAACGAGTCTTGTGTAGTTCAGTCCACATAACTGACTCCAATACCCCATTTGAAATAATTAACCCTGCCCATATAAATTGATGGCTTTTTTTTTTTTGTCCTGGTTGACTGCGAAATCACCCATAAATAGAGAACACAGTATCAATTTGGCATTTCAACAAGACAGCTGGGAGAGTCACCTCATTCTCTGCAGTTAGTTCATTAGAAGAGGCGAGCAACTGCTGGCACAGAGCAGGTTACTTGTTCCCACTCTTCAATATTGACTCTTCAATAAAGAGTGACTGGCAGCCCACTACAGCAGTTTTCATAAGGCATGCTATGACTGACACACATATTGAGGAGTCTGGGGGATTAAAGACTTAGCTGACTGCAGTCCTTCCACTTCCCACTGCTATGCAGCATACATGTTCTCATGTCACCTGAAGCTCGACCCATCAACAGGCTTATTTCCTCAGAATGATCAGTTTCATCATATTTTTTTCTTCTATCGTGTAGGTACATTATACAGAGACTAAAACAAATAGTATTTCTGTCTCCTGTTGTCACCAATGTCTGTCATTCCTTAGGCAGAAAGCAGTCTACACAAAACAATCTGAAAAGTAAAGGTAGGATTCCAAATTGAAAGAAAAAAAAAATCTTTATAAATTATTTTTGGAGTCACAATTTATATTTTGTTCATGTTTCAAAAAGTGTACACTTGTGAGGATCAATGTTTAACATTTTTGGAGCTGTGTTAAGGTGAACTTTTGGGGTTTGAGTCACAGCCACATCTAAAGTCTCACTTTCAGAACAGAGAACGAGACACAGTTACTGAGGTTGAATTCCTAGCAATGAATTTTCATGTTCCCAGTCTCTGGCTTAAAAAACAACAATGAAAAAAAAACACCCAACAAGTAAATAATCCCAATCCATTCCCCAAAGGGAGAATATCATATTCAGGGAATAGAAAGACTCACCCTGGTTTTGGCATCAATCTGCCCTCCGCGATCCAACAAGAGTTTCACCATGTTTGTGTTTCCCCTTTTGGAAGCCACGTGTAGTGGGGTGATTCCATTCTACACCATGAAAAGAACAAACAATGAGCATGATGACTTTGAAGGCATAGAACGGTGGTGAATTTGTGTTCGGATCACAGAAGCTGAGACCATCACGTTGTAGAGAATAAACAAAAATATGCGTGAGCATCAGAGCTAGGCATACACTATAGAAACTAACTAGAGTTAGTAATTCCTTCCTAAGCAAAATTTGCTTGGGTTTTTTTAATAAACGGAGCAGCACATCTGACAAAGCAGCGAACACCACAGTCTCAGGGTCAAATAGACAAACATACATCAGAGTTCCAATGAGTCAATATCCACAAAACACTGATGCATTTAAATCACTGCAACATACACAGGCTACACAAATGTGCGACTCCTACATGAAGGAACTTTCCCAGTGTAATGCCAACAGCATAAAGGAGTAGGTCCTGTTTAGGGTGAAAGTCCTCACAAATGTTTGTATGTGGAAATATATTAAAGTAGTACAGCAAATACTTAATACTGAAAAAGCCAATAAATCCTCATATATTTCTGAAGGACACCTAACTGACAGAAAAGCTGAAGTCAGTTGGCACATTCTGAGCATATCAATTTTATGGAGCTAGTAAAAGGAGCCTGCTTCCTTCAGCTGGGAATACTGGTTGCTACTCAACTCCCAAGGTCCCTGGTGCACTGCACTGAGGCAACCTTTAAGAATTGCTGGAAAAAAAAGACATCTTTTAACACAACAGAACTTCATTACATTACTGCTCATTTACTCTTGACTCAGAATTATACAAAGAGACACTCCCACTTTCATAGTAAGAAGAGAAAGAAAGAACTCCATACCCTTGCTGTGAAATCAACTGCAGCCCCTCGGTTTAGCAGCAGTGTTGCCACATTGACATTTCCATAGTGCGCAGCTATGTGCAAAGGTGTAAAGCCACTCTACAAAGGGAAACAGCCCTCATTATAGAAATAATTTTATACAATATAATTGGCTTCACTAGAACTGGATTTTAAAAGCTGCTGGTAATCAAACAGATAGTGCCAATTCTATCCATTCAGCTGTAATATAGCACAGTCTTTCAGGCAGAGAGTACAGTTCTCATATGAGAGGTTATCAAAAGTGCTTCATTCCTCAAGTCAGTCTCCTGAATCAATGGCCAATAAAGTACTTTTCATCATAGAAATTATATATGAGACATTATAATAGGCATTATTATATATATTAACCATTCTTAAAGAAAATAAAAGAAGTTTCCTTATTAAAATCTGGAAGCAACATGGGTCTTTTGGGCTGCAACTGTTCAGTGGTTTTGGATAAATGACCACAGAAGTTGTTGGGACTCTTATTTTGCTGGTCTCAGAATTAGAAACAGTGACAAGATATTTCCTTTTTATTTTTTTATTTTTTTTTTAAAGCAGTAGTTATTCAGTATGTAAACCAAGAATTTGGTGTACATGAAAAACTACTTAGTATAAGAATATAAGAATATAAATAACAGTATAAGAATCATAATTACTTATACTTGTACACAATTTGGATCTCAAATGATTCGGAGAAACCTTGCCATCTTTACATCAGAAAAAACACCATTTACGTACTGCTTCTTGATCACTAGAAGGTGAAACCTGCTCTGGCTATGAGATACAGAATTGCTTGACAACAGAAAAAATATTAATTTTTCAGAAACTAGGATACAGAGCAAGCTCTTAGTCTCATTAGTAATTCAAGTAGAAGGGACCTTGCTTTTGAGGTTTCCCTGAAATCCTGTACACTGATTTGATCAGATATTACTGTTTGAGACAGAAATACTTCCAGACTATACTGTATTTTCAACTAGGTTCATTTCTTTCATCATACAATTCATCATTTTAAACTACTTGTGGAATAAAGAAATGTAGGCATATGTTGCACTCCAAAATCTACTTTATTCCCAAAAGGTATGGCAGCTGGCCAACTATTTTACCCTAATTCCATTTACTTTCTTGTTAGCCCACAGGTGATTCTGGTCATTGTAGCCACACACTCACTAAATTCATAGTCTTCTTGAGGATATTGGGCACAAACTATGATACTATGTTTAGCTTTAGATTGAATGTATATTGCATTAACAACTACCTACTTATGGACACATGTCTGCCTGGTGACAAAGGCAAGGTACAGAGAAGGAACTTCCATGGTGGGTGAAGGAGAGGTGCCCCCTTCACTTTTATTACCATAGTGAATACATGGTACATGTCCTTGGGCACACGCCAGACAGAAGCTGTCAGCCTTTCAACTCATATCACCCACTGCCTCATGGCACCTTCTCACACAGGTGAGTGCATTCAAAATTCATTCCCTCATCTAACCAAGAAACTGCATTATTTAAAAGTGGGCGTTTAAATAATGACCATGTTGTTGGAAAGAATTCTTTTTCCTAAACATGACAATAATCTTTAGGGGACTAATCCCATTTCTGGTCAATCAGACCCCTGGTTTTTAGTGGCAGTGCTTGGAGAGCTGGTATTTCCAGAATCTGTATGAGAAATGTAATATCATCTTCGACAGGTAAACTGTGATTATGCGCTATCCCTTAGATTTTGCAAATCTTTATTGAAAATATCTTACTAAGAACAATGGTAAAAGCAAGCATATGCTCTGAACAAGTTTCTACCTTGGAAGATTTTATTATATTTATTACTGTAAAAGAAGGTAAATGAATATTACTGTTATTCTGGCTGAGCCAGACACCTTAATGTAGTTATGCCGAGAGAGTTTTCATGATTACTGAAATAAAGCTAGAAAAGCATCTTTGTCCCCTCAGCTCCATTACTTGCTTCAGACTTCCTTGAACTCATGTGAATTCTCAAAAGGTTACTTCAATAGTGACAGAAATAAGAAATACTAAGACAAAGGATGAATAAAAACAGGCTTGCTGAGCCACATACCTCTATGCATTTAAAAAGAGCCATATATTCACTTTTAGTGCTAAATAATAAAGAAATATTGCTAGAGAGCAGAGAAGATAATTTTAAGTAAGAGAAAGAGTAATTAAAAATTTTGGATCTCGGTACCTCAGTTGTCCTATTCACCATCATCTGATGCAGCATGGTTTGGGAAAAAGAGGAACAATATTAAAGACTGGCTGCAAAATGAAGAACAATGTTGCTTTTTGAAATGAGTTATGCTGTTAATTATGGGAAAAGCGATTCAAGCATGCATTAACTTTATACAACCTATGTTCCCATTGGCAACAAAACAGTACCCTATTTAATAGGGAAGCAGTGCTTCCACTTCCATTCCAGTGTCTTCTGGTTTACGAGAAAGCTGGTTACCAAAAAAATGGGAGAAATAACTAAAAAGCAGAAAAGTAAGTAGTTTGCAATTGATGTGTAGCTAAACACTGGTGATACTGGTCAAGAAACTTGTATTTCCCCACAGAAGAAACTACCTTTAGCCATTAAGGTGAAGGAAGTCAAGTTTCTTGCCCATCGGCACTTAGCTGCATGACTACCATGTTACCTTTAGGGCACCGCCCAGTTACCTTGGACTGCACATCAGCATTATGGTCATTCTGCAGCAAGAGCGCTGCTGACTTGGTGTCATCTTTCCTAGCAGCAATATGCAGGGCAGGTAATCTCACTTTCCCCTTGGTGTCATTTTCCAGAAGAATGGCCACTGCCTGGTTGTGTCCTTGTTGCAGTGCAACAGCGAGAGGAGTGAAACCATCCTGGTAGAGAAGGAAACAAGGTGTGCTCAGTAAGGTGAAGGACATGCAAGCTCAGTGATTTGCACAGTGCTGTTCACACACAAACATTTGGTGAGCACCTTATCAGCTGTCTTCTACCACTGCACCACTGTCTCAAGTGAAACGACACTGGAGGCCCAATATTTTAAGCCAGATAGGATTTCAAACATGTCAGAGGCACACTTTTCCACTTCAAAGTAGCCTTCTTTTAAATCAAGTGCAAGCAAAGAATCATTCTACAGTACCCCAAATACTTCCCATCTTAAAACAGGCCACAAAGTATATTTTTATCAATATTTTGGTAAGGATTAGTGAGCACTGAACAAAGTAGATGTGGAAAATAACCAGGGAACCTGTTTCTGAATATCTTGCATCTCTGCAAAAAGAATCGCTTTGGCTGCATTCCCTGCTGTTTCCCATTCTAAGTTATACATGGACTATGAGTCAAGAAAGCCAGGTCATGTTTAGAAATTTAGTCTAATTTGAAGCAGGAAAACATTAAATTATTTGTTTGGTTTTTTTTTTTTAAATACCAGAAAAATCTCTCTGCTTTTCAGTCATAATTTTAGCTTGGTTTCAAAGTTATTTTCAAATTGTCTTGCTTCTCCACACAAGCCTTAAATTACCAATGTTTTAAAACGTCACACAATCACAACTTGCTATTTCAGCTCAAGTACTGCCTGCTTTTGTGTCTTAGGAACAACTAAAGAGTTGATTATAGCCAGAAAGTGAGAAAACCGGTTTGGATATACTCTAAAGGCATAGGAACGAGACAGACTTAATTTGGAATAGGAAAATGAAAGATGATAAAATAATAAAGGACAAGTTAGGAAGGAATGAGAGGTAACATATGCTGAAAGAAACATCTGAAGAATTGCCAAAGACATTTTTCCCTTTAGTAATCTAATAACATTCATTCCCTTTGGTGTAGAACTCTGGGTAGGTGCATTGCGACAGTGATACTACCATGGTTTCTTTCTGTAATAGAGATTAAACTCTGTACAGTGAATTTAAAAAGGGTGAACAGCTGACAAAACAGCTGAACTGTAAAGATAATTCTGAGATTGGGGCTACATTAGGTGTTGAAATGGCTTAATGCATTTGCCTTTCGCCTCTGGGAACATGAGAGCTAATCCTGGATTAGAGACCCTATGAAACTGAACTCATCCTTCCTCTCATTTTGTGCATATACGCATATAAGCGTGAAAGGAAATGAGATATATCCAAAGGCAGTGCAAGTTTCAAAGCTTCAAAGAGAACATCATCCATTTGATTTGCAACATTTTACTTTCCACCCTTCTTAGACACAACTCTATCTGCATCCCTCTCCTATCACTTCTGGAAAGGATGACTGACCATAGCTCAGAGAACGCATTTCATTTCCCAACCTCCCCACACTGAGGACAGCCAGACCTTGTTGCTAAACAGAAGATCCTTCTCCATGTATCTCATTGGCATCCTTTTTTCAGGCTGACATCACACCTTATTTAATGTATCATTTTCTCCATTCTGTTCAGGAGACTGTGGGCAGGTGTGAAAGCAGATAGTGGGTCAGACTATCCTTCTGTGACATTAAAATCACTGAGACCATCATCTCAGCAAGACCTGAAACCAAAACTTACTGAGTTCAGTCATAACAGAGTAGACAGCCACTACTTTCCAACCCACAAAAGTGAGAGCTGACCTTTCCAATGGCAGAAGACAGACTTGGACTCAGTTTCAGAGTGGGGGCACTTGATTTTTTTTCTACCCTGTGCCTTTTTTAAAAACTGTCAGACTATACTGTGAGCTCCAGTGACGTCCGAATGTCTGCATTCAAGCAGAGGCTCCATTAATTATAACAATCTCGGTCCTGCCAATTAATGAATGAATTTCCAGTGCACCTGACCATCACAGCCAGTAAAAGTCACTGGGAGAAAATCTGCAAGCAGGTGACCCCAGGCCTCAGCCATTGCTGGGCTCCTGGAGAGCCCCAGTTCCACCTGGCTCCCTCACAAGCAGCGTGTTTCTGCCACATTGCCTGGCAATCACACGGGATTTCATACTTCAGAAAGCTGACATGTAATGTGATCACCATATATGCATGCCATGAGAGGATTATTTTAGGAGCTCTAGTCAAATGGTACACTCTCCATTGAAAGAAGAGATAGTATAGCAGCTGTTAACATTAGTGATTCAGTTTAAAAGACAGGAGAGTGAGTATAAATGGCCCATAATTTTAAATTTATGCATTTGTGAAGGCAGTCCAGAATGCGCATGTTTATGTGCAGAATAGTGAAAAGTAATAAACGTGAGCAAAAGCTCTGGCAGGAGAGGAACTTTCCTATTACCACTTCATATGGCATGTTCATATCCCTAGAACAAACAAAAGCCAATGCTTTGCAGCACAGATCCTCCTCACTCATCCCTTCGGTTTAGTATAAAAGAACATTTGGCAGAAAGAGAAGAGCAGGAGATAGAATGAGCACAGGCCTCATGACCTAGGAGTTTTTCCCATTGCCTTTAAATCTCCTCATTTGCAGAAGGAAGTTCTTACGATTGAATTCATCTTCAGATGGAGTCACATCTCTTACTCTGGTGTCTACCTTGCTTGCACGGAAGCTTTACAGCACTGCAGTTACATCCAGGACCAAGCAATTAATACCATCCTTCTGCACATTTATACCCTGTGATCCAGCAGTAAAAGTAAAGTGCCCGAAGACAAAACAGCACTTTGCCCTGCTGAGCTCGTTGATGTGATCCTTGTTAGTCATTTGATTTCCAATTTATGCTAATCACCAAAAGTGACAAATATTCATATGCTACACAAAGTCAAGCCTCAGAAGCAGAATAACTTGTCTGGGCAATTGCTCCTCACTTAGGGGAACAGGAGCAGGAAGGTAGACTAAGTGACCTCTTGGGGCTCCTTTTTACTGTGGAATGGTTCTGGGAACCTGGCACCACAGAGCCCCTACTCCAGTCATCACTTTTGTACATGCACTTGCCTACTTCTCACTCTCTGTCTCTATGCAGAATACAATGCATCTGAAATCTCATGACCTGATCTAAAAGGAAGCTTGTCAACAACTGACTGTTGATACTAATAATTTTTATATTATTTTACACTATACACAGGCACCTTTCTGGACACAGTCTTCATAATCCTAATCATGACATCCAGATTATGTTCCACACACTTTGCAGCTTGCTGAGAAAGAAACTGAAGCAAGCCTCCAAACTACCTCTCCTCAGAAGACCCCTTATTCAGCCAAGAGTGTGAGATACACTCTATAATATTCAATTCACCGATTTTTGCCCAGAATTTTTGCCCCTGTTGCTGAGGTGATGATACTTTTAGATGCTTTGAGTCTTCATGGGCTTCGTTGAAAACATAAATCTGTTCAAATGAAATGCTGTACCTCTCCATTTACACTGTGACTGATCTACTATCCGCTCCATTCTTCTGACCACCCTGGCCTCCTGTAATTGCTACAGCCGTAGGGACCTCTCTTCAGAGCCTCAATCATTTTTCAGAAAAGTCTCCAGGAAGTGGGTATGAGAAATGGGCACAAACTGAAGATGAAAATCCTGGGCTTACTAAACTTAGTGGAAATTTTGCTGTCAAATGTATCAGGCTGGATTTCATCCCTTGACTTTTCACCACTTCCAGAACCATTCACCCTAGTCATCTGTGCATGCAGAAAGAAAGATTCATAAATATAGCTTGAAATTAAAATACAAAAGTTCTCAAAATACTCCATTTGAAAAATCTTCTGGCTTTAAGCAATCTGGATGTAAAGGCAAATGAAAATAACAGTGTGTAAAAAAATAATACACCTCACCTCAGTAGCTGTGCTTTGGTTGGCTCCATTCTCCAGGAGATACTTTACCACTTCAATGTGGTTCTCTTGAGCTGCCATATATAAAGGTGTAAAGCCATTCTAGGAAGAATATATAAGGAAATATTATCATGAAGAAATCTACCAACAGTAATGAACTCCAAATAAGTATAAAGCTAAAAATTCATTTGTTTTTATCTGAAATGTTTTAAGTATGTAAGCAGAATAACTTTGGTTTTTTTTAACT
Organism: Neopsephotus bourkii; assembly: GCF_033783945.1. NCBI lineage: Eukaryota > Metazoa > Chordata > Aves > Psittaciformes > Psittacidae > Neopsephotus > Neopsephotus bourkii. The sequence goes on along the minus strand of NW_026902300.1, from coordinate 796,276 downwards.
TAATATGGTAATGTTAACATTGTTTAAACCCACAAAACTCTGTGTTTTCACACTAATTTTCTTTTGATTCATATTTAAGGGAAGCAATGGACACACTAATTATTCATACAGCTATTCCTTGCTGATAATGCTCAGGGACTGTAAAGCTGTCAATAAAGTTTTATGAGAGCTGACAGGGAAACAAGGGTTTCTTCCATTTGTTACATTAACTTAAGCAAAGACATGATCACCTGAAGACCATAAAGCCAACACCTCATGACAAGCTGAGCAGAGATGACAAAGGCTTAACATACTACATAAAATTCTGTAATACACAGAACATTGCAAATCGTCAAACAAAGGAACTCAGCCTTGCAAAACAGCAACTGCCCTTCTGACAATACAGAAGGTTCATCTCCCATTAAATTATAAAAATGCATCAAAATGGCCTAGTCCTTAATCTGCTCTGGATAATGCTCTCGTTAAAAAGCCTGTTCTAAGTTAATCAAACTACAGGCAAAATCATTAGAAATGCAAGTCCTTTCTTCCCATTAAAATACTTACTGCAAACAATTTTAATTAATTAGCTACAAAATCCTTATGAAAGGAACTCATGGAAGTGAGCTGTCTGCCTGATCAATAACTCTTCTGTGAGTTAAGACTGTTAAAAAGGCCCTAGAAAAGCCTTTAATATCCTGTAGATTACCATATAACATAAGAGGACACAATTACCTATATTTCTGACAGCATTCTTCTGTACTGGAATGACACTTTTAGTTAGAACCAGACTTCACACTTTTTTTCTTATTTTTTTTTATTTTATCTTGCATGCTGTGACAACAAATGATAAGCCTGCGCATTTACACAAGCAGTCAGAATTGATGCATAAACTGTGATAACCAAGAGCCTTGTTTCAGAGAAGCCAGTGTTATTCTTTCTAGCAAACTTGCCATTGAAACATTCCAATAATTTCCTAATGAAATGAAATAACATTTTTCAGTCACTATATAATGCAGTTATACAATAACTGTATTACGTCTTCACAAACCCCCTCTGCATTAACAAATGTCAAAGATTGCTCAGGCAATAAATGTCGTTTATGTTGCATAAATCATGTGATATATGCCACATATGTTATAGCAAGTCTTTTAATACTGCTTTGCATAATATTCTGGCACTTCCATCAACAACCTTGGGACAGAGAATTAAAAAATAGCACCCAGAGAACAGCCAGCAGCAATGCAATGCTAAAACCTTAACACTGAGATGTATTTTGAATGGCACTGCACAGAGGTCTGTCCATAGGAGGTATTATCCAATATTCTCAATAACGATTCAAAGGATGAAATAGAGTGCTCTTATAAGAGTTACAGACAGCATGAACAAGATGCTCTACAAGTACACCACCCAACAGGATCATAATTAGAAAGGTTCCTGTTATCCTGAAAAGCTGGAAAGACACCTCAGTAAGGACAAATACAGGTTTCTCCACTACTGCAGAAAAAAACAAACTATGCAAACATGGAACAACGAGTTAGAGAAGAATTCTGTAGATGAGGACCTGGAGGTCCCAGAGGTCTACCAGAGGGCCATTGGTCAATGAGCTCATTCTGCTGTAATAAAGACTATTGTTACACTGGTGTAAAAATACATCTCCTTATAGAAGCTATTTTTCTCAAAGAAAAATCTCCAAGTGTAGAGACTGAGCTGGCAGTGGTAATTATGCACAAATTGATTTCTTTTTTACTGTCTTTGTACAGAATAGCAAAGGGAAAACTGCAGGTAACCAAGCTGTCTCACTGTTTTGGTTTTCCTTCCCACTCCAGAAAGAAACAAAATGGTAACCTATTAGGAATAACTAACCATTATGAGGTACTACCATGAGGTAGCAATTTTCAACCTACCTCATTAGTATTCTAATACTAAAGTCTAATGTAGCAGTTTATTAATTGGTAATATGCGCCATTTGTAACCCCCCCCCCCCCAGCTGATTATTACATGGCTGAATACAAGGATCATACTGACTAATCTAAGTTGGGGGAATATGAGATTTTTCAAGCCAGAGTAAATCAACTTGCTTAAAAGCTTTGAAGAATCTTACTTTTTCCAAACAACTCAAATCCCTAATTCTGGAACAGGATCAGGGCAATAAATCCTGGATTAGGAGACATAAACAATACGTGCATGACTCCATAACCATTGTGTGCTAAGTAGTACTAAATGCTTTTCCACACAGAGACCCAGCAGAGTGCCCATTATATCAAGGATATCCTCTTCACGTGCTATAATCATACCTGAAACTACAGCAACTGGGGGAGGAAATTCTTGCACATAAACTTGTAGCCTTTTTTCTTTTTCCCTTCAAGCTTTATTTATAGTGTAAACCTACTGTGTATATATACTTTCTTTTTAATCTGGTTTATTTTGGAAATTGCAACACCATTCCAAGATCTATATGCAAAACTGCCTATACCAAAACACACTCGAAAAGCTTCCCCTGAATTTCTCCCCCTGGCAAGGTGAAGCCTGACTTTTCCTGCTGGCAGGATCAAGTCCACTTTCCCCATGAGGATCTGGTTTCAGAGCTTCTAATTGCAGCATTGCTGAACTCAACACGTCTGGCTCTTGGACAGAAAATGCCTATTTTAGGATTTCCAATATTAAGGGCCCTCCTTGGCAGGGCTTTGCCTGATGGAATGACCTGTTAGCCCTGCTGCAGCTCTTCCTTCTCATTTTTGCCCCAGACCCCAGGACTTGCATATGCCTCCTCCCATCCTGAATAGTTTCTATGATGTGTTTATCTGTCTGTATCCCACACAGCAATTTCTGTCTGGCTCAGACAGTCCTGCAGTTAAAGGGAAATGCCCACAACAAAGGCATATCCTTCTCTTAGTTTCCTTTACTCTTGTTAATCTAAAATCCCCTTCCCTCTTTCTCATCTTTTAGTTTCAAAGAGCTATATGCCAATACTTGGTCTCTCTGTTCTGCTTCAAGAGATATTCCAAAGCTTAAGACCCTAGATCTCTGCAAACTGAAGAAACGTATTTCCCTTAGACTTCTGTTTCAATACCCCAAAGCAGCTTCTACTGAATCCACAACATTCTGGTTAATGGCTCTCCATGGACATTGACTGATGGCTTGGCTTCACGAGCTAAGATTTGGGAAGGGCTTTAACCATACTTACTACAAGGATGATGAGCAAGGGCAAGTGGGATATGCAAATCTGTGAAAAAGGGTGCTTAGGCAATCAGGAAGTGTCTGATCACGACACTCAACTCCTGAGCTAACTGGAGCTGCCCATGCGCTGGTCCGCCCGCATGCAACGTTGGATCTTGCAGCTTCCCATGCACCTTGTCACCTACCGTTCTGACCCTCGCTTGTCTATACAGACATTGATGTCACCATCCTTGGTAACTAGGCTGTGTCAGTTAAACCTCAGGTTTAAAGGGTGGGGCCAGTTCGCCATGGACATATTGCACAGGAGACTGACGTCTCCCCTTAGCACATGGAATGGGATACAGAAGGTTTACTGGTCCAGGGGTAAGGAGTCTTTATTTCAGTGCATTTTCCTTCAGCTTTTGATCCCAATCTGTATAAACACAGTCCAGAATTAAAGTCAAAATACTAACTGTGGCATAAAAATGTGACCTGGAAAAGGCAAAATACATTTTTCCTGAAAGCCCAGCTGCGTAATTATGTTATGTCTGTATGTTTACACTTTGTGTGTCATCTGAAAAATAGAAATTAATGTTGTAATGATATATAACATTCACTTTCAAACAAAGATTCCATCAGAGTACTTGTAGCGAGGACAGAGTACTCAGATTTTATTATCTTACAAATGTATACTGCAAAATGTTTACTGCTATCAAATAAAGTTATAATGAGAAATTAACACTGAACAAATAGAGTATCTTTCACACTCCATTCTTTCTACTACATTCACTGACTTACTTGCTAATTTGAGAAAATTAGCAGCTCTCAATGATTCTTCAAGTTATTAATGCAAATTGGCAAGTCTACATATGACTCAGAATTTGCATAATTAAATTTTGCTGAAGCCCTAATGAAAAACACAGTCTGAAGAAAGAGAGATTATTAGAGCATTTAGAAAATTATCCAAACGGTTGTATGGCTTGGTTGAGCCTTCTTGCATGGCAGCCTTTCAAGGAAAGCCTCTTTGCATGGCAGTACCCAACGATCAGAAACATGCGTCTTCCAAACTGATCAGTAGAGCCAGTGTGTTTGAGTGACAAGCTTGTCCATGAAGATCTGGCCTTAGTGTCTATATACTTACAGTATCTATGTGCCATATATACACACATATCTCTTCATATTCATATGATAAGAAGAGAGAAAATCGTGATATATTATCTCTTCCCTCAGCTGGCCTCTTTGAAGGTGAGACACGAGAGTTCACAACATATCCTATGATTAAATAGGTCATGTAAACCCAGATGCTGTATTAGAAGATCACCGAGGTTACCAGGGAAGATGAGACAACCAACATCTACAGCAAATGCTCGTTTCTACTCACTCTTTGGGATGTCAGAGGGTCAACACAATCATATTGCCTGATCCAGACTTCCTCTGCCTCTCAGTGCATGGGTTTTCGTTTGGTGTTTTGGTTACCTTCTTCTCCCCCCCCAGTTTTGTTTCACATCAAGGAAATTAAAAGGTTGTTTGCTCAATGTTACAAATAAAAGCCAAATTAGTTAGGATTTTTTGCTACCCCACTTCTCAAGCAACATTCAGAGAAGATCATGCACAGAGAATACTGCCCATATAACAGCTCAGTTTCCTTTTGGTCACTTTAGAGTTTCAATCACAGGACATGGCACTTAAAATAAAGTATGAGAATCCTTCATGTAATTGGTCTACTTTCCTCCCCATGCCTCCTTCTCTTCCTGCTCATTAGAATTTAAGCCAGTCCCAAAAAATAGCTGATACTGGCACAAAGAATGGGACAAGGGTGAGACACGCTTAATTTAAACAGCTCAGATTATAAAATTTTCTGAGTTATGGTCATGCATTAATATACCATTTTATTCCATAAAACAATGAGAATTTGTAGGTGCTTTAAGTTCAATAACTGTTTCAGTATTTTTTCTATTATTTAGAATATTGCTTAACTTCCACAAGAATGGCAAGTTCCTGATTTAAATTTTTATGCAGTGATATGAAACTCATCTCCCTGTTTTCCCCATTTTTCTACAGATATTGGCCTAAACTAGTGATATCTACATCTCACCTTAATAGTTAAAGTAACTAAAGTAACTCTACCTTCACTCACTGTTTCCCTTAATCTCAGTCTCCAGTAATCTCCACTCCAGCAAAGGCTATTCTCTCTCAAACAGGAGAACTTTATGCAGGGAAGAAAAAGGATGGAGGCAACAGACACAAGCTGAACACAGGAGAGACTCTCTGAACATCAGGAACACTTCTTCACTGTGAGGGTGACTGAGCACTGGCACAGGTCACCCAGAGAGGTTGTGGAGTCTCTGTCACTGGAGATGTTTAGAAGCCATGTGGACATAGCCTTGGGCAGCCTCCTGTGGGTGAGCAGGGTGGGCTGGACAAGATGACCTCCAGAGGTCCCTTCTAGCCTCAACCATTCTGTGATTGAAGGAAAAATCCTATAATGGTCCAAGGAATTAATACCAATAAATGAAATACAAGAGTTACAAATGAATGCAACACTGCAAGCTAAATTAAGAACACACATCCTGATAGAATCATCAATAGCATAATTCTGGGAACTTTGTTGTGCATTATGCTCAGAGCATTATTTTCAGCCAGTCTAAAAATAAACTTTCCATAACAGGACTGTATCTTAGCAGAAGAGATTCTCTGCCTAAAAGGGTGAATTAAGGATAGATCAAGGTACCTACTTTAACTTTCAAAAGTTGCCTTTTTTGTTTGTTTGCTATCTTACATCAAAATCCATAATTTTTTTACATACATGTATATTTAAATATATTTACATATACACACATCCCTATACATAATCTGTAACTTCACCGATTACATTTCTCTGTTCCCTTAAAATACATCATTTTCTGTAAACCAAATATATAATCCACATTAAAACAAACATATAATCCATATTCTTTTTCAAGAGAAAAAAAAAAAACACCTCAGAAATATTTGGACTATTATATGTATATTTATATTCAAGCAAATATGCAATAGTGGAACCTGTGAAGATATGCTCACGGGAAATTCATGGCATGTAATTTTAAGTTGCCAAATTTAAGGCGACTGAGTAGTCTCATTTTGCTATACAGTTAAAGGCAAGTGGGCTACTCCACAGAGAGATTAAGAATATTCAAATCAAGAGCTGACAATTTAAGCAGCATGAAACTGGGAATTCAAAGGCCGATGGAAGGAACTACCCTTCGTCACGTCTATAACTTAGGATGATTAGAAGTAACATCTTTACTATCAAAACTGGAAAAAAAAATTGACTGCACTGTTGTGATGCTGACAGCACCCCCATGGAGGAAATTTTTATTCTGTCCTATATGCATATTATGAAAGAGAAAGATGCAGTAAAACCACCTTGTGGGTACATCAACAACCAGCTAAATTAAATACTGTAGATTTCTGGTATTGATGAAAGCACTTTATGTCTTCTGACCAGATTCTTTCCTCTGTGTTTCAAAAGGAGCAGCACATTTTCCTGGGGTATCATTTGCTTTTATAAGAATCTTACAAAAGTGCTAGTAAAAAAGATGACACACAAATCAGATGGATGCATTTATGAGCACAGAATTATACAATATAAGGTGGCACAGCTGTAAGGGCACAAAAGAGCTACTAGATTTTCATCTATTGTGAAATTATTCAATCAGTGCTGTTTAGGTGACAATCCTTACATTCACTACCCACAGCAGACACTGAGGCCTGCAGGGCCTCGTAGTCTCTAAAGATTAAAGCTGAGAAAAGCATTTAGGAAAAAGGCTGGAATTACTGGATTTTGGGGGGCTGGTAAATCTACTTTACTAGCTTCATCAGGGCAGTCTTGGTTTTGCCTTCCAAACACGGTACAGTAAAAGAGTACCGAAAACAACCATTAATCTTATGTATATGATTGAGGGCTGGAAGGAAGGCAATACTGCAGTAAAATCATAAATAAAACATTTCTATTTACTTGGTTGTTACTAAGTTATGCCTATACTCTCAGAAATATATGCAGATAACACTTCCACTGCCTTGTTCTCATCATCAAAGACCATTATTAGGGTAGGGATGCAATGTGGCACAGTGGTATGGTGAGCCTTCATGCTTCTAGCTAGTAGATTGGCTTACTGCAGGCTCCTAAAGTTTGTGCCATGCATCACATCAGCTAAACCTCCACTATTTATTTAAATTGAAATATTTTAACCTGGACCATTTGTCCTTTATAGCCCTTTAACAGAGACTGTAAGTTAACAAAATAGACTAAGATGTATATTGTAAATATTCGCTTTAGTTTTAGTCTTTGCTGGTCAAGAACCTGAGTTTTTGAAAGAAAGTCAACCAGTTCCACATCTCCAGATCACCAGGCTGCTTCTTCTGCAGGTGACACCAGAACCTGAGGTTCTCATCAGGTTGTTTTTCCTTTAGCTATATGAATCACTTGGGGAAATTGGAAAGCCCCACGTAAATGCTCCAATACTAGCAATCACTATTGTGTTCACACTCTGTTACCCTCTAATTCTGTAAGCACCATTTAATGCTACATGCAAAGGCATTCCGCTCAACTCCACTTTGAGGGCTCTCTGAGATCACACTTCAAGATCAGGAAGAAGGTTGTTTATTACTAACTGGTAATCACTGTAAGAGACAGGCAGCTGAGACTTGGACTAGTTTAAGGCAGGATGAATAAATATCTCTATTCTTTCATTGTTCTTAATGTATTACTTTTGTTTACATCTCTCCAAATCCACATAATCCTTCAGAAGGCATTTTTTCCAGTTAAGAGGTAATGGGCCTGATACTTTATTATATTACCAGTAATGAAATGCAGCTAAACGACTCCTCTTGATAAACATCATCTAAATATGTGTCTCTCTAAATATACTGATATAAAAGCAAAAAGCCCAGTTGGTGGAATTAAAACCTTTTGCCGTAATGGAGCAGAAAATACTCTGCAAACTACGCTCCATTCTGAAGGTAAGATTATCTTTACAAACAGCAGGGAGAACAATCTCTGCTAAAGCAAATCTGAGGGCATCCTGAGAGAAACAAGCTGAGAATCATCTAAATCCTCCCTTTGCTTTTGTGGTAACATTCAACGAGCTCTTATCACTCCTTTTTGGGAAAGCATATTAAGGCTGGAAATTCTGTGCTACTCTAAGGACTGCTTCAATCTCATGGAGAGTCTGGATAAGAATACTCTAATAGTCATGACAGCATCTTCTCTGTGTTGTAATAGGAAGCGGTAACCCTAAAGGGGGCAAATAAAAATATTTCTTGGATAATGTGCTTGCAAAGAGCTTAGAGCAGGGTATTGAGGAAAGGAAAAGAGAGAGCTTTTAAATAACAAGATTGGATTGGGGGAGGACTGATTCATCTAATCCTTACTTTCTGTATCTGGGTCACTTTAAATAATCTGATGATTAAAATGTAGCTCCTCCTTTTGTGAGGTCCCCTAAATGAAGCAGCACTTCAAGCACAACCTTAGCAGCTGACAGGGAACACATTCCATTCTAAACTCAGCGGCAAAAAAATTTAAAAGTGAAGGGAATTATTTCCTTCTTAGTGACTCCACGAAACGATAGATCCCTTACAGTTACTGGAGTGAACTATATTTCCTCATTTTATCTTTTACTTTTCAACTCTTTGCACCTCAGTCACTTGATACTTGTCAAATCCCCTAATCTTAGGAGGTGCAACCCTTTGCATGAGGCTAACTTTGACCTTGTTTAGAGGAGAGGAGGGTCAGGATGGATCCATTCCATAAGGGATGCATGGTCACAACAGATCGGCATCATTGCCACAGGGACGCAGTTATTGAGACTATTGCAGTCAGGGTATTATCACATTTGGCAGGCTAATACTCCAGTTATCAGACATCTCTGATGTCTATACACAAGTCAGATGATAATCTGACTTCAAGAGAAAGCAACAGGGATAAATGGTAATTTATCAAAGGGAAAGGTTGGACTGGCTAAACCTGGTGCTATTTCTTCAACCTGAGAAAAAAAGATCAAGAATTGGCACAAGAATTCCTAATACGCCACAGAAGTAGACACTCATTGAGAGGAAGATTACAAAAAAAAGCATTACTATTAAAATACACAAGCAACAACTAAGAATAGGTTTGGGGTAAAGAAGCGATCCAGCTGTGAAAGGAAGACATTGCTGGACTCTGAATGTGAAGGACCTACAGGATCACCCATAGAAGTGATAACACATTGCAAAAGATCACATCATTCCATGGGATGACCTTGTTCTGCTCTGCAAAGAAATGTAATCAAAGCTCAGAGGAATAGGCTGGACCAATCCCAGTAGATTCGTTACTCATTTCATATTATAATTTGCACCTCTGTCCCCAGACAAAATGTTGTTTTGTCAATGAGTACAGCTTGGCCAGATCCCATATATGACCAAAAATCAAGGTAAAATCTAGAAGAGAAATTGCAGAATTATTTTTTTTCACTTGATAACCCAGATCTAGTTCTTCTTACAGAACTAGGAGCAGAGTCAACCAAGTAAAAGCTTTAGAGATCTGCATATATTTTCTTCAGCACTATTTGTAGCAAAAGGCACTTCTAATTGAGCCAACGGCACACTTGTCAAATCCTAGGTGGAATTCTATGCTGAAAAGGGACGAGCAGCTTCTAGATCTCTGCCCGTTTCTGGGTGAGCCCTCATTTAAGCATTTGCTTGCAACACACTCAGGGAAGATGTCAGCTCTCAGATGATATGCATGCAGGTGAAAGTGGAGTCATTCAATTAGTAATCACTGTGCAATTAGGTTTTGTACCAAATTAGAAATTACTTTTCTAAAAATAGCATCAATGACATATCAGTTCCAGAAGAACAGACTTTCTAAAAGAAGAAAATGAACAATGTAACAGCTCTGAAGGCCAGCATGAAACTGAAGGGCAAAGCAAAGTAATCAGAAATCCATTAAAATCAAAGGCCCAAATGCTTAACAGCCTCAAATAGCACAGATGGGATTTGTAATCTCAGTGGTTACCATGTTTTTAATAGCATTTTCTGAGATAATTCTGTTATTTTGTCATTGCAAGGAACTACAGTGTGGTGTTTCAGATGTCACTGCTGGTAACTTTTGATAAAGACCAAAATTTATGCGATTTAATGAAGAGAAGGAAAGGAAAAACAATAGATTTCTTTTATCTATCAGTTTACTGGCAGTGAAGGAGTTTTGTCACTATGACAAATTGTCATCGCTGTGAGAATGACCTTGAAAGATACCAAGTTCTTTAAAGAGGAAGTTATGGAGAAATCTGAGTAACTTCACTGGCATTAAATCACTAGCATAAAATTGCATTTAGCAGGGGCCTAAAAAAAATAAAGTGTGAAATAACAGAGATACCAAGGAGAGAATGTAATATACCCTTAATACCAACAACTGTTCCTGAAAGATTTCAGTGACAGTATAGCATCTATTTTAAAAAATGTAATTGAGAAAAAAATGTAAGAAACAAATCATTTCAGCCATAGTTTCTCACCTTTTAATTCAATTTGACCTTTAAATTCATATTTTTGTTCATTTCTGGCTTTCCTAAGTAAGCTCTTTCCTGATACGACTCTTTCTCTCCACCTTCTCACCAATGACATACTTTCTCACAAAAAAACCCTTAGTATTTGAGTATTCAAGCAGATTCTGCTCAGTCATTCTCTCTTCCTATTTCTATATAACTTCCTAATTTTCTTTTTTGACAACCTCTAGTTAGGCATGCTTGAATCTTTCTGGATCTTTTATCATAAATTACATTATCTTTTTTATTAATTTTGAAGTTTGTTTTCCTTCTCTTTATTTTTCTAATGTTTATTTTCTATGATGATATATGTGTTTCTTGAGTATATTAATGCTACCATGAGTACAAAGGCAGCATTCATTATTCTCATTCCATTCATGAAGCATAAAGAAATTACTTTTTTATATTATTTTCCAAGGAAAGCAGCTGGCAAATCAGAATTAGAACCAAAAACCTTAGGAGTCTGCTCAGAGCCCTAACAAAAAAAATTACATCCTTTCCACACATCATATAAAAAACATATTTCATTCATATCCAAATTACTAGTTGCATGGGAACGTGCGTGAGTGCTAACACAAATACCTTTCAAAGTGCTGAACACTCTGAATAAAAACTACCTAAGTACACTTAATATTTGCCAAAAAGGAGACAGATCTAGGTCCATATGGCAGAGCAGTCCCTACCAGGGACAACTTCCACTGGAAATGCCACCTCAGCAGCAAGAGCCTCTGAACATCTCCTGCCTGAAGCAGTTAATGCCCACCTCTTCTGGAACAGATACCCAGAAAGACACAACCCATTGGCCATTATAGCTGGATCACACTGCATGAAGGACTCACCCTCCCATTCAAGTCAACGAGACTTGTCTTATTACGACAACATGGCATAAAGCCAAGTCATAGATATCACAGCACTTGCAATTCAGACTTCCTGGAGGCAATGAGGGAGCAGTACTAGAGAAAAAATATCTTCCATTAGATTGATTAAATCAGCTCAGGTAGCAAATACCAGTTAACAGGACTATGTACATCACACAGAATATCCAGTGCGAACAGGAAGTATATTTAAAAGTAGAATACTACATAAAATTGGCCACACTGGATGGGGCTTGGAGCAATCTGGTCTAGGGGAAGGTGTCCCAGGCCATGGCAGGTGGGACTGGAAACAGATGACCTCTGAAGTCCCTTCCAACCCTAACCAATCTGTGATTCTATGATGAAACAATACCTGTGAAAACCATTTCCAATTCTGGTAAAAAAATTTTTCATTTATTTTTCCTAATTTATTAAGAAAAAACCTTTATGAACACTTTTTTTTTTTTACTGCTAATTTTTGAGGGGAGTATCGTTTTTACAATACATTCTTTTACCATGGTCAAAATCCCAACATTAAAGACATTATCTTCTTATACATATGAAAATGCTGATGAAGGTATGAAGAAATCATACAGTGATGTCATTAGAAAAGGAGTTTGCTAATTTTTTGAGTAATGGAATTACAACATTTCCTATCTTTAATAGAAGTAGAGCATGGGGAGTGTTTAAACATCAGTTGCCCTGAGAGAGCTCTTCAGCTGTTGCTTTGAGGTGAAAAGCGTAATAAAGAAAGTACTTTTAAAATCTTGGAGTCAAGCATCTTAAAGATATTTTCAATTTCTCTTTCTCTTATCCTAAAATGTAATGAAGGTACAGACAAACATCCATTTTATAAACCTGTTTGTTCATCTCTTGCTCTCTGCTTTACACTGTACATCATAGATTTGTAATATCAAACAGCGAAAAACTCCTCCAGGTCCCAGTTTCTCAGGCCTGGGCAAGCAAAATGTGGTGCCAACCAGACTTAGGATGGACTCTGACAACTCAAAAACTTTTACCAACTTGTCCATGTTCTTAATGCTCAGGGAATGTGCTACAGAAGAGGATTGAGAAAAGCATCTCACACAGGCCCAGCTATCCCTCCTGAAACTCTCTGCAACCAAGGCAGCTCCTAGCTGCACTGTTAAAACCGATCTCCTCTTCTTCTGCTCATGTATCTGCAGAGATTAAGCTAAGGGCCATTATGTTGCCTACAGACACAGAGTGCTAGAATTTAATTTTGAAAATAATCGAACCCTGAAGAGAGAATTGTTCTTCTCCTTGTCTTTGTTTACACCATTACTACAGAAATGGTATCTGTAGCCACTGAATGATGCACTAGGACTCAATTAGAACACTCTTAGCTCCATGATTTACTTGAAGAATGTCACAAGCTGACTAGACGCTTCAGAAATATGCATGTTCTTTATCACATATAGTCCTCATTTGTACCATATGTTCAGTTCCTCATAGCTACAGTTGCCATCGTTAAGGCAGCATTTACAAACGTTGACCTAATTATTCCTTTGATAAATTATTCCTAATCCTAAACAGAGGAAATAATACGTCTCAAATATGCATTAGGATAACGTGGTTAGTTATTCCATGGTGCTAATAGCATGCCTGTTTGATAGGGCAGAGGAGATAGAGACAGTTAGCTTAAAAAAAATGACATTTGTGTCCCAGAGGATACAAAGACGCACCAGGGACTGGAGTACCTCTCCTATGAAGACAGGCTGAGACAGTTGGGCTTGTTCAGCCTGGAGAGGAGAAGGCTCTGGGGAGGCCTTGTAACAGTTTTCCGGTGCCTAAAGGGGCTACAAGAAAGCTGGAAAGGGACTTTTTGTAAGAGGACAAGGGGGAATGGCTTTAAATTGACAGAGGAGAGATGTAGATCAGGCATTAGGAGGAAGTTCTTCCCTGTGAGGGTGCTGAGGCCCTGGCACACAGGGTGCTCAGAGAAGATGTGTCTGCCCCATCCCCACAGCGTTCAAGGCCAGGTTGCATGGGGCTTGGAGCAACCTGGTCTACTGGAAGGTGTCCCTGGCCATTGCAGGGGGTTGCAACTGGATGAGCTTTAAGGTCCGTTCCAACCCAAACCAGCCTGGGATTCTAGAAAACAAACCATCATCTAGCTAGTTTGCATTATGTTTTTCACTGCAACTCCAGCACATGTCCTTTCCAGCTCTGAAACCACAGCAGGCAGGCAGCTGCCGCTGCAGCCTCCCTGAAACCAGGGACAGGAGAACTGGTCATCAGTCAGTCCCTGCAACACCACTCTGGTACATTTGAGAAGAGCAGACAAGATTCCTATCAGTGGAAATAACAGGGCTGTCTTTACAACCGGTTTGCCTGCCGGGACAAGGTGAAATTCCTCAATTCAAATGTTCCAAACTTCAAAATTCTGATCACTTAAAGAAAGAGTTCAGAATCCTGGTGTAAGCTCTCTGCAATTTTTCAGCACACAAATTACCATGAAAAGCAACTGTATCGATCAAGTTTTTGACAAACTGTCTTCTTTATTGATATAATGCAGTATTTTTACAATTTGAAACATTTTAGAAATTCCTAGTGTGCTTTAATAAATTGTCTCAGAAATAATTCCATCAACAACAACGCAAGTTTCTGTACCAATGGTATATAGTTACTTCAATTTGTTATTTACTTTTATTCTACTTACCGGTGAATGCTCCATAAGCATCAATTTGATTTGATTTCTCAGGCTTGGACCTTTGGAATCACTGACTAACATCTCAGATCTATCTTACAAAATCTCACCAAGTAGCATTTAGAAAAGAGAAGAGGAAACGGCATCATACCTGAGATTGTGCATTAATATTGGCTCCTTCCTTAACCAGAACCTTGACAACTTCAGCTTGGCCTGCTAAGGATGCAATGTGCAGGGCTGTATTCCCTTTCTGTTATAGGGAGGGAAAAAATAAAAGACATGACCCCTTCTTCAGGAATTATTTCAACCAGCAGTTCTTTATAACACTCTTTTTTTCAGCACAATTATACCTTACAGTTCCATGATATTCCATAAACATTACAGGGATAGGACTGAAAGCTGCAGCCATGAAGATTTCTTGAATGGCTGTGAAACAATAACATCCTAGCATAACTTCTCAGGGAAATTACAGAATGGGACTGGGATATAGGACAAACTTCTAGGTAAGGTTTAGTCCAGGATAGCAGGTTTTTTTTCATTCAGGTCCAGAGATCGTGCCCTGCAGAAGGCAGATGAAATCTGAAAGTCCTAAAATACAAGCTATGAATCACACATAAAGTGAGATTTCCCAGTACAAGACCCAAAAGGAAGATCTGACTTTTAAGTAACAGAAACCAGCCTCTTAAATGCAGAAGATATATCCTTTTTCATTTTCTCTAGTAGGCATAAAAATGAAAATGCATCTTTTTCAAATGTTTTAACTTTAAGAGATACACTGCACAATAAAAATAATCTCTCACAAAACAGCAGCACACCACTGCTTTTCTAAGAGCCTTGTACTTTTTCCAGGCCAACCTCTCATCCTGGGAGCACTATTTAATTGGCTTCATTAAAGAAACAAGGTTCTCAAAACAAGACCACATCCCTAAAGACCTATCTAGAACCTGATGGTTCTACCAACAGCTTCTCTGAGGGGGGGCACTTAAGGATGTTTTTGAAGGAGGGAACTTCTGTCTTTCCATCAATGCTGAAGATTACAAGTTCAGCAAGAAGTCCTCTGAGCTAAGGACCAAGCGTTAATCTTGATGATTTCTGTCCATCAGAAATCATAAAAAAAAAAAAAAAGAGAGCACCACAGGGGCACAGTGGTGGTAACTAAATACACAGGCTGAGCACAGACACCCAATCTAGACACTAGGAGTCCAAATTTCACAGATTTGAAAACATCTTAATATTCTGAGTTACATTCACTCCCTCTCTAATGGGGACCTACCATTGGAAATAATGAAAAAAATGGCATTAGTAAAACTTTTAATGCTTCCCCTATAAAAATATAGTACAAATAATAATCTTTGCCTCTTCATTTACTGCCCATGAGCTTCGGCAAAGAAGACAGACTCACACACCACAATAGAAATCGCAGTTTAAATATCAGTGAGGTATCTTCTTTTTTAAAAAATTTCTCCCACGTATTTGACTTTTCCTTCTTGTGAATAAACTTACAGGCAGACAGGAATTACCTTGGTGGCAGAATCCACAGCTGACCCTCTTTCCAGTAATTCTTGTACAAGTCCCACATGGCCTTCTTTAGCTGCCAGGTGCAGAGCATTGAGTCCATTCTGTAAGCACAAGGGCCATATCCATTATAAATACCAGTTGTGAAGATACACATTCCTACCTTGCCCTGGTATAAGAAAAAAGATTGGTAGCTGGATTACTATTACATCTCTTAGCTGACTGTCTATGAAAGTCAGATATTTCAGACCCAGTTATTTAGCAAAACCCTCCAGTGACATTTCTCTCGTAACGACAAAGACATCAAAAAAACACATTTTGCAAGTATCCATAGGGGACTCCTTCTTTTGGATAATCTACATTACCCCACACTACTACCTTGGGTATCTCCATGGAGCCCATTATTTCAAAATTTGAGTGTCTGCCTTCTCTTTACTGTAACCTTACCTAGCTCCACTAAGGTATTACCAACACAGAGAAATCACAAGACTTAGCCAAACTTACACATAATGTATCTATTCAATCAGGATTATTCCAGGCTAAGGTAGATGTCTTGAACTCTGGATTCTCCTCCTCTCCTCTGGGATAACTGGTATCAAACAGCACAAGTAGACCAAAATGGTTGCTGGTTACACATGGCTTGCAAATAGTATTGATCCTTGACTTACTACCTCAGCTGGTTTCTGATGAGCAAGTCTTCACTAAACTTTGAGATTACAGTATCTCATTCAAACAGGAAAAGACAATGAAAAAAGAGCTACAGTTTTCAAAAAAAAGCAGACTAAGAAAGTTAGCATCTAAAACCCTTTCACATTAAGTAGAATTAGGATACTTTATCTCTTACAAATTACAGCCATGTAAACCATACCTAGCAACCCTAGGTATACTCAGGTATACCCTTCCTAGTATACCTATTCCACTCAAGGGGAAAAAAATGACAGTCTGCTGTAGCTGAACTGCCAACCTATTTTTCACGGTCCTACAGTATTTTTCAAGGCACATCAGGCAGGTGACAGCCACAGATACTGCCATTGCCCGCAAGCATTCTCCTCTTTTCCATATTGCAAGCATCATAAGCGATACTCAGGTAGCTAAGTAACTTGCAGCAAGCTTAGCAGTGTGATTTTTATCACTTTATTTGTCTCTAAGCATTTCATAGTCATTTAAGTTGTAAAATAAACAAGCAGGTTTCTGGTCTCCTATTTGTCCATCCACAGAGGCTGCTCAAGCTTATAATTCCCAGTATGATCTCAAAGCACTCAGCGCTTCACAGGAGCCGTTGAAGGGGAGTGGGGCTGCAGACACAGCAATCTAAATGCATTTCTGGAGTAACTCCACTGAATTTTACATTTGTGTAACCAGCACAGGAAGACTTTGGGGTTAAATTCAGAAGTGCAACTATGAGCTGGTGGAAGGCTATATTCATAACCTGCCAGAAGAAGAATACCCTTATCCTGCCTGATAGTTAGGAAACGTTAATGGAAAATGTGGTTTCAAATCCCATTCTGTAGGTAAAGCAGCAGCAACCAGATCTTATTCCAGAGTAAACACTCTTGCTTTCAAGCTACAGAGGCAAGAGGTAGCAATAGTGCCATGCCCTGAACTAAGGGTAAGTTCTTAGCCAAAATTATGTGGTGAGGTTGACCATAATCATTAAGATGAGGAGTACTGCACATGTCAGTGAATTTCTGTAGACTGAAAACATCTCAGAAAGCTCTAATTTTCCTTGTTTTTTAATCTCAGCTGAGTATTAAATAACCAACATTGCTATCTACAGTGGTTGAAAGCTCTGAAATAGTATTTTGTGGGAAACACACCAATTTCTTCTCACTGCTTGAGAAAAAAGACCTGGTCTTGTACCTAATCTCACCGGTTCAGTCATCAACATTTTCTATGAGTATGAAGGGTAACATTGACTCCTTATAATTTTACACAGCTGATGTATTGCTGTTAATGTATTATTAATTGCATTAATGACATGCCATTAATACTTTTCACCCTTCGTGAGCAAACTGAAGTCCACAAACAGCAGAGACTGTCCCAGTGCTTAATCAGTAGCAAACTCTTATAATACCTGTATTCATACCTCTAAGATACATATCTAGTAATAGCAGATTAAGCAACTGAAAGCTAATATTGTTGCACAGATTATGTAAATTTCTTTGCAATGTGTGAATGTCTTCATTCATTAAAACAAAGGTAAAATGAACACATGAGGTCAAATAAAAAGGCTATGGGAAGCAACTACAGCCTAAATACAGCTCCTACTGTAGACATTCAGATTCTGTAATTCCTTTAATAAAGTAAGCTGGGGCAAGCAGAAGCAAGCACTGTACTTTACATGTTGAGGGCCAGAGCAACTGAAGTCTTAAAGCAAGCTTTGTTCCTCCATAATCAGAACTAATGCTGTAATTATTTCCCACATGGCTGATCCCTGTTATTTATGATGACGGAAGCTCAGATTTAATCAATGCAACTCCCCTGTTCCTGTCAACTAGATTCTTGTCGTTTAGAACAACAAAGACTTCCACACTTGCCTTTTTCTCTCCCATGCCTAGCAAAAAGTTGGGAGGGGGGAGTGATGAAATCAATTGTCAGCCAAGCAAAACTGTATAGCATAGGGACTGCTCCTGCCCACAAAGCATACATATACCATAACTGCATTTCTTTTAGAGGCTCATCTGTAATTCTA
Organism: Neopsephotus bourkii; assembly: GCF_033783945.1. NCBI lineage: Eukaryota > Metazoa > Chordata > Aves > Psittaciformes > Psittacidae > Neopsephotus > Neopsephotus bourkii. The sequence goes on along the minus strand of NW_026902300.1, from coordinate 777,853 downwards.
ACTCTCATAAGAGAACATAATACTAAGCCTTCCAAGCCTGGCTCAAGTGTTTCCCTGCAGAGCCCAATTCCTTCAGTTCTTTTTCTCCTCTACCACTGAGCTAGATGTATCAGCATTTTATAACCTGTAGAGTGCTCCAAATGTGCACACATTTCACTGCTGTTCACAGCACCTATTATATTGTCACCCCGCATATTTTCACTACACCAGAAAAGCCCACAGATTTCTTGTACATCACTGAAACCACCAACCTTTTCTAGGGCAGTCAAAAGTCAGTCCCTGTTTTCCCAGAATACAGGCACTGAACTTCACTGCTATTGTCTGAAAATCACACAAGGAAATCCATACTACTTCTCCCTTTGTCTTCAGTTGCCTCATGGAGTGATCTTCATGGAATGAAAGTTCGTCAGCTGCTACCTGGTTTGGTATCAATCCTGCTGTGCCATTGACTCCTTATGGGACATCAACCAGATCACTTACTTCCAGCAGCAGTAATGGCTTATTCCTGCCTAACCCTGTTATGCCAAAGCAAACTGACTCGGTGGAAAGACAAATTCTTGGCTGAGTATCAGACAAACCTATAGTTCAAAGAACATTTTAAACCAGCAAAATCAGCACTGCTATCAGAATTGCTTCCGCTTCTCCTGTCCTGTGTGCATTTCTATCCCCAGCCTCCTTTCTGCAGCTCAGGTCTCTCAACCACTTGGTCTGAAGCTGCACATGTACTTCTGACAGCGCAGTCTGACCACCAAGTCAAGGCACAGCCAGGATCACTTCTGCAGTGGTGGTACTCACTAAAAAGACAAAACACAGCCCCAGCAGCTGTCTAGCATTGCCACAGCTTCACTGAGAAGCTGTGTACCAAAGCTGCAATATGGGCACAGCGGGAGTTTTCACACCCACTCCTCCAAGCTCAGCTGTGACAGGTACAGACCATAACCTGGTGGTCCTAGAAAGCTTTACCCACCCTCTTCTGGTGAGGCTTAGTGAGATGTATAAGGAACACGAAAATGTGTAGATGGGGGAAAGACACTGCTTGAAGGAAGTGAGGAAAAAAATCTTTAAGCACGTAAGTATTTGCTTGTGTTACTTCAGTATATAATAGTCTATTAACTGTTATAGTAAAAATCTGTTTTGTTAATGTTTCAACCGTCTCTTGAAGCATGAAATGTAACACACTCTGACCATGTTTCCTCAGCTGGTGCTGTGTTCACAGGTTTTTATATATATATATATATATATATATATATATACACACATACACACACACTAACAGGCCAAGAGGAAAGCATAAGTTACAAACACCATAAAAATTAAGAAGTTATTGTGACTAACTCCTTTACATGTTTTACTAGAGCTTAGAAGGCACCTGCACTCACAAGCAGAGCCAGAGGCTAAAAAGCAGTATCATAGCCTTTGTTAAAGTCAAATACTTTTCTCCATCTCCTTAATAGATGTCAGCCTAAGGTTGCTGCAAAGTTTCTAAATAAATCTCTTAAGAAGTACAAAGCTTGCCTATGGGGTCAACCTCTTTTCAAGGAGGATTTGGGAAAGCTCACGCTACAGAGCTGGGCATGGTCTTATCAAGTCTGACAATTTGTTAAGTTTTTCCCCAAAATATGACAAAGAAATAAAATGGATGCTTAAAAAAAAAAAAGAATAGTTTCAGATTATGAAAATTATCCCCTTCATGTTGCTTTACAGCCTATGAATTCATTAAAATGAATTAAGCCACTGAATGACATCAAGTGATATTGACTGTCCCTATTATGCATACAGTCTATAGTCAGCGCTGCTGGGAGTGTTAGCTGCTTTCCATTTGGACTAAATGACAGAGCAGTTAATAGCTGGTGCTCTTTCTCCCTATAACTGAATCAAAGAAGTAAACAAAACAAGAGCAAGCCAAAACGACTGATGCTTTATAAAGCCTTGGAGCTAGAGGCCATCCAAAATTATCTAGTATTTGAGTCCTGTTCTGTTCGAGGTAGCAGGCTTAACACATTCCTTGTGAATACAGAATTCTTCAAAACAAATGCCTAAAAAGTTTTCTTTCCTAAAGAGGAAGTCAATGAAAACTGGCAAGCCTGCAAAGACAAGATGGGAAAATACTCCTTTATGTTGCCTGTTGGATTACCACATGTGTTTCAAAACACAGCACGCAGCTGATGAACCCTACACTAGTCAGATTTTGGGGTCTAATTTCTGCTAGAACTATGGGCTGTACAAATGCATACTGTAAATTAAAGTCCACTTTGCTACTCAAAGTAGCAAATGTCCAGAAGCAAGCTATTTTCTCTTGCTATGTTAATAACTAGAAACAGCAACCATGTCCTAAACTTTGTTTATACCATAAGGGAAATAGCTTTAAAGGAATCAGACATTTCCAATGGTTACCAGTTTTCCATTCTACAAAATACCAGCACTTAGAAATTTGTTTTTAAAGGAATGGTTTTTAGAACAGGTGAATTCGTCCCCTGACATTTCTAATTCTCTCACAATAAATGATGGTGCTTGAATTCAGATTAACGTATGCAATTCCATGCTAATTTAACTTGATATGAAGGTAGCATGCAACAAAGCACAGTTAAGTAATAACTAATTATTAACTATATAATCGTATTAATAATTTTAACTAATCCCTGTATTCAGCATATCCAGAAACTTTAAGTTCCATCAGATTTCGGAAACAGTTAGATTGGGCAAATACTCTGATTTCCTATGAAAACAGAGCTCTGTGAAACTTAGGATGTGAGAAACAAATGCTAAAACTGAAGAAAGCATCTTCTTGTGCTATCTGTGTTCAGGAAAGCTTACTCTTAACATTAGGTACTATTTTCTGAGATGGGATGTAGTCTAAAAATAGCATTAAACTGAGAAAAAAAATCTTGAACAAGGGTTCATTTTTGGAAGAGCATTCAGATATCTCACTCTTAAAAATAAAATACACCCCCTGTGTTTTGCAGAGTGTGCTAGGTTTTCCCTTCAGATAACTGGAACACAACCACATTGACACCTCATTCAAACCCCAAGAAGGAGGAGGAGAAGGAAGAATAACTGTAAGGCTGCAGTAGCTTATTCACTACTATAGGCTTATTCACTACTCCCTGTCATCTACAAGAGTCATTTACTTCACTCCCAGTAAAATTTACAATATATCAGTGATGCTTAACAAATGGAAACTAAGGGTCTTAGTTATCCAATAGCAATTTTATGTGACACCAGAATCGAGAGTTTGCAAGAAAGTGAAGGGCCTGCTCATGACTCAGTGGATAGTGAAGGCCAATAAATGGGGCTCACTAGACATGAGGATCAAATTTGCAGCAAGAGAGTTCCTTCTTTGAACTTGGGAACTCCCACAGAGTAATCACTATCTTCAGGGAAGCAGATCAGCTAATGCATGGAAGCAAGCTATTCCTGGGTAAAATTAGAGATTAATTTTATTCATAAATCTGATGGGGTTATTTTTGCTTCTTGTTGTTCTACTCAAGTTGAGTTCTATTCTACTTGACTTCTTTTCAAGAACTCAAAACACTTTATACAGTCCAGAAAATTTCTGAGCTAACTCAGATGCCAGGTTAAATTAACTAAGTCACATTATTATGGGATTTTTATATTTTGCACACTCGTCAACCAGCTTTTTAACACTAATAAGCTCACGTATAATTCCAGCTTTGATCTTAATCAGTGTAAACGCACAGATTCTGAAAGTTTGTGGCATTGCAACCTATCACCCAGGAAGGCTTCATCTATTTCAAGTCACTGAGAAATTACTCGTTGCATTCATCTGGGTCTGATTTTGACCTTATGGAGCAAATGGAGCTTTGCCAGCCAGCTGTAGGTGGGAAGCACCTTCTCAGAAGACAAATTTGCAGCAACCCTGGTCATATTCCTTTCAAAGCAAGCAAGACAATATGACCAGTGGAAAAATAACACTTGTAATGTTTCCAAGTAATTATCATATTAACTGGGCTCTTTCCTGGGGGTGATCCTTTTAGTTAATATAACCAAGACATAAAATTTGCTGGATCTATTTGAATAGAAGCACTTGAGACTAGATTTACCCTTTCTTAGCTGGTCAACTTGAGGTTTACAGGGTTGTGTCCCATATAACTCAGCAAGCATGTTCTTTTAAGGGCAACTTTCTCTGTCGGAGTGGGAGTCGGGCCCGGAGTAACAACGCAACCTCAATATGAGTATGATTGTTCTCCTCTATTGTTTGCATACACAGTGTTTATATAGGATTCTAAATAAGCCACGCTCCTAAAGCAAAGCTATCATTGGTCCCCAACAACTGTTCACGTGCCTGTCTATACATTGCTATTGGCTAAGCTAAGTTTTACACACATATCTCTGCAACAGCAGGGTGCATGCCTTGTGATAAGCGGTGCATTCCTTGTGGCCAGCAAGCTCCTGTTTCAGCGTTCTGCTTACATTTCTTTGACTCCAGGCCTCCTCGGCTCAGCTGAGTCAGAGAGAGTTCAAGGCTGTCTCACTCGGCTCTAATCCTGGGTTGTGCAGGCCCTCGTGAGAATAACCATTGCTCCACAATTCCCCCGTTTTTCTTTTGCACAAACCAGGATGCTTGCTGTCACACAAGGAAAATTTTGCTAAGTGATCTACTAAGTAAGCTTTGCAAACATTGTAATAAGCAAGGTATCAATAGTAAAACAAAAACAAAAGCAATCAATCCACATATGCACGCCTTAATCAAACTACGTAGCCAACCACTTGATCCCCAGGTTGTGCTGTAGGCCATACAAACTTGGAATACGTATCTACCGTAACATGTACATAACACGTTGGGCAAATGCCCAAACTCAAAAACATGAGTGACATCCATTTGCCACAGCTTCAAAGCCCTCAAACCCCGAGGGTTGACCCCAAGTCCAAGTCCTGGGCCATGATTGCTGCACTGAGGACAACTTCAAACAATTCCAGTGGCTTCAGTCCATGTTAGTCGATACTGTCGCTGTAGGCCTCGTGCATTTTGATGGAACGGAGCATGTGCCATCCGTGCAGCATCAAATTGACTGACGATAGTACGATCATGGCTTATGAGTTTATCAGCTTTTGCGTTACCTTCAGCTAACCCATCTTAACTTTTGTGGCTCTGAATATGAATGATGTAATAGTCTGCTGAATGTTGGCGGATAGCTTGTTCAGGTTGTTGAAAAAGAGTCGTAAGATGCTCATTCCGCGTTTCTCTAATAAATGCATCTTCGATTCGTTGTACTACGCCCACCACATATAATGAATCAGTGACCACATTAGGTGGGACATGTAACCAAGACAATATTGCCCAAACAACCGCAGTTAACTCTAAAGTTTGTAACGAATCTCCTGACCTTGCAAAAGTTTGTGATGTTTCCATTGATTGCCCTGGCACCATGTGACCACTGCACTAGCCGATTTTTTTCCCTGCATCTGTATACACAGTTAGCCCTCCCTGAATGGGTCTCATGGATAACTTTGGTCGTGTTATCCATGCACTGGACAATAGCATTGAGGCTTCTTTTCCGTTAGGTAAATCCACTGAAACTTTCCCTTCATATTGCAGCAAGGCCATCTGCAGGCTAACGGAATGCCCCATTACCCACTCTAGGTCCGCCACAGCTATAGAAATGTGAATGCTAGCTGGCTCTTCTCCTGAAATGGCAAGTATACATGTTCTCCCTTTTCTAATGATTTGTCCAACCGCTTCCATGTGTGTTTGAATGCTCTTGCGAGCTTGCAACGGCAAAAATAACCATTCCAAAATAGCCAAGATGTCTCCCCCATTTTTCTTTTGCCATTGCAAGATCGCAGCAAACACTGACTGTGCATGAGAGATGACCATTGTTTTTCAGAAACGACGACTGGTTTGTCAGCTTGTGCACCCTTTAGCAAAGGACGTAAAGGCATTAGTTGTTTGTAAGTAATTCCAATAAGAGGCTGGACCCATTGCAAATCCCCCATTAGGGTTTGAACATTGGTCAACATCCTCAGCTTTAGGTGCAATTGTACTTTTTGGGGCCATACAACAGAATCAGATGTAAGCCATCCCAAAGGTCTGGCATGGCATGTGTCCTCACCGCTCCACGCCTGCTGGGTTGCAGCCAGCAGCGGAGCTAAAGGTTCTTCTTGGTGGCAAACACAGAGGCCAACCCAGTCTTGCCCTTGACTGTGGTAGCAGGCATTTGGCCAGTCTCAATCCTTGCACCTTGTTGTCAATGCAGAGCTTCACCTGCTTCATACAGTAACAAGTCATTATCATGGCAAGGCACACACACAGATTTACATTAGCAGAGTAACTACTACAGTGTGCAGCAGCATGTTGAAGATGCTGATGCCAGCAAGGGACTAGCCAAAGAAATTTCTTACCAGTGGAATTCTCCCCCCACTTAATTTACCATTGTATTAGAATATTTCTATCTTTTGCCTTAGCAATTTCTAGCAGCTACTACAAATTTGCATACTCTAACATTTCTTTTACAGGTGACAAATCCATATAATACAAGGTGTAGTTTCTTATTAGTAACTGGCTAGTAAATACAGGTGGTTTCATACACAAAATCAAAGCCTCTAACAATAACTACTTTACAAACACACATATTCAAGCTGTTACTTTTCAGTTGCCCCCAAATGATGTTTAGCAATCGTTGGTTTTTCTCTATCTCATTCTGCTTGGGGTATTCACATTCAGCTCCTGCAGCTGAGGCATCAGGTTCCTCCATTCGTCTGTCCAGCTCATGGCAAGGCTTGACAAACTTTGCAGGCATTCGCCATGGACCTGTAGGCAGGAGGACACAAATATACCCCCTCCTCCAGGTTATCAGTTCTTGAGAAGTAGATAGGTTCTGTATCTGCCACCCTGATGCTGCTTAGGTGACGGCTCGTAAGGCTTGTGGTTGCACTACCCCTCTCGCTTTTTCAGTTAGCAGTACTTGTTTCAACCGATCTATCTGTTCCTCCAAGTCTTGGACTCATCCCCAGGTTACTTTAAACATATTAAGCTTGGCTTTGCTTTATTTTGTTTTGTTTTGTTTTTTCTCTCCTCGGCTCTGGTGTCCATCCTGGTCCTTCCACCGGTGGAGCACCGGGAGCCGAATCGGAGGGCAGCTGTGTTTGAACATGGGGACTGAACTCTTATCAAATAACTCCCTTTTTTTTTTTTTTTTTTTGAAGTTGCTCACCCTGCTTTGCATGGCTACAAACGCCTGCCTGCCCGGCAGCAGCTACGGCTGCCTGCCTGCTTCAGCAGCAGCCATAAATATCTGCCACCAACCTCACTTTTGCATTAACCCTCTCTTGTCTGAAATGTTAAACTACTATCTATTAGAAACTTTTACATGAACCCAACAACAAAAAATACACAGAACACCGTCTGCCCTCAACACACACACACACACACACACACACACGTATGGGATCCCACAAGCACAGTCCACACAACTACAATATTTGAAGCACAAAATCCCAACAATCATTACTTCCACTACACAATCCCACATACAGAACATGGCACGAGGACCCTGTGGACCCTAACAGGAAAACCAGCTCCAAGAAGCATCATTGCAGTGCGAGGTGGCAGGCTCAACCTTAGCAGGCATCCCCGCAGAGGCTCTGCCTCCCCCACATCGCATGAGGCTTGGGCTTTTATACTGACCAAAATGCACACTCATTCCGACACAGGTGGCCAGCCTATGTTGGAAGAAGTAGCCAGCAGTATTTATAAAGGTCTCCAAAGGTCGCCAGAAACCTGGACATACCTATTTTTACTAGCTTCTAGTACATGAGTATCACAGAGAGAATGTATTAAATGAGTTGTATATGGGGTCATAAGTCCACAGTCCATCACAGTCTGCCCGATACTCCTGATAAGAGCATACGAGAGACCTTCCCACTGCAGGTCTTGATGCAGAACTTTAACGTAAAAAAGGTTGCTCCCTTCACTTTAAGGACTGAAACCATCCATAAAACGGATGTCCTAAGATCAAATTTCAATTCATTCAATCACTGACAAGGGGGGTGTCCTGGGGCAGTAATTTGTCACATCTAACACATTTATCTGCAAAACCAGTAACCCCACCGTGGGGGGGGGCGGGGGGAGGGGTTGCTGAACTAATTTTCTTTACAGTACACTGTTTCTTTTTACAATGTCCCATCTGCCCACAATTATAACACCTCATACCTTTAGCACCCCCACAGTCGCCCTAACCTTATTGTAGAAGGGGTTTAACAGCACTGGCAAAGGCAGTAGCCATGTATCCAGCCTTTTCCTCTGCTGTGATCACTTTAAATCATATCTGAAGGTGGGGAGTAAGCAACAATTGAGCTATTATACAGATATCATATGGTGCTAAGATATATGCAGAAAAAATATGTTCAGTAATTGCCTCAGTATACAATGATTTTAACCCGTAGGATGTTACCGGTTGACGCGCCTCCTTTACTGCCTTTAAATCCAATGCCTCCCACTCCTTTCCCCCCTGTGGAGTGTTAAACACCGGGAATGCCGAGGGACCCATAGCCGAATATTCCCCCATAACAATTGCATCTTTGATCATCCCAGGCCAACCTTTAGCAGGGTTATTACTGTAATCCCCTACCCGTGCCCAACACCCCCCTCCCACTCCCCTTTCTTTACTACTGGATTGTAGGAGGGTGGGGCAGAGGGTTCGGAGGTTTCTTTTGTCTCCAATACTTTAATTTCTTCAGCAGCTGTTGCAGTTGACCGTCACTGAGGCTGGATCGCATCTGCCGATGAACCGAACTGTCTGAATTGTCTGAGTCTGAGTTGGGGTCAGGAAGGGAAGGGTACAAGTCCGGTTCTGCCGGAGACTCTGGGTCTGGTTCCAATTCCGATTCGGGGTCTTCATCCTCTAGGTCGAAGGTGACCGCGTTTGCACTTTCTACTTGTACTTTTGGACGCGAGCGCCGTTTCACTTTATCTTCCCCCTTATGCTGAGGAGGCTTCTGTGATGCCGTGCCAGGCACAACGGGGGGGGGGGGCTTCCCTCTCTGCCCTCATTTCTTTTAAGGTCTCTAGGACAGAGTTCCATTGGTGTCCACAGTTTTTGCCACATGGTTCCCCCAAAGTCTCGCCATTCCGATACGGAAAATATCAGACAAATGTCTGCAAAATGTCCCCATTTTTGGCCTAACTTAATTAATCGTATCAGCTGCTTCACCGGCGCTTCTTTCCCTCTCTTGGAGAGGATTCCGGCGAGCAAGTTGGCTGCAGCTTCCTGATCCATAGCTGCACCTGGGGGTTAGAGAGCTACTCTAACGCCGGCTTTCCGCGTCTGCCTGGACCTCTTGTCCCCGGCAGGGCTTCCCCAGCCGATTCTTCCCGCTCCGACCCTCCTCTTGCTGCTTACCACAGTCTCAGAGATCTTTGGTCAGGAACCATCCTCTGCTACCAGATGTCGGAGGGGGAGTCGAGCCCGGAGTAACGACGCAACCTCAATATGAGTATGATCGTTCTCCCCTATTGTTTGCATACACAGTGTTTCTTAGGATTCTAAATAAGCCACGCGCCTAAAGCAAAGCTATCATTGGTCCCCAACAACTCTTCACGCGCCTGTCTATACACTGCTATTGGCTAAGCTAAGTTTTACACACATATCTCTGCAACAGCAGGGTGCATGCCTTGTGATAAGCGGTGCATTCCTTGTGGCCAGCAACCTCCTGTTTCAACATTCTGCTTACATTTCTTCGACTCCAGGCCTCCCCAGCTCAGCTGAGTCAGAGAGAGTTCAAGGCTGTCTCACTCAGCTCTAATCCTGGGTTGTGCAGGCCCTCGTGAGAATAACCATTGCTCCACATTTCTCCTAGACAGTAAGACAAGATTCTTCTATGTGTCTTCAATAAGCAGCACATGCAAAGCCCCAGTTCTTCACTCTGCTCATCACTAAATTCCTTGGCACAGACAACCAAACTGCTCTCCCTTTTGTGTCCTAACTTCTACTTGACACATGCCTACTTTAATCAGCTGCAGCTTTTCTCTGGCAGGGAAGATAATATCTCAAAATATTTTAGATTATTTCATTACTCATTCTTCCATCTACTCTTAAAAACAACTAATTAATGGCCATAATTATAGGTGGTTTAGTGACTGCTGACATTTTTCCAATCTGAATGTCAGCATGTAAATATCAGAAATGGAGTGGGGAATTTTGTGGAGGCTTTCTTGGTGGTATTGATAATGTTTGGACAGTACAAAGCTCCAGTTCAGGAAACCAGCCTTGTTCAGACTAGCATTTAGCTGCAGACTTCAATTAAATTAATTAGGACTTAAATGTAGTTCAAAAATTGCACACGCAGCTAATTTTCCATAGAATTAAGAACTTGGAAATCTTGAGAATACCAAGAAACTCTGTCAACCTATCCATCACACCCTAGGTTCCTGTCAGGGCTGTGCTAAAGCCCCCAGCAGAGCTGTCAAGCTGCCTTAGCAAGCTCTCCCCATGGAACCCTCGGTCCCTCCGATGTACCACTTCCTGCCTCAGCCTTCTCCTGCTCCCAGTAGGGTACCACAGCCCAAAGGCACAGTGTCTGTATGTTTTGTTTTCTCTGGAGGAAAGTTCCTGAAACAGCATCAATCCACAGGCTATCCAAAAAGAGATTTATTTTTTTTTTTAAATCTCATCTCAGAGAAAAACAGCTACTTTAAGCTAGATGGAACCTGAGAGCCAACTAATACACATATGGTGTAGGTGATCAGGGAACCAGGACTCAGGTGACACTTGGAGGGCAGGACGGACACACAGGTCATCTAACAGCATCGGCACGCTCACACTGTTCCCAAATGTAGCCAATGCACGGGAGTTTTTCTTACAATTGTTACGTACAGGGGAATTGGAACTAGATGATCTTAAGGTACTTTCCAACTCAAACCATTCTATGATTCTACGATATGGGCGTATAACCAGGGATGCCTCACTAACAACACCTTTCATGAACAGCTGTTATTCACAGAAACCTTGCTCAAGACAGACAGCGCTGTCAATTTATGTCAGGGCAGCATGCTCACAGCCTTCTCTGCCCCCAAACTTCCCTTGAATACGTGCATCTTTTTACCAGGAACTCTTCCTCTATACAGCAATTCCACTGCTGGAGCCAAACAGAACAAACTCTGCTGCCAACAAGCTGAACTTGACACTGTAATCTGTGAAGGTGAAGAGTCTTGGAAGTTTCTACTTACACGGTGCACTAGAATTTTAGCCCACCTCATGACGTACGAGGCACAAAACAGAGCTTATGCAATGTCCCTATTGGATGATTTACTGATTTCTAATGTTGTTTAAAAACAACTTTTAAACCATTTTACTTCAAAAATCCATAGCCATTGCCCAGTTAGTGATAATTTTTATTAAATCTGGCTAAGAATTAGGGCAAAGTTGGACACCCCACAGCCTGAGCTTCCATGTTCCCCCTCAAAGAACTGCCATTGATTTCACCAGAGTGTCAAGACATTTTTCAGGACTGATGCAGACACTTACTTGCATATTTCTTTTAAGTTACAGTTACAGTCTTATTAAATTTTATGGTACTAGTCACTTAAATAAATGTTGCAAATGTAGGTCCCTAGGCTATGAAGTACAAGTAATTTCATCTACATGCCCAACTCAGAAAAGAGCCAAGCTAAAACATGATATACACGTCAGATCAATGGTGAAACTTTAACAGTGTATTTTACAGCAGTAATAACTTCCCTGAAAGGGAAGGTTGTATACTGAGCAGAAAATTTAAGTATCTTTTTATAGCAATATATAAGACAACTTCTGTGTTCAGTTCTGGGCCCCTCACTATAAAAGAGATATTGAGGTGCTAGAGCAGGTCCAGAGAAGGGCAACAGAGCTGGTAAAGGGTCTGGAGCAAAAGTCTGATGGGGAATGGCTGAGGAAACTGGGGGCTTTAGTCTGGAGAAGGCTTAAGGGGGAATCTTATCATTCTCTACAACTACCTGAAAGGAGGTTGTAGTGAGGTGGGGGTCGGTTTCTTCTCCCAGGCAACAAGTGATAGGACAAGAGGAAACAGCCTCAAGCTGCACCAGGGGACGTTTAGACTGGATATTAGGAATAATTTCTTCACTAAGAAGGTGATCAGGCATTCAAACAGGCTGCCCAGGGCAGTGGTGGAATCACCATCCCTGGAAGCATTTACAAACCATGTAGATGAGGCCCTCAGTGACATGGTCTAGTGGTGGCCTTGGCAGTGCTGGAGTCATGGCTGGACTTGATGATCTTACGGGTCTTTTCCAATCTACTTGAGTATGTTATGGATAAGATTGGCCAGTGATAAAAACATACTTATGTTTTTCTGAAGCAAGGTAAAAGCCATGGCTACTCTCTAAACATCTGAGAATAATTAGAATTGCAGTGCTAATCCAAGTGAGCTACAAGATTTTCATCTGCTTGGACACAAGTTAGCTAGTCAGCTGGAAGTACCCCCCACTGAATGTTTATTCACCAGCTGAGATCTCACAAAATTAGCAAGGGAAACCTCAGACTTCCACATTTCCACTAGAATCAGAAATTCACTACAGACTTCATAATTAGACTCCCAAAGCATACCCTAAGCTTTGATTACTGCTACTTCACTAACAGCTCTCCATACCTGTGGGACACAGACAAGAAAGAGGAGCCCAGAAAGGGTTATACAAAGCTTTATTAAAACCAGTATAATTTTATAGACATCATGAGTTTCCTGTCAAAACATACCACTGAAGAACAAGACTGAAAACATCACTTGAGGTGAATCAAAACATCTGTGTGAAGTAATTTAGCTGGAAAAAAGTAGTTTTGAGTTCTTGCAACCTGCTCTGCCCTTCAAGTACCTTACCTGATTGCATGTGTTAATGTCTATCCCACTTTTCAGGTATTCCACGACTTTGTCCAGATTGCCAGCTCTGGCAGCTCGGAGGAAGCTTGCATTGCTGTCAGACTGTGGAAAGATAAGAAGAAAACAAATCTCTAGTTAATTTCTGCTTAGAAGAGGGCACAACTTCATCCCCAAGGAAAGGGTTCCACATTTTATTCTGGAGGAGAACAAAATTGTGAAGAAAACTGACTTTGCATCATATCTGCATTACTTAGCATACACAAATTTAAGGCAACAGTGGCACAAAAAAACTGCAGACCTGTCAGAGTGAGCAATATAGTGCTGAAGTTCAAAATTTACCAAGAAGCAAAGAAAAAAACCTGAAATCATAGTAATCAATATCAGCAACTTGAAAAAAAAAATAAGTACATTAACCTGCTAGCCATAGTTCTCTGGGGTTTAAATATATGTGTGTGTGAGTGTGTGTGTAAATATATATATATATGTATATATGCTCAAAACTCTGGAAAATAATTGACCAATTCTATTATCAGCCATGGCACTTAACAAAACACACACTAGCCTTGAATTTGTACTTGGCATAAACATTACATGACTATAGTGCATATTCATTCACACACACACACACACACACACACACACACACAGGCTTAGAAGAGTAACACGCTGGAGGAAAAAAGAATATCAAAGAGCAAGACAGTCCTATGGCTGCATTTTATCACCTGTAACACAGAAGCAGAGCATGTTAAAGGAAAAAAGAAGTCCCACCAAACTAGGCAGCACTGCAAGTACTAATATGCTTCTGACCACCTACCCAAGCAGATGAAGTACTCAAGCCTGATTATCTAAATCCAGGATAATGTTGTAAATATGCCCACTCTTAAACTGCCTGCATTCATATTTTCACATTTAAAGCCCCATTAGCATTTAGAGGCTAAAAATACATAAAATAGTGTTTTTATTTCCCTGCTAGCATGTGGAACGTGCTGTTAGGGAGCGTGAAATGTGTCAGCCCACTTGCCTTTATCCACAGTTATGGCATGAAATTACATTGGCTATTTGAAAACCAGCACATACTTTTGGTACTCACCCACATGTGAACCTACATGGAGGTAAATGCGACTGCAGATATCAGGAGAAAAAATAGTCATGCAACGAAAGTAGTGATTAAACAGAAGAAGCACTTCGGAATACGCACATGGACAGCAGCAATTTCCATGCTTAGAATAATAGAGTAGGAGTTTCAAAAAGGAGGTAAGTAACTGTAAAAGCCCATTTTGTGGGGAGGTGATAAAGAGTCACAGGAGGGCATGCATGCTGTTGGACCAGCACTGAAACACCTCCAACCAACCATGGTCCCCATCTAATTTCCCCTCCCCATCAGGAACACCAGGTGAAAACCATTCTTTCACATCCTAAAGTACTATTCTAAAAGCTTCCCACCTTCACTTTATTAATACTGATGCAGTTTATTAATACAAAACAGTTTATTGCAGTCACCCAAGTCATTTCAGTGCCTTTATATAAGTCACACTCTACTTATCATGCCATATGAACTCACTTTCCAATCCCCACTTCCAGCCTATTTTAATCTGCAACAGATGGATGTCATCAAAATGATTCTTCTTACAACTGCGCTACATGCCAAGATAAAAATATTTCCTTTTAAATTCCTTTCAGCAAACTTCAGCACATTTTCCATGTCTTTCACCATTAGGAAAACAAACTATCGTTTCCAAACAGGCAGCAGGGTGAAGGGAAAGGTAGAGCAGGAATTCAAGGTGGCAGAATCCTTTTTTATAGCTTCAGGCTTCAGTCAGGAAAGCGTCTGGTTGAAGCATGATGTGGCAGCTGATTCTGACAGGTGCTTGAAAGAGATCTCTTTTAAGATCGAATGCTAGCTGTTATAGCTGTACCCTCTCCTGTGAGGTGTATGCACACAGAAAACCATGAAATTTTAGTGTTTAAATGGCCTTGAAAACTCGACTGTCTTGGTAAAAACATAAAGAACAAATATTTGAGTGCTTGAGGGGTAAACCCTGACTCTCTTAAAATTAAGCCCTCAATAGGACACACGTTTCATCTTTTTTTAATATGCTTTACTATTACTACAATAATTTACCAGGCTGAAAGTGCAATTATAGAAAAGTTTGGGTTGGAAGTGATCCTAAAGCTCATCCAGTTCCATCTCCCTGCCACACGTTCCGCAAGACCAGATTGCTCTAAGCCCCGACCAGCCTGGCCTTGAATACTGCCAAGGATCATCTCCTTTTATACTTTTAAAAGGTGAAGCAAGAATGATGCAAGAAACAAACATCGAAAACTTTAGTTTTATTAGGGATGAACCAACCATGGCTTGTCTTACTTTCAGGCAGAGTAACATAGAAGACTAAAAACATGTAAGTCTCAATTACTGCTGGAAGTTGAGACTGTAACTAAGATCACAGGACTATAGTCCATGTGTTTCTCACTAAGAAGATGCAAGTCGTGCTTTCAAAATAGATTCTCATTTCCTTGATTTATACTTTTGTTATCTCCAAATTGAATTACTGCAAGGCACGTTACTTAAAGACACAAAACTTACACCTGAATATTGATCACAGTGAAGAATATGAGATTCTTGCCTACATGAAGTATTATTATGAATTAATGTTTAATTATTAACTCCCTGTACAGGAACTTTTATTCCAGAAGCATCTCTTGCTGTGTACATTCTCACTCTGAAATAACAGTGCTTAACTCTATATAGAAAAGGAACAAAATTACTAAAATCCCAGTGAAACATTATGAGATCTTGATGCTTCATTTAGGTGTTCTGGAAAATCCTAGCCAACAAGAGTTTTGGATTTTTATGCATTTTTTCCCTGTACCATGTACTGATCTCAGATTAATATAATTGTACCCACCTCTTCCTAGTCTGGCCTGTCCTATTTCAGAATAATTTCTCACAGACTTGCCTGATGTTCTCATTTAGATCAAACTTGAACAAACAAATTAAAGACATGAAGTAGCAATTCAGCTTCTTTACATACAAATTCACATACAAACACCAGTGAGGAATATTTAGTGTTATTAGGAAGAAGTTCTCATCCTGTGAGGGTGGTGAGGCCCTGGCACAGGTTGCCCTGAGAAGCTGTGGCTGCCCCACCCCTGGCAGTGTTCAAGGCCGGGTTGGATGGGGCTTGGAGCAACCTGGTCTCATGGAAGGTGTCCTTGCACGTGGCAGGGGGTTGGAACTGGATGAGCTTTAGGGTGATTATTATTATTGAACCTTATAAAAATCTGCTATCTTTTAACTTTTCTTTATTAACTTCTGACTAAGGACAGATCATTTCAGTCAGATATGAGAATTTTCAGAACACTATCAAGAAATAAACAACTATGCGGAAAAAAAATTTATAACTTTAAGTACACTCATAGCAAAATGCAAATGTGTTCTTTATAAGTACCTACTTGTCAGACACTGCATAATAAAATTTAAGAAATGATCAAGGGAATATATTGGGGTTTTTTTAAATGACTGAGAGGCTGTAGATTCAACATCTTTCTTCCTAATTGCAACACTAGAATTGTGTCTGAATTTGAAACTTATAGCTCAGGGAATCTCATTAATTTGATCACAAATGGAAATGGGTATTTTACCTTCCCTTCTGAGTCCTCCATTCTCACTGGTTGCCCTTCCTGTCCCATAGTAGACATACCACATTACTTACTGTGTGTAGCACACACCTCTTTTTTAAAGCATTTTACAGAGTTATGAGAAAATAAATAATGAAATCATATGCTGTACCAAACTGACACGAGTTTCTCCACATATTCAAATGTGCTGGTGAAATCCAGCTTCATGCTTAGAGAAGGAAAGACAGGGAGTAGGAGTTTTCAGTTTTCAAAAGATAGCTTTCATAATAACATTACCCAAACCATCCAAATACTTGTTTGGGATCATCTCAAGAGCAAAATGATTCCTGCAGGTTGGCTTTATCTTTTTCCCCTCTTCAAATAAGGTGAATGACCCCAGTATGTACATAATCACAAATATCTCTGCAGAAATATAGTCTCACAACAAGGCCTACTGAACAACTGCCATCTGTTAAATAGAGTTTATTAATTGAATGACAGCAAAACCAGAATTCAAAACTGATATATAATAACTATACAGTAGTTTTACACCTTAATTTAATATTTTTGGTTTGTATGTGTATTAAGTGTATATCTGAATATTAACAACACTTTCTGACCTACCTTTCAAGCATCAACTCTGGGACATAGTGCTTTGATTTTATTGAGAAAAATTATTTAGCTATAACTTTTGAAGGGGCTGGCCCTGATGAGGAGGTGAGCAAAGTCTGCTACTAACATGTATGCTTTATATAAAGCAAGGAACTCAAAACTTTAGCAGTTATAAACACTTCCACGTTGAACCAAATCCTGTATTGTTGCATGTACAGTCAGCATTGAACCTAATCTGTCAATACGTCGTCCTCAAGGTTACCAACAGTGCTAATGCCATTTACAAACTCCAGAGTTGTAACACACTGTTTGGCCAACAGTTATTTCTATAATTAGCAAAATGCTGATGGCTTGGTAACTCTTCTTCATTAAAAGAACTTAAAATTGACTGGTGGCTTGTATGTTAATATACTCAGGTAATGCCTGGAGTTGAGAATTCAGCTCATTGCAGAAGGAAAACTACATAGCCTAAACAGGTTTTCATGGCTGCTCGAAGTTTTCAGTACTTAAAAGATGCAGAGGGCAAAATGACAGGTATGAAAACACTTTCCATTCATTTTTTACTATGCCATACTTTCCAAAGTATCAGTTTATGCTCCTACCCTTGAGACAACCACTGAATCTTGTCCCAGTTGTCTTGGTTATACTGTGATCTCAAAAACCATCTGTTCCGACCAGCCATCCTTCAATTGGGTGTGACTCTAAGAGCAGCACAGAGGAGGTGTTACCAGCACCCAACTCATTTGTCATGTACCTACTTTTTGCGAGGTATGATAGCTTTTCCCATACCAGCACTCAAACACAGAAGATGGGACTTCAAAAGGAATGTTTTTTCCTAATGGAACAGCTTCTGTAAAATGTGACAGCTGGTTTTTCAGCACCTCACATTTTCTCTTTTGTACCCCAAATTATTTTTTTTATTGAGCTGAGAGTGCTGCTCATCTCCAAAAGGCATCACAATGCAGCAATGGACATACTGTTAATAGCAAGCCTAAGATGCAGTTATGACAGCAAGAAGGCAAAGGATTTTTTCATTAATTTGTTTAAATTAAACTAACCCTGCAGAGTCCCAGCCTGTGGCTCTGGTACACATACCAGAACATGAGCTAAATCTTGCACTTGCAATGGCACAGGCTCAGGGATCTAAAAGTGGTAAATGCATTACATAAGATAACAGCTACAATGGGAACATATTTTCCTAGCCTTTAATGAAATAACATTCCTGTTCTGAAAGAAAAGAAATACAACAGTGCTTTACTTTCAAAGCAACATTGTTTGCTTACAAAAATGTATGTTTTCCTCCCATTAATTTACTGGAAGACATGAAGGAAGATAGATTAAATCACAGTTCTGAAATGAAAAAAAAAAAACAACAACCCACCTCATTTAGGAAATGAGATCCTGAATCACAGGAACTGTGAAGTGTGAATAGGAAGACATGCTTCCAGAGACAAGAGATCACTAGTAGCAAGTTAAATATTCTCTGCAAGATGTAGCTAATAGCACCTAGCAAATAATTATTTTCATCTCAGGGGTCTGTTTCTCTGTGCTGGTGATGTCCAAAACCAGGTTAGACAGAGCCTTGGGTGACATGGTTTAGTGGGAGGTGTCCCTGCCCATGGCAGGGGGGGTTGGAACTAGATGGTCCTTTCCAACCCGAACTGTTCTATGACTCTATGATTTCATGATGGTTATAAATCAGAAAATTTAAAATATTAAGTACATAATGTTCAGCTGAATAATTTAAGGTGCTTTGAATATTTAGGCCAGTTAAGTATAGAATGTCCTGAAGGAGCTGGAGAAGCTGACACTGTTTCTATCAGCACTGAGCTGGAGGTTCCCTCACCATAATGTTACAACATACAGTATGGACACGGGCCTGCACTTTGGCATAAAGACTGTTGTTATTTACAGAAAAAAAATAAATAAAACACATCCTGTGTAATAACAAGATGGTGAAAGAGCTACAAGAAAAGAAGAAGCTTTTGTGCTATATACTGCTATATATCTAGGATTAAAATATTCAGTGATTTCAACTCGAAACTTGTTGGCACATATTTAAATGCAGAAAATGACTGCCTGACACAGGAACCTGTGAGAGTTGCTTAGATTCAGAAGTGACCCCTTCAGCATGTCCTGTGTTCCTTAAAATTAATAGTCTCCCATTTGATCTACTAAGGGATGTGTAGAAGCCAAAATTATACAGAGCCAAAGTAGATGGGAGTAGACTAATGTTGTTTGCCTTTATTATCCAATAAAAGCTTTCCTGTGTCAGACAAGGAGGTTGCAGCATAACGGAGATATAGTGTACCAACAACATTCAAGACTTAAAGCATCCTTGAGAAATTAATTTCATTGGTATGACCAGAGATGGAAAGAGATAATGCAAAAAAGAAGCTAAGAAAATAAAACTAAGTTGAGGAAAGCATTATGACTTACGCACAGCACAAAATAGCAAATGTATTGTAATTAGAATATATTTTTAATAACTGTTGAATTGAAATATATTTCCAGTAATTTTTATATTTGTATATAACAGTTTTGTAGCACTTTCAAGACTGTGCTCAAAAAGCTGCATTTGATATTTAAAATGTTTCTTCTTGTTGTTAAAAACAAATACCTATTTTTTTAGTAACATCTGAATACCAGCTCCTGCTATGATGCTTCAGATAGACACACCTGAAAGTTACTACATCGTTATGGACCTGTCTGATTTTTACCAATCGAAAAGCCAGGCTTCAACTATACTATCTTCTTATATTGATGGGAAAAATTCCCTATTATTCATAAGGGATGACTTTCAGTTCAAGCTCGTGGTTATATTTTAACATCTTTAACTCTTTAGCCAAGTCCTTCTTGAAATTCCAGAGCTTGCAAGATACCAGCAGGGTACCAGCCATCCAGCCACTTTTCTTTCCACTGGAATGTACAAATACCTAACCAGTCTGGCTTCATTTTAACCAGGAGAAGAATAAAGGACTATGTTTGGCAAAACACTTCAAAATATGCTTAATTTTAGCATACCTTGAGGTCGAGCTGAGCTCAAGTTAAACAGGCTTCAGTTACTTGCTAAAGGATGGATTTAAACACCTGCTTAACTGTGTTGCTGAGTTTGGGCCAATATTATCAAATACAGCAGAGGCAAAAAAGGAACAGAAAACTTGTAAAATCAACCCTTATTGAGCTGAGGAGCAAATGTCTTCTATAAACCCTTTATGATACATAGCTGCCACAGACATCTGTAGGAGTCCTCCCACTCCATTAATTTGACATAGTGGACTTGCTGCCAGCTCTCTTTTACTATCTCAGTTAAGGATTTGTGAGAACTGAGGCAAACCACATACTTTTCTATGAAACAGAATAGAAGAAAAGTCTTTTGCCTGGCTGCATGTTCCTTCAAATGCAGTATTGGAAAGGACATAAGGTATTTCAATCCATACTGATTTTAAAATACAAAGTCACATCAGAAATCGGGTTCTAACCCAGAACAGCACATCAGTACTAGCTGAACTTGAGGCATGTGTTATCCCTCATGTCTTTTACTAAGACTTTTAAAATACTCTAAGAATAGAAATATATTATGCTATTGTTTAATGAGAAAAATCCCTGTGCTGGAATTTGAGTGAATTTACTCATTTACTCATTTCCTGAAACAAGGATTCAGGACATGTTTAAAAGATCCACAGTACCTTAGTTTTCCTATGTGACACACATTTACTGAATTCTTTTGAATACTGATACGGAATCAAGATTTCCACTACAGAACTGAGTAATATTAAAGGAAGTAAAAAAATTTAGGATCATCTAAGTGTCATACATTGAGCTTTTCAGGTGTCAGGAACAACTTTAGAACTTGGCAGGCATTTAAATGGTTTCCATGGCAAGTTTCCATTACTGATGATGCTCTGAAATAGAGAGGTAAAAATGCTGGAACATCTCGAGAAAGAATTAGGATGCCATTCCAATGGTATCTAGAAGAATAATTGCTACGCTTAACAAAAATCTAGCCTGTAAGTGAAGTTTATGACAGACTGTTGACAGATAATTTTATCACTCTTTTTCATCCTGTTCTGTCCCTTATCTTAATGTCCAAGGGACTTTTTCTAATCCAAGAAATTTCCTAACACCATTAGTGCTAAAAATCAAGCAGCTTTGCTTATCTAAACACCATTAACCGACTGCCTATTGATTCAAACTTACTAGCATCATGAATAGAAAAAAAATATTTCATGTTCCTTTGAGATGGACTAAAATAGATGCAAACAAAACGGGTGTTATTGAAATGCAGCAGCTTTTAATTCAGTGCCACTTGAAGGGTATCTAAGCCATGCAAAGCTCTTGGCCTTGTTGACCATGACATTTGCTATTTGTATATTAGTCATGACATTAAGCACTCATTGTGTCCCCATAATTCCCAGCTAAACACTACCTGTAAAACAAAACAACAGCAATCTTGGGCCTAAATTTCCAGCAATTCAGCCAAGAGAGGAACAAGTTTCATCTAACTTCACCTGTATTAAAGCTACACCTTCAGTTCATACGAGCCTCAGAGGCTCTCTATGGCATCCACTAATAAGAAGAATGAAAAGGGATCCTTCCTAAAAGCAGTTTATCTCATTTGAAGTGTCTAAAATAAAGAGAATGAATAGCTCTTTGCCACATTTTCCACTGTGTGTAAGACCCTCTTCTGGAAGACTGTAATGATCTGGCCTGCTTCAGTATGTAGAACATTTTGGTTTCACTCCCAGGCACACACTCATTGCTACGTTTGCTGTAGAAATTGAAGTCTCTCCTGAAATACATCACCCAGCACCATGAAGCAAGACTGCAGCATATACTTTCAAGAGTAAACATGAAGGTAACTAAATATCCAAGTAAAGAGAGAGATGAGAATAAAGAGAGACATTAAAAAAAAAAAAACAACATCTAGAATACAGGATAAAAGAGTCTTGATTTTTTTAATGCTGCTATTATTTCAAAAATGAATTCAGTATCAAAATTCCAATCCCCATCTGAGACAGTTATTTGGCATCATATAGTAAATCCAGGATTGTCAAACCAACACACTCGTGATTTCTTCAGCAAGACAGACCTGAAGCAGCAGACTGTATTGAATTTTAGTTTATAAAAGATTAGATTATGAAGAGCAATTTTGCCATTTGAGTTGGCTGAACACCAGCTGAATTACCATGATCCTTGTTCCTGGTACAAGATTCCTGGAGTCATCACATGCAGCTTGATGTGGCACTCTTTAATAAACCACAACAGTGAGCATGGCTACAGCTATATAAAGGCATAGGAAATGCAAAGCTAATGAAGTTTGATTCTTTGTGAGAAAAACAGTATATAATTTCTCCTTCAGGACAAAACTTCACTGACATTTCCGAATTACAATTTTATTTTTTGTTTAAACCACTTTTTAAGGAATCATTTTGTATAGTAACAAGTATAGTGAGAGTCTATAAAGCTTCTTAAATACAGCGATTTTCCTTTGTAATCCATCAAGCACTACAACATGTGAATCAAGACTGATAATCTAAAGGGACTGTCAGTCCTTACCAGAGCTATATAGAAAGTCAAGATCTTATGATTAAATACATCAAAGATGTTACCAAAACGCTCAATCTCTGCCTGCTATGAAAAGCTCTGAATGCTGACTGAAAAGTATCCAGGAAAAAAAAACAAACACAAGGGAGGTAAAGAATAGCCAAAGACCACATGCTGCCCTTTTTGTTAATTCAAGCTGAAACTGCTTGTTGAGAGGAAAAAACTTGTCTGAAAGCTCAAAGAAAAAGTTTAATTTCACATTTTATCTCAAAAGAAGTTTTATTTCTGAAGAACTGGTGTGACTGTGCTGGCAGCGAGATACTCAGTAAAACTGGACAGAAAATTTCAGTCAAAATTACTTCCTAGCAAAAAACCAAAACAGCAGAAAAATTAATTTCTGGGACAAAGCAAAACTTCTCAAGAGCTGCTCCGCTCTCCCTTGCCCTTATGAACACCAAACTCATCCCAACTACATTCCCTACCGCAGTAATTAATGCAAGTGCAAAATGTAATATTGACCCTAGAACAATTCTATTTTAGAGCAACATGGAAGAACATATTATTTGGACATACAGACATTAAAAGTTTTCTGATCTTCTTGTTCTGTCAGAAGTTTTGACACTACCTCCTTTCCTTGACAGTTTTGAATGAAATAACCATTCAATAACAAATTTCCCAGAGTATGAACAAAAAAGAAGAAAAAGAGGCACTTCCTTTGCCACAGACATTATGCAAATGTTCACCTCCATGATTTTCTTCTAGTATACAAAATGAATGCTGACATGGCTGTTACAATCATTTACTGCATTATGCCTAACTGAAGTCCTGCAGCATGAGCCCCCTGCATGTGCGTGCTCCCACTCACCATGACCCTCATCTGTGTATGGTTCTGAGGGGCTTGGTCTCAGCTGCAAACACAGGAAATACCATCACACACCAGGCAGAAAACAGCTTAAAAAAAGTTTCTGAGTTCAAGTTCTGAGAATGATCTGTGAAGGATCAGTTCTAGCAGACGTGTAAACCAGGATAACTGCTTACACCCATTCATTTAAGGGCTTGTTTCACTGATGTTCTCACTCCATATACCCAGACTTCTTGGCAGCTGCCAATACTTTGAAGTGACTGCACAGTTTAATGACAGCTGTTTTTTAATTACAGTCAGCCACAATAGCAAAGCAAACCATAAGCATGGACATATATAGGGTTTAATCTAATAATCTCTTATTATTTATAATAATAAATAATCTCTATATTATTTATAATCTCTAAATATTTAGGGTTTAACCCTAATAATCTCTTATTATTGCAAGCTATCAAGTAAGATTCAGGCTGAGCAAAAAGATCTTTTTCAAATCTAACATGCATAACCCTAATTCTAATTTTTCCATTTGATTATTGCTTTCTTCAGCCAAGACTTACCACAGCTTCAGGATCTTTACTTTCTTCACTGTTGCACCCATAATAGTCCAGGATTTTATCCAAATCCTGCATGTTCCCCTGTGTTCTTACACCCTTATCTGAATGACAAGACTGGCAGATTGGTGCATTGCCCATATCAGTCCTTCTGCTAACTCCAGCAAGTGGGACTGTCCTTGTACCACAGAGGGTGCCCAGCATTTCCAAAGGACAGCTGATGATCCAGTAGGAGGATCCTTCTCCCTAGCCACTCGTACCGGGCTCCCCGGGCTCCCTGTGTCACAGAGAACCCGAAACCTCAGCAACTGCAGGCAGTCCTCGGTGACCATTTCCAATTCGGGTGATGCCAGGTCTATTTTTACACCTACCAGGCCAACTATGCATGGAAATGGCATTGCAGTGGGGTGTGGGGAACTGCTTTCCAGCATCCAGCCTGCCCAGCACACAGAAATGAAGTCCCACCGAGTGAAATGTGAGGGCTATTGAGTTCCCCTGTTGCATGCCTTGGAATGTTTTCATTTTTTCCCTCCCGCTTTCACTGTGTTTATATGAAACACTGCATTTCAGAACGTTGCTAATGCCTTCTGAGCTTCCAGCTCAAAAACATGATTCATTCAATTTGCATCTACTTGATACTTAAAAAACAAGACAAAATGTTGGGTACAGATTTCACTCCTGCAAAGAAGGCAGATGCAGGGACTGTGAGAATCACAGAATCCCAAGGGTTGGAAGGGACCTCGAGAGATCATCTGGTCCAATCCCCCTGCAAGAGCAGGGTAACCTACAGTACATCACACAGGAACTTGTCCAGGCGGGCCTTGAATATCTCCAATGTGGGAGACTCCACAACCCCCCTGGGCAACCTGTTCCAGTGCTCTGTCACTCTCACAGTAAAGAAGTTCTTCCTGATGTTAACATGGAACCTTCTATGCTCCAGTTTACACCCATTGCCCCTTGTCCTATCACTGGATATCACTGAAAAAAGCCTAGCTCCATCATCATGACACCCACCCGTTACATATTTGTAAACACTGATGAGGTCACCCCTCAGTCTCCTCTTCTCCAAGCTGAAGAGACCCAGCTCCTTCAGCCTCTCCTCATAAGGGAGGTGTTCCACTCCCTTAATCATCTTTGTGGCTCTGCGCTGGACTCTTTCAAGCAGTTCCCTGTCCTTCTTGAACTGAGGGGCCCAGAACTGGACGCAATATTCCAGATGCGGCCTAACCAAGGCAGAGTAGAGGGGGAGGAGAACCTCTCTTGACCAACTAACCACACCCTTTCTAATGCACCCCAGGATGCCATTGGCCTTCTTGGCCACAAAGGCACATTGCTGGCTCATGTTCATCCTCCTATCCACCAGGACCCACAGGTCCCTTTCCCCTTCACTACTTTCCAGCAGGTCAACCCCCAACCTGTACTGGTACATGGGGTTGTTCTTCCCCAGATGCAAGACTCTACACTTGCCCTTGTTGAATTTCATCAAATTTCTCCCCGCCCAACTCTCCAGCCTGTCCAGGTCTCGCTGAATGGCAGCACAGCCTTCTGGTGTGTCAGCCACTCCTCCCAGTTTAGTGTCATCAGCGAACTTGCTGAGAGTACACTCGGTTCCCTCATCCAGGTCGTTGATGAAAATATTAAACAGCACTGGTCCCAGCACCGACCCCTGAGGCACTCCACTAGTCACAGACCTCCAGCTAGATTCTGCACCACTGACCACAACTCTCTGCCTTCTTCCTTCCAACCAGTTCTTGATCCACCTCACTCCCTGATCGTCAAGCCCACACTTCCTTAGCTTATCTATGAGAATGCTGTGGGAGACGGTATCAAATGCCTTACTGAAATCAAGAAAAAACACATCTACTGCTCTACCATCATCCCTCCACCTAGTCACTTCCTCATAGAAGGCTATAAGGTTGGTCAAACATGACTTCCCCCTCATAAAACCATGTTGGCTGTTCTTAATAACCCCCTCATCCTTGATATGCCTAGAAATGGAGTCAAGAATAAGTTGTTCCATCACCTTTCCAGGGATGGAGGTAAGGCTGACCGGTCTATAATTACCCGGGTCCTCCTTCTTGCCCTTCTTATAGACTGGTGTGACATTTGCCATCCTCCAATCCTCAGGCACCTCTCCCGTTTCCCACGACTTACCAAAGATGATGGAGAGTGGCCTAGCAATGATCTCTGCCAGCTCCCTCAGCACCCGTGGGTGCATTCCATCTGGACCCACCGATTTATAGATGTCCAGATTGCATAGCTGATCCCTAACCCAATCCTCATCTACCAAAGCAAACTCCTCCTTTGTCCTGACTCCTTCTGGGGCAATAGGAATCTGGGGCCCCTGGGGAGAGTCTGCAGGAGTAAAGACAGAGGCAAAGAAGGCATTCAGCACCTCTGCCTTCTTTATATCCTCTGTCTCCAGGGCACCCACCTCGTTCAGCAGTGGGCCTATATTGCCTCTTGTGTTAGTTTTATTTGCTATGTATTTGAAGAAGCCCTTTCTATTGTCCTTAACCCGACTAGCAAGATTAAGTTCCAAGGAGGCCTTAGCTGTCCTAATTGCCTCCCTACATCCTCTAACAACTGTCCTATATTCCTCCCAAGTGGCCAGCCCCTCTTTCCATAATCCATAGATTCTCCTTTTCCACTTGAGTTTGCCCAGCAGCTCCTTGTTTAACCACGCTGGTCTCCTAGGTCCCTTACTTGATTTCCTGACCATTGGGACGCTCAGATCCTGAGCTTGGAAGAAGTGGTCCTTGAATGCTGACCAACTATTTTGAGCCCCTTTACCGCCTAGTACCCTTTCCCATGAGACTTCTCTTAGCAGTTGATTGAACAGGCCAAAGTTGGCCCTTCGGAAATCTAGAACTGTGGCCTTGCTAGGTATTCTATTCCTCCCACACAGGATCCTAAACTCCACCATCTCATGGTCACTGCAGCCAAGGCTGCCACTGATCACCACCCCTTCAACCAAACCCTCCTTGCTGGTGAGTACTAAATCTAGCAGTGCTCCTCTCCTAGTTGCTTTGTCCACCATTTGCATTAAGAAGTTATCATCAATGCACTGGAGGAACCTCCTAGACTGTGAATGATTGGCTGTGTGAGTCTTCCAGCAAATATCGGGATAGTTAAAATCCCCCATGAGGACTAAGGCATGTAGTCACGAGGCTACTTCCAGTTGCCTGTAGAAAGCCTCATCAACTCCTTCATCCTGATCAGGAGATCTATAATAGACCCCCACAACTGTATCACCCGTACCAGTCTGTCCCTTAATTCGTACCCACAGACATTCCACTTGCTCCTCATCTGACCCCGGACAGAACTCAATACATTCTAGTTGCTCTCTCACATAAAGAGCAACTCCACCACCTCGCTTTGCTGACCTGTCTTTCCTAAAAAGGACATAGCCATCCATGACCACATTCCAGTCATGGGAGCTGTCCCACCATGTCTCTGTAATTGCCACTAGATCATAGCCTTTAGACTGCACACAGACTTCTAACTCCTCCTGTTTATTCCCCATGCTGCGTGCATTGGTGTACAGGCATTTCAGGGAGCGAGCAGAGCATGCTGATGGCTTCCTCGGGAGGCAGGAAGCCTTCTGGTCTTCATTAATACTACAACAATAGTCCTCCCTAGTCCGCCATCCTTTAAGCCCTAGCATGTTTCTCATGGGCTTGGCCCTAACAGGCCCAGATAAATCCCCTCCCCCCTTCATATCTAGTTTAAAGCCCTGTCAATAAGCGCTGCTAACTCCTGCCCCAAAACTCTTTCCCCCCCCCGGGACTGGTGTATCCCACCTGCCACCAGCAAACCAGGTGTCTCATACAGCAGCCCGTGGTTGAAAAACCCAAACCCCTGCCTTTGGCACCAGTCACATAGCCATACATTCATCTGCAGACTCTTCCTATTTATCTCTTCACACTTTCTTGTAACAGGTATAGAGGCAAACACCACTTGCGCACCAGACCCTTTAACCAGCCGTCCCAGGGCCCTGAAGTCTCTCTTCATTGCCCTTGCCCTCCTTGTAATAATTTCATCACCACCAAGCTGAAAAACCAGCAGCGGATAGTAGTCAGAGGGCTGCACCAGATCAGAGAGTTTCTTTTTAACATCTCTAACCTGAGCCCCAGGTAGGCAGCAGACTTCCCAATGGGATGGATCCGGTCTACAAATAGGCCCCTCTGTACCCCTCAGAAGGGAGTCACCCACCTCAATTACTCTTCTTTTCTTCTTGGCTGGTGAAGTTCTAAGGCATGGGGGTGAGTGGCAAGCCCTAGGTGACTCACTAGAAAGATTTACCTCTCCATGTCCATTTACCTGGCCCTGTAGATCCAAGACCTCATACCTGTTATTCAAGGGCAACTGGGAGGGAGAAAGGGATTGCGAGGGTTTTCGCTTACCTCTCCGAGCAGGGACCACCCTCCATACATTCTTGTCCCTTCAGTTCTCTCCTTCTGTCTGATGGTAAGAGGGAAGGGGATCCATCACTTGTTCAACCACTTCCCTCTGCCCTTGCCTTAAGGTGTGGCTCCACCAATCTATTTCCCAACGAAGACATTAGGCCCACTGTAGGAGAGAATCTGGCTCGAGACCATCTTAAGAACCTGAACATGCACAGGTCCATGGGACTTGGTGAAATCCATCCATGGTCTTGAAGGAGCTGTCAAATGAAGTTGCTAAGCCACTGTCACAGAATCACAGAATCCCAAGGGTTGGAAGGGACCTCAGAAGATCGTCTATTCCAACCCCGCTGCAAGAGCAGGGTAACCTAGAGTGCATCACACAGGAACTTGTCCAGGCAGGCCCTGAATATCTCCAACATAGGAGACTCCACAGCCCCCCTGGGCAACCTGGTCCAGTGCTCTGTCACTCTCACAGTAAAGAAGTTTCTTCTGATGTTCACATGGAACCTCCTATGCTCCAGTTTACACCCACTGCCCCTTGTCCTATCACTGGACATCACTGAAAAAAACCTAGCTCAATCATCCTGACACTCACCCTTTACATATTTGTAAACATTGATGAGGTCACCCTTCAGTCTCCTCTAAGCTAAAGAGACCCAGCTCCCTCAGCCTCTCCTCATAAGGGAGATGTTCCACTCCATTAATCATCTTTGTGGCTCTGCGCTGGACTCATTTGGAAAATCACAGAAGTCAGGTGAAGCTCCCAACGACTGAAAAAAGGGAAATATAACCCCCATTTTCAAGAAGGGGAAAAATGGATGACCCAGGGAATTACAGACCAGTCAGCCCCACCTCTGTGCCTGGCAAAATCTTGGAGCAGATTCTCCTGAAAGCATGCTAAGACACATGAAAAACAACAAGGTGCTTGGTGACAGCCAGCACGGCTTCACTAAGGGCAAATCCTCCCTGACCAATCTGGTGGCCTTCTATGGTGGGGCTACAGAACTGATGGACAGGGGTAGACCAGTTGACATCATCTACCTGGACTTGTGCAATGCGTTCGACACCATCCCACATGACATCCTTGTCTCTAAATTGGGGAGACATGAATTTGATAGATGGACCACTCGGTGGATAAAGAACTGGCTGGATGGCCACACACAAGGAGTTGTGGTCAATGGCTCAACATCCAGCTGGAGACCAGTAACGAGTGGTGTCCCTCAGGGATCAGTGTTGGGACTGGTCTTGTTCAACAGCTTTGTCGGTGACATGGACAATGGGATTGAGTAGACCTCAACAGGTTTGCCGATGACACCAAGCAGTGTGGTTCAGTTGATACACTGGAGGGAAGGAATGCCATCCAGAGGGACCTTGACACTCCTGTGAAGGTGGGCTGATGCCAACCTCATGAAGTTTAACCATGACAAGTGCAAGGTCCTACACCTGGGTTGGGGCAATCCCAGGCACAGCTACAGGCTGGGCAGAGAAGAGATTCAGAGCAGCCCTGGGGAGAAGGACTTGGGGGTGTTGGTCAATGAGAAAATGAACATGAGCTGGCTTCAGTGTACTCTTGCAGCCCAGAAAGCCAATCATATCCTGGTCTGCATCAAAAGGAGCGTGACCAGCAGGTCGAAAGAGGTGATCCTGCCCCTCTACTCTGCTCTCATGAGACCTCACTTGGAGTCTTGTGTGCAGTTCTGGTGTCATCAACATGAAAAGCACATGGAATTGTTGGAACAAGTCCAGAGGAGGGCCACAAGGATGATCAGGGGACTGGAGCACCTCCCGTACGAAGACAGGCTGAGAAAGCTGGGGCTGTTCAACCTGGAGAGGAGAAGGCTATGTGGAGACCTCATAGCAGCCTTCCAGTATCTGAAGGGGGCCTACAGGGATGCTGGGGAGGGCCTCTTCATTAGGGACTATAGTGATAGGACAAGGGGTTATGATTTCAAACTTAAAGAAGGGAAGGTTAGGTTGGATATAAGGAAGAAGTTCTTTACTGTTAGGGTGGTGAGGCACTGGAATGGGTTGTCCAGGGAAGTTGTGAATGCTCCATCCCTGGTGGTGTTCAAGGCCAGGTTGGACAGAGCCTTGG
The DNA here is from genome assembly GCF_033783945.1 of Neopsephotus bourkii. Lineage (NCBI taxonomy): Eukaryota > Metazoa > Chordata > Aves > Psittaciformes > Psittacidae > Neopsephotus > Neopsephotus bourkii. The sequence continues at coordinate 747,334 of NW_026902300.1, read as the reverse complement.
TGACATGGTTTAGTGTGAGGTGTTCCTGCCCATGGCAGGGGGGTTGGAGATAGATGATCTTAAGGTCCTTTCAAACCCTAACTATTCTATTATTCTACAACTGTGTTTATGTATCCATGCATTACCCCAGAAGAGGCCCATTGCAAAATTAAAAAACCCGCAACAAAACTAAAAAAAAAAAAAACCCAACCCAAATGAAAAAACAAACAAAACTCTATAAAAAACATCCCCCCCCAAAAAAAATCCCAAACAATTAAAAAACAAATGAAAAAGAAAAACAAAACAACCGAGACCACAAAGTTATCTGAGAAATAATTAGCAGTTTCCAAATGCTTCAGGAGTAGCCAGAGTCAGCGGTGGGAATGGAGACAGACTGTGTGTCTGTACATAACAGAGTCCCATGGAACATACAATGCACACACAAGCCTTAAGTGGAGCTGGGCATGTATCTGAAAAATTAAACCCCAAATTCCTCAGAAACAGAGTGCTCCTCTAACAATTGTAGCATCTAGCCAACGTTTTTCTCTTTGGGGCTTCAACCAATTGCTACTACTGCAATACACAGCAGCAGCTGTCCCCAGCATCCTACTGATTTCTACCCAGTTCCCCTCCCAGCAGTGATGGTTATAATCAGAGAGCACAACGTGGCCCCAGTCCTCTTTTAAAGATTATGAATCAGTGTAGGGTTCTCTTCTGTGTTAATTACCATTAGGTAGATTTTAAATGGCTCTATAATTTCTCCCTGACTGCTGAATGCTCTGTGATAGGATCATTCAGCTCCTTTGAAAAGCCTCAGTTGCTAAGATGTGTAACAGATATGAATACACGCTGGACAGACAAGAGTTAAATTCACTGTCACTTTTGTTTATGTGATTAGACACTTGTATGGAACTGAACGAAACCTGAACTACAAAATGTCTCTGTCAACAACATTTTTGCTATCAACTGGGCAAATTCAAGAAATAGAATATGTGATCGTAACATTCAGGCAGCATGAACTTCAACTACAGAATGACTAAGGAATAAGTAAAGGCTTCAGCTCATGTTAAAATTATAAAACATACTAAATGCACATATTACTTCCTAGCCATGGGCAAGTTCAGATACAAGCTAGCCATGCTAAGAATGACCATGACTCCAACCACTGCAACTGGTTCCTAGAACACTGAAAGCAGTCACCAAACTGTAACTGACACCACTGATGTTCCAGAAATTTCCATGCCAGGCTGGCCTTCTGTCATTAGCTGATCTTGATTGCCTTCACCTCTTGCCAGATATTGCGCTATGACAGTAAGGTGTGTATACACTGCCATAAGTTATTCATGTAGTTATAAAAAAATAAAAGGATACAAGAAGGAATCCCACCAAATGCTTGACTTGACCAAAATTCATATAACCAAGGTTCCAACATAAACTGGAACTAAAAATCCTTGGCTAGAACAATCTATTCAATGTCAAATGAACTTATTAGAAAAAAAAAAAAAAAAGAGAGAGTGAAACAAAGTATCAGTTCAAGAGGAAAGGATGGTCAAAAGGAGTAGCATTCCTTTGAAATAACGCTTGCAGAAAGCAACAATCTATGTGGACATCTGACAGGAAACAATGCCCAAGCTCTGCCAGAGCTTTTTAACAATATCACTGTTGTTTGTCAAAACAGTTCAAAGCCATTAGGGCAAATTACTCAGAAAGCAAACATGTTCATGTTTTGCCAAACTTATGTTAGGATGTCTTATCCTAACGAAGTGCATGCCTTATGATGTAGGATTCAAAGCCTTCATGAAGGAACATGTGGCAGTATCTCTCCCAGTTCCCATGCTCTTTTTTGCTGCTGTTGTTTGGGCTGCAGATCTACTGAAGAAACTAAAAAGGCATGGTTTCCAGGCATTAAACTCATCCCAAAGCATCTTAGTCCTCCTCTGTACACCAAAAAATCAGAGCCTGCTCTGTGTTGCACTGCCAGAACTCTCTGAAGCCTGTGGCCCTCCATCTCTTCACAGGGAAGTGGAACTGTTCAAAGAACCACCGGTAGCTAATTCATGGAATCCACTCTCTTCCCCACACTTTAATACAGCCTTTCCTCCTAGCAGCGTAGCTGACCTTGTTACAACACTCACTCCAAACCATAGCTACTCCCTTAACTCGAAAACCTTCAGAAACACTGTCCTGGGTTTAGCAGTGGCAGTCATTTTTCTCTTTCTTGGTAGCTGGTGCAGTGCTGTGTTTTGACTTTCAGCTGGGAACAGAGCTGAAAAACAATGATGTTTTGGTTTGGCCAAGGACTTTGTGGGCCTCATGCTCTGCCAGGGAGGAGGGAAGCCGGGAGGAAGCAGAGACAGGACACCTGACCCAAACTGACCAAAGAGGTATTCCATACCACAGCACGTAATGCCCAGGATGTAACTGGGGTGGCCCGGAAGGGGCTAGAAGGGACTGCAGGGTTGGAGGAGGTATCGGTCGGTGCTTGATCGGGCTGCGGGGCAAGTTACCGGTCACCTGGTGATGAGGTGTTGTATTCTCTTCACTTGTTATTTCCTTTATCATTACTATTATTGGTGGTAGCAGTAGTGATTTGTGTTATACCTTAGCTACTAAACTGTTCTTATCTCAACCTGTGGGAGTTGCATTCTTTCTGATTCTCCTCTCCGTCCCTCCAGGAGTAGGGGGAGGGCAAGAAGGGAGGGGGAGTGGGTAATAAGCTGTCTGGGTGGGTTTAAACCACGACAAACACTTTAAAGTACCTGTTGAGAGAGTGAGCAGAGTATCTCCTATACTCAAGCATGGATGCTAGGATAGCAAGCAGCTGCCTGAGACAGGCTTCCTCTTGTCCCCCAGAATGTTGATACTATAGCAGAAACATCAGAAGAACTCAAAAGTCCAGAAACCCACCTTTTTACTCCAGTCCATGCCTCACACTCGTGCTTAAAACACATATACAAGCCTCACACAAAAGTGGGGAAAAATAAAATTAAAAAATAAAATAAAATAAAATTCCTTCTGTGCTTCATTTTGAGTGTTTGAGTTTGCCACAGTACTTGCTGCTGAACACCCCTCTCCCTCTTGGCACCATTCTTAACTCAATGTAGTGGCTCACTGTAACAAGCTATTGCTCAGTGAAGTATTCCATCCATACGGGGAATACCATCCCAGTAACTTCTGCATTTTTGTGCCCCCAAAATGATGCAAAGTGATCAGAATTCACCAAAAAATGCAGACCAGCAAACTCAAAATCCTCGGTGAAGACCATTACTAGTATAATGAGAACTACAAAGACTTCCATCAGATGCCTTCTCTATTTCAATTCATGCTGTAGGCTTTGGGAAATATTCTGCTCTTACCACCTGAACTCTTCCTAAGCCTCCAACGGTCACCATCATCAGCTTTTCAGCAGCACAAAGCCACTCAACAGAAAAATGAAAGCATTCAGTTGAAAGACTCCTGCAAATTTCATCTTGCAAGATCTTTTCCATTAAGCACAACAAAACATACCTTTAAATTTCATACACTTAGTCATTATGTACAATTGCAGGACCCCTTTTTTGTTACATTTTATACTTCTTTAAACTGTTTTCCTAATCATGCCATTTAGAAGTGATACAGCTGCAGATAAAATTAAATACCATTGAGTAAAAGATACTAATTTTTAAACTGGACTAAAATCCCTCATATAATTTCTTTTTGACAGATGTGAGGTATATCATGTTAAATAATACCTGTTCTCAACAGCACCAGATTTTTTAAAACTATTTTTCTCAAGTCAAAGGAGGAAACAGGGATGTAAAACACTTGGAAAGTCCTGAAAATTAAAAAGAGTAAACAAACCCCAAAGATACACACAAACGGTATTGCCTGAGCCTATATAAAACAGTAAGTGAAAAAGACCCTTTACCATCCAAAAGATGAAAGTTAAGCAGAAAATAATATTTAAATAAATGGTTTTGCACATGTAACACTTCATTTCTATCATACTTACACATGCACTATTCCTCAAAATGTCACCATGAATAAAAATAAGCATAAATGATTATAGTGTCATCACCAACAAGAACTTAACTCTCCTAATTACAGTGTTTCTTCTGTCATCAGTTTCTGTTTTCACTTTTCCAAAGATTATTGCAGTAAGTGGCATTGTTGCTAAATATCTGACTTTCCTACTACTGGCCATCAAGAAAAAACATGCAATATAAAACCACCAACTTGCAAAATCTCAGCTAAGACCTCAAAGACTAGTGAGTGAGAAGCAGTGAAATCAAAGCCAGATGGAGACGTCATTCTATAGGACAGTGTTCCATGGTCCAGGACCGGCAAAGCTTGTGTCTTGTGAAACAAAGCAGGACTAGGGACAGTCACACACCCCTGAGGTATTCCACGACAACAGCAAAACTGCTCTGAGGAATGCTGCTTTATTCTCTTTTGCTTAAGTTGGCAGCAGAAGTTTCAGCTGTGACCTAGGATAGCACAGTAGCTAAAACAACAATTCAGGAGGTACTGCAAGAATGTTTAGTGCAGCAAAACAAAAGACAAAAGTGAAAAATGGAGAGAGAAAGAGTTCCAAGTATTGAGACAAACCATGACCTATGTGTTGCTAGTTACATTTGCTCCCCAAAGTCATTCTTGTGAAATCCTTCCTGAAAGAGATATTTCCTTTTACATTTTTATGGTTAAACACAGTAATTAACAAGGAGAGAGAAAAAAAAGACTATGCTGGTATGTCTCCAGGTTTCTTGAACTTTGAAGTGGTTCCTAAATGAAAAGTCTTAGGGATTCTTCTGTAGGAAGGTCAAGCACAATGTGGGTCACTTGTTTCTGGCAATTATCTTGGGTCAGCTCTTGAACTCACACAGATTACAGACTGATGATTTCTGCCTTTGTATCATTTATGCCCTTTTATGTTTTACAAGAATGACACCAATATGACCATCATTTTTAAAAAAAATTGTTTTCTTTCTTCTGGCATTTACTGTACATTGGTCACAGACGCCATACCAAGTAATTCCTGAAACCCTGGCAACCTTTATGAAGAGGCAGCTGCCTACCACAGAGAATTTAGCAGCAAATCTTTTTCGGCTCAAATAATCTGAGTCCAATCAATTGCAAAAATCTATTCTGAGCCATTCTGAACAGAACAAATCATTTTGCTATGCTGTAGTACATGGTGAATCACTCATCACATTGAGCATAATGATCCTCTGGACAGCAACAAAGAGCTCTTACTCCAAGTAGTAGCATATATTTATCTTTGTATCTCTGCAAGAATAAGCTAACAGGTAAATTGGGTTTTAATCATCGCAGCTACAAGTCCTGCAGTACCGAAGAGACACATGCGGCAGAACTGGAAAAAGGTTGTTTTGTGGATAGGAAAATTTATAACAAAGTAGTTTATAATATATACAAACGAAATAAATAAATAAATAAAGGCAATGCAGTCTCTGTTATTCTGAAGTATTTATGGCTCCCTGGTGAATTTAGACGGCCCTTCCTTGAAACACAGGCCACCTGAGTCTTCAGCATTCCACAGATAAAGCACATGGAACAACAACAAAAAAAAATACTTAAATATCAAAGTGGACACAAATCGTACAGCATACTTCCTGATAGACCCTTCATATACTGGTTAGTATATGTATTTGCATAAGCAAGTACAAGAGGTAACCTTTTTATTCCAGTATTTATAGTGTTTAAATAGGAAATTTATTGAAGTACAATATTAACTAAACCATTAGCACTTGGGTTTCCTGCAATTCACAACACACTGATTTATATCATGCTTTTTGCACACCTATTCACAGTGGGTGAAAACATCTCTTATGAATTCTGAAGTAACCAGGAAAAAAAGTTTTATTTCCCTTCTACAGATTATCAACTGATCAATATGCAAGTTCCTAATGAAGTTGTTTTTTTTACTGGCATGTAACAAGCTACTTTCCTGTTTGAAAAATGCAAAGAGTGAGCATACTTATTAGGGCATCACCCTGAGATTCTCCACTGGATGCCATATTTGGTACCTGCGACCCAGACTCAGCTTGCCTTCTTTTCATTTTGGCTCGTGAGAGGTTAATCAATTATAATAAAACAGAAAATCAAGAATATGAAATAGAGACAATGGTAACTGCTTTCCTCTGAGATTTACTGTTTATTAATAAACGAATCTAACATACAAGGAGCAGAAAAAGTGATAATACTTCAAGAAGTGCTACATATATATTAATCTTATATGTGGAATACCAGTAATGCAGATTCTGATAAATTTCCTCATATTAAGCAAATTAAGCATTGTTTTTTATTGTATCAGCAGCACTGTTTGAAAATAGATTATTTTTTCCCCTTAAAAAGTTACCTTATCACAAGCTTTGATTATTTGTACACTATATCTTCAAACAGAAACATGGTCTGTAACCAACCTCTTCCCTAGAGCTCTGTTGTAGGCAGGATGACCTACTTAATAGTTTAATATACACAAAGTGTCATAGCTGGCAAATGAGATCTATACAGTCTTATCAGACCTTTTGTGGAACTAGAAAAATAATTTTAATTTTTAAATGCTAAAAAAAAAGCATACTTTATTTTAATATTAAATACGTGTTGAAATTGTGCCTGTGTAGAATCATAGAATGGTTAGGGTTGGAAAGGACCTTAAGATCATCCAGTTTCTAACCCCTTGCCATGGGCAGGGATGCCTCACAGAAGACCATGTCACCCAATGTAAAATCATTCTTTTTTAATACTGCTTGAAATTACTGGGTAGAGAAGTATCTTCTTGTCTCAAAGCCAGCTACTGTCCAGAGTTACATTCTGGTAAGAGAAAGTGGTAGACTGAGGCCCTTAATAGCTAAGAAATGCTCCAAGATACCAGTATGACCTACCAGCTTAAGGATAAAGAAAGAAAGACCATCAGACGTAGCATATACACAGCTGTTTTTTCTGCTTCTGTATCTGTCAATTAAAGCGGGAAAAAAACCCCAACATATTCTTAGGGAATCCTCAAAGAACAAGACATTTTTGGGTAACACGGAACCCCTGATTCTGGCTTTTACTCTCCATACTAAGTAATGGTTGCTGGCATACATCATGACATAGGTTCTTATCTGCATATCAGTAGTTAATTTATTCAGTTTGGGGTTTATTTTACAACCTGTGCCTGTCTACTATCTCAGGGCACATTAAATACATCTGGTATAACAAGTGTTTTTACTGATCTGCATAAAAAAGACTTTTCTCTTGAATAGCAAGCTATTTGCTTTAGTAAGTTGCTCTTTATGGTTAAAATAAAGTAAGTACAAGTATATCCAGTGCCACTGAAAGAAAAATACACCTAACCCCCAAATTCCCACACAAATACGAGCTAATGCACACTGATAGATACACATATATATGCACACATATATACACACACACATTGAATATATCTGTCAACGATAAAAAACAACCCAGCTGCGCAAAGTGGACTTACATTTAGTTGAACTATAACCATAAACCACTGCAATCTTCCTATCTGTAATATTACAGCTTGCGTTATATGTGCTCAACTACCCACGCCACTAGCTACTTGAAACAAAACAGAATCCAGCATCTCTAGCTCTATGTTTCTGGCTTTAACAAGCTGTTAAGGCTTTGGTGCAGATGAAGAGACATCCTCTTTGAATCAAACTCTACACAGCTTCTCCTTCCAAGCTTTGAAGAAAGAGTCATGAAATAAAAAGTTATATGCTATACGCATCAAATGTCAACAATCAGTGTTCGAAAGCTTAGGCTTATATCACTCCTGTTGAATATTTTTCCTTTCCCCACACTAAAGTTGTATGTTAATAGATGATACATAAAAGACGACAAACTTCCAAAAGCAATTCTCTACCATCAAAAGTGTTTAACAGGGTATAATCAAGAATTTTTGTTTCTGTATGCAACCAATTTGTGCCTTATTAGTTACATAAAGCATCCAGATGAGGGACAGAACAGCATGAAAAACTAGTATGCTGTGGAACTGAATAAACTGTCATTATTGAATTCACATACAGACTTCTAAATGTAATTTTTGAGATCTTGTCATTAAAAATACATCTTCACAGAGAGGAGTCCCATAAATGCTATAAAACCTGCCCTTCGTAATTCATGATGCTGTGACATGCACAATGTTAATGGTGCACATACTGTGACTATTAAGTATGAGAAAATATCCAAGGTTTTAAGAACATCTTTGCATTATCACATGAAATAAATACACAGAAAGAGACAACCAAATAAATATTAATTTTGTAGTTAAAGTATTAATAAATTCAGGTAAGCATGACTCAGGACAATGCCTTTTACTAAAAACCTTCTAAAAAACATCAACACAAAATTCTGAACCAATAAACAGGAAGAACTTAACAGGTAGTCCTAGCAGATGGGATTCACACGAAAAGCACCCTCAAAGAGCAACAAACATCCAAACGTCAGTTGTAATGCAAACATTAATTACCCACCCCCTTTCTCTAATATCTCTAGAGAGATTCAATGGAAAACATTCATCTGGCTTGCTTTGAAGCCATAAGCTATATAGGGGAACACACGGCCTCCTCTTGAAAGGATCCACATAATCATAGAATCACAGAATAGTTAGGGTTGGAAAGGACGCGAAGACCATCTATTTCCAATCCCACTGCCATGGGCAGGAATGACTCACACTGTATCATGTCACCCAAGGCTATGTCCAGCCTGACCCTGAACACTGCCAGGGATGGCGCATTCACAACTTCCTTGGGCAATCCATTCCAGTGCCTCACCACCCTTACCATAAAGAACTTCTTCCTTGTATCTGATCTAACCTTCCCCTGCTTAAGTTTAAACCTGTTATCCTTGTCCTATCACTGCAGTCCCTAAGGAAGAGTCCCTCCCCAGCACCCTTATAGGCCCCCTTCAGATACTGGAAGGCTGCTATAAGGTCTCCATGCAGCCTTCTTTTCTCCAGGTTGAACAGCCACAACTTTCTCAGTCTGTCTTCACACGGGAGGTGCTCCAGTCCCCTGATAATCCTCATGGCTCTCCTCTGGACCCGCTCCAACAGCTTCACGTCCTTCTTATGCTGAGAAGACCAGAGCTGTACACAGTACTCCTAATGAAGTCTCACAAGAGCCCTGATCTTGCAAGAGGCGCAGGATCACCTCCTTCGACCTGCTGGTCATGCTCCTTTTGATGCAGACCAGGATACGGTTGGCTTTCTAGGCTGCAAGCTCACACCGCTGGCTCATGTTAAGTTTCTCATCAACCAACACCCCCAAGTTCTTCTCCCCAGGGCTGCTCTCAATCTCTTCTCTGCCCAACCTGTAGCTGTGCCTGGGATTGCTCCAACCCAGGTGTAGGACCTTGCACTTGTCATGATTAAACTTCATAAGGTTGACATTAGCCCACCTTACAAGCATGTCAAGGTCCCTCTGGATGGCATTCCTTCCCTCCAGCGTATCAACCGAACCACACAGCTTGGTGTCATCAGCAAACTTGCTGAGGGCGCACTCAATCCCACTGTCCATGTCACTGACAAAGCTGTTGAACAAGACCGGTCCCAACACCGATCCCTGAGGGACACCACTCATTACTGGTTTCCACTGGGGACTGGAACAATAACTGGATTCTCTCAAAACCCAATCATGCAATTTTTAGGAAAAGTGTAATTATAACACAACCAAAATTAGATGCTAGCAAACTCTGTGAATATCACAGAACCATAGAATGGGTTGGGTTGGAAAGGGCCTTAAAATCACATAATTTTGGGACAGTGATAGGGACACCCTCCATTTTAGAACATCTTTTCACATCTACATTCCATTTTTCCAACCCTGTTGTATGACTATTACAGCTCATTTATTCAGCCTTCATGGCTGAAAACCAAAATTTGGCCCAGAGGCAATTACAAGATGGAAAATAGGTCGCAAGCCTCCACAAACCACTCCCCTCCCCAATGCCTTCCCTCAACATATCATTTCCAGCTTTCCTCTCCAACCACATCTTTGTAATACCAAATGGGCCAGAGACATGTAAAATTTCAATTACATGCGATGGAAAAGGAGTGTGTTTCCACAGAGGTAAGTGCAGTTGTTAAGAGCAGAGTCAAAACTAGATTCCAATTTATCCAGACTTGACTTCTGTTACCCTTCTTTTCAGAGAGCAGTACTTCTTCCAATCATCAGCCTGAGCAGGGAAGTCCTATGAACTTGTTTACGTACTTATCAACAGCAAAAAAAATTGCTGAAATGGTCCTTAGCCTTTACTATGTTGGCTAAAAAAAAAAAAAAAAAAAAAGTTGGAAAAAAGAAGAAAACCCCTGTGGCAGTTCTGTCAGACAGCTTCGCTACAACCCACAGCCTCATCCATCAATGGTCACACATCTGGAAGCAGTGAGGCCATCAACATTTCTGTCCCTGTGGGACATTTCCAACTCACACTTTTTAATTCTTCACCCCCATATTATATTACATGTGCTATTTCTAAAAGCACATTTTATATCAGAGAATTTTTACCTTTTCTAATTCTTCAAAAGGCATCACATTGATGGCATATGAACATCTTGAGTTCCTGACATTGGGGAAACCACCTTTGTTTAATCCTTTGCAAATTTCTCTTCAATTCCATTTGTGATTTTCAAGCTCTTTCTGCTCCTCTAATTATTTTTATCATTAACTTTAGAACATTTATAAGGAGTTTAAGAACACCAGAGCTTTCCTCAAGCAAACAGCTTGGGGATTTGAACATGACGCATCATAGAACATAAGACATATCTAAAAACCATTTTGGTCCTCAAGGTATTATCTGTTTATCATTATTTTCCACCACAAATTATCTATCTCTTCAATACAGCAGAGCTGTATTGAAATTGAACAAATGGTCACAAACTGCAATATAGAAATAATAATATAAAGCTCTAAGATGGTTATGTAATACAAGGTGAACTATCTACTGCTGGAAATCTGCGGGGAAAAAATCTAAATCTCTTGGAATCATTAGCAAATCTGTCAGGGATTCCAATGAGTTAAGATTATAGTCTATATTGTTACAAAACTAAGTGTTCTTATAAAACCTTTACTTACAGTTCCCTATCTCTAGATTAACTCTGTTCACCTTAAAAACTGTTCCCAGAAGGAGGCTGGTTCTTCTCACCTGGAATATTGTGTGCAGTTCTGGTGTCCTCAACATAAAAGGGACATGGATCTGTTGGAACAAGTCCAGAGGAGGGCCACGAGAATGATCCGGGGGCTGGAGCACCTCCCGTATAAAGATCGGCTGAGAAAGTTGGGGCTGTTCAGCCTGGAGAAGAGAAGGCTGCGTGGAGACCTCATAGCAGCCTTCCAGTATCTGAAGGGGGCCTATAGGGATGCTGGGGATGGACTCTTCATTAGAGAGTAGGAGTACAAGGAGTAATGGGTTAAAACTTAAACAGGGGAAGTTTAGATTGGATATAAGGAGGAAGTTCTTTCCTGTTAGGGTGGTGAGGCACTGGAATAGGTTGTCCAGGGAGATTGTGAATGCTTCATCCCTGGCAGTGTTCAAGGCCAGGCTGGATGAGGCCTTGGGTAATATGGTTTAGAGCAAGGTGTCCCTGCCCATGGCAGGGGGGTTGGAGCTTGATGATCTTGAGGTCCTTTCCAACCCTAACTATTCTATGATTCTACGATTCTCAAGAGCTCTATTTTCATAACAGGGACTTTTCATACTGAAGTTCGTTTGACCAGCTACATTAAAGAAAGATCAAACAATGCTTCTTGTATCTCAAGCTTCTGGACCAATACTTGTTTCTACAACTGTGGTGAGACTACAAAATAATGATGGTCTATTGCTCAATATAAGGGAATATGTACTGCTAAATCACAGGTTGCTCCAAGCCCCATCCAACCTGGCCTTGAACACTGCCAGGGATGGGGCAGCCACAGCTTCTCTGGACAATCTCTGACAGTGCCTCACCACCATCAGAGGGAAGAACTTATTCCTAATATCTGATAGCTAAACTGAGATAAATGGAAAACTGGTGTTAATTGGCTTTTTCTACTATCCACATACTCCTCGGCTGAAGCAATACTGTTGTTCTTACTAAGCTGCTAGTAGGGAATTTCCTTCTGTTCCTTCACTTAACCAAAGTCACCAAACTGAGAGCAAACACGTGCTCAGATTTACATTAAGAGCACTGTACCAACAGGCAAAAACAAATATGGATGGAGAAATCCTCAGTGTAACTCAAGTGAGACAGGAACCTACCAACCTGCATCAGTCGTCCTGGCACCGTAGAAACACAGGGAAGATGGCTAAGCACGTACTTCCTACAGCCTTGGAGAATTCATGCTGCAATGCAGACCTGGCTCTGTGCACAGTTATTAATTATTTCTGATTTCTCCTGTTTGGGAAATAACTTTCAAGGCTTCATCATTCAGCACTAGGCTACACCATGCATTACTTCACGGAAACAGCTCTACTAAAGTATATATTGCTGGTGCCTGTATCTGAGGTAAAGAGAAGGTAATGAATCAATTATTACCCAAGAAGTGACTGAGCAGTTTATCTAACTTTCAGACAATGCTGCAGGCTTTGTGCAGTCCTTGTAATAAACAAGAAAAAGAAAGAAAATACAATGCAGGGAACTTTTCTCTCATCTTAAAAACAGCCCTGATGCCATCGTCACGCACTGAAGTTGCTGTGTGTCACCCACAGTGCAGACAGTGTGGGTGCTGTGTTAGGGGATGAAGGCTCCTTCTGCACAGACACAGCACAGCAACAGCATTTAGAATACTGCGTATTTCATCTAGTTGTTATGGAGTCTCCAGGCATTTCTTTCAAAAAATTTTGCTGCTATACATCAGCTGCTATTGCCACTGACCACGCAAAATAATGTCTTTTTATTATTTTTATAAAGCCAATTCGCTTTTTCATCTTCAGCAAACGCCATTTTGCAAAATGATTTCATACTCATTAAGCCAAACTTGCTCTGCACACAGCAGCTGAGCACGCCAATTTAAGGCTCACATCAGTGTTTCAGTATTACTGAGTCCATCCTGCAGTCATGTCCCTCTACCAAAAAACTTGCAAAATACCGACCCATACATCATTTTTTCCATGAGCAACATGTGGAATTGAGAATGCAGGTCTAAATTATCAAGAAAAAAAAGAAAACCTCATCCTTCCTTAGGTCACATACAGTAATAACATCACTTCCCTATTTTTTTAATATGAAACCCTGCAGGTTTTCCAAGTGGAACTGAGTCCTGTTGCATTGTGTCGTGGTTTAAGCCCAGCTGGTAACGCAAAACCATGCAGCTGCTCGCTCACTCCCCTCTTTCTTCCTTCCCCCACTCCCGAGGGATGTGAAGAATTGAAAGAATGTAACTCCCACGGGTTCATATAAGAACAGTCCAGTAACTAAAGTATAACACAAAACCACTACTGCTACCACCAATAATAATAATGATAAGGGAAATAACAAGGGAAGAGAATACAACCGCTCATCAGCCGCCGACCCGAGCAGCACTCTGCCCTTCCTGGGTAACTGCCCTCAGTTAATATAGTGGGCATGACGTGCTGTGGCATGGAATACCACTTTGGTTAGTTTGCGTCAAGTGTCCTGTCTCTGCTTCCTCCCGGCTTCCCCTCCTCCCTAGCAGAGCATGAGACTCAGAAAGTCCTTGGTCAGAGTAAACATTACTAAGCGACAACTAAAAACATCGGTGTTACCAGCGCTGTTCCCAGGCTGAAAGTCAAAACACAGCACTGCACCAGCTACTAAGACTGAGAAAGATGACTGCTACTGCAGAACCCAGGACAGTTGCCAGCTGCACTGGTTTGGAGCAGTTGTACGCCTTTGTTAGACATCTTGACATTGCATAAGCCAGAATAGTAAATAATTAAAAACAAGCTTAAATTATTAAACCTAAAACAGCCTCGAGAGGTTGGTAATTACAGTTCTATTGGCCGCAGTCATTTTCTACTAGCCCAAGGAAGTAAGAGCTACATTCATTTCAGGTGGGTGCTGGGTCTAAACACTGGCTTTATTTTATAAAAAGAAATAAAGAGAATGCAGATCTAAATTATCAGGGAAAAATCCACACCCCTCTGAGTTCACATACAGTAACAGAAGCTCAAGTTTTCATGGCCTGATCCAACCATCTGTTTTGTAGATTATTAGTCTCCAGTGATTTTTCCAGTGCTAAAAAAAATTAGTTTCCAGTGATTTTTCTACATGCGAAAAAGACAAGTTTTTTAATCTAGCCTTACTTCACTTCACCCTTCTTTTCCTGTTCTTTTTTATCCTCTCTTCCTCAGAAGGGGAACAGAGTCCACAGCACAATTCCCACCAGCTACAGTGGGAATCTTGATGGAGGATGAAAATCACAGAATCAGAATTACAGACTGGTTTGGGCTGGAAGGGACCTTAAAGCTCATCCAGTTCCAACCCCTTGCCATGGGTAGGGACACCTTCCACTAGACCAAGTTGCTCCAAGGCCCATCCAACTTGGCCATGAACACTGCCAGTGAAGGGGCAGCCACGTCTTCTCTGTGCAACCTGTGCCAGGGCCTCACCACCCTTCACAGGGAAGAACTTCCTAATGTCTAATATAAAACTCCCCTCTGTCACCTTAAAGCCAAATGTGCACTTGGAAACCTATTTAGGCTCAGCTCCCTGAAACTCTCTCTTTTCCAAAGCCCTAAGCAGCTAATAAGCATACTACATAGTGAAGAGGTTAAAATTAATTCTTCATTAGCATCAACAAATAGATGGTAATTATGGGCTTTTTCAAAAAAATTGCAGCCTTTTGTTTTCAGTCACTTCAAAGGGCAGCTAGCAATTAATCTATATTGATCCCAATGGGGAAGGATCAATAGAGTATCAGCACTCCCCGAAAAGCTGTCAGCAGAACACCACATCTATTTACAATATATGGAGCTTTTCTATGTAATTACTGAGAGACAACCCTTAAAACAGTGCCAACATATTAATACTTTGTACAGCGCCAGCTTCATGAACCATCTGAAATTCATTAATTACATTTGTCTGATTGCAGTAATTCATATAATATGCTCTAATACTGTGTATTATTGTGAAACAGTGTGGAATATCTACTCCTACTTACACCTGAGCAACTCTATGGACTGGTGAGGAAAAGAATGTTGATTTTAGCTGTCTAAGGATATAGGGGTACTAACGGGTCACTAACAGGAGTGTTCATCAATGTTTAATTAAGTACAGGAAAGTAATTCTCGCAAACTGTGCACCCTCCCCTAAAGAAGCAGCCTCCAGTCACGGAGGATAAGTTTGACAGACATTCAAACAAAACTACCCAGCGCCACAATGACTGAACAAAAACAGGTATCAATGCAGAGAATAGGAATCATTTTTAAAGAAAACCTCAAGTGACACATACAACTTCAAAAAGTAACACTAAAGATATTTTGTGAACATAGAGAGTCAAGTCAATAAAGTACAAAAATTCATTTTTCTATCAGCTGTGGTAATTTGCTAAAATTGTGAGAAAGAAACAAAATTTTACATTTGGATAAAGTTGATCACAAGCTTATAAAAATGCAAAAAAATGCTTACCAATTCAAGGTAATTTACACACCATTTTGTTAGGATAAGAATAGAACCTGCGAGCAACAAAGTCTTTTCATTGCACCTGGAAAACGCTACAGGAGTGATGATGTTGACCTACAACCCACAATTCCCTCTGATGTCACAGGATCTTTTCCCAAAGAGAAGTTCAGGTCTCTACTTTGGAACACGTTCTGTATTTGGACATCATACAGGAGTTAGTGACAGAGCACTGGATCAGGTTGCCCAGGGGGGTTGTGGAGTCTCCTACGTTGGAGATATTCAAGGCCCACCTGGACAAGTTCCTGTGTGATGTACTCTAGGTTACCCTGCTCTTGGAGGGGGGTTGGAATAGATGATCTTTTGAGGTCCCTTCCAACCGTTGGGATTCTGTGATTCTGTGATTAGACAGCATCCCAAACTGTACACTGAACACTTCTTTCAATGTTCATTACATTAACTAAAC
Organism: Neopsephotus bourkii; assembly: GCF_033783945.1. NCBI lineage: Eukaryota > Metazoa > Chordata > Aves > Psittaciformes > Psittacidae > Neopsephotus > Neopsephotus bourkii. The sequence goes on along the minus strand of NW_026902300.1, from coordinate 731,327 downwards.
AGAAAGAAATTAAAAAAGATACTTGACCAAGAAACACATATTGATAAAAACACATTTGTTTAAATTCTGAAGCAATATTAATGCATGTGCTTGCAAACAAAAGGCTGAAAACCCATTTCTATCACAGACAGACCCCAAGACACATGCTCCAACTGGTCTGTGAGTCTTTGCTGGAGAGGGCACCATCTCACGGCAAGAACTGTTGCTTGAATGGCAACGATCCTACTATACCGCTTAGGGACATACTCACTGTTTCCACACCCTGGATGCTCTATATGTCGGCAAATATATACACCAGGACATAGATCCAAGTCTCGCCATTAAGGTACGATCTCTCAATGCTCATATGCCACTATTACTCTAGGTGCCAAACCTTCCCCAGGAGTCCAATGGAAAAAGCCTGAGGGACTAAATTATAGAAGCCAGATTCCTAAAAGCTTGACATGCCACAGTTTAACATCTGACATCTACATTAGTTTTCCAGCTCTTGACCTCCACTTGTAAAATTTCCCTTCACACACTTATTTTAAATCACTTTACACAAAACTCCCTGAACATACTGTAATAATCCTTCTCAGGGGTGCAGAAAGCACCACCAATTTAAAGGACATAACAGGACATTTTATGAGAAAGTAACCAAACCCAAACAAGAAGCCACAGAAGTTTGTTTGATATAGTTTCCTTCAATGTGTAAAAAAATGCTCCCTCTGTTTTTTTTTAACCATTTATAGTTCCTGATCAGTAGGATTCACGCTTCTTAAATTTGCAGAAATTAGGATAGGTGGAGTCACCACAGGAAGTGCTATCACTTCTCCTCTCTCTTGGTTGCTCTTTTTAAAGTTCAGCAGAAGTTCTTTTTACTGAAATAGATGGAGTGAGAGATGAAAACTTCTGGGCACTTCCATAATTCCATAGAAGCAATCACATTATGAGTCAAGCCATCCATAAAATCCAAAGTGGGGACCATTAAATTGGATTGTATCAATCAAGATTTACAAAAGGACTTGAGCAAGCCATGAGCACATTCTAATAGAATTATAGAATGTTTGGGTTGGGAAGGACCTTAATATCACACAGTTCCAACCCCCCTGCCATGGGCAGAGATGCCTCACACTGGACCATGTCACCCAAGGCTCCACCTAACCTGGCCTTAACACTGCCAGGGATGGAGCATTCACCACTTTTTTGGGCAACCTGTGCCAGTGCCTCCTGTTCCTGCTCCTGTGTACAGTATTTAGCTCAATGGAGCTATAAGTCTGATGGTTTACTTCTGCTGGGGGAAGGAAGGTGGGACAAACAAGCAAAAGGATATGTACCCATATCTGTATCACTCTGTCTTCTCATGTCTAGATGAGAACTGTGGCCCCACCTGCCAGCAAGAAGTGGTGCAAAAGCTACAGCAAGCAGCAGCTTTGGAGGCCTCCGTAAGACAGATGTCCCCACCCAAGTACTCCTCCTCCCCTACCTTCTTGTGAAGGCAGTAACAGGAAAATTATTACAACTTTCATGAAAGGATGGTAATATGGATCAGTTTCCTTCATCCACCCCATGGCTTTCTGCACAAGTAGCCGGCAGGAGAGAGAGAGAGATCAAAGATGAAGACCACTCCTACGCCTACTATGCTGACTGCTATGAGGCGAGAAGTACCAGTGGGTACAATGCTGTGTAAGACCCAGGCTCAAGACCAGGAATGCTTCCCCTCACTTAAATACACAACGAATAATCATCACCACTATCTGTGTTTATTTAATGACACCAATCTACTAACCTATCCCACAATCCCATCTATTGAGACAAGTATTTTCTCCAGTATTCCAGGTATGGATCAATTCAGTATAAAGCTGTGAAGAGCTTACTCAAGGTACCAAAAACATGCTTAGGTAAATGATCTATGTTTTGTCTGTATATGGTTTATTAAGGCCAAATAAATCTTGTCTTTCAAATATAACCAATAAAATATATAAATCATGGTATGGTTAGGTAGCAATACAAAAGTGAGCAAATTTAAATTTGCAGTGAAGATTGGTCCTTTCTCACCAGAAATGAAGGACTTCGAGAACATCAGTCTTCACTATAACCCTTGCTTTATTTCAGAATATTGTGTATTTGTTGCCAGTTTCATTACGGCAATGAGTGCAAAAGTCTCAAATAACAGTAAGGAAATAATGATGCTTGGCACTCTGGTGACAATCTGTGTCTGCATAAAGGTGAACAGAGCTTCATCAGCCATCACTTTAGAGCCCTGCTTGGTTTACCTCATTTAGATTAAACCTACAGCTTTAGATGAAACTTAGTACCTATCTCACTTGAGAAAGACATACTGCACAGGACATACATGCTAAATGCAGCAAGAATGCCCGCACCACAGAGTACTTGGAAGCTTCAGCAGTGCTGCAGTCACATGGACATCACCCCTCAAAGAGGACACCTAGAAAGTGAAGCAGCAAACACCCATCATGAAATGCAGCGTCATCAAAGACGCTCCATTTTACAGGGAAGCAAACAGTGGGGCATAATTTTCATGCCCAGAAATATCTACATAATGAAACCACTAGTTTGAGATACAGAAGGTAAACAAAGACTCAAAGGGCATCAGGAATAGGCACCACCTACACAAACCCTCAGTTATGAAACACCAATAAGATATTTTTTTTTTCATAACTGAAAAGGCATTTGAAACATCTAGAAAACTAGTGAGTCACAAAGATTCGTTTGCCAAGGCAATGATCACAACACTGAGCACATTCAGTGCTAAATCAAAAACAGTGGGTTAAAGAAGCAATAAACCTTGAAAGCTTCAAGTATACAGAGTTTAAACAGTGAGAGAATTTTTCTCTTTCTTAGCTCAATACAAACTTTATGCTCATCCTGTGGCATGTTCACGCTGGGTTTGGCATTCATGAATCAATGCAGTACTGGGCAAGAGTAAGGAATCACAGAATTGTTTTGTCTGGAAGGGACCATAACGCTCATCCAGTTCCAATCCCCTGCCATGGGCCCAGACACCTTCCACAAGACCAGGTTTCTCCAAGCCCCGTCCAACCTGGCCTTGAACACTACCAGGGATGGGGCAGCCACAGGTTCTCTGGGCAAGTTGTGTCAGGGCCTCACCCCCCTCACAGGGAAGAACTTCTTCTTACTGTCTAATATAGATCTCCCCTTAGTTTAAAGCACTAGACCTCCACATGACTTCCTCCCAGGAACACATTTTTCCAGCATGCCCAAGCTCTCATTAATTCCTCCATGTCCTCCCTTCCTTGCTGGAGCTTTGGCCCTTTCCAAAGGAATGACCTTTTTGGCTATAATGTCCTGAGGTAAAGACTGGACTTGATCTTAAAGGTCTTTTCTAACCTAATTGATTCTATGATTCTACCACTCAGTGCAGAGCCCACCTAGCAGATACCAAAAGTATACTTGAATTTCAAATGGGTTTTTCCACTTTTTTCTGAGATAGACAAGACATCATTTTCTATGTGAATTTTGTAATGTGAGATTTCTTTCTGGCATTGGTTGCGAAAAAGGAGCTAGAAATGTGAAAAAAAAAGTCTGCTATTCAAGAAAAACAAAGAAAACTCAGACCCTGTCTTCTGCAGCTACGAGATGCATTGACTCTTCCCCATACACATCTGAATTCTGCTGACAGCAGCAGCTCTTTATTTCTCCCTTCATCCTTGTCTTTCCACAGATACTGTCTGGCAGCAGCAGCAGCTCTGTGTGAGCTTTGACATGTTTCAAGTGGAAGACAAAAATCTTTCCCAGTCTCTTCAGGTAAGCAATGGGGAATATTCCAGATGCTGTGGGGCATTTTATGCTAAAGGGTGCTGAACTCATGAGGCTGGCCTTTAAAAGAAGAGGTGTAAAAGTTTTTTAACTTTTTTTACAACTGTGTTTTTAAATACTAAATAAATACCCACTTACTGCTAGCAAAGCCCAGAAGTTGAACTCTCTCCTGATCACTGATGGTAGAAGTGTAAGAGGCATCAGCTTCCTGTATCTATACATTCAATAATGGGTTTTATTTGGCAGTAAAATCAAGTTTTGATAACAGCTTTTTTGTTTGGGGATTTTATTTTTTGTGGGTTTTCTAAAACCTTTTAAACACTTGTCACATGCAAAGCTAGGAAGCTCTTTTAGGAAGTATTTTAGACAGGGAAAAGCAAGCATGTGTTACACTCTGCCAGGGGCTAGGACGCCAGATCCCAAGGCTGTAATTCCAGCTTTGCTACTGACTCAGTGAGTGACCATCACATAATCAAGCTGTCTCCCTTTCCTCACTTTGCAAAATATGAGCCATATTCAGCTATCTTGAAAGATAATGTGGCAAGTGGGGCTGGGGCTTACATACCCTGAACTTAGGTATAAAGGAATTTGTCATGCCTAAATTTCAATAAAATCTATGTATTTTAAGCCACTCATCTTCTGTGTTAGCACCTGGCTTTAATACGCCTGAGACATTCAGGTATCCATGCAACTATTCAGACCATTGGGTTTTTTGTATTTGCATCAGTATGTGGTTCTCAACTTTGCAAGAAAAGACTGCATGCACAAATGTGAAAATTTCTCATATGAATGCAAGATGAGCAGAGATAACTTCTCAACCAGATTAAAAAAAAAAAAAAAGTAAAAAAAAAATCAATCAACTCCGTCTTGGAAAGAACACAAGAGAAGGTCTTGAAATTTGTCTTCAGCCTTGCAAATACCTTTTCCCAATTTTGGGCTGTGGAATATATCTGTTCATCTTTAGAGAACTACAGATGTTGAAGGACTGCAATGACATTATCTGGGGAAGACTGCTACTGATGCTGGCCCTTTTCCCAGCTCTTCTAATAGCCAGGGAATTGTTATTGTCCAGAGCAATGTCCAGACATGATGACATCTAAGAACATTATGGTCCTACCTGAGAAGCACAGAAGCTACAGCCTTTGTAATGCTGCTATCAAGACAGATGATGATCACACTGCAAAGTATCATAAAGCAAAATACTCAAGAGAAGAGGCAAAGCCACACTAATCCCACAGCATGCAGCACCCCTGGAAGATAGCAGAAGCATGGGACAGTACAAATAGATGCCCAACATGCTGGCAGAATGTAAGAGCTAAAGTCATGGCCCTTCGTTATCCTCTTTTGCATAATCAAGATGTTCCAGAGTCAAAGGAAAAGTTTCCATCCCAAGGCCGAATCAGCACTCCATGTATACAGTGTGTATCCGTACATAGCTTGAATCCAAATGAAGTTTGAAAAGACAGCTCACAATACCTTATGTCAGCATATTCCCCCCTCACTACTGTTCCTACAAACAAAATGGATCTCTGCTGTGCTGAAAACCCAGACACTGCAATGCAACAGCTTTTAAATGAAACACAAAGCTGGGACCATATGCCCCATATGCTGAAAGAGTTTAAGTGCCAAGAGCAATTAAAAAGAAAATCATAGACATTTCATATTTTATGGGCCTGCACATACCATTTGCTCATAGCCTCCATTTTCCAAGGAAATCCCAAAAAAACTGAGAGGGCTCTGCACCTACTAGGAGACAGTCACGTTTTGCAGTAGAACAATTGATTTTTCTGCTGCAATTCAAGTGACATATATATAAAAGTATGTACTGTATATCTCACCTAAATTTCTGAATACAGATATTATATATAACATATATATTTTGTATATATCACAGTGTAGGCATACAGAGTTACATATCTAACATGCTCTAACATCTGCATTCTGCACAGCATGAGAGTGTCTACATGCAAACATAAACTCATCCTCATGTTGGTGTATTTCTCCTGCAGAAGCAGAGGGCAGATGCTCGGCCTAATCTGCACCCTGTACCATGGGGGAAGCAAGTTTAGGGTGCAGCCATGCCCTTGTTTATGTAACAGCAAGGTACAGCCACAGTAAAAGGCACACAGGAGCCAAGGCTGTTACTGAATATTAAGAACAAAGAAACACAAACACTGAGGCACCCACCCTCCCTGTTTTCTAAGCAAAGGCTACTGGTGTTCCCTAGATGGGAAAATCTGATTAGGAGCCTGCATCACCATACATGATCACTAACACCGCCTGAGCCTGTCTACTTGCAGTCAGGGATATGCAGCACTCCAGGAAAAGAGACACCAGCAGGGGCAGTATTCTATCTAGCTTCAATCAAAGTAGAATACACATTTCAATCAAACATATTCATTAAAATCAAGAAAAACAACAACTTGCTGTGATGAAGTAACTGAGATGAGTGCTGGGTAAACATGAAAAAGCCCCTCCAGCAAGGACAGCCACACATTAAATACTTCTTTTTAAAAAAATAAACAAGGGCTGTTTTGCAGAGAGTTTCTCAGTCAAAAACATAATCAGAAAAGCTACCTTATGCCGCAGTGCCCCATTTAGGAGATTAGAACAGTAATCCCAATCTGCCCCAAGCCACTCTGCCCCAGCACCCAAGCACTGCGCACATGAGAAATGACTTCCTTGTTTTGACAGAGAGAATCCTAATGCAACCTAACAAACCCTGCCAAGGGAGCCATTTAAAAGTCATGAAGATCATAGCCAAAGGTCCCAGAGGTATCACACAGCCTTGGGAATTTTAATAAAGTCATGCAATTTAGAATATGAAAATCCACAAGATTTAATATAAAATTAATTCAACATTTCCCAAGTATGCCAAGGGAGCAGATGGCTTCTCAATCCTAGAGATTTGCCAAAAGGACCTATAAATTCAAATGTTACGCTGCAGGACTCTGTTCTTTTCCTTTTTACGGATAGATGTCTGTATGCATGCAATGTAGCAGAAAAGGAAAAAGGACAGATTATGCCTCTTGAGATGATCCCTTCCAGAAGAATAACATAAAGAATGCATCCAAACATGGTGTCAGTGAATGAGTTAATACACATCACAATCTTGAGATTCTGGAGACAGAAGAAAAATGGCAATGAGGACGCATTAACACAGGCACCCCCGATGTAATACAGCCCTAAAGCTAACCTTAACAGAGTCTTTGGGGCTTTTAATATTTTCTCCACTACTGTATATTATTTGTATCCTTAGAAACTAAAGAGTGAGCTGGCAAATAAAGCATCTCGTATTGATTTTTTTTATTATTCTATTATTCTCTTCTTCCCTCCTCCCCTCCCCACGAGGCCATCAGAGATGTCATTCCACAGTTTTAACACAGAAAGAAGAGTTAATTATAAATTAGGAGTAAACCTCCCCAAAGGCTGAAACAACTAAATGGATACGCCTTCACAGCATCAGACTGCCACCAGTAACAGACACAAAACCCAATAGATTGCAGACTGGCGTTTCAGGCCCTGGCTAGAAAAATACACCTGCAGCAGCAGTGTGAATGCACTGAATCACGGCTGCTCACATAGGGTCAGTACCAGCTGCAGAGTGAATCAGCCATCACACCCAGCACCACAGGACAGGGCTCACATGCAGCACTTCCCACTGCTGGGAATGTTGGAAGTGAAAGTAAAAAAAGGGTAAATGGAGAAAAAAAGCTGCTGTGAAGTACAGAAAGGCACCTTCATGCTGCAAAGCACAAATACAGCCACATCCCTCCACAACAAGTTCTTTGGGCTAGCTGGAGGCTTGAAAGACCTTACTCCTCAATGAGGACATGCACCTCTAGCCCTTTTTGGGGGGATGAAGGGAAGGTGCTAAACTGCGCCTGTGGCCATTCCTATTCGCATGGTCTGTGGATAGCTGTGGGCTGCCATGACTGACAGCACTTGAATCACAGGGCTGCAGCAAGGCTAAGCCCGCAGGGGATGGGAGGGGATGCAAATGGGAAATAGCATATGAAGAGGAAAATGAACGGGAGAGCACTATACATGGCAATGAACCCCCTGGGAAGGGCTGCACGGGGGAGGGGGGGTGGGGGGGGAAGGAAAGATAAAGGGGATGTTTCTCCCCTCATACCTTGTGTTTCCGATCTGCCCTAGAGATTTTCCGCTGCCTTTTCCTTTCCTTCTCAAGGTTTCTCTCCCTCTCTTCGAGTTCAGACTCTCGAACTTTTTTAATGGAAGCAGCTGCGTGAGCCATTTTGGAGAGGAAAACACCAGCTCCCAGGAAGCTGTTTCCACCACACCAGGCTATCCAGGTGGTTTATTTTTTTCTGCAAGAGCACTGGCTGCAAGCCAGAACTTCACAGTGTTAATCCACTCTTCCTCCTCCAGCACCCCAGAAAAGGTCACAGCTCTGCTCCAGGCTTTGCAGCACCCATGACACGGGAGCACTGAGAGCAAGGTCCACACACGCAGCGTGAAAAGTGCTCGCAGCCTCACACTCGCAGCCTGAAACCAACCGTAGCTTAGATGCCACAGTGAGGCAAGGAAAGCTTCAGGCTTAGATGGGGAGGAAAAAAAAAATCAAAAGAAGAAAAATCGGCCTTTAAACACACATCACCAAACTGGGAAGGTCTTCTGGGATTCCTTCAGGCAGGCTGCGTCTTCTGACTGGGAAGAAGGCTCTACTTCAGCATCACCGCCAGGCGGGGAGGGGGCAGCTGCCTGCAGCTTCTCACATTGCCTTTATGCAGGGTGAGAAGAAAATGGTGCAGTCTGACTTACTGACTTGCTGCTGCTGCGACTGTCTGTGCTGGAGCTCTGCATACGCTTCCCTGCTTCTTCCTCCTCAGAATCTTCCCTTTCGATAGGAAACGGGGTTGAAAAGCTGCTGAGTGCAGAGCGAGGAGCCCCCGTCGGCTCACCTGCAGGCAGGCAGCATAGAGAGCCGCCTGGAAACAGATTGGCAATATTCAAGTCCTCATTGTGCCGCTACGCAGCCACGTGAGGCTGCATCAGGAGACCTGCATGAAGCGGAGAACCAAAGGCAGCGAGGAGGGAGGCTGCTGCTCGGGAAGCAGACAGGCGGAGCACGCTGTCATTACTATTCAATGCCAAAAGATGCCTTCAGATACTTCCTAAGACAACCTGTATTGATGATGGGGAATTATTATAGCTGTTGACTAAGAGACCAAAATATAGAGCAACAATGTATGGCTAATTGGTCTCTCCTTTCTCACCACGAAATATTGTTTGGGTTTGGGATATTAATTTATACCGTTAATAGCAGAGACAGACCGGTCTGACACTCCCTCATTGCTAAAAAGCTCTACTCCCACCTCCCTGGGTAACTGTTCTCAAGTATCAAGCATTTATTCATCAGGTGTAGATAAAAGGAGCCTTTGAGCCAGTTCCCAGCAGACCTCTGATCACATTTCAGCTCTCTCCAGCACCACTGACTCGGCCCTTTCGAGGCAGATCCTGAGGGAGAGGAGGACTGCAGAGCTTCAATGCAGTCTGCATCCCCAGCTTAGCCACCCCAGAGCAGCTAGGAATATGGGAGCTCACCGACATCATCACTAATGATCACCAAATCAAAGAAACAACTCTCTTAGCCAGGTTTCCCTGTGCAACATATTCTCAACTTCAGCCTGAATGTGACTGAACAGCCACTAAACTTGAGCATTATGAATTTTGCTGTAACACAGCACCACCAAATCAGTAACAGATATCCCGTGAGCTCCTCATGTGACAACAGGTCATAGACCAAGCCTAACCCCCAACCCACATGATTTTTACACCCACAAAACTGGTTGTTTTCAGTTAATACAGACCATTTATCATTACGGTGGAAATAGTCATTATTGATGGCTTCTGGTTTTACTGTAAGTCTTCACTTTGAGAATTTCACAGATTTCAAAACCCAGATTTTCACTTGTATATGCAAACTACAAAGCACTGTAAAGGCATCTATAAAACAGGCATCTGTTTTGCCTCTGAGCCAGTGATCTGTGCATTCATTCAAATACATATTCCTCTCCTAGAAGAAGGCATTCAAGAAGCAGGGTACTGAATGCCAGCCAACCCTTTTTCCAACTCCTACATACATCCACAGACTGGTTTTCTTGCAGTTGTGCCCATCTGTGAAAAACTAGGGTACACAAAACTAATAGTTAACACACAAGCAGGAGCTCCAGCAACAGCCACCTGCAAAGTGAGGCAGGTGGAGGCAGTCACAGGAATAACATAAAGGTGAAAATGGGATTCTTCAGTAGGGCCGTAGCTTGCCTTGCTCCCTTAACCTTGTACAAACCTCATAGGTAGCATCCCTTTGTAAACCTGAAATGATCAGCTGGTGATTTAGAACTTTACCTTCCTGATACAGAGGGAAAGCATTCAGCTTCCGTACCATTCTGTGGGATGTTAAGCAGGAAATGTGGAAATAAGACCAAATTATAGGCCATCATGTTTATCGATCCTGGTCTCAGGATTTTCTTATATCAGGGTTCAAGGTTTCCTTAAGTCTCTAAATACTTAAATCATGATATGAGGCACATACAATAGGGTTTGATACACAGGAGAATTTATAGGAGTCAGGATGAGTAAACAATTTGTTATCTTTTGATGTTTGATACATGCAGGCTCATCAGCTCGGTCACAATTATTCTTTCAGAAAACTCACTTAAAAGTCAATAAAGGACTTGATGTACTTCACAACCCATGCTACACAAGAGAAAAACATCAGAACTGAGCAACTGGTAAGACCAAATGAAATTGTGAATGTTCTTCAGAAGATCACTGTCAAAGACCTTCAGGTCAGTTCTATGAGTCCATTATTATGTCCCATAAACATTTTCCCCATAATCTCAAAGACACAGAAAAATATTTTATCGTCATACAGAAAAAAAGTAACTTTCAATAGGTTATTTTGGAAAGAACATACCCAGTCGGGGGAGAAGAACATCCAGTATACGTCACTTAATACTTGACACAGCTAATGTCCCTGCAGGAAAGCAGTGTTCTGTTTTAAGCCAAAACAATTTTCCTACTGAAAGTAGAAAATGGCGTGTCATTGTCCTGTGTATACAGATCTTAATGAAAATAAATCCTTTTGCAAACAGCGGGCTGAAGATTACATTTTCAAGATCTGTTGGGTAAAAATGGAGACTGAGCAACATCCCCCTAAACATACAAAAGGCACTATGAAGCTGCTAGAGAAGAAAAACAGAACATCCAGCACTGCTGCCGCAAACAGCATGTAGGAGGGGAGTGGGAGAGTTGGCAGATGCCCAGTAACATAAAAAGAACACAGGACCAGAAAAAGGGTGGTTTTTCTCTGAAAAGCATTTGTTATCATCAGCTCTGAATGCAGAAATATGTAACTTATGAAGTTCAACAAATTCCCGTTTGGGATAATAAAGCTTCCAAGACTTCAACCTGCGCCATGTCCTGTGTGACCTGTGACTAACCTCACCTTGAGATCCACCAACATATGGGCTCTTAATTAGGGTTACACCTCCTATCAGCCTAGTTTACACACTGGCATAAATCATCAGCTTCCTGACCTGATCTCCTCATTTCACAGTCTCCAGGTTTTCATTTTTTAACCTGACCCACCAGGTCAGACAACAGGCTCCTGCACTGCAGTGCTTTAGTAGCCATAGCTATGATCACTTCTTGGTTTTAACTGCCAGCTTTCAGGTAGAGAGACTTGATTTACTGAGCAAATCAGAATTTTCTGTCTATAGAAACCCACTGGATAAAAATTAACAGTCTTTGAGTACAAGAGGAAAGGATGTAAACAATTTATTATCTTCCTTGAAGCATATCCACTCCACAGGGGTCCATCTCATAAAGATGAGATTCTCTCCCCGTAAATCATGTGGGCAGTTGCAAAACCAAAACCAGGCATAGAAATAATGCCCCAAAAGAGTGTGACTCAAATCTGTCCTCATTTCCCACAGTTATAAAAAAAGAGAGGCTGTGATGGAGTGGGAAAAGTCTTTCATGCATCCAAGCCAGAATGGAGGCTGCTCTTCCCAGCTCTAAGTTCCTAGCACCTTCAGGAAATAGGCTGGATATCAATAGTGGTTTCAAACAGCTAGAAATGGGAAATAAAAGCTGGGCAATTCAATTTTTTGTCTGGCACTGTGGTAAACCCATCCTCATAAAGCAGATTCTATAGAATTAGGCTCCCTCCACAGTGATACAATGCCCAACTTGTCCGTAATATCTAACAAGTACATCTACATGTTGCTTTGCAACCATGTAACAACCACCATCTCTGTCCTCAGAAGTTGTGCTGTGGTTTAAACTTTTCCCACTGAAAGGCAGGGCATGTTAGGCCAGGCTTGGAAATGCACATGCACAGCTGTCAGTGGCCTAGAAACCAGAAAGCACTGACTCTACCCACAAGCACAGATGTCAGTGTCTCCTCTCTTGTTATTTCAGCCAAGTGAAATGTCAGAGCTAGGAAACCTTGTCCTTGTGGTTCAGGAAACTCTTCTCTGAATGCTTCCTCTTGAGAGATGGAGTATTTTTTATTTTAGTGGTGGACTTGGCAGTCCTGTTGGACTTAATGATCTTAAAGGCCTTTTCTAACCCAGTTGCTTCTATGATAGGAACATAAATATTTGGAGCATCAGAGGAGCATAACAACGTACTTAATTCAGCCATTTAAAGCGATTTGGATAGAGTGGGCATATTGGAATATTCGGACATTTCACTATACAGGATTACACATTCCTTGAAAAAAGGGGGGGGGGGGATAATTCTTGTGGAGACTAAAAGCACAAAGCTAAGTGTAGCAGTATATGCTACATTTATAAGTTGTTTCCCTTCTCATTTAATTCACACTCTTATTTATTAGTCACACACAGTACTAATTGTCCTACTTCTAAAGGTACCATACACCTGCAAGTGAGTTATGAGTCACAGCTCCATACTGCCTAGGTTTCATTTTATATTTTCCTGAAAGAAAAAATATTGAAGTTAAAAAAAAAAAAGGCTCTGCACTCTCTCACTCTCATGTTACTGAATATGTGAAGACAACATGTTCCAGAAAGCTCAGAGCTGGAAATAAGTGTTTCTGAAAAGATGATACATAAAAATATCTTCAGGCTTTTTTCTGTATCCTGATTATATCTATTTTATTAATTGAAAAGCAGTGATATAGAACAAGAAATGAAAAAGGGAAAGTAATGGCAGTATGTTAACATAAATCAGACCAGTCTTAATGTCTCTTCCTCTTTTCTATTACACCACCTGAGCAAAATTCACAGTGCTGACACAGGTAGTGGGTAGCGCTAAAAACATACTACAGATAGCACAGTAATATTGGCAATACCAGCTGTCACCGTTCTAGCTAACTAGGCCGTGGCAGTTAAACCTCAGATGTAAAGGGTGGGGCCAGCTCTGCACATGCTGCACCTCACCTAAAAAAATCCACTGCACAGGCTGGAAGGGCTTACTCTCACTTGTCTGTATGAACAGGTGAGGGTCAAAACGGTAGTGACAAGGTGCATGGGAAGCTGCAGATCCAACCCTGCATGCGGGTGGACCAGCGCATGGGTCGTTCAACGGTCAGACACTCCCTGATTGCCTAAGCACCCTTTTTTCCAACCAGATTTGCATATCCCACATACCCTTGGTCATCGTGGGTGTCATCAGTGCCCTTGGTCATCAGTAAGCGTGGTTAAAGCCCTTCCCAAATCTTTGCTTGGGAAGCCAAGCCATCATCATCATCATTGGCAATACTATACCCCCCACACACAGTGGCTTTCTGTCTTGGAGGTGTTCAGTTCAATGCTGAAAAACTTTAATTAATCATTACACCAGAGAAAAAAAGATACTGCTTAGCTATCCTCATCTTGAAAGAGTTACTGAAAACATGTATCTACTCTTAAAAAGTTATTTTTTCTATATTACAGATGAAGAAATGGATATAGTATGGTTATATGTCTGCTCCTAAGAACGTAAGAGCAATCGCTGTGGAAAGAGACCAGTGATTCTCTCTCCAATAGTGGCCAAAAATCTGGTATCTAGCAAAGGGCATAAGAGGGAAAACATAGACGATATTATCATAGAATCATCATAGAATGGTTGGAACTGGAAAGGACCTTAAAGCTCATCCAGTTCCAACCCCCTATCACAAGCAGGGACACCTTCCACTAGACCAGGCTGCTCCAAGCTCCGTCCAGCCCGCCCTGAGCACTGCCAGGGATGGTGTAGCCACAGCTTCTCAGGGCAACCTGTGCCAGAGCCTCACCATCATCAGAATGATGGACATCTGTGCTAGACATTTCAGTTTATTTCAGGCTGTTTTCCATTAACTAGTTCAGTCTCTCTTTGAACCCTTCTGAATTTCCAGCATCCATGAGATATTAAGGCAGAGTTCTGCAGTTGAGGTACACATTCAGAATATTCATTGTCACAGGCAACTGCTTACAAGCCAGCAAAGAAGACAAGATAAAATAACAGCCATTCTCAAATCACAAAAGACCTCACAGTCCTCCTTTGCTAGCGTCCAGGCTGTGCCATGACAAAGCAATGCTTTGCACACACCACCAACTTTCAGAACACCTGGAACAGGGTTTAGAAAAGACCCTCAGAGAGTGATGTCCCATGTTAAATAAATAGCCCAACGATGACCCAGAAACACTCCAGCTATGTCTAAGTTGGAAATTCAAGAGCATTTTTTTTTATCAGAATCCTGAAGAAACTGGAGAAACAGGAGACTTCTGGCAAGAGTGCCCATTTTGCAGGACTTTTGGTGACAGCTAAGCCTAAATATTGCTCCACTTAGTTTTCATATTGATTGAAAATATTGACATCACATTCTGTTTTAACTAAGGCAAACAGGGCCTCGCCCAATAGCTCACTAGGGGCAACAGCAGACATTTTACTGATTTAAATGGACTTTGGATCAGGACTACAGTCACTTAATTCAACACTGCAACATGTTTTCTTATCTTCCTTCCCGTCCTGGCCTTCCTACCCTACCTTATTTTGGCTTTGATCTTGTGGGAACAGAAGCTGCTATTAATGACAAGAAGGAGCTGAAGATGCTTGCAGGTGTGCCAGGTCTGACTCCCAAAACACAGTGTTCCTCAGGATCTCTCCTCACACTCCCCGGTCAGTGTGCTTACCTCTGCTGGAGCTGCTGCAAAGGGGCTCCTTCTTGTTCAGGTGCAGTTTTCCAACCTGTCCTCTGCTCTGCTGATACACAAGGGTGGCCACCCACAGCTAAAGGCAGCTGCCTGGGGTCTGCATTCACCCTGCCCACTCCCCAGCTGCTATCTAGTGCCATGGACAAAGGGTCCAGCACCCTGTGGGAATGCACCTTCCCTAATCCTGCCTCCTCTGTGTAGCCACATATAGTTTATCTTGCTGGAAGACAAGAAAATTGAAGGGAGCAGCTAAGACTTTAAAGCATTTGATTTTTATGATAAAAATAAGTGCTTTCTTTTTCCTTGAATGCCTTTCCATTAATGATCTGGCCTGTTCTCAGAAGGCTTTTTTCCACCTTTTTTCTGAGCATTTGCATTACAGCCAGCTACTGCCAAATCACATTAGCTCTCGGAGACACAGCATATTTCAAGCTCAAGGGCAGCAATGTGAAAAAAATCAGAGAAATCAAGTTATATGCTGAGAGATACTTGAATATATTTCTTTTGTGTCCCTGATGGATCAGTCCCACTGCATGTGATAAAAAGCCCTATTAATTTGTTTGCCCAGAAACCAGTCTTCACAATGAACTGCCTGAAGACTCAAAAGGAGAGCTCTTTATTCTAACCCCACTGACTTATCTGATACAGTAGCTCACTACATTCAGAAGTAATCCTGTGTCAAACATATGGCTGGACTATACTGTTTTATGTAGTATAACCAATTTAACAGGAACATTCTGTATCTGGAAACAGAATTCTGTTATCTCAAAGCTAAGTTTCATGCTATAGGGAGACATAAATCAAAATAACTTTACAAATCATAATGGTACAAAAAATAATTATGCCTGGGCAACAAGAGCATGTAACAGGAAAAGTGATTTGGTTGCCACTGCCTTGGAAGCCTGTAAGCCAGCATGACCCAGATCTCACCCACTTTAAATCCCTTCAGTTTCACCATGATGCTGCACCTAATCAGCTCTGCTTAAATATCCTTGCTGATACGTGTAAAACTGCACCTCCACTTTAGTGTTGGGCCAGGTCACATGGATTCACATCAGAATGGGCCCTACTTATCTTGAATTAAAAGATTACATGTCCATAGCGATCAAAACAAAGACTTCAGTGATTGCTGCCTAAACAAACATTATTGTATGTGTTTATATACTATATATATTTGTATATGTAGCAATCTGACCCACGAAATGAACCTTCCAAAATACTGGGTATCAAAAATAAAGTGACTACACGTAACCAAGCATAAGAAAGATTCTACTACACAATCTCAAGTACATTAGCAATGACCTGCCTTAAGTAACAACCTACAGAAGTCTAGTATACCTGCTCTAAAGCTGGTAATAATATTTCCTTTTGCTTGTTTGATGAAATAAAAATAAAATTTAGATAACGTGTTGCTTCATCAAATACTTATGGCAAAGAGATACAGCATTTAACATGTCTTTCAAGCACGTTTTCCTACTGCTTATAACAAGAGAAGACTTATCTGCCACTTGTTTATAAAAACACAGGATAAAATTCTGGATTCTCAAAGACTATTTCAGACACTCCCCAAATTAAAAATCATATGAAACACAGTAAGGTATTAAACCCCTTCTTGTGAGCTATATATTTTTCACTATTTTTTCACCAAAGAAGGAAGGTTGAGATGCCTTTACTTTCAGTGCCTCCCCACACCCAAATAACTTCAGGGGTCCCAATGTCATAGAATCTTAGAATCACAGAATGGTTTGGGCTGGGAGGAACATTAAAGTTAATCCAGTTCCAACCTCCTGACACAGGCAGGGACACCTTCCACTAGAACAGGTTGCTTCAAGCCCCGTCCAATCTGGCCATGACCACTACCCAGGATGGGGCAGACACAGCTTCTCTAGGCAACCTGTGCCAGGGCCTCATCACCCTCACTCTCCTAATATCTAAAATAAATCTACTGTCTTGAAACACTGAAAATATTGAAATCTTAAACAAACAAACAAAAAAAAACAACCAAACACCACCACTACCACCACCCCCCGGATATATATATTTGGACTAAAATCCTAAATATAGAACAATCTAGGTTCAAAATTCTAGAAACCCAGATCAGATTACTATGGCCTACCTTTCTTTCTGTTGAAAACATGAAGTCAAGCTAAGCAGAAAAGATTCACCCCACCAGGAGAGTCCGGGAAAATGAACGGCAAACGATCCCCCTCTCCTGGTCAAGTAATGCTTAGGCATCTGTAGGTTCGCATTTCAAGTTACTTCAGCATGACAGCAGCCCGAACACAAAGTTTAGGGGTGGCTAAGATATGCCTTTGCATATTTAGATACAGACACTGCAGCAATTGTCTGGGTTCGTGTAAATAGTCTATTCAGGACATCAACAGTAATTCTTATCCCTAGTCATGTTTTCCTCTGCAAATTTCTGAACAGCTCTGAAACAGTTTGCCAAGGATGGCTGGATAGGGTTTCATTAACAATCTTGTAAATTCTCCTATGGTAATATGCTGATGAAAAAAAGTTGTTATGCACTGACACTGATTACAAGGAGGTAGTAAAGGGCTAACTCCATGAGAGAAAGTTCCTACTGTGCTGATCCTGCCTCCATTCCACTGCCCTATGACCAGTGAGGATAGTGTAGACCAGGATAAGACAGAGTAAGATGCTCAGTTTAATACATACACCATTATTGGTTGCCCAAAGCAGAAATCGCAGGGGATATCACTTATTATTGCCCTTCTGTGACTTAAAAACATAGTGAAGATCTCACTTTCAAAACACTAGTCTCCTCCTTTGTCCTTCCTAAAAGTAATATAATGGTATAATTTTTATTTCTTAACTTCCAGGCCCCTGTTTATGGGACCATATATTGAAAAATTCCCTACAGACACAAAAAGCACAGGAGAGTATTGCTATCCTACATATTTCCAGCATCTAAAGGCATTTCATGGAATATAATTTTCTATTTACATTTACTTTGCATTTCAAGGACTATTAAATGTAATTTTAAAATTATATTTACTTTTTTTTAGTAAGAATCCTGCTTAGTTTTCATGGCCAGTGTTTCTGCAGCATTCTAACATTTAAGAGACTGATTCTGGCTGTCAAAAAAGCAGCTTCGCCTCTTGACCAAAGGACTTTCAGATCACCTCCGCAGCTCTGCACTTGAAAAACATGAACGTGGCCCTCAATAAATTATTTTCATACAGCAATAGACTAAAATGATTTGGATATCACTGATCTATGAGAGTGTGCGAGGCCAGAACCAGGGTCACACTGGACTAAAGTGACTGGTCTCATTCTTTACGTGTACTGAAGACAAAAACATTCTAGAACTGAAGCTCATTTGCAGAGCCAACTATGTGTCTCAAACTAAACGCAGGATGGTATATTTGATGCACAGCTTTTTCTTTTACAGGCTTACCAGGTAAAAGAACTTGTCCATAAAGTACACCTTCAGTTATGTGAAACAAAGCATTCCTCAGAATTGAAAGAGGTGCGTGGCACACATTACCATGAATTTGTTCTTAAAGTGCCTTCAATTTCCATTAATTACTGTGGAAGATGAGAATGAAGAGCTTGTCTCAAACAGCTAACAAGAATGGGTCCCACTTCATAGCTACAATAAAGACAGTGCTCTGTTTAATCACCATCTTCCCTTTAAAAGCAACATCTTTCTAAAAAGAGTAATTTCTCAGTAACACTGTATGACTTATTGGGAGCCTTGGGAGAAAAGACCTTGAAAAAAGGAACCATTTTCCCAAACAACCTCTTGCTATTGCGGAGATTTGAGAATGCATTGCTGAGATCATTACCAAAAAATGTATCCTTGCAAAAGTAGACTATAATTTGACATGCCTGATGTAATTGGAAGTCTTACTGTAACTTAGCTGAGTTCAGCAAATGATCCCCTCTGACTACCACTACATCCTTAGCAATTTTACATTTCACCAAGACAGTAGCATTAAAACAATGAATAAAGAGTACAGTAATTTATCAATTTCCTCAACTTACCCTGACAGTCAAAAACGGGACACGCTTGGAGCCCTGGAATTAGTAGGCTTGCAGTATGTAGAATGAAATGCTGCTAAGACCATACACAGAATCTTCTTTGAAGACTGGACATCTGTCTCATCATAGTGAAGTTGATAGTGAACAACAGCTGGAACGGACTAGAGATATGCCTGCAAAACTCTAAGCACAATTGGCCCTCAGCTGCCAGAGGAGTTCCAATTTGAGCTGGCCATAACTGTTCGTATATATGTGGCAGATGGGTGGGTGATTTATTTACGTGGGCTAAGGCTGTGCGGAGACCTCACATTAAAAAAGAAGACACAAGGAATTGTAAGTGCCATTTGGTCAGGACCAAATACGTACTTCTCCCCCAGCTTTCCATCACAGCTCAATTTATCATACTTAAGGTTCTTACAAAGAGCAAAACAAGGTTCTATCTCCACAATGTGCAGCTCTGGATTACAAAGAGCATTATGAAGCCACTTCAGGGCTTCTGGAGCACTTATGAGCAAAGGCTCTCCTCCTTTCTCTTCACAGAGCTGCCAGACAGAGAATACCTTTCAAGACATGCAGGTTCTGATGAAATTAGCAATTACAGAAGATGAGTTTCCAAGTAGGAGTTAACTGGCTTGTATGGAAAAGCCAGAAGCTGGACTTTCCAGTGAGAGATAATGAAGACAAATACTAGCTAACATTTAGCACATCACAGGGGATGTGAAAGACCTAAATTCAAAATCCCAGGTGTCCTATCACCTCAGTGAATAAACGGCCCAATTAAAACACTGTTATTTATGTCAAGTCACATAGTCAACAGTTCCACAAAAGGAGGATTAGACTAGTCAGGCACTAATATATTCATTTGGGACTTCAGAAACCTCTCTGAATCAACAAACCCCCAAGTAAAGCCTGACTACCAGGCTCTCAGTGGACACTTGACACTGTGCAATAGAGCATGCTGCCCAAGTACTCATTCACCCAATGAACCTGCATGGTCAGGTGTAGAGGCAGGAAAGGCACATTAGCACACTGTGCCCCATCTTTCAGCCTCATGCTGACATGCTTATCTTGGCCCTATTGGTGCTGGCCTGGAAATCACCACTGCACAATGCACAGCTATCCCGAGACATCTTTTCTGTACCAAAGGAAATAATATGCAAGCTTTTCAAAAATCCTAAACAGAACAGTAAAATCTCTAGGATTCACCTCTCCATAACTGCAACCAGCCAGAAAAGAGGATTTACCAGTCTGCTGCACTCCTTTAGTTGTCATCTCTTTCCTTTGAGGACACAAGAATGCATAGAAAAGAATTTTCTCAGTAATAATCAGTCTCATCAGCTGAGACTGAAATCTGTGTTCGACTAACAGTGGATTCCAGAGCCATTGCACACTCTTCTGTCTGGTTCACAATATTCAAGTCCCCCTTTGAGGCACTGCATTCATACCAAGACAAAAGGACCACTTGGGCAGAAGGATGCATCTCAATCTCAAGCATGTCCAAGGGATGTATGAACTTCACTAGCTGAGTGGAATTCTAGCCTCAGATCCACACTTGGCTCTGCTGAGCTAAACAATAGTTTCTACGTGCCCTTTGGTCCTGGATCCTGGAAAAGAAAGCTTTATCTCTGCCTTTCCATAGCTGAACTAGACCTTGCACACCCCCAAGAGGGGAGGTTTCTGAGAAGAAATGGTTTATCTGGGTCTGCAGAATTTTTATGATAATTAGAATTGCAGAAGCATAACACAGGTGCCCCCTGTTCCTCCCCCTATAAGTTTACACCCCAAGCTGGGTACAAAAACACCTGATCATTTTCATTCATGTACATACTTTTAGAATTATTACTAAAACTAGAAAAGTGATGCAGAGTGGTATCACACCTTACTTCCCCCGCCCCCCCACCCCCCCACCCAGTAGAGCCTGAGGCCACTGATGCAGCCAGCTCCGGTGAGCACCACACGGTGGCACTCCTGCCCGACTGTCCTCAGCAGCCAGCCTCAGCTCTCGCAGCAAACGCTCTTCGCTCTCTGGCTCCCACCTTGAAGCAAGCAGAAAGAGGAAAACCAAACACCAAACCATTCTGAAAAACTCCTCACAGAAGGCCTGCCATAAAACTAAGGAGAGGACTTGATGATGACACCAAAAGTACTTTAAACACGCTGCTCTAAGGACATCCTGCAGGCAAATTGCTCTCCCTGGCAGCAGCCACATCCAATACGTCACATTTCTTTACACTTAACACTTTACGCTGCCACAAGCACAAACTATTGCACACAACCCAGCATGCTGCTCATTACAGCCATCCCTTAAATTAACCCACTGTTAACCGCTGTGTAACACATGCTTACAAACACGTGACCTCGACATACATGATTTTAATCACATTTAAGATTAACCCCTCTGCTTTCACCATCCTCTGTTACCACCCAGGGAAGAACAGAGTGCCTCCTGCTTTTCTGCACCATGTACCTTTCTCATTCCTCCAAATTTGCTATAATGTTGTGCTTTAGTACTGCCCCATTAAGGAAGTTACATCATACAGTGTAACAATGCATGTACTACTCACAGGAGCATTAAATCTGAGAGTTTCCAAGCAAGAGAGAGTAACACAGACTTTCTTGCCTGCCATCAGGAGAAATGCATTTGGAATTTAATATTGTCTTTCAATGCACAGGAAGGACCAAACTTCCACTTTTAAATGCAAAATATATTCATTTTTAGCCATCAACAGAAGTGCCTCAGAGAAGTGTTTTCCCGAACCTAATCATCTCCCAGAGTAACAAAGAAAACAGTGTCCAGAGAGGAGAAAGAAGAAACTGCAGTGACCTTTGAGAAGACTCCTGCTGTCTGTTGCTTTGTATTAGCTTAGCTTAGCTGCTGCTGTGCAGTCAAGTATGGGGGGAGGGAGGGGGGGGGGGGCGTGTGTGAATTAATCATGCATCAAACTGCATGTGTGTGCAGGAGTAGTCACTTCAGCTGTCGTTTTGTAGAGGAGAGTAAAAAATATCTGATCACTGGTATTCTGACCTTCAGTTTCTTCTCCCCAATTCATTTAATAATGCTGTTATAAGCAGCTCCTATGCTGGGAAAAGCAGGAACCTGTGTGACAGAAACACAAATAGCTTTGGCTGTATTCTATATGTGGTCTCACCTCCTACATCATCTTAATAGGCTACATCAGCATAACAGGTACATCACCTAGCACCACAATAGACATACAACAAAGGTGAGACATGTGGGGGAAGACGTGGGTGGTAGTTGAGGAAGAATACAGCATCAGATGGGAAACAATGCAAGATCCTGTTCATTTTAAGAAGCATAAAGAGGCACGCCTAGAGCCATTTTTCTGGTGTGTTCTCTGCATCATTACAGCCCTAAAATGGAAAACAAGCCCAGAGGTGAACATCGGGTGTTTACTATGAAAAACAAAAATTATGAGGCTCCTGGATGAGGCTTCTGGAGTTGCTCTTTGCTCTCCTTTCTTGGGAGCCTGTCAGCAAGTTGACTGCATGACAAAAATCCTGATGAATGGCCGATCCAAATCCCAAATGCACATTTTTATTGCGAAGGGCATTGCTAGAAGAGCTTGTTGTGCATGCATGTCCTGTGAGATAGTCTGTAATTAGGGATCACATACTATATATTCATGAGACCTCTGCTTCCTTCTGTGAGCAGGCCCAGGCACCAAGCATTTAAGAAACAGAGCTCAGAGTGCTTATTTTCTCCTTGGGCTCAATGTGTGGCAGAAGGATTTTCATTCTGCATTATAAACCTGCTTACTGAAAACAAAATTATTAATTTCCTCACAGGTCTTTCTGTAGTTCTGTTATCTATATATATATATGGATAGATGTCCATAATAAGTACTGATGCAGATATTTTCAAGAACAGCTTTGTAAAATGAAAAGCACCTATCTTCAAATCACAAGGCCAAATGTATCCTCTAATCTTGCCTGCGCCTACCAGAAACACTTTGAATATTGTTTTTCAGGATATAAATATTACACATAGCATTTGTAAGTCAAAAGTAACATTTCTTTGGCTTCATATCCTAGAATGGGTGCTTGGTCTTTCTACAGGTCCCTGTATCACAAGTCAAACTGTCAGGTAAAAGGAGGGAACATAACTGCTGGCAGTCTTTGAAAACCTAAGTTTTCCAATGTGAGCAGCATCACACAAGACCTTTGAGAAAAACAAAGTCAGAATCTACATCTCCAGGGCAGCACTGAATTTCCTAAACAGCCATCTCTCCTCTCTTCCAAGGAGAGGATTCTTACAGATCTGTATGACAAGAGTACTTTCATTTATAGTTTAATTGCAAAGGGCTTTAACATTGTGTATTCAGTCATGGGGTCAAACTATAGAGAAGGAAATTTTTTTATTCCTCTGATAATTCATTACTCATTGTGATATATGTACAGAGGGCATTTATTGATGAAGACTATGTCCCCTAACTAACAGTTATCTCCATAGGAATGAATCTTCTTGATCCAAACAGAGGTAAAATTTACCATTCCCACCATCAGATATGAGACATATCAACTACGTTAAGTCTCCCTGGTTTGGGCCTGTCCTTATTCATGCTTGGCAGCAAGCAAATCTTTTGAAGCTCCTCTGTCTCTCTCAGTATTTCATCGAATCCCAGACTGGTTTGGGTTGGAAGGAACCTTAAAACTCATCCAGTTCCAAACTCCTGCCACAGGCAGGGACACCTTCCACTAGACCAGGTTGCTCTAAGCTCTGTCCAGCCTGGGCTTGAACACTGCCAGGGATGGACAGCCACAGCTTCTCTAGGCAGTATTTCTGAGCTCACACCCAAAAATCACCCATCTGTAAGCACTGTACGTAATGGCAATCTGTTGCCTGCCTTCCAAACAAGCTCCTAGACTAAAAGGCCATCTACTGACACCTCCTGGTGCCTTCTGGCAGTCAGTCTCATGTTACCTCTTCCTCAATGCCTAATCCCTTCCACACAGCAAAATTTCCCCATACCGTTCTCTCTAGCCCCATTCAACCCAGTGTCCCCATCTCAACCTCAGCATCGGGCTTTTGATGGATCCACCTCCAGGCAGCACTTTATATTTTGTAGAAAATCAGTCAGCTTGGCAGCAAGCCTCATCCTTCCCAAATCCAGACACCTTCTCTCTTCTTGGTGGCAGCTACACAGCGTGCCGTGTAGCACAATATTCCCACATTTTTCAGTGAGGGCACCTGCAGAGTGCTTGCCACAGCTGCTGCAGCCTGCAGATGTGTTGACAAAAGGCAGGAGCATGTGAGCCAATGCCACACTCTACTTGCTGCAGTTGATATCAGTAGCTGTGTTCTGCAGGAATCAGTTACAGGCCTTAGGTCCAGCTGCCATGCCCATTTCCTGCCCTGATTACATGGAATCATTAATACCGGTTAACATGGATAGTTAACATGGCGAGCACCAGTCCCCATAGCAACAGAGCCTATCATTCTGCAGCTGAAACCCAGAAACTGGGCAAAATGCATCCTGGTATGCTCTGACAATTGACAGTAGACAGGCAGAATGAGGTTTGCAGGATTCCCAAAGGACCTCCAGAACAAACGCTTTGTTAAGTCGGTGCATGCCTTGCCACATTGAGCACATCTGCCTCTCACAGCTAATGTGGGCACAGTGTGAAGTACAAACCAGCGAGGAGGAACTGTGTGCAGGAGCTGTAAAGGGAACAGACACTTGCAGTGTGTTTCTGGCTCAGCTGCTGATTTCCTGATTTTCTTCAGGCAAAACTTACTGAAATTCTGTAAAAACATGTAAACTGTTCTCTGTGGGTTTGCCAAGCACTCTGATAACTTCAGCAGATAAACACGTCTACAACAGTTATCTGATGGCAGATGTGTTATTACATTAATGCACATAGCCAAAAATGGAAACTTAAGTTCCATGCACCTACCACCATGCAGATTAATATTTTTAGCACAAGCCTCCACTTCTCACCACCCTTTTTTAATTCCTTTCTCCAGCAAGTAGAGGGAAGAAAGTGATTTTTTCCCTCTGTCCAAAGTTGTCCAGAATATTATGGTACTTACTGTAACATACAGATAGTATCATAAATGATTGACATTTCTCCTCTTCCTATATAATACTGATTTAAAATGTACCTGCAGTCAGGATTCTCTTTATTATGTAAATCATTTTCTTTCTTTACCTGTAGAAGCCTGTTTCTTCTCTTAGTCTCTCTATACACACACACCGAGACATTTGTACTTAGAAGAAAAAAAAATGTGTATAGATATGAAATTAGGTTATACCACCAAAGTTCTGGTTTAAGCCCAGCCAGCAACCCAAAACCACACAGCCGCTTGCTCATTCCCCCTGTTCCTCCCCACCCTGTTCCCCGAGCGATGGGGAGGAGAATCGAAAGAATGTAACTCCCACAGTTTAAGAACAGCCCAGTAACTAAGGTATAACAGAAATCACTGCTGCTACCACCAATAATAATAATGATAAGGGAAATAACAAGGGGAGAGAACACAACCGCTCACCAGCCGCCAACCTATACCTAGCCCAACCCAAGCAGAAAGCTAGCCTTCCTGAGTATCTGCTCCCAGTTTATATATTGGGCATGTTGTGCTGTGGTCTGGAATACCCCTTTGGCTAGTTTGGGTCAGGTGTCCTGTCTCTGCTTGCTCTTGGCTTCCCCTCCTCCCTGGCAGAGCATGAGACTGAGAAAGTCCTTGGTCAGAGTAAACATTACTGAGCAACAACTAAAAACATCAGTGTTACCAGCGCTGTTCCCAGGCTGAAAGTCAAAACACAGCACTGCACCAGCTACTAAGACTGAGAAAAATGACTGCTACTGCTGAACCCAGGCCAATTACAAATTTAGATATAAAATAGATTATTCTATATGTAATTAATAATTAAGTGTATGGCAACCTGCCAAGTGAACCCCTCCCATTTTACACACAAGAGTAGCTATCATTTATCACTGGTACCTTCCTAGTTGTTACATAAAAGATCATGGAATCATAACAATATCCTCACGTCTTTCAAAGCTACATGATTCCTCTTAGAAGCCTCTGCTAAATAACCACTGACCAGAATAAAAATATCAGAGCTGTCATAAAGTACAAGAAGAAATTAATCAGCTTGCTTCTAATGGACTCAGCACTTCAATCCAGAAGAAAATAAGTTTTTTGCAGCTTTACCAGCTCTATTAAACTATATGTCTACAGAAGCCTGCTGTAACAAGATTCTTAAAATGCATTAGTAAATTATAATTAGCGATTTCTTATCCCTTTTATACGCTTATGAACTAAAATCCTACTAAGTCAAAGAAAGGCTTCTATTGACTTAGAAGGCATTGGAGAATCTCAATCTAATAATCACTGATGCTAATAGAAATTGTGTTTGTAAAGGAAAAATGAGAAGCAGCTTTCCATACCTTGAAGGGGGCCTACAAGAATGCTGGAGAGGGACTCTTCATGAGGGACTCTAATGACAGGACAAGGGGGTTTAAACCAAAACAGGAGATTTAGGTTAGATACAAGGAAGAAGTTCTTTGCTGTGAGGGTTGTGAGGCACTGGCACAGGTTGCCCAAAGAAGTGGTAAATGCTCCATCCCTGACAGTGTTCAAGGCCAGGCTGGATGGGGCTTGAAGCAACCTGGTCTATTGGAAGATATCCCTGCCTAAGACAGGAGATTGGAACTGGATAAGCTTATGCTGTTTTCAGCCCAAGCCATTCTATGATTCTATGTTCTACCAAGGAGAAAACTTAAAGAATTTTCCTTTAGAAAGGCTTTCACAAGGCCAAGCATGAGCAAAAAAACCTCAAAACAATGCAAACTTCCTGCTGCAGATGGGTTTATATGGAATTGTTATTCCTGCCAAGGGACTTCCCTGAAGAATTATTCTGAGCCATCACAGATGAAGAGAACAGCAATCCAAACACAGAAGCAAATGTTTCTTCTTAAGCAAAGGCATTACATGAATCCACACAAGAACACAAACAACGTGCATGAGAACATCATTCTGTATACCAGGAGAGAATGTGGAGGAAAGACAGCTCAATCTGAGCAGCAAAAAGTGAAAAGACAGCTCTATTTCAGAGCAATTAATGACACAGGAGCTCATACAGATGAATTAAAGACAATCCTGAAGCAGTGGGGTCAAGTACTGACAGTGCCTAGCCACCATTACTCAACTGGCATAAAAAATCTGCCCAAAGTGGCTTATAGTAAATGTTTCTTATCACACATCCACATCACCTAAGCCTATTTACCTAACATGAATGCAAATCCTCCTGCATGCATGGATCAACCTACATGGTTAGACTTGATCTTAAAGGTCTTTTCCAACCTAGTTGAATCTATGATACATGACCTTCAGTGACCTCAGTGTTAGTGTCTCATGGCTCAATTTTTCAGTACAAAAAAGGCAAGACTTAAAGCAGTTTTGCAAATTAAATTAATATTTTTAAACATTAAAATGAGTTTTCCTAACTGCAGCACCACTGTGACAGCTGGCTAAGCTTCAGTAACAGTATCAGTGCTCTAGCTCATAGAATCAGACTCAAGTAGATTGGAAAACACCTTTAAGATCATCAAGTTCAACCATTACCCCAGCACTGCCAAGGCCACCACTAAACAATGTCACTGAGGGCCTCATCTACACGGTTTGTGAACACTTCCAGGAATGGCGATTCCACCACTGCCCTGGGAAGCCCGTTCCAATGCCTCATCACCCTCTCGGTGAAGAAATTGATCCTAATATCCAATCTGAACCTCCCCTGGCACAAACTTAGGCCACTTCCTCTTGTCTTTTCACTTGTTACTTGGGAGAAGAGACCAACCCCACCTCACTACAACCTCCTTTCAGGTAGCTGTAGAGAATGATAAGGTACCCCTGAGCCTTCTCTTCTCCAGACTAAACTCCCTCAGGCCCCTCAGCTGTTCCTCATCAGACTTGTGATCCAGACCCTTCACCAGCTCCATTGCCCTTCCCTGCACCCTCTCCAGCACCTCAATGTCTGTCTTGTAAGGAGGGGCCCAGAAATGAACACAGGATTCAAGGTGTAGACTCAGCTGGCTACGGTATTTCTAATACAGGCCAGAATGCTGTTGGCCTTCTTGGCTGCCTAGGCACAAGGTGCTGATGTTCAGCACTGTCAGTCAGCACCCCCAGGTCCTTTTCCCCCAGGTGTCTTTCCAGCCACTCTTCCCCAAGCCTGTAGCGTTGCATAGGGCTGTTGTGACCCAGTGCAAGACCCAGCACTTTGCCTTGTTTAACCTCATACCATTGGCTACAGCCCATCAATCCAGCCAGTCCAGAGCCATCTGCAGAGCCTTCCTATCCTTCAGCAGATCAACATTCCCAGCCAACTTGGTGTTGTCCGCAAATTCACTGGGGCTGCCCTCAATCCCCTCATCCTGATCATTGATAAAGATATTAAACAACACTGGCCCTTACACTGACCCCTGCAAAACACCACTAGTGACTGGTCGCCAACTAGATGTGATGCCATTTAATCTTTGGGGTGGTGGTTCTCCAGGTTTTGTATGCATTTCTGTGTTGTGACCCTGCACAGGTTACTTTAGTTTCATCTTTAAATCAGTAATAAAGTATATAAAAAAAAGAAAAAGTCTCAGATACACACCATTATGAGTAAACAAAAACTAAATGTATCCATCTTCAGGCTACATGCATCCTTCTTACCTGATGGTTTTTGAAAGAACCACCCAGAGCCTTAAAACACTTGAAATGAATAATTGTTCTAGACATCTCCTATATGCTCCATAAGTATAAAAGTAATTTACCTAAATTCCTTGTTATCTCTAAAACAACAAGTGTGATAGGACATTGATTAATCAATAAAAAAGCAAATTTAGAGGAATATTTTGTAGCAGCCAGCATGAGAATATAGTCAATCACATGGAGGTGAGGAACAGACTGTGGGATATTTAAAATGTATTTCCATATCTGAGAACAAAATTTGTCTCTGGGGCTCTTCTCTCACCAGTCCGTGGCTCTACAAACTCCGACACAAATAACTTACTGGGGTGCACAGGGAGTGCTGGGAACCCAGAACCAAGCAGCCGCTCGCTCACTCCGCCCCACTTCCTCCCCGAGGAGAACCAAAGGAATGTAACTCCCACGGGTTGATATAAGAACAGTCCAGTAACTAACGTATAACACAAATCCCTACTGCTACCACCAATAATAATAAGGGAAATAATAAAGGAAGAGAACACAACCGCTCACCACCCACCGACTAATATCCAGCCCAACCCGAGCAGTGATCTAGCCCTTCCGGGTAACTGCCTCCAGTTTATATACTGGGCATGATGTGCTGTGTTATGGAATACCTCTTTGGCTAGTTTGGGCCAAGTGTCCTGTCTCTGCTTCCTCCCGGCTTCCCTTCCTCCCTGGCACAGCATGAGACTCAGAAGGTCCTTGATCAGAGTAAACATTACTTAGCAACAACTAAAAACATCAGTGTTATCAACGTTGTTCCCAGGCTGAAAGTCAAACACACAGCACTGCACCAGTTACTGAGAAAAATGACTGCTACTGCTGAACCCAGGACAGCACCTTTGCAGTCAGATACCCTTAGACCATGCTCAAACTTTTACTCTGAATTGTGCTCAAATCATTTATGCCATTTAGCAATTACCAATAACAAGACTGGCATATGTATAACAAATGCTAATAAATAATTGTAAATAAAAGTAATTATAAATAATAAATCACTGCAGTAAGCAATCTGTTATGTTGGTTTGGGTTTGGGTTTTTTTTACAGAGGCTTTGCTCAGTTTGTCCCTGCTGTGAGGGTAAATAGAGTCTGATAGCTGGCAGTGGGATGAGTTGGCCAGCTGTGGTGCAGAAAAGCTACTGGCGTCACTTAACACAACAGTCACAACTTTCCCAGCACCAGGACTTTAGGAGTGGAAGGTTATAGCAAATTCATATTCTTAACCTGAGAGGTTTTGCTGCTTGTTAAAAGCACCAGCAGCTCTACAAACTGACAACTCTATATCCAAATGGAGACAGAAAGACGCACTTCTCAGAACTGAGCCTGAAATAATTGGCTTCCTATCCTGCTTTGTAAGCCTGTCTGAAGCCTGATACATCTGTCAAAGCCAGAAGCAACTGATCTATGAGGCTTTTGGTGCCTGTGGAGAAGGGAAATGTTGGTGTTTGGGATGGGTGTTTGCACATTGTTTGGAATCAGATCATCAAATCACTTCACCTAGAAGCTCAGGGGCTTTTTAGATACAACTTTCAGTCTGCCCATGTCTAAAACATTTTTCTGTGGTTAATAAATACTATTGAAAATGGCTTGTCAACACAACACTCATAATGAAGCATCATACCTTTGGTCACAGAAATATTTATTTTCCACTGAAAAAGCAAGCCTTGCTTATAGATAGCGGGGGGGGGGGGGGGGGGGGGGGAAGAACAATCAACCAACCAAACAAGAAATACCTTCCACCATGCTGAAACATCCCTGCAGAGAAAACTATTGTTTTCAACAACACTAATCACTGCCAGTCAGGACTAAAAATTAATGAGGAACCTAGAGATAGAAAATTAAAAATCCCCAAGCAAAAACTGTATTCGGATAGTCATCTCTGGAGCTATGCAGAGCAGCTCAGAGCAGCCTTCACTGGGGCATAAACAGCTATACAACCTGTGAGTCTGTTTATCTCCACGTTGCTTAACATGTTTTAAGTTACCTGCTTCGACATCACTTGTTTTGTTGCTTTACCTTCATTTGCCTCCAGGTAGCTCCAGAAATAAACGTAAACACTGTTTCCACACTTTTCCATAAAACTACCATGCAAGAAACATGCATAATGGACAATGGTGGTTTGGGCTGCAACAGCTTGGAAGAATAATTCAAAGTGCACATATCATCATAATATTTTTTTCAGTGTTTGCAAGAAGCCATCACTGGTAGACATCCTATTAAAACAATCAACCTCAGGCTCTACTGCTTAATCTGGATGTAGTTGAAGCTCTGAGCCAGGGCACTGGTAACAAGACACCTTCTGCAAACACCACTTCCTAAAAGCAACCCCCAGTGCAGCCTGATTCCTCATCACAGCACCCTCTGGTTTGTGACAAGTGCCAAGGAGAGAAACTGCTTGACAGAATGAGCCACAAAACATACCAGGGTAAGGAGAAAGCTATCTGCCACCACAATATACCTATTGCTTGTATTATTTGTATTTATCACACAATTAAGTTCTTTAGATATATATAACATACCAAATAATTGACTATCATTATTAATGATATTATTGTGTTAGATCAACAAAGTATGATCAACTGGCTGGCTCCCAGCCAGGCACTTCCTGCTCTTGCAAAGAAGCCATAAAATGGGATTCTAACAAGTGGCCAGCATTGTTCTGTCTTTATCACTTGTATGAACAACATCCTGGAGAAGCACACATGAACAAGGGGGAAAGTGTCGCTACTGACAGAGAACTTCCTGAAGCTCTTTAGTTTTCATCCACCACTGGCTGACCAAGTGCTTGCCTGTAAAATTCCAATCATCACAACATCATGACGCTGGACTAGATCGCATCTCAGAATGGCAGAAACACCACGAACCACCGTGCTTTGTAATCTCCAATGAACCATGCTTTGCTAGGCCAGGTTTAAGATGAAGGCTAAATACACATTAAAGGATTTAATTTTCTTCTAGAAACAGCTTTACACTACACAGCAGCTTACACTACACTATAAAACACAAGATGCGACAACAGACTTCGTTTTGATGCTGAACCACTCTTCTAGGAAGGATGCACATAGGAAATGAAATTGAAACAGTCAGTGGATAACCTGCCATACTTTTATATACCATTAAAATTTCTTATGTCACATGTAAAATAAAACCCCATACCCCATGCTGCATGGGCACTGACTGATACATACAGGAATGCTGAGCATTGAGCCCAGTGCAGGATCAAAGTTACAACTACTAAACTGTTTTCCCTTCTATCTTTTTCCCATGGAAAGCATATTAAGTAAGAATGGAGCTTGCAGCTTTTTTACAATTAGGAGATAAATTATTCAAAGGTGAAGACACATTTTCAGGTAGCTACAAACTAGGAATGCTTTTCTAAACCTTACAGCTGAACTACTGTAATTGGCATTCCATATTTTTGTTTCATTTTAAAATTACATTGCAGCAGGCATCCACAGAAGACCATCCCACTATTATCACTCAATGTGGATCAGTTGGGGAAGCCGAAGGAAACACCTTGACTAGAGTTTGATGAGGACCTGTCCTTTGAAGTGGCCCTACAGTAGAAGGGATGTGGGAATTAGGACAGATTCTTCCTATATCATTTCATTCCTCTGAATGAGCATTTACAAAATAGAGATACACCACTGTAGTCATTTTCTTCCATTCAGGGGCAGTAACATCACTGATCCAAAATTTGGTCAGGCTGTTGTAGGAGGCTTAAATAGTTTTCCTTGAAAGACTAGGGTAATTACTATAATTCCCTGCAACGTTACTGACATGGCAAAACCTCAGGAGACTGGAAATGGTGACAGAATGACGACAGGAGTAGGGACAAAAAGTCTCTTTATATTGATAAACTGGGTGCACTCAGTGCCAGCCTGTTGTAACTAATGTTTGTTTCCTTTGTTTTTCCTTATTATGCTTACATTTACATACTAAAATACCAGTAGCGTTAGCGTAGGAACTGACACATAACCACCGGAATGGTTATATGAGGTGCTTTATTGCAGCGCTGGGAAACCAGGGGCACGTGCCCAAATCTGGCTTCGACCTCGTCACATTGCGTTCGCAATTTATACACTGAAAGTTACATAACTAATACATATTCAATACAGATTATATCATTAACTAATACATATGCATTAAGGATTGCCACATCAGTCTATTATGACATCAGCCTCTTCTGCGCTTGCGCAGCCCCCCTCTGGTGGTCGTCCTGATGAAGTAAGGAGTCTTCCTCGGATGAAGTAAGAAGTCTTCCTCGGCTTGTTCTTTTCACCTTTTTGTCCTCTGGACATATCCCAACCATTATGTGGACGCCAGCATTGTTCTATTTTCCCTTGACTACCTCTAGTAATTTCTAGGTTCTGCTTGGATAGAATTTCACAATATACTTCTCTAAATTCACCCATACACCCTTCACCATATATGGTTATATAAGCTCTTGCTACCAAGACTACCACTGTATTACTGGTTACAGGTTAACCACGATACTGGACTGCAGACGGAACTGCAAAGTTATAACTCTTTCTAATATACAAAATCTCACTATTGATTTATAAACCTCTAAAACATAATCGTTCCTACCATTTTATATGATTATTTTACCTTAAAAACTTCGCTCTTTTCTAACAGTAGCAGTCCAAGAGATTGCTAACCAAGCTGTGGAAAACAGATTTACAACTCAAAAGAAACAAATTATAGCTAAGGTTGAGTTTTGATTCAACAAACCTTGAAAATCCCTGATCTGGTCAACTATGTGGTTTGCACCAAAGTCCTGGAACTAAGAAAAAGCCTCCAGAACTACTGTTTGGCCTGAATTCAGCAATTACCTGCATCAGCTCTTGGGTTACTATGCATGATGCCTCCTACAATATTAGCCCAATCATCCCTTGCAGAAAGCAACCCCTATATTTTTATATTACCTCCCCAAGACCCACTTCTAAGTCTCTACCTACACACAGGAAAGACACTAGTTCTGCTTAACTTGCAGCCTTTCCAAAGCTGCACATACCTGTATTTAGTCCTGCAAAAAGGTGACGATGGCTCTAGGCAGGCACATTCAAAGCCCTTGGATTTTCTATGATTCTATGACTTTGAGGAAGGCTCTGCTGACCTACCTACAAAGCATTTCCACCCCTTGAAATGTTGAGTCCATGGTGGTTGTCACACTTCTGCAAGACCTGCTTTATTCTGATTGTCTCCTCTGCCTCCCAGACGGCTGTGATGCTGGCTTAATGCTGCCTGCAGGCCTCAGCTGAACTGGAACTGTCCAACAGCTTTCTGCTGACTGGATCTCAGGGAAAACTGGATCCCAGAAATACCTCGGGAACCTTCGATAACAATGAAGTAAGCTCTGACATGAAGGAAATAATGATCACAAGGAGCAGCCAACATGACTTTGGTCAAATAAATTACAATTGTTTGGGCAGGTTTATTTTAATAAGACCTTGTGAATGGACCTTCACAAGCAAACTGGTATGGAATAGATGGAGGGAAAATTACAAAAATAAGGCTGTTTCCTAGCAGAACAGAGAAATTTCTTGGGTCAGACACACATTCTTTTCTATGTGTGTCTGATCCATGAATGCTGGAGATCAGATACTGGATTGAAAAAAAAACAAAACAAAAAAACAACAAAAACCACCCCATGTATCCAGCTCTTACATACAGAAATTCTGAACCTTCAGAGGGTGAGTTGAAGCTTTTTTGCAAAATTTTTGAAAAATATAGGGTTGTATCATTCCTCCAAATCATTTATAAGGTAATAACCTTGTATTACCTATATAAAGTACTATTTATCTAGTAACACCAAAGTCCTGAATACCAGTTAAACACAGAACTGAAAAAAATAACAATGCTTCTTGAGTGGATTAACCTGCTCAGTAAAACTATGTTTGCTATTTAGAACAAGCCTGTTAGCTTCAAAATACCTCAAAAGGCAAGTTTTGCAAACACTAGGTGTTATTTCCAGGAACTAGTGCCCAAAATTCATTTCAGAAAAGAGTAAACAAAACAAAAGGGTTAAGATTAATAAAGCCACCCGAGATGTGACTGTTCACACGTTGAGGACTTCCTAATGAATATGAAGACCTACACAAAGCATTTTTCTGTGAAAAACCAAGAGCCCTCAAATTGTGCCATTGTTGAAGGAAGATACTTCAAAGTAGTGGGAATTGCTCCATGGCAGCAATGGAAGACTACCCTCAGAAAGGATGTATCATGTTGTTGTGCTTACTTGGAATAGGATTTTGTAATCCTGGACAGGGATCTCCATGTAATTTTTGAGCACAAATTGAAGGCTGAACAGGGTTGATGTCAGAAACCATGGGGAAAGCCTCAGAAAAGACAAGTTTGCAGAAGTTTAAGCAGCTTGGAAGGTAAAACATTGGTGGGAAGCTCCATGAGTCAGCAGAGGAGTGTATGAAATCAGATTTGCCCCATTTAGAATACTGTCAAAAACCTGAGTCCATAAGATGATTTCTCAAGGGCTTCTCCAAGTCTGTTTTAGCTACTTACTCACTGCTGGTTTCAACTTCAAAAATCACAACTAGACAAAATTAGACCCAAAAGTTTAAAACAAGCACACATCCATCTAGAATTCAGCTGATCTCAGTGGAGCCTTTCTGGTTTTCTGATAGTACAGTGATACAGAAATACAGCTCTACACTGACACCCTTCCCCATGATGCAAATTTCATATATTCTCCTGCTTTAATTGGTAGTGTTTTTGCAGCCATCTATTCATTTTATCAGTTGGTATTTCC
Source organism: Neopsephotus bourkii (assembly GCF_033783945.1). Classification (NCBI taxonomy): domain Eukaryota; kingdom Metazoa; phylum Chordata; class Aves; order Psittaciformes; family Psittacidae; genus Neopsephotus; species Neopsephotus bourkii. The sequence goes on along the minus strand of NW_026902300.1, from coordinate 695,883 downwards.
AAGACAAACACAGAGCATGTGTATCTTCTTTCTCCATTTGTCTCTTCAAAAGTGTTGCTTAGTTCTGTATTAAAATATATTTCCTCTGAAAACAATCAGAGGAAAAAATTCTAAGCCTGCTGCAGATATGCTAATTCCAGCGTACATCTTAGCTATGAAGCCTTTCATTGGGACCCTTGTTCCAAGACAATTACCATGCAACACAGAAATTATCAGAGATAAGACAAAGGATGAAATTAATTGTAACATTTTAATTTTTTTCCCTCCTTTATTTCCAGTCAGAACATTGACAGTTATGTTACATGGATTGCAAAATGGGGACTGGTGGCTTTCATTAACCAGCTGCCATTTTCTGTCAGGTGAATATTGGTAGCATCTAAAGTGGTTTTTGCCCTGCAGCATAAAAATAGACAGCAACTCTTTGTTGGTACACAGAGGGTGTACCGAAGTCAGCTGTTGAGGTTCAGTAGTTTCCAAAGGGTTAATGTTTTAAAAAGCCTAAAGATACAGTGGCTCTTCTTATTCTGAAAAATGAGGTTTAAATAATGCTTGAGTCAAATTGTACCAAATTTGTCTCTTGCCAGCCAAACACAGAATTCTGTTCATGTAATAAAACTGCCTTATAATTTATCTCAGTAAGGCCATGTAGCTGATACATTAACATTTATGAAAAAAGCTGCAGCAGAGAGGGATGCTTCTTGAAAAGCTAAAATGCCTCAGGCAGCAGATCCTTGCCCCGCAGATCTCGCATTTTCAATGAAGCAGATGTAGGAAAGAAACAGCAGCAGCAGAAGCTGTAGGAGAGGGACTGAGAGCCTTGAGAGCCCAGTGTGGGCAAGAGCACTGCTTATTTGATCTTTTGCCAATGTTCATGTTAAGGAATACAAACAAAACAAAGAAACAAGCAGTCCCCACATCAACTCATCCCTGGCAGGGCAGAATTCTGTCTGGCCATAGCACACACCAGCTGCCTTAGCTGAAGGTGATCATGTTCAGCGCCAACAGAGTTCAATGCAATCTGTGCAAATCAGAGTTTCTGGCCAGTAATTCAATTCATTTGCAGGCCAGATTGCCTGCCAGGCAGCAAATTCACAGTAAATTTGATATGCAGAAAAGCTCTACACTGCACATAGCCAGCCATTGAAAAAAACTATTCACTATTTCTTTAATTGTAATTTCTAGAATAACAGAAATTATTCCACTTTCCACAAACATTACTGCTCAGAATCACTATCCTTTAGCTCTTATCCATAGCATTGGTGCACTAACCTACAATCACTGTTTTACGCTTTTAAAGACAATACTTGAGAAATACAAGCACATGCTTTCATAATGGGGCCTACAAGGATGCTGGAGAAGGGCTCTTCATCAGGGACTGTAGTGATAGGACAAGGGGTGATGGGTTTAAACTGAAACAGGAGCAATTTAGGTTAGATATAAGGAAGAAGTTCTTCTGTGTGAGGGTGGTGAGGCACTGATACAGGTTGCCCAAAGAAGTGGTGAATGTTCCATCCCTGGCAGTGCTCTAGACCAGGCTGGACAGAGCCTTGGGAGACATGGTCTAGTGTGAGGTGTCCCTGCCCATGACAGGGAGTTGGAATTGGATAATCTTATGGTCCTTTCCAGCCTGAACCATTCTATGATTCTATAATAACAACGTGAGAGATGCTTTCAGCAGTGTTAAATGGTACAAGAGCACTAAGGCCACAACTGACATCCAGTATTCACAGGACCTTTGGGTCACTGTGCTCCTCAGCTGGAGCAGATGGAAATGTCGTCTTCAGACACCACCACAATGAAAGCAAGGCATGGATTTAAGAACTTGCCAACAAGATGGAATATATACAAAAATATTCTGCTACAAACCTATCATTTTAATATTAAGATTACAGTGGTATATTATTAAGGGAGAGAGAAATGGACACGTAAGGTAGAAACTAAGGTGAAATATCCAGGTTTATTCTTCAGCACTAATTCCATTCCACTGCCCCCGCTCAGGGATCACATGATGTATGCTGGACAAAGGGGTCAGATGCAGAATCTAATAAGGTGTAGATCACACTAGTTGTCCTGGGTTTAGCAGTAGCAGTCATTTTTCTCCTTCTTGGTAGCTGGAGTAGCTGCGCTGACTGTTGCTTTGCCCTCAGATCAGTTTCATGATCAATGATTCTATTGTATTACAAGTCATTACCATAAAGTACAATGAGACAAAAACCTTAGCCCAAGCCCCACACTTGAAAAACACTAATACATCAAAAACTGGCTCTAAG